>NC_080068.1:73155252-74366685 GCF_949987535.1 Balaenoptera acutorostrata
TTCTGAGTTAATGTGATGAAAATAGATATCTGAATGGCTACTAGCCTGGAGACTGAAAATTTCACACCCCATGCCCAGTTGATAAGACAGAACTTTTCTCCACTTATATAGGCTGTGCTCCTGTGCAGAGAAAGTATCTTCTACGTCACCTTCCCATCTCATTCCTCCACCAATCACTGTAACAGACTCTTAGGGTGAGTGTCATGAGGGAAAGAAAAGAAGAGCTTTTGACATTTACCTTTGGGAATTCCATCTTATTTTCTGATCTTTATTCTGTGGGACCTTGGCTTCTTATTACAGGCAACCTCTGGATATATGGCAACATAAGTGTACCCAGGGCATTAGATATTCCCAATATAAAGGAAACATGTATCAAATTAAACCCATTTGTATCTTGCATACACATGTCACAATATGAGTGTATACTTACATAAACCTTTCATAGCCAGTTAAGGAAAGGTAAAAATTTATAACTTGAACTGATAATTATACACATCTGATTTGTATCACATAGGAAGTTATCGGAATTCTTTGGGTCAAAAGAGCATGCAGAGTGCTACCAGTGGTCCTACCCTTAGCTAAGGAAATGAAAATGCTTGAGAAGAAATTGTCTAATGGGAAGGATTCTTCTCACCTGGAAGACGGAAGAGTAAAGTAAGTTAGTCTGAGTATCTTCCCTTTTAAATCTGCCTTTCAATTTCCCTTAGTGTGGTGTATTGAAATAATACTTGTAGGCATTTGTACTGGGAATATAGTAGTTGTTAAATAAGTCTTTGTGGAATGAAGGAATTGATAAATCTAGACCAGAAGCACGATTGCTAAGCTTAAGACATGTTATTCTTTCTTTATATCAAGGATGTAAATAGTTCCTATTATTTTCAATTTGCTAGTAGAGGCCTTTGTAAATTACAAAGCTGCTGACCTGAGACCAATTAAAAGTGAAGTTTCAGAGTCTCTTTCTATCACTAAAACTGTGATAACAAATGCCAATCTCTTTAACAGACAAAATACTGAATTTAAAAAACGGAATATTAACAGTTCCATTACTTGAGATAAAGGGTTTATAGTTCTGCCAGGTCCATGGGTTTGCTCATTAAAATTATATGCTGAAATATTTGAGATAATTATATTATGAAAATTCTGGCACTTTTTCCTAAACATGAAAACAAGACACATATGCTAGGCGATGTGCTAAAATAAAGATCCAAAGTTTTATGGCTAATTTTTGCATTTTAAGTATACATCACTTATATCACAAAATTAATTTTTGGATCACAAATAATTGGAGGCTTTGGCAGTCTTCAGAGAATTCAGATTTGTCTGAAAATCCAGATTATTAAGAAGGCATCTCCACTATATAGGAAGTTTCCTATCAAATTTTATGCGATAGTGAAATGATCTCTCCTTGAGTAATTGGTGTTATTGTGTTCACGTGATATCATAAAAAGTCTTGAAAAAAAGATGTTACTTAGGAAAAATATTATTCTACTTTTAAGAAGCATAAAAAAGTTTTGAGGATACCGAAAATTTAATTATGTCTTTAAGAAAGCCCTAAGGAAAAGAGAGGACAATTTTAAAGAGTGAAACTTATCATATTTTCTTTTAAGGATCTCTTTCATGTGTTTATTTTAATGACAAGAAACTTCTTATTTTAACAGTGACATTTGAGCACTGCACTTCTGATTATACCCCAGTATGTTTCTACTCAATCTTTTTATGAATATTAAATGAATATTAAATTCTCTTTTTGATGGGAGAATTCCAAACTTAGATTTCCCATCTCTCTTTATATCAGATCCTTCTAAATGACTTTCTTTGACACATAATTTCTCTCACCAAACTCCTACCGTCTTACTAAACTCCACTGCATTTTCCAATAGTTGTTTGTTTGTTTTTTTCCTGGATACCCTAGTATGATTCTCCAAATTCGCGTTTATTTTTTTGCACACTTCTGAAATGGAACTGAGTGGGTGTTTCAATTCTGACTCCAACTTTCTATAATGCACCATGCAACTTAAATATATTTTCACTGGTGACTAACTACCTGGACCTTTGTCTCCCAACTCCTCCTCCCTCCCTCCCAACACATGGTTCACCAGATTTACTCATTGTCCTGCATTGTTAGATCTAAAATATATTTACACATGGAAACAAAATGTGGTATAGGTGTTTGGAATAGAAAATTATAAGATTTGAGGAGTTAGTCTCATACCTGTAACTCAAAAACTTACGTTATAAAAACAGATCAGGGCTTCCCTGGTGGCGCAGTGGTTGAGAATCTGCCTGCTAATGCAGGGGACACGGGTTCGAGCCCTGGTCTGGGAAGATCCCACATGCCGCGGAGCAACTGGGCCCGTGAGCCACAGCTACTGAGCCTGCGCGTCTGGAGCCTGTGCTCCGCAACAAGAGAGGCTGCGATAGTGAGAGGCCCGCGCACCGCGATGAAGAGTGGCCCCCGCTTGCCACAACTAGAGAAAGCCCTCGCACAGAAACGAAGACCCAACACAGCCAAAAATAAATAAATAAATAAATAAATAAATAATAAAAATAAAGGAATTCCTTTAAAAAAAAAAAAACCAGATCAAATACTTGATGCATTTTTCTCAAATGTATTACATCTTTCATAAGTTTTTGGAACATTACTCTTTCTGTCTAAGATCTGTTTCCCTTCTTTTCTTTTTGGAAACAGACCTGATAAGTTTTCACAGAAGTGGGCATGAGATTTAGGATGCTTTATCAAAGCAACGCAAGCACTTGGTGCATGCTTGAGCAGCTCCACTCAGATCATATTGTGGAGACTGACATAGATACACGGTGAGAAATGTTTTTCTGAGACAGAAGTGCTAAGGACCAGTTAAGCCTCAGTTTCCAGGAAGCAACTTAGCTATCACATGGACAGAGTCAAATAGAGAGTGAAGCCAACAAAGAAAGTAGAACTGAGAGGTGGAAAGAAAATGTCAAGACCTTGCTGACAGCTTTTGAAACTCTGGATTCAGATTTACTTGAAAACTTTTCTTGAACTTTTCAAGGATGTAAGCCAAATAATTCCTTGTTGTTGTTGTCGCTTAAATGAATTTCTGTTATGTTTCTGTCAACTAATAACCAGGATTGCTCTAGTTGATGATGATGATGATAGCAAAAGGAACAAAATAATAAAGGTTTGCTTAAGGAATTCTTTTTCTTCCCTTGCCATAAAAATGAGATTTACAGAAATTTAAAAATTTTTGTTGTATTTGAATCATCCTTTCGTAACCCGAATTTGCAGAGACACTGCCAATGAGCCCCACAAACAATTAAACATTGTACTGTGTAAAATATTGTCGATCGTGCTCCTCTATTCTCCCACAGCAGGAGTATCTTTAGCACAGGAATGTATGGTTATTTATTTTTAAAGTTCAAGCAGAGAATGTCAAAAGCTCACTATTTGTTTAGATGTCTCAACTCAGACTGTAATCCTATTTTTTTATGACAGAAAAAACTACAGAGGTTTAATTGTAGATAATTTTTGTGAACCTTTATGTAAAGTCCTGTGATCTGTCTCTGTTTTTATCATAGGTTAAACGGTTGATAATAATATCTAAATGACAGGGAATTAGTATTGATTAAATGAAACAACACATGTGGACTCAGTTGTGCACCTGACATGTAGTAGGCACTCAATTATATTTCAGATCTTGTGGATCTTTGAGATCAGACTCAGTCTGAAGCAGGGGTACACAACAAAAGAATAATGCGGGATTTTTAAAACATATAGTAAATATCTGGGTCACAGTCTGTAATAAAAATAGATTTATTTTTCCCTATATGATCTGTATTCTCAACTACAAACACAGAGCACTTCTACGTAGAAAGGTGAAGAGCCAGCATCCTTCATGGCAGCTGTGGTATTGCCCTATAGGATGACATGAAGGCTTCAAAATGATCCAACCATTAGGTCTCTGCATAGAGTTGAAAGAAGCAAAACAGGAAAGCAAGCTCTTGTTACATCCCAAAGTATGCCATGCTAAGTGCATACGGATATAGAAATGAACAAACTTTAAAGACAGTTAGAGAAGAGTTAGAAAACTTCCTCACTTCCCACTTCCTACTACTATAATGAGTCCTATCCATTAACACATAAAATGATGTACCTAGTGCTCTGACTTCTGGAGGAATAGGATAACAACCAAAGTAAATTAGCCTATAAAATGACTTTTAACACTTTGGACCATTAGACAGGAAGAAAAAGCTCAACATAGCTTGTAAGCAATACCCCAGGGTTTATACAAAGTCAACAGCGGGTAATTTATCATCAGAAATAAAGCAGATTCCACTTTCTTTTGTTACCTCTGAGAAAATACATATGAGATGAGGTAGTATGTAACAGAACCAAGGCAAATCATTCACGTTATAGACTCACGTTGTGTGAGCTTGTATGTTCCTTGAAGTCAAATATGTTAATATGTTAACATGGTAACAGCGCCCCTTTCCTGATCCTTTATCCACAAGAGCTTGGCTGAACATGTAGAAATGCAAGCTTATCTTATTTATGCCTATGGACAGAACAAAGATTTAGTACGTTTACCAACGTGTATGTGTCATATGTACTGTAAGTCACTCTTTCATATTCCTCTGACCTTGCAGGGTATAAAATAATCCGAATGTTAAAAATGACACTTACATAAATACTTTATCATCTGCAAAACGCTTTCACATGCGTTACTTCACTTGTCTATAAATATATCACAACTGGTCAAAAACCTCCACATAGTTCTCCAGATTCATTTTGTTTATATAATGTAATTATTGATGCCTTACTCTTGTATCAGTTCCATTCAAACAATATTGATATAAGCTTATTCTATGCCAGGAACTGTGTATTGGGAGGGTGTGGTGATGATAGTGATAACTGGTATCATATAATCATGGTATGATGACCATAAAGGTGGTAATGCTGATCACAGCATTTATTTATTTAAAAAAAAATTTTTTTTATAATGGGAATTGTTATATATCTGTGCCTATTTTTAAGCTTATTTTCCCTACTAAGATTCTTTTCTTAATTAATTAATTAATTAATTAATTAATTAATTTATTTATTTATTTTTGGCTGTGTTGGGTCTTTGTTTCTGTGCGAGGGCTTTCTCTAGCTGTAGCGAGCAGGGGCCACTCTTCATCGCTGCGCACTATCGCGGCCTCTCTTGTGGCGGAGCGCAGGCTCAGCAGTTGTGGCTCACGGGCCTAGTTGCTCCGCGGCACGTGGGATCCTCCCAGACCAGGGCTCGAACCCGTGTCCCCTACATTGGCAGGCAGATTCTCAACCACTGCGCCACCAGGGAAGCCCCTCACAGCATTTATTAAACAATTTCCATGTGCTGTGTTCTCACATATACTTGAATCCATTTCTGGATTCTCTAGTTTGTTTCAATGCTTTATTTTTCCATACCAATGCCAATTATGTGTTAAGTACAGAAGCTTTATAATATGCTGTGATATCTGATATGAAAGTTTGTTCACTATTCTTTTTTAAAATGTTCTTGGTGATTCTTAGGCATTTATTTTTCTATATTAACTATAAGGTCTTTTATTTTTATTTTTTCAATTACTCTCAGAAACTCTTGCCTTCCCCAGAAGTTCAACTCTATTGGGATTCTATTAGAATTGTATTAACATTTACTCATTCATTTTGGAACAACTAGCATGTTCATAATATTAAGGCTTTTGTTCAAGACTATGAATTGATTTTAACTGGTTCATTGTGTTTTATGTCCTTCAATAAGATTTTATACATGTGGATCCTATGCCTTTACTATTAAATTCACTCATGGACATTTTACAATTTTTGGAGCTAATATGAATGAAAAAAATTTTTTTTCCTTTTCTTGTAGGTGTTCATTGCTAAATTAGACACAATATTGAATTGCTGATTTTTGTTTACCAGATGTGTAGGCACTTGAATGCGTTATTTATCAGTTTATTTCTTAACGAGTGTTTTGTTTTTGTCTATTTAAAATATCAAATCATCCACAAGTCTTATTTCTTATATTTCTTTTTTTTTAATATTATTTTATTTTATTGTGTGATTGCATTTGCTAGAAACTCTGAGGTAGTACTGAGTAATGATGGTGATTGGGCATCCCTGCAAAGTTCCTGAATTCAAATGAAATGGGTTTGGTGTCTTTATCTATGGTAATAATTGTTGATTTTGGTAAAGTCTTTATTTTATTTAAGTAATTTTCTTTTATTCCAATTTACTTATAATTAGTATTAGTTCTTAAAAATTAATGTGTGTTTATCACATGGTCATATTAATTTTCTCCTTAACCATGTTGATGGAGTGAACTATATTGATAGGTTTTATGATAACATTCCTGAAATTAATCTTACTTGGTTATGGTATAATAATATTTTGATACATGAATAATTTTCTTTTGCTCATATTTAATTTAGGGGGCTTGGAAAGAAGCTATAGAGTCTTACTAGGAGTACTTACCAGGAACACCAGGGAGTTTTCCAGTTTCACCAGGCTCTGCAGGTCACTCTTCATCCTGCTGGTGGTGGTGTGGAGGCCATCATACTTGCCTGTCAAAACACCTGTCCAGGATAAATACAACTCTTTACCTAGTCTGCACCTCCTCTGAGCCTCTTTATCATTTTTTATTATGACCACTAATCTCAAGTAGGCCCTTAGTGCTACTGGAAATCCTACTAGATTTCCCTAATCCAGTCAACATTTTACCACTCCTCTGGTTATCTATTTCATATCTGTTCCTATATTTCCAAATCTAGAACCCTCTCCCAAATATTCATCTTAAGTAGTTTAGATCTGATAATGGAGGGAAGAGTAGTTGCATTGAGATATCAATATTCCTATAATTTTCTGCTTACAAATGCTCCAGAATACTTTATAGGTTTCTTATTCTCATATTCAGACTATGAACAAAGAGCTATTATACTAGGACAGGGTTCAAGGAAAATTGACGTATACAAAAATGAGAAAAAAATAGTCTCTCTTTTTCCATAGTTTCAAACAAGCAGAGCAATCATCAAAGGTTTGAACAAGCATCATTTTAAAAAACTGAAGACAGATTTGACAAATAATAGCTAACACTTAAACGTAACATTTTGTGTGGACAGGCATTTTTCTCAACACTTTACCTATGGTATTTGGTTTAATCTACACATTGACTTCATAAATTGGAGACTATTAATGGCCACATTTTATAATGAGAAATGGGAGTCACAGGGAAGTTAATCAACTTGCCTTCTTCAAACTCTTGTTACTAAGAGGTGTTGGCAGGACTTGAACACAGGTAGTATGACTCTTATTCCTTCTTTGTGAGAAGGAATGAGGGGAGGGAAGGAGCGCAAGAGGTGAGACATGTTCAAGGGAAATCCCTCCTCACAGAAATCAGGAATGGGGAAAAGAGTTGTCCCACTTTTTATTCCTATAAACATGTAGGGTTTAACAAAATGGGAGTTTGTCTATTATCTCCCAAGAGAAGTGATCAGCAGTGTATTTGGGCAGTCTTCCATTTCCAAGATGTCACTCCTATATACTAACTACTTCTCTTTGAGCATTTTCTTAGAATCAATGTGGACAATAGGCATTTTACCTTCAAAGTTCTGAAATGGATGAAAATCATGTATTAATTAACCCAAGGCCACTCAGTCCCCAAAGCCCATGTTCACTTCGTATTGATTTCTTATCCAATAATATGCTCAGTCACATAACGTAATATGTTAGAGATTCTTAAGTGAGATTAAATGAATTAAGATATTCCAAGATGCCAACGTCCAGATGCTAACATTTGAATGCAAACTATTGACGTTTCAGAAAGAAATTAAAGCTAAACATATAATCCACTTTCATACTCAAGAAATTAAGCTCCGTTTCCCTTTTAATAAAAAATTAAAAGAATAAAAGTGCAAAATTCATCCTCTCCAACTTCTTCAGTTCAGTCCTAGCTAGAATGATTCTTCCTGCTTTGGTAGACCTGGGTTCTATCAGTGGCTACACCTTGCACTGTTTCCTTCTGGAACAAGTCAAATTCTTTTAATGGTCTGAGAAGCTGTGTTAGTTCAACCGCAATTTGTAGTGTCTCCCTTTTTAAGAAGTTCAAAAATTAATAAGACACAAAAATGATCATACTCTTCAAATTAAGGAATTTCAAATTAAACCAATCCTCACTTCTAAAAACAGTTATTCCAGAAAAAAAAATATTCCCAGAACCTGATATTTAATGACGCCAAACACCAGAACAGAAAATCCTTTTGAGAGAAGAAGAAAAAGTTCTTGATGGCAGCCTGGCCAGGGCACCACTCAGTCTGTTCCGGGTGTTCTAAACCCAAGACGTGTGAATTTAAACTCAGTTGTGAGAACTCTTCTAGCAAGAAGTTAATTTTGGTGCTCTGCAATCACGTGTCTGAGGGGAGAATCCATTTAGGCACTTAGCCTCCTGCCTCTGAGACTGACACCTAGCCTGCTTGCAAAGTTTAGAAGTTTGCAGAGGTGACGGCTCAGGCCCCAGGGGCTCACTCTCCTGGAAAGAATATGTTTTCAGTTCTGAGCCATTGTGGATTGTTCCAGGGCCTCTTGCCAAGAAACTTGCCTGCGAACTTCTCTCCCTCAACCTAGAATTAACCAATCCACTACCACCCTGAAACTATGACGTGGGAGATGATTTTGAGTTTGTAGACAATCTTCATGATGGGCTCTCCCACACTTATTTCTTTGGCTCCACACACAGAATGGAATTGAGCACATCTCGTCCAGAGGTGTCTGGCAAGAGTGATCTACAGCTAAACCTCACTAGTGCTCAGAAGCTTATGCAGGATTTCACTACCTGGCAATATAAAGCAGCCAATACTGTTTCACCCGCTAAGATCTAGAGGCCTGTACTCTCTTCCTTGCAGTGGAAGATTTGCCTCAGCCATATCTCCTTAGAAAAAGCTGTGCCTTCAGAGGAGCGTGCAGTTTTCTGAATCTGGATCTCTGTGCTTTCTAGGCCCCAGAGCTTTGAGTCTTTGCCAAACTCTACACATCTGCTGAGAGCTGAGTGACTTCATCCTGTTTTGCTGAGGTCCCTGCATTCTGTCGCACATTTCAAATAATCACTCACAGTTCCCCTCTCATTGACGTCCCTCCTTGAGAACATTTCCTGAAGCCCAGGGGCCTTTGTTTAAATCTTTGCTTCCAGGAAAACAGCCTTTTGCTTTTAGAAAAAAAGACCACTAGCTACAATTATGAACCACAGCCCCAAATACCATGAAGTTGGGTTAAAAGATTTTAATTTAGTCAATCACAGAATGTATTAAAAACTCCTCTGGGACTAGAATTGGCTTCTTCATGTCACCAAGGTCAGAACACCAAGGCCTGAACCACACATCCTTAAATACCCAACGCTTCTCCATGTATATACTTTGCTGCCCACCCCAGCCCCCCAGGTTCCACCATTTTAGTTTTAATTTTCATTATTTCTGGTTGATGCATTTAATGTCAGAATACTGACAGAGCCACCACACAACCACTGTTGTCCCTCCTCACCCTGGTGTGATCTAAGGAAGTTGAGAAAAAAAATCACGTCTTCAAAATGGAGGCCCCCAAAATACCAGAGACCAGGTTGGCAGGTTTGGCTCTCGATTGGTTAGCTAAATATTCCTGCTAATCTCAAACTTCAGAAATAAGCAGATTTACCCTCCCATCATGGGCAACGTAGAGAAATGGAGGAAAATGTGTGTTCTTTGAGGACAGGGTCATGAGCGCAAGAGAAAAGAGTGAAACTAAACCAAGCATGCAGTTTTTCTTCCCAAAGTAACTAATTAGTTATGTCACTTTACTTCCACTAGGGTGGAGTGAATAAAGAAGGGGTGAAAGGCCAGAGTGTGCTAAGAGAAAAGACCTGCTTTTGGAAGCCTGGAATGGGAAATGGCATTCCCCTCCCAACCAGAAAGTTTGATAACATGTCCCGTGTCCTATAACTCTCTAAAGGAAACCGTGGATGTCTGGTTCTAAGACTCCCGCTGTTTTCACAATGAACTGCTGTCTTTTTCTGCTGGTAACTTAACAACTCGGTCTTACAGCCTTATTGGAATTATTAGTTGTCATTTTTGTGGTTATGAGATTACATTTCAAGTATGAAATTCTATGTATCTATTTATGTCTCAAGAAATGACTTGCTAATATGATTTCATTTCCTATAACAGCCTGCTCTGCGGCCACTGACAAATTTTAAGTTGAAAGGCAAAATTATCCATTTAAATTTTTATTATATATTTTTGCTCATATCATTGACTAATAATTAAAATCAGTTCGCTGGGGTTTGGGCAACATACTCAAGTGTCTTAAAATGGTTGAAATAATTTGCAATTAGAGTATTCCTTATTCAAGGGTTATTTTAGGAGTCACTAATTTTAAAGTTTTCCAAATTATATCACCTTTAAATTTCTAAAAATATATTAAAATAGTGATCTTGTAATAATAATGCCTAAGAATTTTAAAAGGGTGTTCGCACACATCCATTTCATTAAATTTCATGTCACCCTATGAGAAAAGTGTTATTATCATCTTTGTCAGTGGTGAAAACAGAATTAAAAGGTGTAAGTGTCTTTCCAGGGTCATACAGTTAAGAAACAGCATGTCTTGAACCTAGACTGTTATGACTTCTAGGTTAGTGTTTGTTTCATGATACAGGCTTCAGGCCAGAAGGGACCCACATGGATCAGTTGAACTCTACAGACCTGATTAATGTCCAGCTCTGATGGAGATGAAGTGTGTCCTCAAATAACACATTCCTCAAAGTTCTCTGGAAAGTTATGGACTTCCCTGGTGGCACAGTGGTTAGGAATCCGCCTGCCAATGCGGGGGACACGGGTTCGAGCCCTGGTGCGGGAAGATATCACGTGCCATGGAGCAACTAAGCCCGAGTGCCACAACTACTGAGCCTGCGCTCTAGAGCCCATGAGCCACAACTACTGAGCCCACGTACCACAACTACTGAAGCCCCGCACCTAGAACCCTTGCTCCCCAACAAGAGAAGCCACTGCAATAAGAAGCCTGCCCACCGCAACGAAGAGTAGCCCCCGCTTGCCGCAATTAGAAAAAGCCCCCGCGCAGCAACTAAGACCCAACACAGCCATAAATAAATTAATAAATTTAAAAAAAAGTTCTCTGGAAAGTTAAATTATGAAGTGGTTGTTCAACATTTCCATAAAGACTCATCGGTGCATATTTTTTGTGTTTCTTCTAGAAAGGCAATACATTATTTCAACTTATTTGCATAAATTTTGTATTACACATTAACATAACCAGAAAGCCTAGGACTACAGTACATTCTGCTCAAGGAGCAAATGTGGTATCTATTTTCTGGGACACTCCTATCTAAGACTCTTCCATAGTAATGTGACTGAAGATTTTAGTGTAAATAAAAAGTACCAAAAATTTGTACAATAATAGATAATCATTTGCATCATTGCTGCTAGGTAAAATGCCCTTCGACTTCTTTCTCGTTTTCAGATCTTCTTGTAGAAAGTGAACAATTTATGAAACACCAGATGTGAAATCAAGATGCATTTATATTTCAAAAACCTCAGAATTGAGAGATATTTCTCACTGGTGAATAAAATTCTTATTATTTAAAGTACTCATCATAGAAAGGTAGGGTCTTGGATTCAAGTCTCAGTTCAGCAAGCAGGAAGAAACCTGTGAAATTAAGTCATAGAATTTTATCTCTAAGCGTCCTGTTTTGCTGGCTTATGACATGGAGTTAGAAGCAGATTCATTTGATGCACTTGAGTGTCTCTTCTATGACCCGCACACATGGACCACTGCTGCCGTTGGTTGGTATTTCTAACTCACACTTTACAGAATCATGAAAGATAATGTCATTCACCTATGATTACTGCTTTTTTTGTTTGCACCACTTACAGGCAGAATTGCAGCTAATATCATATATTAACGCATATATGTGGAATCTAGAAAAATGGTACAGGTGAACCGGTTTGCAAGGCAGAAATAGAGACACAGATGTACTGAACAAACGTATGGACACCAAGGGGGGAAAGGGGGGGGGGTGGTGGTGGTGGGATGAATTGGGAGTTTGGGATTGACATGTATACACTAATATGTATAAAATAGATAACTAATAAGAACCTGCTGTATAAAAAAAATAAAATTAAATTAAAAAAAAAAAGAATTGCAACTATGGCTTAACCTGATTATTGTAGAAAGTTATAATGGCCATAATGACCATTATCTGAAGGGTCATTGAGAACAAGACAAAAGAATGATGTGGGCTTTCAATTATTCATGTGAAAAGACAGAGTTCTGGTTGTGGAAAGTTTTAATTCTGTACACTATTGTACCAGTAGCAATAGAGACAGGAAGACTGCAATCCTTAGAGAGAGAGGAAAGCCCTCTTGCAAAGAACTCATCCCTCATGGTATTGAATCTGCTTTTTTTACTCACCCTCTTTGATGCTTGGCCTCTAAATGTTTTTTATCTGTTTTATGTAAGGGAACAATAAGGACATTTTTGCTGGAATGTGATTAGTAGTTTGTTTGTTTCTTTTTTGTTTTTTTTTTAACATTTTTATTGGAGTATAATTGCTTTACAATGGTGTGTTAGTTTCTGCTTTATAACAAAGTGAAGCAGTTATACATATACATATATCCCCATATCTCTTCCCTCTTGTGTTTCCCTCCCTCCCACCCTCCCTATCCCTCCCTTCTAGCTGGTCACAAAGTACCGAGCTGATCTCCCTGTGCTATGCGACTGCTTCCCACTAGCTATCTATTTTACATTTGTTAGTGTATATATTGTCATATATACACTACCACTCTCTCACTTTGTCCCAGCTTACCCTTCCCCCTCTCTGTGTCCTCAAGTCCATTCTCTAGTAGGTCTGCGTCTTTATTCCCGTCTTGCCCCTAGGTTGTTCATGACCATTTTTTTTTTTTTTTTAGATTCCATATATATGTGTTAGCATACAGTATTTGTTTTTCTCTTCTGACTTACTTCTCTCTGTATGACAGACTCTAGGTCCATCCACCTCACTACAAATAACTCAATTTCATTTCTTTTTATGGCTGAGTAATATTCCATTGTATATATGTGCCACATCTTATCCATTCATCTGTCAGTGGACACTTAGGTTGTTTCTATGTCCTGGCTGTTGTAAATAGAGCTGCGGTGAACACTGTGGTACATGACTCTTTTTGAATTATGGTTTTCCCAGGGTATATGCCCAGTAGTGGGATTGCTGGGTCGTATGGTAGTTCTATTTTTAGTTTTTTAAGGAACCTCCGTACTGTTCTCCATAGTGGCTGTATCAATTTACATTCCCACCAACAGTGGAAGAGGGTTCCCTTTTCTCTACACCCTTTCCAGCATTTATTGTTTGTAGATTTTTTGATGATGGCCATTCTGACCAATATGAGATGATATCGCATTGTAGTTTTGATTTGCATTTCTCTAATGATTAATGATGTTGAGCGTTCTTTCATGTGTTTGTTGGCAATCTGTATATCTTCTTTGGAGAAATGTCTATTTAGGTCTTCTGCCCATTGTTGGATTGGGTTGTTTGTTTTTTTGATATTGAGCTGTATGAGATGCTTGTAAATTTTGGAGATTAATCCTTTGTCAGTTGCTTCATTTGCAAATATTTTCTCCCATTCTGAGGGTTGTCTTTTCGTCTTGTTTATGGTTTCCTTTGCTGTGCAAAAGCTTTTAAGTTTCATTAGGTTCCATTTGTTTATTTTTATTTCCATTTCTCTAGGAGATGGGTCAAAAAGGATCTTGCTGTGATTTATGTCATAGAGTGTTCTGCCTATGTTTTCCTCTAAGAGTTTGATAGTGTCTCGCCTTACATTTAGGTCTTTACTCCATTTTGAGTTTTCATCAAACTTATTTTCTAGAAGGCCCTGCAGAGAGCATAAGATTTTTAAAAATTCTAGAGCCCAATAAAAGGGTTAGGGGGATATTTATCACATTGCCATCTTTCTTTCCCATCTTTTTTCTCCTGATTGTACTATCTTTTCCCTAAGATGTCTTCTCTCATTTTTTCTCAAAGACTAAATAATGAATGAAGCAATGAATAAATCTGAGACTGTAGAATGGAATAAAGAGAAAGCAACTGAGGAAAAATTTACCTGAAAAGTAGTTGATAGGGGAAGCAGAGCTGGAATGCCTAGGTATTAGGTAGAAGGGAAATCTGGCCACAGCAAAGTTATAAATCAGTTATATCAATACAAAGTACTGAAAAACACTAAAAAACAAAGCACTGAAAAAAACAGTAAAATACAGCACCAGTAGCCCTTAGTTGCTATATATCCATAAAAATAACTAGAAATGACAATCTGGGCAAGCACATCATTTAAAATTTATATTTGCAGTGCTAATGATATCAACAAACACCTCACTATTTAGCCTTCACATCATTGCTAAATACAAAAAGGTAAGAGAAGGGTCATCATTTTCTCCTTGGTGTTGGCTGTTCTCACGCAGCCTTGTTCAGCATACCTTTCTCTATCCTCTTAGGAGACAGGTTATATACCTGACCTGCATTAGAAAAGTTAGCAAGTGAAATGAGATTTCCCTTAAGCCCCTAACAGTGTTCGTTGGAATATATTTGAAAGCTTATCCTTTAATACAGTAACATTCCTTTCTCTATAGTGTTATTACTTTGCAATTGGATCCAATCCCCACAGTCAGCAGAGAGGCACACAAGGAAATGGTACCTTGACTACCTTATGAAGAAACTTATTGGTGTTCAGACACACACACACACACACACACACACACACACACACATACATTTTCTGTATACCAAGTAGTTTGCTTGGCAAACAAAAGAAGAAGGAATCAGATCTAGACCCAGAATTTTGATGGAATTAGACCTCAGCTGCATATACCCCACTATTCTCAGTGGAGTTCACCTTACATTTATGCACCCACCATCAATCACAGATTTCCTTCATCTAGGACAACTCCCAATCATTTTCACTTTTTAAATCCTATCTATCTTCAGAAACTAACTGAGGTTCTTTACAACCCACAAGACAGTTCTAGTCCAATCCACACACAGATGTGTCTTTCTTTGCTAAACTTATGCCACTTGTAGTTATTATCAAAATCGATCACTTGTAAATGCTCCAGGCACGTTCTTATGATACCTATAGAAATCTCCCTCAAATACTGTTCTATTTCATTTTAATTTGTATAAATTGGGGCTTATTGGTTTCTTCCTATGTATATTAGTCTGCAAATAAGGTCCAAGGCTATAAGCCGACTGTTATGTCACAAGTAATAGCTCCAAAAAGGCATTTTCTATAGCTTCATGTGGTTATGAGCTTTACATTTTTCACTAGGGCAGCAAAGAGGAAAGGAAAGAAGAAAATATTAAAAATGCAGGAAAAGAGACAAAGGAAAAGAATAAAAGTATGCTCTAGATAAGATGCAAACTTCCTGTAAAGGCAGCACTCATGAGAGCAGAGCACCGAGCTGAGAATGTATGAAGGGAATGGCATCTATAATGGCTCCCAGAGAGACAAGAATTGAGCCTCAGTGAGAATCTAGCAAAGTAATAGGAATACAAGTGCACTAATAGCTGTGGAAGCAGGGCTAGTGGAAAGGGTCTCTGTCCCCAGAGACTGTAAGTATCAGGAATGAATATGTAAAACATTGAGATTTAGCAGGACTTTCAGTTTGCACATATAATCTCTTAAGTTGATTTCTGAATTTTTTTTGCTCCTAAACTTTCTTCCACCTTATGTTGAGATGATTTGCAGAAAGGTAAATATGGCATATTCCTCAGACACACTGAATACTGCAGGCTCAGGTTCAGGAAAATCAGTAGGATTCCATAGAGTTATGCCTTATTTGTCGACAACTCGATAGTGAAATTCTTGAGATCAGCAACTATTTTTAGTCATCTACTACGGACCGAATATTTGTGTCCCTCCAAAATTCATATGTTGAACCCTAATCCCAATGTGATGGTATTTGGAGGTGGGGCCTTTGGGAGGTAATTAGGTCACGAGGGTGGAGCTCTCATAAATAAGATTAGTGCACTTATAGGAAGAGGTCAAAAAGCTAGCTAGCTCTCTTCCCACTATGTGAGAATGCAATGAGAAATTAGCCATCTGCAAGAGGGCTCTCACCAGAACCCTGCTAGCACCCAGATCTGTCCTACAGCTTCCAGAACTAGAGAAATACATTTCTATTGTTGATAAGCTACCAGTTTATGGTATTCTGTTATAGCAGCCTGAGGTGACTAAGACATCATTCTTATATTCCCCCCAAACCTATCACAACACTTTTCATGTGATAGATATTCAACTAATATTATGTGGATTAACTTGTCCTTGATTCTTCATGCTTACCATTTAAAAATTAGGAATATTCAATATTCTTTCCTAAATGATGTAACCTTGTCCAATTAATTAAAAAGCTCATTAAAAAGCCAGTCACATTATTAATATATCTTGAGTGCAATAAAAAGTCAGGTGGGTGGAGCTGATAATACACCCAAGTCTTCTTTTTCACCATTATTTTTATACTTTTGAGCTGTGTGTGGAATTGCCTTTGAAAACATTTGTGCTTCTCATTTAGATGAGCTCTGTGACATGCAGAGAAAGATGAAAAACAATCTCTGTGTGAAGTCTCATATGAGGGGTTAGTTCTAAATTTACCAGCCACTAATTCCTTTGAGTGATCATATTTGTTCTTTGATTATGCATAACCTTACTGATTTCAAAGCAAAAGAGCAGGAGGAGATGAAAATGCTTGAATCACACAACAGCCTCAGGTGGTGCCTTTGGCATTGAAAAACTGACATTCCATTTCCAAGTCTCAAAATACATGAGGCGTAACAGACTTTAGGCAAACCTGATGCAGTAGCAACAGCCTGTGGCAATCCAGGACTAAATACCAAGTGGAAGACAGTACATTTAATGTGTATAGGAGCCTATGCAGCCCAGACAAGGAGCATGAAGGGATGGAATAGGAACTCCCTGACATGGTTTCTTGGGGAAAGTTTAGTGGTGTTGCACAGGCAGTACCATGGTGGCAATGCCTCTGAACCTTGGGAAAGCTCTTTGCCAAACACAAAAGGACTTCTTTCTTGAAGGGGATTAAAACTCTCGCTTATTATTGACTGTATAAAGAACTTTGTTCCTACAGAGTGGCTGGAGATAGACATAAAGCAATCTGGTAAAAGACAGAAAGTTGCAGAGTATACTAGAGAAAATAATGTCTCCCTTAGGAATTATAAAGATCAAATAAAGTCATAGGTTGAGAAAGCACATAAAGTTATACATTAAATCATTTCACTCTATAATTGTATAATTGTTCATGTTGGGTTTTTTTTTTACTAGGTTACAGTTATTGAGTGATTACTATATGCCAAGTACTGCACTGAATATTTCACAATGTTATTGCTTTTAAGCCTTATTGAAAATCATAGGAAATATGTACAACTATCAACCATATTTTTTAAAAACAGGAAACCAGAGCTTAGAAAAGTTAAGTAAATGGCTCAAGATCATACGACTACTAATTTCAAGACTGAGATTTGCCAGCTAAAGAATGTCATTCACCATTGGCTCTACAAGGATTGAGTCATTAGCCACTGCAGCTGCTGACCTTCCACGCACCCTGAAATGAGTTCAGGGTGGAGATCAGGAATGAGGCACTCTGTGCTCTGTGGAAACTGGCAGAACAGGCCTTCAGATAGTGAGATATTTTCAGGAGGAAATTTTATGAACCCAATTTCTTGCATCTCCCCATAGTTAGAAAAGCACTAAAACCATTAACTTAGATATCTGTTCCTTGTGACTGGCAGTAAGCGTCTACCGAGATGCGTGCTTGATTGCATGTACCCCCTTCTCCGAAATCACATATATGCTGACCACACCCCACCTTAACTCTTTGGAGCATTTCCTCAGAGTTATCTGAGAGGCTGTCTACTGGGCTATTGTCCTCAGTTAGGCCCCAGATAAAACTGAAACTCACAGCTCTCACGTTGTGAGTTTTTATTTCATTCGACAGACTTGAAGACAGTTCTGACTAACTCCAAATCACATGTTCATAATTACTAACCTGGATGATCCCTAAAGCAAGAAACAGTTTTTTTTAACATGAATTGTGATGGTCAGCAGCAAAACTATGCACCCCAGAGAGAAGTCAGATGGGACAAAATTTGTTTCTTAATAACGTGGCATTGGAGACCTCTATCAAGAATCAAGAATTATTGTATATCCTCCTTCACTAATTGTATGTATGTATAATATGCCTCAATTAGACTTACTCAATTATAGTGTGTCTCAATTTAGGTTCAGTCATTCTCCAAAAAATTATCTTTATGGATTCCTGAGTTAAAAGAGACCTACCACATATTATCATATAAGGACACTGTGATGGTTAATTTTATGTGTCAGCTTGATATGTCATGGGATGCCCAGATTAAACATTTTTTTTCTGGTGTGTCTGTGAAGGTGTTTCCCTAAGATTAGCATTTGAATCAATGAACTCAGTAAAGTAAATTGTCTTCCCCAATGTGGATGGGAATCATCAAATCCCTTGATGGCTTGAATAGAACAAAAGGTAGAGGAAGAAGGAATTCACTCTTTTATTTTTCTGCCTCACTGCTGGAGTGAGGCTTCTCATCTTATCTTCTGCTCTCAGACTGTGAGCATTACATTATCAGCATCCCTGGTTCTCAGGTTGTTGGACTTAGACTGGAATACACCATCAGCTTTCCTAGGGCTTTGGATTTCCTGGGGCTCTAGCCCACGGACTGCAGATCATGGGACTTCTAAGCCACCATAATCATGTGAGCCAATTCCTCATAATAAACGTATCTATCTGGCATCTATCTACCTATCTATCTATCTATCTATCTTTTATTTACTATTGGTGTGTGTATATATATATATATATATATATATATATATATATATATAAAACTCCTCTTGGTTCTGTTCCTCTGGAGAACTCTGACTAATACAGACACTAAGTTAGGGGATAAAGATTTTGATACCCAGAGAAGATAAAGTTGAGTAAACAACAACCTGTGCAGAATCCTGTCTTAGCAAGGCTTTCTTTGTTTTTTTCCCTGGGAATGCTGTGAGCTACACCTACAAATGTGAGCAGTCAGTCTGTAGCATTGAAAACAAAGGCTGCTGTGCTTTGTAGTTCATAGCAACTCAATTAGAAAGAAATTTCACATCATTTTCCCCCTTGTGAAAACAAACTGCCTTCATGTTACTAAACGTAAGACTGGTGGTCCCAGGGTATAAAAGTGTCCTGACATTGGTGAGTTGTATTACAGTCTTCAAATCTTCTTGCCAACTGTTTTTGGAATACATTGCATTCTTACATTAATTCATCTATTCATTCATTTAGTCATTTCAGAACAACATGTGGAATGCCTTCTCCATGCCAGACATGTTTTACATGTTAACAGGGAAGGGATGTGCAAATAGGCAAATTCCTTGTGCTGGAAAACACATCAACAAATAAACATGACATATTTTATCAGTTATAAGTGATAAGAGAATGAAAAAAGCTGGGAAAAGAAAGAGAGGGCATCTAGAAGGTTGGGAGTGTGTTTTAAAATAAGGTGTTCACTTATTTACAAAACAGAAACAGACTCTCAGACATAGAAAACAATCTTATGGTTACCAAAGGGGAAAGGGAGGGAGGGTAAATTAGGAGTTTGGAATTAACAGATACACAACTACTATATATAAAATAGATAAACAACAAGGACCTACTGTATAGCACAGGGAACTACATTCAATATCTTGTAATCTCTTATAATGGAAAAAAATCTGAAAAAGAATGTATATATATATATTATATAAATATTTTATACATATAGAGCTAATTCACTTTGCTGTACACCTGAAACTAACACAACATTGTAAGTCAGCTATACTTCAAGTAAAAAATTTTAAAAAGAAAAATAAAAAGTAAAATAAAGTGTTCAGAGATGGCCTGGCTGAGGAAGTAGCACTTGAGTAACATCATGAGTAAGGCAAAGGAGTGAGGGAGCACATCTCTGGGGTGTGAACATTCCAGACTAAAAAAACCCCACAGACACCTTGAAGAGAAACCTACTAAGTGTATTTAAGGTTCTGGGAGGAATCTGGAGTGCTAGGGCAAAGCGAGAAATAAGAAATGAAGTCAGAGTAATGACCAGGGGCCAGATTACGAACAGCCTTGCACACTGTGGATTTTGTTCTAAGAGTGACAAGAAGTCATGGGGAATTTTGAGTAGGGTATGGAAAGATCTGATTTGTGTTTAAAAAAAGCATTTTTATTGTGTAGGATAGATTGTACTCTGTATAAATTAGGTCTCTACAATTCTGAAGTTAAAGACAAACTCATCACTTGCCCTTTAGAAGGACATTTGTGTTATTTTTAAGTAGAATTATGTATATATTATTGTCATTTGCTCTGTTGTTCAAGGTTTTTTTTCTTTCAGTTTTATTGACTGTAACATACATACAGAAAAGTGCATAAATCAAAACGTATAGTTTAAAGAATTGTCACAAGGTGAATAAAGCTGCATAGCTATTATCTAGGTCAGGAAATAAACTATTTCTATTACTTTCAAAAACTCCATTTGTGACCTCTCCCAATCATATGCCTTCCCTCCTCCCAAAAGGACTACTATCCTGACTTCTAAAATCATAGATTGGATCTGTCCATTTAAAAAATATGTAGAGATGGAATCATCTATTATGCACTATTTGGGCCCTGGCTTCTTTTGCTCTATGTTGTATTTGTAGGATCTTGGCATTATAAATCCATCTCCAATGCATCTTCATTTTCTATCTTATTAATGTATCTTATCATTAGTATTTTTGCTCTATATTCTTTTAAGTTTTCTTTTTAATGTCAGAAGGTCTATTTCCTTTTCTCTCTCATTCCTAAAGTGTAGTCCTTTTTGGATCCTGAACTAAATCCTGGAGCGCCTACCACAGCCTCTCATCCTTATTGGGCTCTGGAGTCCAAGTTTTGTCCTTGCTGTACATGAACCTGTCAAATGCTCTGCTTGGCTTCTCAGTCTCTCAGTAATCTCCTCTCTAATTGTCATTTGCCCCTGGGAAATATATAGCCCCATAGTCTGGGCTTATCTCCATGGTACTTCCTTTTCTTCTCTCCTAGATCTTGGCCTTGCAATTCCTCTCTGCCTTGGGAACTCTTTGGTATCACCAAACATATTATTTTTTTGTTCCAAATTTTCTCATTCTCCTTAACGAGAATGTAGATATGAACAAGTGGGTTCACCTTTACCACCATATTTTGATAAAGTTTTGATCATTTTTTAAGGTAGCTAATATTCTGAATGCCTTGAATTTACTATAACTATTGTCATCAATTTAAAATTCTATAGATTATTTTTAAATGGAAACCTCTTCATTCACAAATGTAGTAGCCCTACCAAACAATTAAAAACTAAACAAAGAATAAATTATAAAGGTTTATTTCACTAATTCTTTTCCAGAAAAGCTCTAGGAAATAACATATAGGATTTCTAAATGCTGAATTTAAAATTATGTTTCCTTGAACAGAAATGCAGACTTTTAGCATAATTACTGCAAAGTATTTTTTATCACTCAGAAAGAAATCAAATACTTACTTTAAACCAATGTGACTTGAAGAAAGGTAAATCTTATACCCTAACAACTGAGAAAAGATCGTGGAGAAATTACTCCAATTTAGATGAATTGTATATATAAAGTTATTTTACTTCCATTATTAAATTTTTTTCTAACTTCAAAACTAAGGGAAGATAAGTGACTTCACAGCAAATAAGTAACAGAGATGGACCCCAAACTCTCCTGCCTGCTATAAGTGTTCTCAAGTGTCTCACACCTTCCCCAGCCCTTCTTTAACTCTTAGTTCATGTCTAGTTACTATGTTCTCCCCTCCCTATATTTCCTAACAAAATTTCTTGAAAGTGAAAAAACAACAATTATTTTTGAACTTCTTCAATCCCTGTGTTCATGGTCTGAACGACTAAGGATTGTTCATATTTCCAAGTTTTTGGAATTTTGTAAAACTAAACAAACATAATAAATAACTTAAGTCAACAGGTCAAGATATTAAAAAATGAATTTCTGTATTAGCTGAATGATTGTATGGAATTACTTCAAAATTACCTTCCAAGTTCACTACTGTGCAATGTTATAACTATCTTCAAATTGTCTTATTATTTAAAAACAACTTAAAAAATAATTTTAAAACATTGAAAATATTTTTATAATAGTGACTATTTTATTCAAAAATATGTAATGTTAATGTGAAAACGACTGTCAAACCTTTTTCAAGATGAATATAAAGACACCACAAAGCTCTATGACTAGTGTCTCTATTCGCCCCTTACATTTCTCTTTCAAAATATATGTAATTTGTTTTTCTATAAATAGTCCATCTTTTGAGTCCAGCCAATATGGTATCTAATAATGGCTCTCTGACATCAATCAACAGTGCATTTCTCTGAAGGAAATGATGTAGTCTATGTGCAATGCCTATTGTCTCTTTGTGGTGCATAGTGTATATGTGGTAATTAAAGCAAGCAGCTAGTGTAATCATGGGTTATTAGGAGGAAATGCTTGTGATTAGAATAAAAGATGATTGTTGTATTAATATTTCAGGTGGCAGAATCTGTCTGAAAGGAAGCTATTTCTGGAAGTATTCTGGGACTCCATCTTTTAGATGCATATGCTAATCCCAAACCCTGTAACTAAAAACCAGACTATATTTATCCAGTATGAACCTGAATGACTTTTCCTACAGACTACTTGAGACTCATTGAATATAGAGAGAAGAAGGAGAAAGGGTAGAGTATGATACTGTAAGAGGAGCATTGGATCAATCAAATAAATACTGAATCCTTCTCACTATACGCAAAGCAACATACTAGATGCTATTGGTTATAGACAGAGATATTGAAAGCTCTGCCTGACCTCAGAGGGCCTGTATTAGCAAGGAGGCAAGACTATTCATATGTTTTTTAATTGAAATCACAGTATAATGCTGTATTAGTTTTCTAATGCTGCTGTGACAAATTACCACCAACAGTGGCTTAAAACAACACTAATATATTATCTTACAGGTCTGTAGCTTTGAAGTCTCAACAGGCTAAAATAAAGAAATCTCCAAGGCTGCATTCATTTTTGGAAGTTCTAGGGTAGAATTTGTTTCCTTGCTTTTTCCAGTTTCCAAAGCTGTCCATATTCATCTGCTGGGAGCAACGTTACTCTGTCTTCAAAGTTTACAACACTGGATTTCTCTCTCACCCTTCCCCCATCATTGCATCTCCATCTGCCATCAGAGGAGAAAGGTTCTTCACTTTTAAGGACTCATGTGGTAAAATTGGGCTCACCTGGATAATCCAAAGTAATCTTTCTCAATGTTCTTAACCTTTATTATAATTGCAAAGTCCCTTTTGCTGTATATGGTGACATATTCACAGGTTTTGGGGGTTAGTCCATGGACATCTTTGGGGGCCATTATTCTGCCTACCATAACTACTGAAAAAGTAGTTTAAAAATAAAACTTAAATTAAGATTCAGAGAAAGAAGAGAGATCATGTGGGCAAGATGCTAAGGGAAAGGTTTATCAAGAAGGTGGGGAATAAATTGATCTTTGAAAAGTAGGTTATTTGTTTCTTGATGTTTTCTTCCAGAAAATCAATTATTTCATCAAGATTTGCCAAGTTATTTGCATAGATGATAATATTATTCATGTTATCTCAATTTATCCTCAAAACAACCTCTTCAGGGAGGTATTATTATTATCCCTGTTATATAGTTGAAGAAAAATTAGGTTAAGAAAATTACCCCAAATCACATTCTTTGTATAAATTGAAACTAAATGGAAACCTACATAATTGGCACCCATGTCGACACTTAACCACCGTACTGTATACCTCTTGTTTTATGTTTTCCTTCAAATGTCTTTTGTTGTAGTATTTTCCTTCTTAAAACCAGGTTTATGTTTATATTTTACAACTGAAATTATACATTCTATACTTTTTGTTTGCTTATGTTTTGTTTGCTTTGTTTATGTTATTTTCAAATGTATTGATTTCTCCTTTCATGTTTATAATTTTCTTACTCATTTTTTCTTAAAAAATATTTTTTCTTCTAACATCTTGTTTTGAATTCTTAATTATTTTCTTCAAAAAGTGTTAAGGCATGGAATTCGGTTCTAAATATAAATTTTACCATATCTCAAAAATATTGCAATTCAGTATTTTTGTTTTAATTATTTTAAGAAAGTCAGTAATTGAGTTTTTGACAATGGCAATTCCCGTGGCAGAAAAATAAAATCAACAAAGAACTAAGAAAATAAATGATCTTTCCACCTAGACACCCAGAGATCTTGATAGTTCTGATGGTAAATAGCTTCTAAGACTCCAGGACTCTTTTATTTTTTTGGCATATATTTACAAAAATAAGTTAATAGGATGTAAAAAGTTTATAATTTTTAATTTTTCTTGTAGAAATATATTAAGGATATGTTATGTCAACAAATCTATCTTTTTATGTTATCATTTTTGCTGATTGCATAGTAGGCCTTTAATGAGGATAGTATAATGTATTTGTCTAATCCTCTATAGTGAGGCTGTTTTTTTCCCCAATTTTGGATTACTATAAACAACACAGCAATGAACATCTATATACTTCTAGCTCAACTATCTATCTATCAATCTGTCTACGTGTCTATCTGTCCTCTCCCTATATCTTATTTGCCTGTTTGATTATATCCTTTGTAAGGAAACATAGTATATATTGTTAAGTATGTGAGTTTTGGTCTCAGTTTTCCTGGAATTGAATCTCTCTCCACAATTTATTATGTGAGTTTTGGCTAGTTGTTTAACCCCACTGTGACTCAGTTTTCTCATGTATGGCCAAGTAATAGGCTTGACCTCTTTTTTGGATTTCCTTCCCATTTAGGTCACCACAGTGCATTGAGTAGAGTTCCCTGTGCTATACAGTATGTTCTCATTAGTTATCTATTTTATACCTAGTATCAATAGTGTATATGTGTCAATCCCAACCTCCCAATTTCTCTCACCCTCTCCTTCCTCCTTGGTATCCATATATTTGTTCTCTACATCTGTACCTCTATTTCTGCTTTGCAAATAAGGTCATCTATACCATTTTTCTAGATTTCACATATATGTGTTAATATATGATATTTGTTTTTCTCTTTCTGACTTCCTTCACTCTGTATGACACTCTCTAGGTTCATCCATGTCTCTACAAATGACCCAGTTTCAGTCCTTTTTATGGCTGAGTAATATTCGATTGTATATATGTACCACATCTTCTTTATCCATTTCTCTGTTGATGGACATTAGGTTGCTCCCATGGGACAATCACCTCTGAGCATCTCATTTGAATTGAATGGGCTCCAACCATGTTCTGGTTATTACGTTTTCATTAAAAAATGTGCCAGTGCTTAAGAGCTTGAAAAACATTTTATCATACTGATGGAGTCTGCATGTCAGGAATCCAGACAGAGGCCCTCACGTTGAGACCCTAGCTGGAAAGTCATAACAATAGGTTGAGGCACTCTATATCTGGGTGCTGAAATTATTGGCAGGCACCTTTATTCTCAACTGACAGTTGCTGTCAGCTGTAGGCTGGGACCTCAGCTGGGCTTGTCAACTGAAGCATCTTCACAGGTTCTCTCCATGATGGCCTCAGGGTGGTCAGAATTTTTATGTGGCCACTCAAGGTGCCATAACATATGTCTCAAGGAAAAAGGCAGAAGTTTCACTGCTTTTCGGGACCTAGTAGTATATGACCTAGGAGTCATATAACATCATCTCTGCTGTATTCTATTGATTGAGTTAGTCACAAGGTCATTCAGATTCAAGGGGAAAAGATAAAGACTCCAGTTCTCAAAGGTAGGGTGGCAACATTAACTATTAATGTAGACGACCATGTGGATTGGGAGATGTTATAGTTACCTTTGGAAAATATTATCTGTCAACCTATCCTATTTATATGCAAGTACGTATTTGATTCCAGAGGACATCTGAATGGATAGGTCTTGTTTCTGTATTTCTACCTGGGATCTCACCTTCTTCACCAGGAAGAAGGTGACTTGTGGAGAAGAGGGTCTTCATATTTAGAGAAGAAGATGCATCTGAGGGAAATGGTTACTGGACGAAATACCAAAGAAGAAAGTTGGAGTCTAACGTGCCTTCTGGTATCATAAATGTCACAGCAGCAGGCAATATAGACCAGGGGCAGTGACTCTAAGAATGCCATAAGATTTCTTAAAACTTTGAATGTCTCTGTGTTTGTTGTTATGTTCTTCTGACTGTTTCCCCAG
Organism: Balaenoptera acutorostrata; assembly: GCF_949987535.1. NCBI lineage: Eukaryota > Metazoa > Chordata > Mammalia > Artiodactyla > Balaenopteridae > Balaenoptera > Balaenoptera acutorostrata. The sequence continues at coordinate 73,181,594 of NC_080068.1, forward strand.
AAGGATTTGAAGTAAGAACCTTAAAACCAAAAAGGTAAGTATTTGTCTTTGAACATACCAAGAAAATGTTGAACTGGAGAAAAGATAAACCACTGAGGAGGCAAATGTGGGAAGGAAAGGAGCCCCAAGAGAAAGGCTGTGTAGCATCAGCTGCTAAAGAGGAAAAAAAAAAGCAGTCTGGGTCCACAGAGACTACACGGGGGAAAAGAAAAGCACAGGAAACTGGCCTTCACCTTAGATGTGGCCCAGGGGATTTTACAGTCTGAAATCCCTAGAAAGGTGAGAGCAAACCTGCTGTTAACTATGCCAGCTAAATCAAGATGATCTAAAATTTTAAAAATGAAAAATACCAGGATGTAAACAAGAAACTGTTTGCAATGGCCAAAATGTGATTATGATTCTTTTCTCTTGGGTCCTTCCATTGGTTTTATTTTCTCCTTCCCCTCTCTCTTTTCTAAACCCCTCACTATTTTTGTTTAGTCTTAAGTCATTTTTAGTACCTGCTCTCCTTTTACACTTAGTGAAGGTAGACAGAAAAAGGGAAATAGTAAAGATCATCTAATTCAACACTAATTTTAACAAAAGCAAAGCAGCCCCAGGGAGGGAGTGACAGGCTCGGAGTCAACATGGATTATTGGTAGCAGCAGAGTTGTGGCTGCAAGCAGCTCTACTGACCCTTCATGTGTTTCTCTGTATATGAGACTGCCTCTCTGGCCTAGCTTGAGGCTGAAGTCCCAGACAAGGAAAACCGTCCCTGTGTCAATTTTAGTTCTCTGGAAAGCTGATGCCAAGACACGATGAAAAGGGCATGGGATTTTTGAGGGGAGGTGCCATGAAGAATGAATAAGAATAAGTGAGGGGGGTGTTGTTTGGGTCACAGTGTCAATCTGACACTGTGAAGGAGAGAGGGGAAAGGAGGAAGAGACTCTGATTGCTATAGAGTTCTGGGAAAATGACAGTCAGGTTGATGGAGTGCCTTAGAGCAAAGATTAACCATTACAGGAGTCCCACATTGGGCAGAAATGGCTCAGCTCTAATATTACCAGGCATTATTCAGCCATTGGCTGAGAACAGCCTGGGGTGGCAGGGGCTGGGGGAGCGGGGGTGTGTGGGGGGAGATGGGAAAGAGAAGAGTAGTGAGAGCAACGCAGTGGATCCCAAAAGTGTGGCAGCTGCAGGCTTTTGGTTAACTACACTCCTTGCAGCAGATCTCCCTCCTATGACTGCCTCAGTTCCCTTCTATATAACTTACTTCAAATAGGACTATAGTAAGGTGTGTAAGTCAACTAGTTGTCTATTGCTGTGTAACAAATTACCACAAACAGTGGCTTAAAACAGCATACAGTTATTATCTCATAGTTTCTGTGGGTTAAGAGTCTGTGCACAGCTTACTTTGATCATCTGCAAGACTGCAATCCAAGTGTTGGCTTGGGCTGGGTTCTCATCTGAGGCTCAAATGGGGAAGGACCTGCTTCCAAGTTCATATGGTTGTTGGAAGAATCCAAATTCTTACAGGTTGTCAGAGTGAAAGCTTCATTTTCTTGCTGGCTGTTGACTGGAGACTATACCCTCAGGTCCTTCTTTGTGCCTTTTTCTACAAGGCAGCTCTCAACAAGTCAGCTCACCTTTTCAAAGTTAGCAAGGGAGAAATTCTTACAGCAAGATGGACATTACAATCTTATATAAAGTAATGATGTACATATAATCACACATATTCCATCGTCTTTGTTATATTCTGGTCAGAAGCAAGTCACAGGTCCCACTCATACTCAAGGGGAGGGATACAGGAGGGCATGAGTGTCAGGAGGTGGGGATAGTTGGGGCAATCTTAGAATCTTTCTGCTACAGTTGGAGGCTCTATTTATTGGGCCCAAAGGACTGTTGAACATTTATAAACATGAGCATTTGGGTTCTGTCCCAGAAGACTTAAACATTGAGAAATTCAAACATAGAGGTGTTCATGATCTCAAATTATTTTAAACATTCCTGAGTAGGACTAGTTCACTCATCTATATATATATGGGAAAGTTGGGAGACACTGAGTATGTCTGTTTGCTAAAGACTGAACATATTTTATCCAGCCTGCAAAATACTCTTTCACTTAGATTCATCCAAACTTGAGCACGTCACTTAATGTTACTTTTTTTTTTTTTAATGCTTTGGTTTGGGCCATGTCATCAGAAACACAAACAATTTTAAGATGAAGTCACCTGAAAACATGTCCTCCCTGAAGCTAACCATCAATAATCAGTCTCAACAGAGATGACTTTTTAAAAAAATTTATTTTACTTATTTTTTTATACACCAGGTTCTTATTAGTCATCCATTTTATACACATCAGTGTATACATGTCAATCCCAATCTCCCAATTCATCCCACCACCACCCCCACCCGCCGCTGCTTTCCACCCTTGGTGTCCATACGTTTGTTCTCTACATCTGTGTCTCAATTTCTGCCCTGCAAACAGGTTCATCTGTACCATTTTTCTAGAGTCCACATATATGCGTTAATATACGATATTTGTTTTTCTCTTTCTGACTTACTTCACTCTGTATGAAAGTCTCTAGATTCATCCACGTCTCTACAAATGAACGAATTTCGTTCCTTTTCATGGCTGAGTAATATTCCATTGAATATATGTACAACAACTTCTTTATCCATTCATCTGTCAATGGGCATTTAGGTTGCTTCCATGACCTGGCTATTGTAAACAGTGCTGCAGTGAACATTGGGGTGCATGTGTCTTTTTGAATTATGGTTTTCTCTGGGTAAATGCCCAGTAGTGGGATTGCTGGGTCATATGGTAATTCTATTGTTAGTTTTTTAAGGAACCTCCATACTGTTCTCCATAGTGGCTGTATCAATTTACATTCCCACAAACAGTGCAAGAGGATTCCCTTTTCTCCACACCCTCTCCAGCATTTGTTGTTTGTAGATTTTCTGATGATGCTCATTCTAACTGGTGTGAGGTGATACCTCATTGTGGTTTTGATTTGATTTTAGTGATGTTGAGCAGCTTTTCATGTGCTTCTTGGTCATCTGTAGGTCCTCTTTGGAGAAATGTCTCTTTAGGTCTTCTGCCGATTTTTGGATTGGGTTGTTTGTTTTTTTAGTATTGAGCTGCATGAGCTCTTTATATATTTTGGATTACTCCTTTGTCCATTGATTCATTTGCAAATATTTTTTCCCATTCTGAGGGTTGTCTTTTCGTCTTGCTTGTAGTTTCCTTTGCTTTGCAAAAGCTTTTAAGTTTCATTAGGTCCCATTTGTTTATTTTTGTTTTTATTTCCATTACTCTAGGTGGTGGATCAAAAAAGATCTTGCTGTGATTTGTGTCAAAGAGTGTTCTTCCTATGTGTTCCTCTAAGAGTTTTATGGTGTCCGGTCTTACATTAAGGTCTCTAATCCATTTTGAGTTTATTTTTGTGTATGGTGTTAGGGAGTGTTCTAATTTCATTCTTTTACATGTAGCTGTCCAGTTTTCCCAGCACCACTTATTGAAGAGACTGTCTTTTCTCCATTGCATGCCCTTGCCCCCTTTGTCATAGATTAGTTGACCATATGTGCGTGGGTTTATCTCTGGGCTTTCTATCCTGTTCCATTGATCTATATTTCTGTTTTTGTGCCAGTACCATATTGTCTTGATTACTGTAGCTTTGTAATATAGTCTGAAGTCAGGGAGTCTGATTCCTCTAGCTCCGTTTTTTTCCCTCAAGACTGCTTTGGCTATTCGGGGTCTTTTGTGTCTCCATACAAATTTTAAGATTTTTTGTTCTAGTTCTGTAAAAAATGCCATTGCTAATTTGATAGGGATTGCACTGAATCTGTAGATTGCTTTGGGTAGTATAGTCATTTTCACAATACTGATTCTTCCAATCCAAGAGCATGGTATATCTCTCCATCTGTTGATATCATCTTTAATTTCTTTCACAGTGTCTTATAGTTTTCTGCATACAGGTCTTTTGTCTCCTTAGATAGGTTTATTCCTAGGTATTTTTGTTACAAGGGTAAATGGGAGTGTTTCCTTAATTTCTCTTTCAGATTTTTCATCATTAGTGTATAGGAATGCAAGAGATTTCTGTGCATTAATTTTGTATCCTGCAACTTTACCAAATTCATTGATTAGCTCTAGTAGTTTTCTGGTGGCATCTTTAGGATTCTCTATGTATAGTATCATGTCATCTGCAAACAGTGACAGTTTTACCTCTTCTTTTCCAATTTGTATTCCTTTTATTTCTTTTTCTTCTCTGATTGCCATGGCTAGGACTTCCAAAACTACGTTGAATAATAGTGGCGAGATTCGACATCGTTGTCTTTTTCCTGGTCTTAGAGGAAATGCTTTCAGTTTTTCACCATTGAGAATGATGTTTGCTGTGGGTTTGTCGTATATGGCCTTTATTAGGTTGAGGTAGGTTCCCTCTATGCCCAGTTTCTGGAGAGTTTTTATCATAAATGGGTATTGAATTTTGTCAAAAGCTTTTTCTGCATCTATTGAGATGATCATATGGTTTTAACTCTTCAATTTGTTAATGTGGTGTATCACATTGATTGACTTGCATATATTGAAGAATCCTTGCATCCCTGGGATAAACCCCACTTGATCATGGCGTATTATCCTTTTAATGTGTTGTTGGATTCTGTTTGCTAATATGTTGTTGAGGATTTTTGCATCTATATTCATCATTGATATTGGTCTGTAATTTTCTTTTTTTGTATTATCTTTGTCTGGTTTTGGTATCAGGGTGATGGTGGCTTCATAGAATGAGTTTGGGAATGTTCCTCTACAATTCTTTGGAAGAGTTTGAGAAGGATGGGTGTTAGCTCTTCTCTAAATGTTTGATAGAATTCACCTGTGAAGCCATCTGGTCCTGGACTTTTGTTTGTTGGAAGATTTTTAATCACAGTTTCAATTTCATTACTTGTGATTGGTCTGTTCATATTTTCTATTTCTTCCTGGTTCAGTCTTGGAAGGTTATACGTTGCTAAGAATTTGTCCATTTCTGTCAGGTTGTCCATTTTATTGGCATAGAGTTGCTTGTAGTAGTCTCTTAGGATGCTTTGTATTTCTGTGGTGTCTGTGGTTTCTGTTTTTTAAGCCGCACAGTCTGTGGCATTTTGTTATGGCAACCCTAGCAAACTAATACAGATTTTGGTATCTAGAAGTGGGTGCTGCTGTAACAAATACCTAAAAGTGTGAAAGTGACTTTTTGGAAAAATGGATAATGGGCAAAGGCTGGAAGAGTTTGGAGGTGCATGTTAGAAAAAGCCTAGATTGCCTTGAAGAGACTATTGGTAGAAAAATAAAAATTTAAAGGTGATTCTCTTATGAGGTCTCAAGTGGAAATAAGAAATATGTTTTTGGAAACTGGAGAAAAGGTGATCCTTGTTATAAAGTGGCAAAGGCCTTGGATGAATTGCATTTCAGTGTTTTGTGGAAAGTAGAACCTGTTTGAGATGAACTGGGATATTTACCTGAGGAAATTTCTAAGTAAAGTGTTGAACATGCAGGCTTGGGTTCTCCTTATTGTTTATAGTAAATGCAAGAGGAGAGAGATGAATTCAAGAAGGAATTGTTAAGCCTAAAAGAAACAGAATATGAATATTCAGAAAATTCTCAGCCTATCCATATTTAAAAATGCTAGAAAACACGTTCTGGAGAAAACATCAAGGATGTGGCTGAAAAAATCCTTTGGTGAAAAGATAATGAGTATGGCTCTTGGCCACAAAGATAGGAAAGAGTGGCACTGGAATTTGAACGTAGCAATCCCAGGTCTAGAGTTTGAGTCCTCAACTCCAAGTCTCCCATAATTAGTATTTTAAAGACTTTGATAAGTTCTTTTGAAATCGTTTCACTTTTGTTTAAAATCTTCTCAAATTTATTTAAGTATCACACTTTGTTATTCACAGAATGCATAAATATCTAATTCTATGGGATGCATACATGGGAACTTACCAACAGATTTTGGAAGATAGGACATGTGAAGTTTTTATGAGAAGTTACAGGATTATAAAAATAATAATACTAGTGCTAGGGGTGACTCATGTTGGAGGGACACTTTGTCAGCATTAAAATGTATCTACAGTCATAATGTGGAAGGGTTTGGTATCTCGTGTTTCCTGGAATGTGTTGAGCAGTAACTTATATTTGGTAAAAAGAAGAGGGAGGTCTCCATGTCCCATTGTGAAAATTCCACAAGAGTTTTAATGCATAGAAACTGAGTATCATTGGAAAATACTGCAGATGTCTGAAATTAATTGAAAACTGGGAAGAAACCTTTGTTTTTGTCAGTAGTAAGCTCACTGGCAGCTAAGAAAGGCATTTTAGTAGAGTGGTAAGAAAGTTCCAGGTTATTATAGCCATGCATTAAGAGAATGTACTCTTGCCAGATCTTCCTTTTATGGTTTGGTTTTGGTTTTGCTTTTTGAGATTTCATGCATCTGAAGTTTTATGTAAATTGCCATTTTTTTAATGTTGGGAAGTACTTAAAAATTAAGCACCGTAAAAGAAAAGAAAAATGCCTATGCATTGAATTAAGACCCAAGACCTCTAGTTCGCAATCTCTAGTCTGACAGTCAGTGAGGAAAATATTTAAAAAGAATAAGCAACAGTCTCATTATGGGCCAGCTAAGGCTGGGTAGCAGAAACCTACAGTGTAGCCAAAAAACTTGGCCATATATAACAATATTGGAGGAAAGGAAACAGATAGCTCTAGCTAACATAGAAGTTTTGTTCTGTGGGTTTGGCAGGAGATCAAGAGAGGGAAAGGAATCCGAATACAGAGGGAGGGGCCTTCATGAAGAATATGGTTAACAAGCTGAGAGAACCTAGAGAGGCCCCCTTTGCTCCTTCGAAGATAGGTTTATAGAGAAAATAAATAGATCAATCACCAGAGCCACTAGGGTGGGACAAGTGACACCCCTGGAGTACAAAATCCAAGGACGCGTTCATTCCCAGCATCATGCGGGTTCAGGTCTGGGGTTTGCACCAGCCTGGGACTGAGTGTCTTCGTACGCTGTGTGCCTTAGATGCCTCATTCACCTCACCCAAGTGCTGCTTCTGGTGCCGGCATTATTTCAAAAACATTTATGTATTCTTTTCTTATGTGATATGGCTATATTTCAGATTTGAGAATAGCAAATCTCAATAAAAAATAGTAAAAAGTGGTAAAAAGAAAAAAAATATCGGGACACCAGTGACCCATTTCATGATGATAGAATTTGCAATCATATTTGTGTTTTGTCCCTGCACATCGCTTTTTGTTTTACACCTATAGATTTTCAATTGTACCCTCAACCTATGTTACAATTTCATTTTCCTGGTTTACATATTTATTCAAAAATATTATTGAGTGCTTAGCCTAGTGTGCCAGTCATTGTGCTAAGAAATGACTACATATTTGTGAATAAAACAGAAACAATCACTTCTCTCTTGGAGTTTATGGTAAGTGAAGAAGAAAGAGACCATTGACATGTATGTAAGTAAATAAATATGTACTTATCATTGTGGTAGGACAGACAAAATGCTGAAGTATCTACTGTGATTGGTTCATATGAAGTAGGACAGTCAAGGATCACCTCCAAGACCTGAATAATGGGGGAGATCAGTCATGTACAAAAAGTTTGGGGGTTGCAATGTGGTTGGAGAGCATTCCTGCTAGAGGCCTTGAGAGACTTGAAGAAGTAAACTATGTAACATCTTTTCCTATTAAATATTAAAAATAAAATTAAATAATTCATGTATGCTGCAAAAAATTGGAAATTAATTTTTAAGTATATAGAATGAAAACCAAACACATATAATCATACCACTAAGATACTACTGTTAAAAGTATTTTTATTTATTTCTAGTTTTTTTTCCCATGTCAACACTAATAAAATACTTGTTACTCTGATTATTCCTTTCTCCTTCTTTTCCTCATCCTCCTTTTTATACTTATACATTTAGGATTTATCTAATTTTAACTTTAATTTTTTTCTCATTTAAACTACCCTTGGATACTTTAAGTTTTTGTTGCTGCTGTGAGCAATGTCTCATCTCTATATTTTATTTTCATAATTTTCACCATCTACGTAGTCTAAATGTTTCACTGTGGAGAAATTTTAAAAATAGGGACAATTCTAAAGAAGGAAAAATCACACACAATGTGATATCTGGTTGATGTTTTCAGTATAATTTTCCAGGTCTATGTCTACATATATAAAATAGCATATTTTTGTTGAGCATATGTAATGAATATATTTTGCAATTATTATTTACTTTATAAAAGAAAGCATGTATTTTTCTATATGTAGCTTGCATATGACATTATCCTATTATACCTAATCACTAAGATTTTATAATCAAATGCTTTATCTTCATTTATTGAAATAATCATTATTTTTATATTCTACCAACTGATTAATACCAGAGTAAATTTATAGATTTTCTGAAACAGAAATGGCTTTGAGTTTCTGGGACAGAATTTATCTATTCTTGGTAGGTTATTTCTATTTAGTTTATGTAAATTTACATAGATACTTAAAATTTACTGTTGCAAATTCCATATGCATTATATGCCAAAACACTGTTCCTCTTTAATTATGAGTGAATCTTCTGGTAGAACTTAATAATTCATCTATTTTTGCTACTTTCATTCAAACACTATTATTTCTTTGACCTTTCAGCATCTCACTCTAAAGTCCATTTGTTTAAATTAAAAACATAATTTTATATTTTTAGCTACATTAATAGTGGGATTGTATAGAATTTACTATGTAGTGATGTGCTGGTAAATGTTTATCAACCGACTCCCCAGAAGGAAAAAAAACCTCATAATCTGTAACATTTGCTCGTTTCCATGGTGCAAATACTCCCACCATGGCTGTTTTCACACTACCAGTGTGACATCACTGAACATGGACTTGGGAAACGATGCACATAATTGACTTTCATGAACTTGTAGGATCCAGCTCCAGCACAGTACTGAAATTGATGGTGCAGGAATTAGTCATTGAGGGGCTGAATACAAGAAAAGTCTTAATATCTATAAATGGAAATGGCCTTATGCAATAAGACAGGATTGTCCATATTTTATATGAATAATTCAAGAAGCTTTTGAAGGCTTACTCACCCAACACATTGCAGTAAAAAAGTACTGAAACAGGAGCAGGAGACCTAGACAACAATTTGAGATTTACCACTGACTAATTGTTAAGTACCTGAGCAAGCAACATAAATTTTCTGGGTCTCTGTACTGGGGTGGGGCGGGGAATTGTGTATGTATATATACTTAACTCCAAGTTTCTGTGAATGAGACACAAATGTCTTTATTCCTTCATAAATTATACAAATGTACATTTTCCCAGCTGTTTATAGACATTGTAACTAACTTTCAAGATCATAACTGAGTTCCTAAGTCCTTTATCAAGCCTTTCCTGACTGTATTAAATTTTCATCTTTATCCATTTTCTTCTTCTTTAATTCTGGTATATTCATTCTCTCTACCACACAATGCAACATGTGTATATCTATGATTTGCATTATTCACACCTGCATGTTTTCTGATCTTTCCCTTTCAGATAGATGCAAATCCCTTAATGATTGGAATTGCAATGCACCCAAATATTTAGCATATTGCCACACATATAGCAGTTGTCCAATTAATAACTGTTCACGAAATATAAAAATAAAATGTAACTGTGAACTTGAAAGAGCAAGAAAACAAAAACAAATCCTTATGCAATGATAATTTAGACCTGTGTTGGTATTTTTGAACTTGAATAGTTGCCATGTTTATTGTTGATTGCTTAACGTAACAGCGTCTGGCAAATTATTATGGGCTTACTAAATGCCAAGAACCATACTAGGAACTTTTATTATCTTCTCTCATCCTTACAATAACTCTAACTAGATAGGTCACTTCATCCCTTATTTCTGAAACAAAGAAAATGTGCCTTAGCAATAGTAACACTGTCAAGATTATGAAGCTTAAATGATAGATCCAGGAATCAAATCCAGGTGTGTCTGACTCCAAAGTCCATGTCTTAGTATTGCATTACAAATACTAAAAGTATTTTCAGAAGTTAACATAGAAATTAAGAACATATTCAAATATATGGAAAAGAAAAATGAAATGCTCTGGGTCTAAATAATACTAATGGTTGGTCATACAGGAAGTCACAAGACAGCTACTTAAATTTAACCTTACCCTAGAAAGAACTCTAATTCTAGCCAGCAAAATTGAATCAGCCATTAATAATGCAAGATTACGTGCAGAGAAAGACTCTATGCCCATAAAAGTGATTCATTCACCCTCTTTCCGGAAACAGCATTCCATTGGGGCAAATCAATGCCGCAAGCTGCTACTGAACAGAGTATCTACACGAGCCAAAAATCACTGAGGTTCACTTTTATTCTTTGATTGTGATTCTAAAAGGTACTTGGCAAATATTGCAGGATGTCTGTGCAAGAAGGCAAATGGTAATAATTGGGGAGAATTGGGTATAGTATATGAATGGACTTCTGAAGGATCCCTGACATTGTTTTTCTTTTTATTCCCTTTTATAAGTTTTAATTGAGGGTTAGCAATAAAACATTTTATGGTAAAAAAAAAAAAAAGGTTGTGTTGCTTTTAATTCTAAACAAAAATACCTGGAAGAAAGATAAAATAAGAATTATAATAAGATACACATATAAAACAAAAACTTAAAACATTTAGGTCTATATTAATGTTTCATTCCTTTGCATAAGCAGAGATTTCCCTTACACATAAGATTAGCATTGAGATTTGTTGGTCCCAATTTTTGATAAAAATTTTGAGCTAACAGAAAGGATAGGGCTAGATTCACATTTGCAATTCACTCAACTTGCGTACACATATTAGTTATTCGATATGTATTTGTCAAATGAATAAATGTATTGGATTGGCCAAAATGTTCATTCAGGTTTTCAAAGGGGCATACCAAAAACCCGAACGAACTTTTTGGCCAACCCAATATATACACATATACATATATCTATGTACGTACATATTTTCACAGGAAGAGTTATAATCATACATATACTCCCAGGAGGGTATATACATATATATTGATATACAGAGAGACATATATAGATATATACACAGGCATAAATATATATATGTCTCTATGTGTACCTGTTATTAAAATATAGAACCTAAGTCAGAAATGTTCTAAACACTTGGCCACTGTGTACTCCATGCTATAGGGGAAGAACAGATTTTATAGGCAAGCACACCTGGCTTTGAATCCTGGTTCTACCGTTACCCACTCTTTAACCTTGGGCAATTTATCCATTTCTAAGTCCCAGTAGTTGTCTATCAGTTCACATTATTGCCTACCTTTTCAGATTTGTTGAGATGAATGCAGCAGATAAGCCTAGCACAGTGTCTGATACAGAAAAGTAAATAAAAATAGCATTTTGCTTTCTTTCTTCCCCCCGCTTCATCATATAAGAAAACTACTCAGTACAATCTCTCACATTTAAATACATCAGTTTGATAATCCAGTTCTTCAAATGGCTAACTCACATTTTATCCTTTACACAAATTTGTAAATACTCCCTAATATCATCTCTACACTGAAGTATGCTAACATTCTATGAACATTTCCTGTTTATTTTTATTCTGGGGACATCATTTATGCCTTTCCAATCACCAGGGAAGTAGATACTCTCATACCTGCCAAGCTAAATTTTCAACTTTTTCAAGGTCCATCTCAAATCTTATTTCAACTCAACATGACCAAAACATCTTTCTTTAAATTAATCCTCTCAGCATTTGTGTCTCTACCTGGTTCTATATAAACTTCTAGTGTATTTTGGTGGTCTCTATGCTGGTAATTTTTTAATGCGTTTTGTTCCCCCACCAGACCATTTATCTAAGCTCTTCAAGGAGTTGAATGTGATCTTAAACTTCTTCAACATTCCTCAGAACCTAGGGGAATGCCATAATATGTGCAAAAAAACAAAATAAATAAGCAAAACACTCTCTTGACAATAACTGAGAACTTCGACAATGCATGGGATAAGTTTGCTCAAGCAGATACTTTCCAATTTCTTGGGTGCAGTCACCTCACACCTGCTGCCCTGGAACATGTGACTTTCAACCATTAGCTATGTCACTGCATCAGCCTACCTGGGACTGAGGTGCAGAGGACACCCAGTGAGATTTTATTCTAAATGTTAGATTAGGACCTGACCCCTGAACTTGACCATTTAGCACATATTCCTAAGACAAGATATGCTGTGAGCAAAACGCCTGTCATATGGGAAGAATTCAGTACATGTTATGAATTTTAGTTTTAATGAACTTTGGGTGATGATCTACACTCAGCATTTATGCTTCCCTTTTGTCACAACAACAGAATTTCAAATACGAAATATAAAAGAATCCAGATGATCCCAACATTTTAATGTTATATGGTCTTGCATCTTTCAAGAAGGATATGATGTTGTGTGATTCTTCCTATAATGGTATTTTTAATGAAACAAATATAATATCATGATAACAAGAAAAAGACAAATCCTGAATAGATCAATATAACTGAAATATTATCTTCACTTCAGAATTTCAAACATAGATTATCACTTTATGGCCTAGATTTATATTGTTTGTGTTAGTATACACAAACTCACTTGCTTGGTTCTTTGGTTTGCACACAACCCAGTAAGTTCAGATGCAATATCCTTTTTTAATATTCATGAATTAATTAAGTTGTTTTTCCTCTAGAGTTTAGGCTGCTTTTATTTTATTTTATAATAGAGTGTGATTCCAGACATTCTATTCAATTAAATGGATTTGGAGAGAAACCAAATGTATAATTCAATGGGAAAACAAATCTTTAAAGATAATCTAATAAGATCTTAGAATTTTACGAATAAGTAGCAGAAGTTTAGAACCAATAAGTACATACCATGATTTCCATTATAGAAAATTGGAAATAATATAATATAAAACTTAATTTTAATTGGGCAGTAATAATTTTCTTTACCTCTTATTATGAATAAAGGTAGCATTTATGAAGCTCTGGTTCTCATCATATTTAATGAATCATTTCCAGGTGTATGTATAGTTTTCTTAAAATTTCTAATTCCAAAGTAGTAGACAGCATTCATGTTGCATTCCTCCCCACCCCCCATATCTTTCAAACTCAGAAACAATAGAACTATTATAAAAATAATTATGTATTACACTGAAAGTAAGACAAGGGAAGTGTCAATAAACAAGAAATTGAAATGGATCTCTGGCAAAAAGATAAAGTAGAAGAGAAGTAGCATCTGTACTTCTTGACTACCATTAGAAAAAGACAACCAATACAGGTAGCTGATGTCACCTGGTGTTGCTTCAGAAAGCTGCAGTTCAAAAACTGTAGAAGATGCTGCAAAAATATGTTGCAATAAACTTAATCACCATATATTTAAGAAAATCCAAATTTATGAAAGAATAACAAATTCAACAAGTAGAATTTGCACTTGAAGAAACAGAGTTAATAGAACAATTAGACCCTGCCTTTACAACTAGTACATTTAATGTGTTAGTGAAATAAAGTGAGGACTTATACTCTTGGAAATAAAAACACGTGTGTAAAACATCGAAAAGATATATTCTGGTAAAGAAGTCAAGTCAATGCATGTGTATAATTTTTGAAATGAATTCTTATTAGTTTTGAACGAAATGTCACAGGAAATCGTGATAACCGGGCTTCATTCTCTTTCTTTTTATCCTTCTTCTTCTAAATTCCACGTGCCTTTTTGTTTTTTTGGTTTTTGGTTTGTTTTTTTTTTTTTTTTCATTATTATTTTTGCCTGAAACTTAAATCCTTTTTACTCATTCATTAGGGGGTTCCATAAATTTGCATGATTACTTTGTCTCTGACAGTTATACAGATTTTGGCTCTGTTAGTCTATATTCTGGATGTATAAATAAAGGCTAAATATAGCAAATTAAACTCAGATGCTTTAGGTTGAACATTCTACTTCCTGTGACTACAACACAATCATGTAACTCTTTGAGGTCAGCCTCAATTTTAGTAGTCATTGTGTTTCTCTATTTCCTCCCCTTTGCTCTCCTGTGGACACTGCTTCCTCTGCAGTCCCATTAAGCAAGTAATTTACAAAACACAGACTCCACTTCAGACTAATTCCCACCTGTGAGCTTGTGAAATCTTTTTCTATTTTCCTAGCTCTCCTGCCTGAGAGGCCTCCTTTTGGTTAGTATTAACTCATCTTGTGGAATCCACGTTCAGTGCAGACTTTGGTGCCTGGTCCCCAGGATCTTCCATTCCTACTGCATCTTCTCCAGTATCACTCATCCATCTAATCATACCCTCAGACAGTCACACTGTGGGCCTTGCAGTCACCCCAACTCACCCATTTCCAAAATTATTCATTGAAACTTCCCATTCTCCAGCCCCTACTGCTTGCGCTTCCAGACTATTTATTTAACCATTTCCATAACAACTTTTCTTTCTTTGACCTTATTGGAAGTTTAAACTCTGATTTCTCATCTTTCTTATTACCCATCATTACCTCCTTTCTTCACTGCCTTCTGTTTTAGATTGCATCTTCCTCTATCTCAGTCAATCTTTTGCAAACCTGAAACTCCTTGCCTACATCATAATGATCCCAGCCACTCTCTGCATCTCCACCTGGGCAAGTGAGCATTGCCAAAGGAATCTACACACTCAGATTGGAATGATACTATTGTCAATTTTTTTTCAACAATATAAACACTGCTTAAACTTCAAAGAACATTTTCCTATTCAGTGAATTGTCTTACTTTCCACAATAACAATTTCAGATCTTTCTATTCCACCCAGACTTCCAGCCTCTTCTGCTTCACCACAATCAGCAGAGTTTCAGAAGTCTCTTACTTCCTGTAGAAAATAAAAGTCAGTATTTTGGAACTCCTTCAACCTCCCACCACTAAACATAAATACCTCCCTGAATGCTCAGCCATGCTCCTTTTTCCCATGTTTAAAATAGAGGAAAATTTTTTTTCTCAAGAGCTGCCTAGAGCTTCCATTTTCTTCATATTTCCTGATTCTTTAACCCACTCCAGTCCAATTTAATGAATTGAAAGTGCCAGAGCCACTTCTGTAAAACTATGCTGCCCAAGGAAACCTATGGAATCTCAATTCACTAAGTTAATTTTTCAACAGTATACAAGCCTTTGCTTTATAATACACTCCTCTTGGTTTTCTTCTTACATTTCTTTTCTACTCAGCCTTGTCTCTTGGCTCTTTTTTCCTTCAAGACATAAGTATTTTCCTCTTCTCTCCTCAGCCTAGCAGCCTCATATGATCACATCGATTTCCAGGACTTCAGTCAATATCCACACGCTGAACATTTTTATATTTATATATCCAGCCAAGACTTTTTTCTGAGTTATAGATCCATACAATTATTTGCTTACTTGGCATTTATGCTTGGACTTTTCAGAAACGTTTCAAGTTTCACATGGCCAAAACTGAACTTAATGCTTCTTGCTTTCCACATTCTCCTGTTACCTCCAAACAGGTCCTCAAGTCAGAATTATGGAAGTCTTTCTTGATACTAATTCCCCAAACAACATTATTATGTCTCATCTCTTTTACTTCTCTTATCACTCACTGGAAGTCATCATGTCTCCCCATTTCCACCTTACTCATGTATCTTCTGAACTACTGCAATAGCCTTCCAACTAGTCTAGCTTCATTTACATATCTGTTCAATTAATGACTTAATAATTGAAAGAATGAATGAGTTCCAATTATCCCTGTTGAAACAATTTACTCCCTTCCTAGAAACTAACTCCTACTCTAAGATCTGGGACCAATTTATTTCTTTGAATGCTTAACAGATATTATCACCTTAGGTCCTCCTTTTCTTGATATTATATATCCTTTGGGACTCCTTCTGGATTGATTCATGAAGTTCTCTCTTATAACTTCACACAGTCTTTACAGTGTGAAATAAAGACCTTGGAAATCTCCGTAGTACTAGGATGGGGGCATTTAATGCTTGTCAAGGTCCACTGATCTAAACTTGAGAATAACCTCTTCTTATTTCAGAGAAGTGAGTTCTAAGACCAAGATTAGTGAATAGGTCTAGTGGAAATTGTTTAAGTGGAGCAAATAATATCCTTCCATATAAGTGCTAGTTTTCTCATCACTTCCAGGGTTTTTCTACATAGGTATATGGAACTGACGTTACTTGTCTTTTCTGTAGAGATTCGAATACGCTCGGTTAGAACATGATCCTGCCGTTCGGTGATTTGGGATTTGTCTATCTCTAACAACTTGGAATTTATAAATGTTCTTCTCCTTCTCCATGCCCAGCTCCTATTACTGTCTGATTTTATTTTTTCCATCTTGGTTGGGGTATGGTGTTCTGAGGTAATTCTTGAGACAAGGGACCTGCTTACCTAGTCCTCCCTCCCTCTGAGAAATGGAGTCATCTCGGAGACCCATGCTTGGTGTTGTGTCCGTGATTCCTGCTGCACCCTTTGGGCACTAAGCTCTTGGTAGGCTGCTTTTATATTCCACTATACTGCCTGATTTCTCTGCCTTTATTTACCGCTGGAAGCTTGCTTGAAACTTTATTGCGGACCTGGGGAAGTTAATTTTGTTCCTTTCATCACTGAGCCCAGGTTCCAACATGCAGAGCCCATGTCATTTTATGTTTGTTTATTTTGATCAGATTAAGAAGATAATACTTATCTGATACAGAAAATTGTAAGGTCTAGAAAAACATTCAATCACAAGTCACACAACACAAATACACACATATACTCACAGTCATTTGTTAAAGAACTAGCATTGAACTGAAGTCAAATTGTCAAAATCTTGTATTTTAAGAAGATTTTTGAATCACCTGATGCTTTGATACACTTTGAATATACTGACACACAGTCTGACACCTCATTATTATGGCTGAATATTGATCAAATGAATACTACGGAAGTAATTTAATCAGCTGAGGGGAAAAAAGACTCACTTGGTGACCTAGTTAGTTAATAGATGGGATTATAAAATTAGCACAAATATTGCTGTTTTATTTTATTCAAATATTTTTCAATGTTTTATGGTTTTTTCTTTTTGACTGAACACAAAAAAGTCTATATCTTAACAAATATGGACTTAATAGAGTATATATCAATAGAGTACAAAATTTAAGATGCATATAAAACAGAATAATAAAATCCAAAATGAAATAATACAATGCCATATATACAAATTCAAATGATACAAATGTACGGTATGTGAAAGAGTCTAGCCAATATGTTGATGTTGTGTTGTTATTTAAAGAATGAAATGATATTTTAACTGAATCCTGTGGTGGCATTTTAGGAAGAACTTTATGTTAAAATGGAATATTTGGTATTTGGAGAACTTATTTAAGACCAAGGTTTATTTACTGAAAGAATGTTGATTCTCTTTTCAGTGCTGTCATATTCCTTAACTGACATGGCAAAAAATTACTGGTTTATTCCCTGCATTTTCCTATAGAATAGAGAATCCAATTTTTTTCCCACAAGGCTAGATTGCAAGTAGGTATCAGAGTCTAAGTGATGAAAAAGTCTGCTTTCTCATAGAAGTAGCACATATTTTAGCAATCTAGCTTCTATTATATTTTTCTTCCAAGATCCTGCTTCCTCAAAACGTTTCTGGAACACTCTACTACTATATCTGCTCTACTTAAAATGACTCACCTATTTCTTGGGGTAAATTATATTGCCTTTCTTACTTCACAGCTGAGAATAACTGAACAATGAGTAAAATATCCCAAATGGAGCTTTCAACTTGAACATTGCTTTGGAATTATGCCAGCTCTTCCTGAGTATTAACTGCTCTACTAATGGCTGTTTAATTCTTTAAATTGCAGTTTGAGTTCTGGTTATTTTAGATCCACAGATGGAAAGATTCAGATGTTTCACAGGAATTTGGAGAATTAATTTTTCATGCTAATATGATTTGCTATGTCCTAGAAAAGGAAATAAGTGAATTATCATGTGTAGTTTAATAAAACTCAAAGAAGGGAAAGGGAATGAATATCTTTATATTTACACAGAAACTTCTTATAATAGTCATTAAAAATGTGCTTTGATCCATTTGTGGATCCATCCAAAAAATGTAATTTTCTCAGTAGTTCAATTTGCCTTATCTTGCTTCCACTCACCAGAAGAGTAATGTCTAATCCATTGGAGTTTGTCTTTGGGACCTGTTTAGTACTGGGGAGAAAACACCAGCTCTGCCACCCCTGTGAATCTCAGAACAGCTTCATTTGAATTCAGTAATGGTTCCAAGTTCCAAGTTTTATTTCTTTAAGACATAGAGTAAAATATAAAACGGGGCCAAGCCTCTCTCTCAATGGAATTTTTTAACAGATAGTTTAAATACCACACTAATTTGAGTTTTCTTTCTACCCTTGGAGGAATGACCTAAGAACAGGGAAGAATCTGTAACTTGATATCATTAAATCCTGGAGAAAAGCTCATCAATGACCTCATCTTTCTTCTTCTTCTTTTTTTGTTTTTTTTGTTTTGGCTCTCTGCTGATGCTCTGTGGATAAGAGTAGAGAGATGCCAGCACTAAGTATGTTTTTAGACTTCATTTTCACTAATGGCTTAATTTCCCTATTTAAAAAAGTAACCAAATTGCCAAAAAAAAAAGTGCTGACCAAGATTTGTAGTATATTCAGCAAACTTTTAATTGATGTATGATAGCATATGAAAGATGCTGAGTACATAACCCTGCACATTTCCTTTTTTGTAATGATAATATTAAACTTTAGTCTGACAGAGCATTTTCTTTCAAGAGCACTCAATGTGAACCTCACCTCTTCCCAGAAACTCCATGCAGAGAAAGCCATTTTTCTACCTATCTTCCAGTTGCCCAACAGGCTACATATTTAAGTAGGGTGACCATGTGATTTATTGCCAAAATATGGACACTTTGGAGAGGAAAATAGGATGCTACTAATAATTAAACCAGGTGTAAATAAGGATGCCTCAAGAAAGGCAAGACTTAAAATGACACTGGAAATTGGGATAAAGTAGGACAAATAAATGACTGAACTTAGATTTTGGTAAGTGAAACCTGACTTTTATTATTACCATAACTCTGTATAGATTAGCTACGTGAAGCCCCAGTTTTACTACTCCACACTTTCAACCAATAAAAACTGTATTCTGAAGTTGTCAAGGAACATACCATACTTTTGCCTGACTCTCACGGGTTTCTCCATGCTTTTTTCCAATAAGTTTCTTTGTTTTGTTTGTTTTAAATCAGGATTATGGAGGTATAATTTACTTACAGGAAAATATATCCTTTTTAGGTATACAGTTGTATGAATTTTCCCACCAACATCATCAAGATATAGAATATATCCATCACCCACAAAGTTTCTTTATGCCCTTTTGTAGTCACTTTTCTCTGCCTAAAGTCAGAAGCTGACAACTACTTAGCTAAATTTCATAGAAATGAAATTTTACAGTACGCAACTTTTCGAGTCTGGCTTCTTTCTCTTTGTATAATGCATTTGAGATTTGTCTATATCGCATGGATCAGTAGTTTGTTGCTTTTTATTGATCTTTTTGCTAAGCAGTATTCCACTGTATAGTGGTACCACAGTTCACCATTCACCAACTAAAGGGAATTTGTGTTTTGGGTAATTATGATTACAACCACCATAACTCTTCCATACAAATCATTGAGTGCACACTGTTTTCGTTGTCTCAGATAAATACTTAGGAGTGGATCATTGGGTTGGATGGTAAATGTATACTTAATTTTACAAGAACTACCAATTTGTTTTCCAGTGTGACTGTACTGTGCTTCATTCCCATCAGCAATGTATGAAAATTGCAGTTTTTCTGTACCCTCACAGCAACTGATACTGCCATTAAAATTTTGTTTTTATCCATTCTTATAGATGTGTACTGGTACCTTATCATGGTTTTAACTTGCTTTCCCTGTTGGTAGTAATGTTGAGCATCTTTGCATGTGCTTTTTTATCATCCATATATCTTCTTTTGTGACACATCTGTCTAACCCTTTTGCCTATTTTTCAGTTGTGACCTTGTTTTCTTATTGTTGAATTAAGAGATTCTGTATATATTTTGGACACCAGTCCTCTATAAGAGATGTGTTTTGCAAATATTTTCTTCCAGTCTATAGTTCGTGTTTTTATTTTCTTAATAGTGCCCTTTGAAGGGCAGGAACGTTAGCTTTGATGAAGTCTAGTTTATCATTTTTTTCTTTATGATTCATGCTTGTGGTGTCCTATCTAGGAAATCTTTGCTTAACCCAAGGCTGAAAAAAATTTTCTCATTATTTTGCAAGAAACCTTAGATTTTTACCTTTTACTTTTATGTCTATTTTCCAATTTATGTTAATTTTTGTAAGTGGTACAAGGTATGAGTTGAAGTGGGTTGTTTTGCTACTGATGTCCAATTGGTCCAGCACCATTTGTTGAAAATACCATCTTTTCTCCACTTACTTGCCTTGGCATTTTTATCAAAAGTTAATTGACCATATATGTGAGTATCTATTTTTTGCACTCTCCTGTTCTTTTGATATATGTCTATGCTTTTGCCAGTACTACACTCCCTTAGTTATAGTTAGTCTTAAAGTTAGGTAGTGTGATTCTTCCTTCAGCTTTTTTTTTCTTCTCCTCCCCATCTTCCTTCTTCTTCTCCCCCTCCTCCTTTTTCTCCTCCTTCTTCTGGCTATTCTAGTTCCTTTGCTTCTCCATATACATTTTAATGTCAGCTTAATTGATTTCTCCAAACCAGCCAACCAAACAAAACTTTTGCTTGTGTTTCATTTAGAATTGTATTGAATTGTGTAAATAAATTTGGGGAGAACTGAAACATTAACAGCAATGAATCTTTCAATTTATGAACACAGTATATTTCTCCGTTTATCTATGTCTTTGATTTCTCTTCAACGTTTTCAGGCTTTTAGTACTCAAGTCTTGAATATATTGCATAAATATACTTAGATGTGAAAAATACATCTAAGTGATTTTGGTGCCATTGTAAATGATAATTGCTATTTCAATTTTTAATTACCGTTATATATATATATGTGAAATAAAATCGATTTTTGCATATTGCCACTATACCTCGTTATACCTGAATTCACTTATTGGCACTAGTTGCAGCTTTTTTGTAGTCTTTATGAGATATTTCTATGTAGACCGCCATGTTGTATATAAATGTAGTCACTTTTATTTTTCTTTCTTTCCCTCTCTTCTTCCTTCCCCTCTTCCCTTCCTTTCTTCCTTCCTTCCTTCCTTCCTTCCTTCCTTCTTTCTCTTTCTTCTTTATATTTTTTGCATTATTGCACTGGCTAGGACCACTAATATGATGATTAGGAGTGGTAAGAGAAGACACACTTGCTTTGGTCCTGATGTAAGAGGGGAAGCCCTTACACATTTACCGTGAAGTATGATTTAGCTGTAGTTTGTTGTTTTTGTTGTCGTTGTTGTTTGTTTTTGTTTTTATAGTTGCCTGTTATCAGGTTGAGAAAGTTGTTTTCTTTTCTTAGTTTGTGAAGATATTTTTATCAGAAATTAATTCTTGAAGTATATCAAAGATATTATCTGTTTCCTTCGAGATGGTTATATGTTTTTCTTCTTCATTTTATTAAAGGACAAATTTAATTGATTTACATATTTTTGAATGTGGAAGAGCCCTGAATTCCTGAGATACTGCCCACTTATGATGTTAATATATTTCTGGATTTGATTTGTAGTATTTTCAAAAGCTTTTTATGTCTATATTCATGAGGGATGTTGGTCTGTAATTTTCTTTTCTTGCAATATCTTTGTCTGGCTTATGTATCAGTGTAATCATGTACTTGTAAAATGCATTGAGACTTTTTCTCTACCCCTCTACTTTCTGGAGTAGTTTATAATGTAGATGTTATGTTTTCTAAATGTTTGGTGTAATGCACTGGGCCTAAAATCATTTCTGCTTGTTTTGTTGTTGTTGTTGGCAGTTGTGGTAGAAAATTATTAACTAACAATTCAATTTCTTTAATAAATACCGGATTATTCTGGTAATGTATGTCTTCTGGTAACATATGTGTTCTTAAGTAATCTTTGGTAGATTGTATCATTTAATAAATTTGTCTATTTTATCTAAATTTCAGAATTTATTGTCATAAAATCATTCATAATATTCCCTTATTAACTTATTAATATTAGGGTGACCTGTAGGAATATCACCCTCTTTCTTGCATACAGTATATTTTTGCATTCTTTTTTTCTTAAGCAATGTGTCTAATGTTTATTAATTATATTGAACTTTTAAAAAATAATCAGCATTTGGTTTCATTAATTTTATTTGTTGCTTTTCTGTTTTCAACTTCATTGTTTCTACTTTCGTCTTAATATTATCTTCCTTTTGTTTGGTTTGAGTTTCGTTTGCTCTTCTCATTCCAGTTTAAGATGGAAGTTAAGGGGCTTCCCTGGTGGCGCAGTGGTTGAGAGTCTGCCTGCCAATGCAGGGGACACGGGTTTGAGCCCTGGTCTGGGAGGATCCCATATGCCGCGGAGCAACTAGACCCATGAGCCACAACTACTGAGCCTGCGCATCTGGAGCCTGTGCTCCGCGACAAGAGAGGCTGCGACAATGAGAGGCCTGCGCACTGCGATGAAGAGTGGCCCCCACTTGCCACAACTAGAGAAAGCCCTCGCACAGAAACGAAGACCCAACACAGCCATAAATAAATAAATTATTAATTAAACTTAAAAAAAAAAGATGAAAGTTAATATCATTGTTTTGAAACTTATAATACCAGCTTTTAATAGTATAATTTTTAAATATATTGGCCATATTAAATAAATTTGGATATAGTATGTTTTTATTTTCAGTAAAATACTAAAAATATTTTCAGACCTTTGGAAACTAATCAAAAGCCAGTAGTCCCCAGTGAAATGTTTTATCAAGAAAACCCAGCTGAATCTCAGTTAAGAACAGTGAGCTTTGTGATGTTTTAACATACTCTGGCCCCATCCCCTGCCCCCTAACTCAGAAGTGGCCCTAAAGAAAACAACCATAGGTTATGGTGCTGGAGGAAGTAGAATAGACCTCATTTGCAAAAATGTGTTTAATTTTTCAAAGATTTATTGATGATTGATTGATTGATTACTATGTTGGGTCTTCGTTTCTGTGCTAGGGCTTTCTCTAGTTGCGGCAAGCGGGGGCCACTCTTCATTGCGGTGCGCGGGCCTCTCACTATCGTGGCCTCTCTTGTTGCGGAGCACAGGCTCCAGACGCGCAGGCTCAGTAGTTGTGGCTCACGGGCCTAATTGCTCCGTGGCATGTGGGATCTTCCCAGATCAGGGCTCGAACCCGTGTCCCCTGCATTAGCAGGCAGACTCTCAACCACTGCGCCACCAGGGAAGCCCAAATGTGTTTAATTTTTGTTTCTCTTGTTGTTGCTGTTGTTTTGACTTGTCTGGTGTTTTCCTGAAGGAGCAGTTCAAAGGGCTTGCTTTTAACTTAGAATTAAACTCACTAACTCACCTAACTTAGAATTCCTCCAGTGCTGAGGCAGCTACCCAGGGGACATTTGTGAAAAACATTTACAGGCAATTATATTAATTGCTGTTGCCTTGGGAAATGGATGACGGTTGGAGCAAACAAGGAACTAACCAAAATTTGGAAGGAAAGGCAAGTGATTGAGATGCTTTGGGCCCTAGGGCCTTGAAAAACTCTGACATATTCCTGGAAATCTAGAAGGCCACGCACATACTCATGGCTGGATGTATGCTGAGGCAAGACCTGGGAAGGACCAAAGCTCTCATCTCTGGTTGACCTTTGGGTCTCTATATGTAGGTGAAAGAAAAACATAAAGGCCACATATTGTATGATTCCATTATATAAAATATCTAGAATATACAATCTGTAAAGGCAAAAAACAGATGAATAGTTGCCAGGGGCTGGGAGAAGAGGGGTGACTGTTTATTGGGTATAGAGTATCGTCTTGGTGTGATGAAAATGTTCTAGAATGAGCTAGTGGTTATAGGTGCACAATATTATTATAATAAAAAGCCACTGAATTGAATACTTTAAAATGTTTAAAATGGTGAATTTTATGCTATGTGAATTTTACCTTAATAAAAAATATTTCTATGGCAGTGCTATTATTCTGTGGTTGGAACAACAATGGGTCACTGGTGGAGGATTTTTCTCAGAGTCTGTGTTCCATTCCCAGTTTCAGCCCTCACTGGAAGCCTGAAATTCCTTATACCACACCTGTCCCTCCTCTAATGTTAGACTCTTATGGCTGGTACTTTGTTCTTGTCCAACTGATGTTGGGCTAGTTCACCGTCAAGTCTTAGGTAGTCTCTGTGTGACCTCAGGGGTAGGTTTCTCTTGGTGTTCTTGCTTCTCCTACCATAATAGGCAGCCTACAAAAGACATTCAGAGGGTGGAGGGAGGATCTGTGTCTCTATATACATTTTCATTTCAATATAAAAATGTTGAAATTTAAAAATAATGGACTTCCGTGGATTGACTTGTCCACATTCTTCTCACTTGACACTTTTGGACAATTTTCACCACCAACCTCTATTCTCCTTACAATAGGAGTATTTTTATCATGAAACAGCAAGACTTTTTAAATTACATGCCAGAATATAGGTGCATAAATCTCAGATTATCACCTTCGATTACTTTCCTTATTGTTATGCTATTATTTATTGAATTATTTCTTAATTCCTGTCCTCTACTCCATCCAAGCATTTATTTAAATGTTCACCTTTTCAGGAGGCTATTCTTGACTTATCCAATCTAAAATAATAGCCATCTTCCCTAATATCATATCTGTTCTGCTACATTGTTCTTTGGTTTTCCTCAGGGCATATTACAACATGACATTATACATATATATATATAAGTATATTTTTTCACCAAGCAATGTGAAATATGTTTATTTTTAACATGATCTCTGTACACCAGAAGTAAGAGAGTAATCCTTTTTACAAATGGAACTGATTACAAGAAACAATGGCAAAACAAACTGGTATTTAATGTGAATCCATGGGAGCTGAAATTTCAACTCAGGTTTGTTACAATCTCGTTCAGCTTTGCATCTGATCCTTCTGAAATATTTCCTTCAGTTCAAGTTCAACTACACTGGGTGTTGGCAGACAGCATGAGTCAAGAAAGCATTCTCAAACACTGGGGTCTTGCCAGACTCCAGTGTGTCAAGATACCTCTACCAGCATAGATGACAGCCACTTATTCTTGACCAGCCATGAGATGAAGCTGTGTTGGCTTCAGGAACTCGGTCAGACACACACTAAGGCTCAAGAGCTGTGAGTGGCAGCATCGAAGTCAGAAATGAATTGGACAAAAGTAGCGACTTCATGATACTGAGGCAATTTGTGGTATTTGCTACCTGTTTCGTAGCCCCAGTTTGGGTAGCAGACTTAACATGTACAGTGGACAAACTGACGTTAATGAAAGGGTGGGTACTTTTGAAGAACAACTATGTCTCACTTAAAGGATTAAATTAAAAGAGGGATGGGATTTTCTTGTGCACATGATGTACTCTTTTGCTGGAAGAGTGCCTGGTAGACAGGCAGAGTTTTTTAAGCAGATGCTTAAAAAGTATTTGCTGAATGAATGAAATCAGGTACAATTCTTAGCCAAATACATAGCATTAAGAACCTTATTTTTAAAATGTATAAGAGCATTAAACCATCAGCTGACATATGAATCTAATGAGTCCCTTTTCTATACAAATAATTTCCAGCATTTTAAATTTTCTTCATTTTGCTCATCACAGGCGAAGATGTGTCAGTTTCCTTCTTATGGCCTTCTTAAGTTTTCTTTTCTTCTAATCTAACAGGGACATAAGTGGATCACTTGAATTCCTATCTTTTAGGTATTGATGATATCTGAAATTTCTGGCCTGTATTCTTGATTCCTCTGAAACACATGAATTCTGTAAGAAAAAATCTAAGAGAAAAGGGGACAAAATCTTAGATACTTTTTTCTTCATTTTTACTTTAAATTACATAATACATGAATTGCCTAGCCAAAAAATTTAAAAATTAACTATGTTTTTATTTTCCTCACACCATGGTTTTCTCTCCTTCCCTTTAGACAGTTTGCCTGGAAAAGTGGCATTGATCTTCTTCCTCTGAGTTTTGTTCTTCCAAAAGAATTTGCTAATCTACTACCTGGCACTGTAGCATTCCATGCCTACTTCTATAGACAGTCTGTACATAAACCATTGTCATGTCATGCCTCATCTATTTACATTGCATTTTACATTGCCAAATGAAATAAACCATGACTTGGGGGGTAAAATCTGGGTATATAAGCCATCGATATTGAAAAAAAAGTAAGAATCACCACTCTATGATACTGGGCTCAAGTACCTATTAAAATTGAAAACTGAAAATGAGATTTACATGAACTCGTCTCACCTCGACTGAAATAGCAATGAAATTTAGCCAGAATCTTGAAATTGCTTTGGAAAAAGTCATCAGTTATGTTCTAAATGTCAAATACAATCAACTCTTTTAACTCTTATTTCCATTTACTCCAACATATAAAAACTTTGCTCATCATTTTCTCTTTCTTTGTAATGACTTTTAATTGTAGAAATAAGATTTGGTCATTTTAGAAAATGTGGAGAATGCACAAATTGTTCTTAAAGATGAAAATAAAGGAATTGGTTTAAAAATCACCATATAGGAGTAATTAATTAACTTTTGTATACACACATAGTGTGCATTATACGTATGTACATGGTATTTGTGATTAATAAGCACATAATGCTTTATATGGTATATATTATATCGTATGATATGCATTATGCAATATATAATATACATTAAACTTGTATATAAAGCAAATTATAGAAATTGATATAAGTGTACATACATGATTGATTTTTTTACTTTAACATGATAGCTTTTTTCAAGTGTTATAAAAAATCACAAAAATAAATGTGTTCATGCAGAAATTCTTTTTTAACATGTCATTTTATTCTCACAAATATTTAAAAGTAGAAATATTAGATTAAAGGTTAAATACATTTTAAGGCTTATTAGATTAAAGGTTAAATACATTTTAAGGCTGGACATATTTTACCCAGGTTACTTTCTCAAGCGGCTGTATTTCTATATTCTTTCATCAACAATGAATAGGAATACCTATTTCACAGCTCTGAATAATGCCGTGTTTTAAAAACACTGTTAAAGTGATGAGGAAAAGTTATTCCTGATAATTGTTTTTATTGATATCATTCATTATTACTGAAGATGATTATTTTTTCATATGATTATTAGCCTTTTGCATTTCTTCTCTTGTGAATAGACTGTTTATGTCCTTTGTCCTTTTTTTTTTTTTCTTTCTGCTGAACACTATCTCCTTGAAACTTACTTCTGCCTTGGTTTCCATAAAATCACTTGTATTGATTTTTCCTCCCAGTTCTTAAAAACTTACTTGTCAAGCTGAGCATGGCTTGGCTTTCCTGGGAGTCAGCTGTAAATTCTGCTGTTTTGTGTATTTTGGGTCCGAGAGAAGATGCTTGAATATCAACCAAAGTTTTCTCCCAAACTCACCTTCCACATTTCCCTGGAACATGATACCTTCCCCAATTGCAACATCTCAGGAAGAATTCATATTTTTATAACAGGAATGCTTTTGAGTTTCAAAAATGACATTTGAAAAACACAGCTTTTTGATTTGCGAGAATTAGGCTTTTAGAATTGAAAGTGCCTCAAATTCTAAAATTTTCCTTTTGTTTGTCAATCATTAAGTTTTTAGGAATCAGAGTACAAGGTGCATGCCATGAATAGTGATAGCAGAGGGACAAGATAACACTGGCCAAGCTGCCTGAAATGGGAAGTGGAAACATTAGCGAGATGGGGAGCTGCTGGTATATGACTCTGAGAAGGGGTCCTGTACCCTCCTCCCCACTGTGGGAGCACAAGGAAACTCTAAATAAGGTTGAAGAATCTGGGACTGAAGGAAATGTGTTCCTCACTTTCCAAGGTATAGCTGAGGATAAAGGTAAACTTGGAGTAAAGTCCTTGGCGAAATAGGACACCGTACCAGGAGAGCATCAGTGGTGGCCTTAAGCCTCACAGAATTCTATTCACTTCAGATTTTTGGAGGGAGCAGCAGAAATATCTCCTACCCTGAAATATGGTACAGACATCAATGGGGGGAGAGATTAAAAGCTCATGCTAGGCCATCTCAATGGTGTTGTAGCCTTCCTTTCCTAGAATGCCCTTTCTAACATTGCTGATCTGGTTTCCTGCCCACACT
Source organism: Balaenoptera acutorostrata (assembly GCF_949987535.1). NCBI lineage: Eukaryota > Metazoa > Chordata > Mammalia > Artiodactyla > Balaenopteridae > Balaenoptera > Balaenoptera acutorostrata. The sequence continues at coordinate 73,209,877 of NC_080068.1, forward strand.
TAGATCACAGCCCTTAAATTTATATTTCAGTGATTGTTCTTGTTTGCTGTACCCTAAGCTCATTGAGAACAGAGCTGAATTTCATTATTTTTAATCCACCATGATTTAAATCATGTCTACAACATAGAAGGCATTTAAAGGAGTAATCTCTTAACAAATCCAATGCAATTTTCAGGCAAGCTTTTAAGGGGAAGAGACCTCTGAGTTGGTTTCTTTCTCCTCCCATGAACAGCTTTCGAGGTTCTAGCCTGACTTCACGGTGGAGATAGATTGGAAGGCAAGAAGCAGAGGATGTGTTCCTGCCCTTTGACCTCAACTACTATTTAAAAAAAATGTTTTTAATTGAAGTATGGTTGATTTACAATGTTGTGTTAGTTTCAGGTGTACAGCAAAGTGATTCAGTTATACATATATATATATATATATTTTCAGATTCTTTTCCATTATAGGTTTTGACAAGATATTGAATATAGTTCCCTGTGCTATACAGTAGACCCTTGTTGTTTGTCTATTTTATGTATAATAGTGTGTATCTGTTAATCGCAAACTCCTGATTTATCCCTCTCTTCCCTCCTTTCCCTTCAACTACTATTAATATGATCCAATGAGCATCTTAAAAGTCTCACCAGTTGAACTGCCAACTTCTCTTCTGGAAAAGAATTGGAAAAGGAGCAGGCAGACTTGGACTAATGGGAAAAGGTGCAGAAGTGTCCTTTCCCCTTTCAATATCACTACTCCTATTTTACAGCTTAGAAGGCAGAAGATAGGATATTGTTATTTTATCAAGAGCATAGAGCTATGGAATAGCAAAGTCAACATGCAGACCCTGGTTTATCTGGTCACAACAACATACTCTTTCCCCTACATCAGCGCTTCCTAATAAGTGCAAGGATACATTAAAGGTGAAATGTTATACAGATTCTCTCAGTCCTGTAGTCAGCCGACATGGCCTGGGGCAACTGGAATCCCTGGCTTATTGCCTCTGACACAAGCAGTCTCATTAAATGATCCTAGAATATACAAAGATTATCTTTTTCTATGTGTACCTTGATATGAAAATGGCTGAGAGGAATCACATCATTCTGCATTCCCAATGAATTTTTTAAGGGAAGGAGCTGGAGAAGCAAAATCTGGCTGCAAAGTATAAACTAATAGATAACAAGAGAAGAGATGGGTTGTAGACATAACATAATGAGAGCAGGTGTATATTTCAGAGATACAAAGAAGATGGATGTCAGGTTACCAGATAGCAACATATATAAATTGAGTGAGCAGAGCACAGTGAGAGGTTGGCTAGATGAGTCTAGAATGATGAAATGAGAAGTCTGGGACGAACATTTGCTAAGGGATCAGGTAATAGTGATAATATTTGGAGGGGCAGGAATAAGATTTTAGCCAGCCTATAACTGACATCAGCATCCTTAATTTCTATGTGTATATTACTGTTCTAAGTGTTAAATATTCACATTAAAACCTTATTTACACTATTAATTTGACTTGCAGAGTTGTCACCATCTATGTATACAATAAAAAACTACAGAGTTTTTAGTGTTACACATTTCAGATGACAAAGTCTCAACAAATGAAATGTTAATTCATCTAATAATAAGCTACTTTTTCCTCATAAATTCAGCCTCCCTATTATACTCTGGCTTCCAGTGATACACAGAGAAGACAGTCTGGCTTACAGACCTCTGGGAAGTTTTATATGTCCCATGAATCCTGGAGCTCCCTGCAAACAGGCTGGCTGCAGATTCAGGTCTGACATGAAGAATGAAATTTTCATTAAGATAACAATGAGCTTCAGGCCGCCATTACAACAGTGTATCTAGGCTCCAAGCAGTTACGCTGCTCCTATTTTTAAAATAATTCTTATCCCTTGGAAAGCCATTTTGCATAGCGGTCAATGCACAGACTATAAAACCAAACTGCTTGGATTGGATCCTGGCTGAATAACCCTGACTGGATTACTTAATCTTTCTGTGCTTCAGTTTCTCATCTCAAAAGAATAATAACAATACATCCCTCATAGTGCTAGTATAAGGATTAAATGGGTTAATGCATGCAATGTGCTGAGAATTGGTCCTGACACATGGTAAACCTTCAACAAATGTTAGCTATTATTAGTATCACTTTTATAAGAAACAGCAAGAGTCCTTAACCAAAAGGCTGACTTTTAATGTTGAACCCTTGGGGAGTGTTATTTTTTTATTAGCATTTCAGAATCTAAAGTACTAGCAATTAATTTACAACCCGCAATCTTCCCAGACTGCTTGGCATCTCATAATATTTAAAGTCCATATGTATTTTCCCAATGTGTAATATGCACACACAAAAACTCTTCAGTTATATACCAGCTTGATAACTTTTTCACTTCTCATATGCCTTGTCCACATGAGATGCTAAACTAGAAAGTCCCCAGACCATCTCTTAAAATGTAGCAATATCCAGAACATAGTAGAAGGCATTACATATATGTATGTATGTATGTGTATATATATATATATATATATATATATATATATATATATATATATATATAGTAGAGAGCAGAATAAAACTAAGGAATGTCATTAAGAGATAACAAAACGGTAGGAAACATGAGCTTTATGAAGATTCCAAGTTGGAATGAAGAAGAGGGATAAAATTTAGTCACAATCCAACTGCCTTTCAGTGCATTTCACTCTAAATTCTATTGAATAGTGTGGCACCAATTGTCAATATTAGCTCTTCGCATTATTAATAATTCTTAACATCTATATCACACAGGATTGTGTGGGGAGATATTTTTCTTTGCTATCTAAATGGCAATAAGTGACTTCTTGAGGAAGTCATCAATCCCCCTTGTCCAAAAGCATCTCTCTCACCAACAAAACCAAAGATAATTACTTCTACAGTCTTCTCTCTTTTCTAACTTCATGCAAGTGCAGAGAGACAAAAGAACTTCAAGGCACACTTGCTTACTTCATGGCTTTATCTATGCATGACTTTAATAATTGCAATGAAGTTTTCTTTACTACAAACTCAAAACAGTTGATCATGTCACCTCAGGTATTCTCATGACACCTTGGAACAGTGAAGGGCAGAGCATATTTTTTCTGATCTACAAATAGAGCCCTAGATAAAGTTATTACAGGTTTCAAAGTCACATAATAGCGTGAAGGCCAGACAGGTACTAGGACAACTGTCTATTGGTGTTTTACTGAATGCTCCAAGGACTTCCCTGGGCCAATAATGTTTCCATAATAAATACACAAACAAAGTCTAAGCCTATAAAAGATGCATGAAGTCAAGATAATATCCATATGGCCATGGCTGCACTTAAGTAACTGTGAATGTCAACCTATTGGATGAACCCTCATACTCTTGGTTAAATACAAAATTCTTATCAAGTTGTTACTGCAACACCTTTGGTGGACCTGCTTATCCTTGTGAAGGGTTAGCCTGAATCAAACGGTCCTTATTACTGTATTTTTAATAATTTGTCCCAATTGCTGTTACATGCATAATAATGCATTTTTTGGAAACACTGATAAGATTCAGTCTCCCTAAATCAAGGAGTTTACAAATTCTTTGGAGAGATAATGTTAAATACATAAAATAATATCAGAATGTCTAAAATAAATATATAAAAATTATTAGTACTCCACAAATTCATAAATTGGTAGTTTGAAATAATTATTTCATAAAAGAGGAAAGTCAGTATGCTTTGGAAAAGATAGGAGAACAGTGGACCAGGAAGCTGCTTTGAAGGAGTAGACTCAGGGTCTGATTAAGAACACACTTCCTCTCCTGGGTAACATGCCTCAGAAGTCCCTCTAGCAACTTTAGAGCATGACTGTCAACCCATCACTGCCATGTGCCAGCTATCCTTGTCCTTTCTGAATGTGAATATTTGCTAGGTTTGTTGGTTGGGTATGTTGTGGGCTTATGATTTGTCTTTTTAGTTTATAAATATATAACTCAAGAGGAATTATATCCTGACCTGATATAGATATAGAATATCATCAAGTCAGTTTTTGGTCTCATATGTCGTGTGCTGAGTTGTTTCCCTTGGAGAGGGAATGAGTATATTTTGCAGGCGGAAGGGAGGAAAGTAAATATTTGTGACAGAGAGTGGACTGTAGTAGACTTCATAAATTTTCAAAATATTAGCTGCTCCTTTTTATGGAAGTATTATACATCCCGGTTCTGTTGACACCAGGCTTAGCCATGGGATTTTCTGTGCCTCTCCATCTGAGGAAAAGATTCATCCTCTTCCGACTGACATCAAACTTCACCAAGTGACCTACTTTGTCTAGTGAAATGTGAATAGATGTGAAATGTTACAATTCTGAGAAAAAGCTTTAATAGCCTCTACCATGTTAATTTTTTTGCCCTCTACAACAAGAATCTGTAGACTGTTACAGGCTGGTAGGATTTGTATTGGTGGAAGGAGAGACACATCCTCATATAACAATAGTAGATGTGAGTAAAGAAAGTAAAGTAAAGAAAAGATGCAAGATGTTTTTGAGTACCAGTGAAAGGCAGCTCTGAATAGAACATAAGTGTTACAAAGAAGTGAGGTATGAACATTTGTATGTCGTTCTTTTCTTTGGTGATGGGAAGTCTGAACACTAGTCATGGGAGTTTAGACTTGATGTAGTAACATTGGTGAACATTTAGGCTTTTAGGTAGGGGGTCACAAGATGAAAATCCATGTAATGATAACTAATTTGCCTGTTATAAGTCAGAAAAATTAATTGAGTGAGGAAGGAACAGCAATTCTGGAAAAGCTAAAGAAAGTGCTGTAATAGTCATTTAATTGTGAGGGAAATGTGGTCCATAATGGTGGAGATAGGAAGAAGGTTAAGAACAAAATAATTCTTTACAAGTAAAAATATGGAGGTCTAGATCATTTACAGAATATAGAGAATAAAGGAGAGGAATGAGTCAAAGAAGACTGTGCAGTTCCAAATCTGAAGAGCTGGGGCAATGGAAACACCACGGACAGAGGTAGGTAAACTAGAAGGGAGGGCTAATTTTGAGTGAAAACTTTATGTTTGGAGTAGTTATGTTAGTTTTTTATACTTGACATGAGCCATTCAGTGAAAAGTTAGAGGTTTCCTGCCTGGATCAGAGGTCAGATCCCATGATAGAAATTTGTGAGTCATCTGCACTGGGGTTATCACTAAAGCCAAGAAAATGAATGCATCCTCTGAGACAAAACATACAGTGAAAATGAAAAAAGTTTAAGAAAGAAGCCATGGTTAAGGGGTCAGAAGGATGCAGGTAGCTATGGAATCATGAAGTTAGATATGCATATATACTAGACATATGTATTATTACTAAATTGATATTTTTTCCCAAAGATAGCTCCTTTAGAATTATCTGAGGAAAAAAAAAAAAAAAAAAAAAAGAATTATCTGAGGCATGAGAGAGAGCAAGAATAGGGAGGATGGAAAAAGTTCATTCAATGTATCCATTCTTAGGGTCTGTCTAAAGAGTCATTTAGTGATAAAGAGAATTGAGAAGATTTGTGAGGTTTATAGATGGCACACAGTAAGCATTGGAAATCAAAGATTTTCAAGAAAAAAAAGTGGGGGGGGGGGGGAATAAGTGTAAGAAGAAACAAGGTCATTCACAAACCAGAAGTAGATGGAATTAGATACAGGTAAAGGGATCTCTAGGTGAGATAAGTGTTTCTACTTTATTTGACTCTGTGGGCTGGGGTGAAAATAATAAAAATAGCCACATAGTTTGAGTCCTGGTTATGTGTGAAGCACTGAACTGAGAACTTGACATATACTATGTCATTAAATCCTCCAAATAACCTTATTGGTTAAGAAGTGATATTATTATTCCCATTTATAGGGAAAAAAACCCTAAGGCAGTGAAAAGTAAAATGAATTAACATAGGTCATTAGTAAGTAGCAGAATTGAGAGTCAAACTCATAAGTTTAGATTCAGAACCAGTATCCTAAACCACTATATTTGGGATGAAAGTGATAAGTGTTGAATTTGAAACAAGGAAAACTAGGTATGGCCATTATAACAAGAAAATTGAGGAGAATAGCAGGCTTTTTAAAAAGTCACTAAATCCATATATCTGTTCTATTACCTACTATTTCAAATACATTTCAGAATAAAATAAATACTTAAAAAATCCAGTAACTGATTTAGCATAACTCTTCATAAATTATGATTCACCTATAGTATCTCATTTGATTCTTACAGGAAATTATATAATAAGTAATATTGGTTTTCTTTCTTTCCTTTCCTTTCCCCATCCTTCCTTCCTTCCTTCCTTCCTTTCTCTCTCTCTCTCTTTCCTTCTTTCTTTCTTTCTTTCTTTTTCTTTCTTTCTTTCTTTCTTTCTTTCTTTCTTTCTTTCTTTCTTTCTTTTTCTTTCTCTCTCTTCCTTCCTTCCTTCTCTCTCTCTCTCTCTTTCTTTCTTTCTTTCTCTCTCTTCCTTCCTTCCTTCTCTCTCTCTCTCTCTTTCTTTCTTTCTTTCTCTCTCTTCCTTCCTTCCTTCTCTCTCTCTCTCTCTTTCTTTCTTTCTTTCTTTCTTTCTTTCTTTCTTTCTTTCTCTCTCTTCCTTCCTTCCTTCTCTCTCTCTCTCTCTTTCTTTCAGATGACAAAAACTAAGGAGTAGAGGAAGAAGATGTTAAATTTATCAAAGGTGCCCTGTTCGAATATGACAGGCCTGAAGTTCAAAGCCAGGTCTATCCTTTTACTCCAAACTCAGTGTTCTTGCCACTTTCTTAACTGATCTTTTACCAAGCACGTACACTCTTTTGTAAACAACAGCATATATACATGCATAGCATTTGATAAAGTCCTTTAAGTTTCTCTAATTATTCCTGAAGAGAGCATAATATAGGAATCAGAGAAATCTAACTCTCCAATCTGGACTGGCTTCCTGACTTCCTCATTCCTACCCAAAGTCCACTTATTGCCTTGAACACAGAAGTATTGATAGTTCATAAGGGATGCTTCAGGCTTCTTTCTCTATTACTTTTTTTTAAAAATAAATTTATTTATTTATGGCTGTGTTGGGTCTTCGTTTCTGAGCAAGGGCTTTCTCCAGCCGCGGCAAGCGGGGGCCACTCCTCATCGCGGTGCGCGGGCCTCTCACTATCGCGGCCTCTCTTGTTGCGGAGCACAGGCTCCAGACGCACAGGCTCAGTAGTTGTGGCTCACGGGCCTAGTTGTTCCGCAGCATGTGGGATCTTCCCAGACCAGGGCTCGAACCCGCGTCCCCTGCATTGGCAGGCAGACTCTCAACCACTGCGCCACCAGGGAAGCCCTCTCTATTACTTTTGAGAAACATTTCCCTGAGGCAGTAAAGAAGTGCCTGTGTAGCCCTTTCATCATTCCATCCAAAATACAAAGTATCATTTTAGCTTCGAAATTGAGCATCGCTGGGGCTGGAAGGGCATAATTTATCCCATGTTCCTATGAGTCACATATTTTAACAAAGCCCAACTTGTAAACTTTTGTCACAATGTTGTAAAAACTTTTCTTCAGTATTGTTCTTGTTCTTGCTTAAGTTATTAGGAATAAATTAAGCTATAATTAAAAATAACATTTTAAGTCCCATTCTTCAAGTAGGCACTTTACAAATTATTTTTGTTTACTTCAGTCCAGCACTGTGAAATTACCACCAAATGTTTGGATTTTGGTCAAAACAAGATAAATTATTTATTAGGTAAAAAATACAAAAAAATGAAATTCATTGCCATTGTTATTAGTTGTTTTCTTTTCCCTAAGACTAGCTAAATAATTTAGCTTCATAAACTACCACAATTCACATTGAAAAAGCAGTCAGTTTAATTGAACCTAGATGTTTAGGTTTCATGATTAGCAATATATAAAAGCAAACATCCATAAGCAGGTGAGGCTTAGCATCTTGTACAGAGGTCTGCTCTGACCATAGTCCAGTTCTCCAGACTTTAGCTCGCTTCCCAGGAGATGGCATATGAAACTCTAGCAGCATCCTAGTGAAACAGTTGATTGGAACCGCAAACAGTCCATACCTGCATAGCATAATCCCCGGGAGGATAAAATAATCTAGGCAGAGCTGAAGTTGAGAAACGCTTATAAAATCTGGAATTATCTCAGTCTATCTAGAGCCAGCTGTGAAGAGAAAATGTGGTGCATGTGGTTCTTAGGCTTCTGGATCTAAAACTTGGGAGTATGCAGGAAGATGAGCCATTTCATTTCGCTTCTATCCCCAAATAGCTCCTTTCACTTAGGTAGCAAAGACTTACCAACAGAAACTCCTCTTCATTTGGATTTGCATGTCATCTTTTTTTTTTTTTTAATTTTTATTTATTTATTTATGGCTGTGTTGGGTCTTCGTTTCTGTGCGAGGGCTTTCTCTAGTTGCGGCAAGCGGGGGCCACTCTTCATCGCGGTGCGCGGGCCTCTCACTATCGCGGCCTCTCTTATTGCGGAGCACAGGTTCCAGACGCGCAGGCTCAGTAATTGTGGCTCACGGGCCCCGTTGCTCCGCGGCATGTGGGATCTTCCCAGACCAGGGCTCGAACTCGTGTCCCCTGCATTGGCAGGCAGATTCTCAACCACGGCGCCACCAGGGAAGCCCCTGCATGTCATCTTTTAAAATGCAAATATCCTGGACCAATTAAGCGGTTAATGCCTTAGCGGGAAAAATCTTTCAATCAGATTACTTTTTTTCCTAACATTGAACAAAATTCATCCACTCTGAGGACAGTTAAAGACCAGACTTCTTAGGATCGTGAAAGTCAAGCAGTCTTTGTACTGGATGTATTAGGCAACAACTACACTTCTTCGTGCAAGTGTGAAAAATACTGTTTAAGGAAAACTAGTCAATAAGATGTTTGGGTTATGGATTAGACCATTACAAAATAATAAACAAGCATGATTTCAGACCCATGAGTCAGTGGACTTTGCCTATTCTCTGCTCTGTCACAAACCTACTATATTATCATGAACAATTCAACTTATGTTTCTTAGTTTTGGTTTTATCATTCTAAAATGAGGGTGTTAAGTTAGATTTTTTTTTTTAGGTTTGTATATATGCACTGAGTTTTAAAATTGAAATAGAACTGACATATAACATTATATTAGTTTTAGGTGTACAACATAATGATTCCAAAAATGTATATATTACAAAATGATCATCACAATAAGTCTAGTTAACATTCATCATTATACACAATAACAATTTTTTTCTTGTCATGAGAACTTTTAAGATCTACTCTCTTAGCAACTTTCCAATATGCAATACAGTATTATTAACTATAGGCACCCTGCTGCCCACAATGTGGTATTGCCTCACACTTGTTAGAATGGTTATTATAAAAAAGACAAGAAATAAGTGCTGGCAAGTGGGGAGAAAAGTTAGATTGCTTTAAGGTTCCTTGTAGCTCAGATTAAAAATGAAAACAATCATCAGAGTGGAATCATAAAACCACAGACACTTAACGTTAGAAGAGACCTCAGCAATCACTTTACCTTCTATCCATTTTAGGAATTCTTCTTTAATATCACTGATTAAATAACCTGTAGCTGAAGATTAACCCTGAGAAGGAGCTCTGCATCTTATAAAGCAGGTTCTTCTAATAAACAGATGGAAGAGTGCCATGGATTACAGTTGGAACGCTAGAGTTATACTCATCTGAGTTTGAATTCCTGCTCGCTAGCTGAGTGACTTTGGGAAGGTTACTTCATTTCATCATTTGTTACAAAAATATTTTGACTACTATTAGTATTACTATTATTGAGAGACCGTCTCCTTGACTGAATTTTAGTTAGGCTCCTTTAAACCCTCTTCTCCACTAGGTTTCCGTGTCCATCCTTGTCAATCCCAGTCTTAGCAAGAATTTTGCTAAGTCAGTTTAGTGAGAATCTCCCACCCTTGATATCTGATCACCCTCGATAGCTGATCAAATTCCTCATCCCCATTCATGATATATAATCTCTCTGGCCTATCTTCAGTAAAAATCCTAAGTAAGCTTAGTAAGAATCTCCTTATTCCTGAGGTCCCCTCTTAGCAATTTTCTATCTACTGATACCCCTCACTCTACTCATTGGCTATAAATCCTCAGCTGTCTTTGCTGTATTTGGATTTGAGCCCAGTCTCTCTCCCCTGTTGTAATAGTCTTGAATAAAGTCTTCCCTACCATTTTAACAAGTGTCAGAATAATTCTCCTTTAACATTATCTCTAATTATTAGAAAGTTCTCCTTCATGTTGAGCTGAGAACATATCTTTTATCAATTCCTCCCACTGGTCCTAACACTTTCCTTTTGGAGACATAACTAACACTTCTATTCCCTCTTTCACATGAAAATTTTTTAAAACCATGAAAAAAGTGATCATATATCTCAATTTTCTTTTCTTCAGGTTAAACATTCTCATTTTCTTCAGAGTGCCATATTATTATTATTTTGGTCCCTCTTATATGAATGTTTAAATACATCATTGTGACACTTAGTTATAATACTTCAAAAGTAATCATAAAATCTTGGGGCCCAGTGACACCATTATCTTCCTTGGTCTAGGCCCTACAATTCTATGAAGTTGACCTAAGAAGTAGCCCACAGATGCATTACTTTTTGACAGGTGCATTACAATTTTGACACACAAATACTGATAGGAATCTGGGTTTTCTCTGACCTGAAATTTTTGCAGTTGATTCTTTTTAAAACTAAGTGCAGAATTTAATAATAGGATGTGAATACTCAGGATAGTCTTCCAAAAGGAAAGGCATTTACAGTTGACTCATGAAACAGTGATGGACATGTGTCTTGTGAACTGAAGCTTGAAAGACGATGAACACTGTAATAATACAAAGTGAATATTTTCTAACGGCAGGATGGAAGAAAGAAACGCATGGAGATAGGAATTAGCAAAAGGCATGCAGGTTAGAAGGATGCAAAGCACTGAGTAACGGTAAGTCAGCTTTTAGCTGAGATATTACTTTCTTTGAGAAATATTCCTTGCACTCTCTCTTTCAATATTGGTGGATTTATCTCCAGAGCAGCTTAGACCCCAATTATACCAGTTTCAAACTGTAGTTTTTGACATGTATTATTATTATTCTTTTTCTGGAACAAAAAAGCAATTTATTAGAGAAAATTTTGGAAGCATAGAAAAGCTCGTTTGATCTTAATTATCTGTAGATATATATATATATATATATATACTTATGTCACAGAATTACATATATATTTATCTAACAATGCACTATATATAAATATATATAAATAATAAAAAATTTTCCCTTTTTCCCTGACATTTCCACTTCTGAGACATAACCATCACAATTTATTTGTCTGTGTCCTTCCCCCTTTATGTTGTAAATTCCTTGACTATGTAAGGTAATATCAGTATTTCAAAACACTTTTATATCAAGGTTATAAAACCCATGATAAAAGGTGAAGCCTGTGACGATAAGATCCTTTAAGTATTAAATCCTATCAGGCAGCACTTCAACATGCAGTCAGTATTTCACATTACATAAAAATACCTGAGGATACAAAGGACAAGTCTACCCATAACACAATTGCCAGATAAGTGAGAATATATTTTGTCTGGAAAAAGCACAAGCTAAGCAATCCTGATGCCATTTAGACTTTTAAAAATTACTATGGGGAATAAACTTCAGTTGCACCCTGATAGAGAAATTTTGTCTAAAGACAGTGTTGTTAACCTTTTGTGCATCTTAGCAACATGCAACAGCACTAAAAATGAAAATTGGATTTAACTATAGCAACAAACATTGTCACATAGAGTAGACAGAACAAAAGTAACCAGGAGAACAAGCTTTAGAGATGACAAAAGCTCAGTATCTTGGCAACCTTTTATGTTGGGTTATTTTTTAAAAATGGATAATACTGTGCTCTGTTTCTAATTTATTCAGCCACTCACTGAGTGATAGCAACGTTATAACTACAGAAACTGTATGTCATCTTGCCATTGTGAATATTTTTTAAATACAGTAATATTTGTTTTATTTTTTTCTTGTTTAGTTTTGCTGCAGTGGGAAGAAATCTTTAAAGCGGCCTGTAACTTGATTAGCTCAACTATGCTGTCTGGCTGACAAGTTACTATTTTGTCCAATCAATTTTTTTTTTTTTTTAATTTTGAGAAAATTTTCTTAATGTTTCTATTAGAGAAAGATTTGTGAAGCCCACCTCCCTCCCTCTATTCCCCAGGTGCAATTTATGGGTTGAGTCAGACTCTTGGAAACCCTCCTCTCAAATTTGTGAAAATCACATCAGGCGTTTTTCACATGAGGCTGTAACAAATCTGTAGTGCCCAAATTGTCTTGCGGTAGATTCTTATCCTGCCGCAATCACCATCAAGCATATCATCATTTAATTTAAGGCCAATGAAAGTGTATGGTGCTCACCAATCTCTTTTTCTAGGCAATTTATTTTTTCTGTGTAATTTCTTTTCCCTGTTGGTTCTTCTTTTAACTCTTTCTTAATGCCTAGCACAGCAAATATTTGTCAAATCTATAAATAAATGAATAAACGAATGACTGAATAATATTCCACTCTTTCTGCTCCCCCTTGAGAGCATTTCCCACCTTTGTTTGCTCTCTTTGCTATTTGCTTTTAATAATGCCCCATAAACGCTGTAGTTCTGACTAGATATCATCCTGTCTCTCTCCTCCTCCATAGTCGAGTGGCTCCAAATACCTTCCCTCACATCGTGTTGTTTTTTCTCCTCTTCTCACATTTCTCATGCTTAGGAGATGTTTTTTGTGTTTTCGTTTTTTTTCTTTTTGCAAAACATTCCATACTAGAAACATCACAATGATTTCTAGTAGCTACATGGAAACATTTCTAAAACTCTCCTTTTCCAATTCTTCAAATTTGTTTCATTACAGTCTCCCTTGGTATCCACAGGGGATTGGTTCCAGAATCCCCGTCGGACACCAAAATCCAGGGATGCTCAAGTCCCTTGAATAAAATGGCATAGTCCAGTCAGCCTTCCCTGTCCACAGGTCCACAGCTGTGAATTCAACCAACGGCCGATATATGGTTGGTTGAATCCACAAATGCAGACCCGCGATGTAGAAGACCTATTGTATTTCAGTGTTGTCCCTCCACCACCACCCTGAGCCTTTAGATCTGAAACTGCTACCTCTACTAAAATCTACCACAGTATTTGAGTGCCCATGTGTTAAGCACTTTACATAATGACTCCATTTAATTTCCACTATAACCTTGGAATACTGATAAACAACTGTTTTACTCATTTTACATGTGAAAAGAAAACAGACTCCATTTGGGTAACTGGTCCAGCCTTACAGCTGATGATTTAAAAGCCTGATGTCAGAGAGCTCCGAGCCTGCCAAAGCTGGTGCTTTCCTGCTGTGCTGCTCTTGTGCTTCATCACCTCTCCCAGTTTTTGCCACCTTCTGCCTTCATGTATTTGAAAGACAAAAATGTTGACTGATAAAATACTTTGACATTGATCATTTAATCCTCTCGTGAGAAATAAAGAGCCTCCTGTCAAGTTTTTTTTGCCCTTGTTCTATAAGGATGTTAAAACGACTCATCAATGAAGGAGCTGCATGCAGTTCGTGGGAACTGGAATGTGCAAATACGATTTGGCACTTGGCAAAGCTTAATGATATGTATCCTGCATTCTAATACTTTTCAAATCCCCTATGTTTATTTTTAATCTTCTGTGCTGTTATTTTTATTGCCCTAATGTCATTTTGCATCTTCCACCTGTCCAAAGCAAATTAAGCATTGCCAGTGGCCCAGCCAGCACTTTGATATCTTCAATATTATCAGGTCTCTCTTTGCCTCATTTTATAGCACTGTGCCTTTTGCTTCAGCTTTCTGGGAGTACCCTTTATAGATTTTAAATATTCTCATCTTTGGTTTGTCTGCATTGTCAAGAGGCTGTTATCTGCATAAGGTACCTAGGCTTATTAACCTAGGATAGCATCTCTTTTTTTTTTTTTTAACATCTTTATTGAAGTATGATTGCTTTACAATGGTGTGTTAGTTTCTGCTTTATAACAAAGTGAATCAGTTATACATATACATATGTTCCCATATCTCTTCCCTCTTGCATCTCCCTCCCTCCCACCCTCCCCATCCCACCCTTCTAGGTGGTCACAAAGCACCGAGCTGATCTCCCTGTGCTATGCGGCTGCTTCCCACTAGCTATCTATTTTACATTTGGTAGTGTATATATGTCCATGCCACTCTCTCACCCTGTCACATCTCACCCCTCCCCCTCCCCATATCCTCAAGTCCATTCTTTAGTAGGTCTGTGTCTTGATTCCCATCTTGCCACTAGGTTCTTCATGTACTTTTTTTTTTTTCCCTTAGATTCCATATATATGTGTTAGCATACTGTATTTGTTTTTCTCTTTCTGACTCACTTCACTCTGTATGACAGACTCTAACTCCATCCACCTCATTACAAATACCTCCATTTCATTTCTTTTTATGGCTGAGTAATATTCCATTGTATATATGTGCCACATCTTCTTTATCCATTCATCCGATGATGGACACTTAGGTTGCTTCCATGTCCTGGCTATTGTAAATAGAGCTGCAATGAACATTTTGGTACATGACTCTTTTTGAACTATGGTTTTCTCAGGGTATATGCCCAGTAGTGGGATTGCTGGGTTGTATGGTAGTTCTATTTTTAGTTTTTTAAGGAACCTCCATACTGTTCTCCATAGTGGCTGTATCAATTAACATTCCCACCAACAGTGCAAGAGGGTTCCCTTTTCTCCACACCCTCTCCAGCATTTATTGTTTCTAGATTTTTTGATGATGGCCATTCTGACTGGTGTGAGATGATACCTCATTGTAGTTTTGATTTGCATTTCTCTCATGATTAAGGATGTTGAGCATTCTTTCATGTGTCTGTTGGCCACCTGTATATCTTCTTTGGAGAAATGTCTATTTAGGTCTTCTGCCCATTTTTGGATTGGGTTGTTTGTTTTGTTGTTATTGAGCTGCATGAGCTTCTTGTAAATCTTGGAGATTAGTCTTTTGTCAGTTGCTTCATTTGCAAATATTTTCTCCCATTCTGAGGGTTGTCTTTTGGTCTTGTTTATGGTTTCCTTTGCTGTGCAAAAGCTTTTAAGTTTCATTAGGTCCCATTTGTTTATTTGTGTTTTTATTTCCATTTCTCTAGGAGGTGGGTCAAAAAGGATCTTGCTGTGATTTATGTCATAGTGTGTTCTGCCTATGTTTTCCTCTAAGAGTTTGATAGTGTCTGGCTTTACACTTAGGTATTTAATCCATTTTGAGATTATTTTTGTGTATGGTGTCAGGGAGTGTTCCAATTTCATACTTTTACATGTACCTGTCCAATTTTCCCAGCACCACTTATTGAAGAGGCTGTCTTTTCTCCACTGTATATACTTGCCTCCTTTATCAAAGATAAGGTGACCATATGTGCATGGGTTTATCTCTGGGCTTTCTATCCTGTTGCATTGATCTATATTTCTGTTTATGTGCCAGTACCAAACTGTCTTGATTACTGTAGCTTTGTAATATAGTCTGAAGTCAGGGAGCCTGATTCCTCCAGCTCCATTTTTCGTTCTCAAGGTTGCTTTGGCTATTTGGGGTCTTTTGTGCCTCCATACAAATTGTGAAATTTTTTGTTCTATTTCTGTGAAAAATGCCAGTGGTAGTTTGATAGGGATTGCATTGAATCTGTAGATTGCTTTGGGTAGTAGAGTCATTTTCACGATGTTGATTCTTCCAATTCAAGAACATGGTATATCTCTCCATCTATTTGTATCATCTTTAATTTCTTTCATCAGTGTCTTGTAGTTTTCTGCATACAGGTCTTTTGTCTCCTTAGGTAGGTTTATTCCTAGATATTTTATTCTTTTTGTTGCAATGGTAAACGGGAGTGTTTTCTTAATTTCACTTTCAGATTTTTCATCATTAGTATATACGAATGCAAGAGATTTCTGTGCATTAATTTTGTATCCTGCTACTTTATACCAAATTCATTGATTAGCTCTAGGAGTTTTCTGGTGGCAGTTTTAGGATTCTCTATGTATAGTGTCATGTCATCTGCAAACAGTGACAGCTTTACTTCTTCTTTTCCGATTTGGATTCCTTTTATTTCTTTTTCTTCTCTGATTGCTGTGGCTAACACTTCCAAAACTATGTTGAATAATAGTGGTGAGAGTGGGCAACCTTGTCTTGTTCCTGATCTTAGTGGAAATGGTTTCAGTTTTTCACCATTGAGGACAATGTTGGCTGTGGGTTTGTCATATATGGCCTATATTATGTTGAGGAAAGTTCCCTCTATGCCTACTTTCTGTAGGGCTTTTATCATAAACGGGTGTTGAATTTTGTCGAAAGCTTTCTCTGCATCTATTGAGATGATCATATGGTTTTTCTCCTTCAATTTGTTAATATGATGTATCACGTTGATTGATTTGCATATATTGAAGAATCCTTGCATTCCTGGAATAAACCCCACTTGATCATGGTGTATAATCCTTTTAATGTGCTGTTGGATTCTGTTTGCTAGTATTTTGTTGAGGATTTTTGCATCTTTGTCATCAGAGATATTGGCCCGTAGTTTTCTTTCTTTGTGACATCTTTGTCTGGTTTTGGTATCAGGTGATGGTGGCCTCGTAGAATGAGTTTGGGAGTGTTCCTCCCTCTGCAATATTTTGGAAGAGTTTGAGAAGGATAGGTGTTAGCTCTTCTTTAAATGTTTGATAGAATTCGCCAGTGAAGCCATCTGGTCCTGGGCTTTTGTTTGTTGGAAGATTTTTAATCACAGTTTCAATTTCAGTGCTTGTGATTGGTCTGTTCATATTTTCTATTTCTTCCTGGTTCAGTCTCGGTAGGTTGTGCATTTCTAAGAATCTGTCCATTTCTTCCAAGTTGTCCATTTTATTGGCATAGAGTTGCTTGTAGTAATCTCTCATGATCGTTTGTATTTCTGCAGGGTCAGTGGTTACTTCTCCTTTTTCATTTCTAATTCTATTGATTTGAGTCTTCTCCCTTTTTCTCTTGATGAGTCTGGCTAATGGTTTATCAATTTTGTTTATCTTCTCGAAGAACCAGCTTTTAGTTTATTGATTTTTGCTATTGTTTCCTTCATTTCTTTTTCATTTATTTCTGATCTGATCTTTATGATTTCTTTCCTTCTGCTAGCTTTGGGGTTTTTTTGCTCTTCTTTCTCTAATTGCTTTAGGTGCAAGGTTAGGTTGTTTATTCGAGATGTTTCCTGTTTCTTGAGGTAGGCTTGTATTGCTATAAACTTCCCTCTTAGCACTGCTTTTGCTGCATCCCATAGGTTTTGGGTCGTCGTGTCTCCATTGTCATTTGTTTCTAGGTATTTTTTGATTTCCCATTTGATTTCTTCAGTGATCACTTCGTTATTAAGTAGTGTATTGTGTAGCCTCCATGTGTTTGTATTTTTTACAGATCTTTTCCTGTAATTGATATCTACTCTCATAGCATTGTGGTCGGAAAAGATACTTGATACGATTTCAGTTTTCTTAAATTTATCAAGGCTTGATTTGTGACCCAAGATATGATCTATCCTGGAGAATGTTCCATGAGCACTTGAGAAAAATGTGTATTCTGTTGTTTTTAGGTGGAATGTCCTATAAATATCAATTAAGTCCATCTTGTTTCATGTATCATTTAAAGCTTGTGTTTCCTTATTTATTTTCATTTTGGATGATCTGTCCATTGGTGAAAGTGGGGTGTTAAAGTCCCCTACTATGATTGTGTTACTGTCGATTTCCCCTTTTATGGCTGTTAGTATTTGCCTTACGTATTGAGGTGCTCCTATGTTGGGTGCATAAATATTTACAATTGTTATACCTTCCTCTTGGATCGATCCCTTGATCATTATATAGTGTCCTTCTTTGTCTCTTGTAATAGTCTTTATTTTAAAGTCTATTTTGTCTGATATGAGAATTGCTACTCCAGCTTTCTTTTGATTTCCATTTGCATGGAATATCTTTTTCCATCCCCTCACTTTCAGTCTGTATGTGTCTCTAGGTCTGAAGTGGGTCTCTTGTAGACAGCATATATATGGGTCTTGTTTTTGTATCCATTCAGCCAGTCTGTGTCTTTTGGTGGGAGCATTTAATCCATTTACATTTAAGGCAATTATTGATATGTATGTTCCTATTCCCATTTTCTTAAATATTTTGGGTTTGTTATTGTAGGTGTTTTCCTTCTCTTGTGTTTCTTGCCTAGAGAAGTTCCTTTAGCATTTGTTGTAAAGCTGGTTTGGTGGTGCTGAACTCTCTCAGCTTTTGCTTGTCTGTAAAGGTTTTAATTTCTCCATGAAATCTGAATGAGATCCTTGCTGGGTAGAGTAACCTTGGTTGTAGGTTTTTCTCCTTCATGACTTTAAGTATATCCTGCCACTCCCTTGTGGCTTGCAGAGTTTCTGCTGAAAGATCAGCTGTTAACCTTATGGGGATTCCCTTGTGTGGTATTTGTTGTTTTTCCCTTGCTGCTTTTAATATGTTTTCTTTATATTTAATTTTTGATAGTTTGATTAATATGTGTCTTGGCGTGTTTCTCCTTGGATTTATCCTGTATGGGACGCTCTGTGCTTCCAGGACTTGATTAACTATTTCCTTTCCCATATTAGGGAAGTTTTCAACTATAATCTCTTCAAATATTTTCTCAGTCTCTTTCTTTTTCTCTTCTTCTTCTGGGACCCCTATAATTCGAATGTTGGTGCATTTAATGTTGTCCCAGAGGTCTCTGAGACTGTCCTCAGTTCTTTTCATTCTTTTTTTCTTTATTCTGCTCTGCAGTAGTTATTTCCACTATTTTATCTTCCAGGTCACTTATCCGTTCTTCTGCCTCAGTTATTCTGCTATTGATCCCGTCTAGCGTATTTTTAATTTCATTTATTGTGTTTTTCATCGTTGCTTGGTTCCTCTTTAGTTCTTCTACATCCTTGTTAAATGTTTCTTGCATTTTTCCATTCTATTTCCAAGATTTGGATCATCTTTACTATCATTATTCTGAATTTTTTTCAGGTAGACTGCCTATTTCCTCTTTATTTGTTAGGTCTGGTGTGTTTTGACCCTGCTCCTTCACCTGCTGTGTGTTTTTTTGTCTTCTCATTTTGCTTATCTTACTATGTTTGGGGTCTCCTTTTCACAGGCTGCAGGTTCGTACTTCCTGTTGTTTTTGATATCTGTCCCCAGTGGCTAAGGTTGGTTCAGTGGGTTGTGTTGGCTTCCTTGTGGAGGGGACTAGTGCCTGTGTTCTGGTGAATGAGGTTGGATCTTGTCTTTCTGGTGGGCACGTCCACATCTGGTGGTGTGTTTTGGGGTGTCTGTGGCCTTATTATGATTTTAGGCAGCCTCTCTGCTAATGGATGGGGCTGTGTTCCTGTCTTGCTAGTTGTTTGGCATAGGGTGTCCAGCACTGTAGCTTGCTGGTCGTTGAGTGAAGCTGGGTATTGATGTTGAGATGGAGATCTCTGAGAGATTTTCGCTGTTTGGTATTACGTGGAGCTGGGAGGTCTCTTGTGGACCAGTGTCCTGAAGTTGGCTCTCCCACCTCAGAGGCACAGCCTTGATGCCTGGTTGGAGCACCAAGAGCCTTTCATTCACACGGCTCAGAATATAAGGGAGAAAAAAATAGAAAGAAAGAAAGAGGATAAAATAAAATAAAATAAAGCTATTATAATAAAAAATAAGAAAAAAAATTATTAAGAATAAATATATTCAGGGCTTCCCTGGTGGCGCAGTGGTTAGGAATCCACCTGCCAATGCAGGGGATGTGGGTTCGAGCCCTGGTCTGGGAAGATCCCACATGCCATGGAGCAACTGGGCCCGTGAGCCACAATTGCTGAGCCTGCGCGTCTGGAGCCTGTGCTCCGCAACAAGAGAGGCCGTGATAGTGAGAGGCCCATGCACTGCGATGAAGAGTGGCCCCTGCTTGCCACAACTAGAGAAAGCCCTCGCACAGAAACGAAGACCCAACACAGCCAAAAATAAATAAATAAGTAAATTAATTTAAAAAAAAAAAGAATAAATGTATTCAGAATTTTTTTTTAATTTTTAAAAATAGATTTATTAATTTTTATAATAAAAAATAAGAAAAAAATTTATTAAGAAAAAATTTTTTAATTTTTTAAAATAAAAAATATGAAAAAACTTATTAAAAAATTTTTTTAATTTCTAAAAGTGAAAATAAGGAAAAAATTATTAAGAAAACATTTATTAGGAAAAAAAATTTTTTTAAGTAAAAAAAAACAAAAAAAAAAACGGACGGACCTAACCCTAGGACTAATGGTGAAAGCAAAGCTATACAGACAAAGTCTCACCCAGAAGCATACACCTATACACTCACAAAAAAAGGAAAAGGGGAAAAATTAATATATTCTGCTCCCAAAGTCCACCTCCTGAATTTGGGATGATTCGTTGTCTATTCAGGTATTTAACACATGCAGGCACATCAAGTTGTTTGTGTAGCTTTAATCCGCTGCTTCTGAAGCTGCTGGGAGAGATTTCCCTTTCTCTTCTTTGTTCGCACAGCTCCCAGGGTTCAGCTTTGGATTTGGACCCGCCTCTGCGTGTAGGTCGCCTGAGGGCGTCTGTTTCCCGCCCAGACAGGACGGGGTTAAAGGAGCAGCTGCTTCGGGGGCTCTGGCTCACTCAGGCCGGGGGGAGGGAGCTGTACGGAGGAGGCGGGGCGAGCCTGCGGCGGCAGAGGCGTCGTGACGTTGCAGCAGCCTGAGGCGCTCCGTGTGTTCTCCCGGGGAAGTTGTCCCCGGATCACGGGACCCTGGCAGTGGCGGGCGGCAGTGGCTCCCGGGAGGGGCGGTGTGGAGAGTGACCTGTGCTCGCACACAGGCTTCTTGGTGGCGGCAGCAGCAGCCTTAGCGTCTCATGCCTGTCTCTGGGGTCCGCGCTGATAGCCGCGGCTCGTGCCCCTCTCTGGAGCTCGTTTAGGTGGCGCTCTAAATCCCCTCTCCTTGCGCGCCGCGAAACAAAGAGGCAAGAAAAAGTCTCTTGCCTCTTCGGCAGCTGCAGACTTTTTCCCGGACTCCCTCCTGGCTAGCACCGAAGCCCGAGCCTCAGCTCCCAGCCCCCGGCCGCCCCGGCGGCTGAGCAGACAAGCCTCTCGGGCTGGTGAGTGCCACTCAGCACCGATCCTCCGTTTGGGAATCTCTCCGCTTTGCCCTCCGCACCCCTGTGGCTGCGCTCTCCTCCGTGGCCCCGAAGCTTCCCCCCTCTGCCACCCACAGTCTCCGCCCGTGAAGGGGCTTCCTAGTGCGTGGAAACCTTTCCTCCTTCACAGCTCCCTCCCACTGGTGCAGGTGCCGTCCCTATTCTTTTGTCTCTGTTGTTTCTTTTTTCTTTTGCCCTACCCAAGTACGGGGGGAGTTTCTTGCCTTTTTGGAGGTCGGACGTTTTCTGCCAGCGTTCAGTGGGTGTTCTGTAGGAGTAGTTCCACGTGTAGATGTATTTCTACTGTATCTGTGGGAAGGAAGGTGATCTCTGCGTCTTGCTCTTCTGCCATCTTCCTGACCATCCTCGATAGCATCTCTTTTTAAAATCATTTTCATGTGTCTTTTCTCCAGTTTATTTCTGTTGTCTTTTGAGAGGGTCGACAGAGCACACATGAAAATAAAGGACCATGTGGGAACACTTGCCTCACTCTTCTTGTCACATTAATTTGTTTCTTCCCCCACCCATTGAGCATTGAATGTGGATCACTTTGATACATAACATCCTCACTTATTTCAGCAGCTAACCTGGCAAACGCTATTTTGGATCTAAATTTAGAAAAAGAATTATAGTTAACCATCAAAGCCATATTTTTAATAAACTAATTAATAATTTTCCCATCTCTCTATTTTTGGTCTGTTTCAGATTGCCTCTGAAATTCAAAATCAGCTGTTTCTGGATGTCTGGCATATCATTTGCCCTGTGAGTCCTGCCTTCTGCTAAGCTTGCCAACCCTTGCAGCAAGATGTCTACATAAGTCTTGTGATCAGTATTCAGTAAGGTTAGTGGTCTCTTGATTCTAATGCTTTTCCTCTCTCCCTAATAATTATTATTGGTGATTTCCTTTGTACTGGCCTTTGCACTTTTTATTCATATACCTTTAATACAAAGCTTTTTTGGATTTCTTTTTTAAAGAGCTGTAAAATTCAGCAGAAAACCATCAAATATCAAACCCAAGAGAAATATCAAATTCTACCTTAATCACTCTGCACAGTTTTTGAGTTGATTTGTTTGCTGTAGAATAATTTTTAACCTCTAATTCCTCAGTATTGGCACACATTACTTTTCTTTTATGTGACTTCTAATATTTTGTCTTAAAGGACATTTCCTTGATTTCTAATTTCTCTTTCTGTATCATCTTATTGTCTATTTTTAATACCTTAAAACCAATCTGAACCTTCTCTTCTTTTTATATTCTGTTTTCTATCTGATAGTTTACTCTTGTCTGACATTTTATTTATGCTTTTTACCTTGATGGGATAGACAATTTATCTCACCTATATTTTGAATCTTGCTATTTTAGCTTTAATTTATGCTTTCTTTTTTTTTTTTAATACTCTTGCTCTCTCCACAAAATGTTTCTGTAGCCCTATGGAATATTGACTTTCTTCCTGAAAGCCTTGTTTTTATTCATAGCCTTTTAAAATCATTCTTCACATCACTTTTAACTTTCCAATCACTCTCTGACATCTTAAAAGGGCATCCACACTTCACTCCCTTAATCAATCCTCCTATAAGTTCTTGCTGTTCTAACATGTCATCCTCTACTTACCATTATAAGTTAATTCCTTTAGCTCTAAAATCATCCTACAAAAACCTTTATAGACTCTTTTCAAAGAAAAGATTGTCTGCTATTGTTTCTAAGAGAAGTCAGTCAGGAGAATTTGCCAGAAGGCAAAGGGCTGAGGTAGAGAAGCAGGCTTCCCATTAAATCTGCCTGGAATGGTTCTGCCTGGCAAAGTAGTAGCCCACTCAAATATGCATGCACTTTTTATTACAAGTACAGCTTTGGAAGGTGAGTCAGACATCATCTCTTCGGCAAGACCTAAATGAAAAGGATGGAACCTGTAGCTCTAGCATCTTGACTGTTTTCTGAAATCACTGGCTCATCCTCATCACCCTTTCCTCCAGGTCTAGTGAAGTTTACTTCATTTCTCAAATGGACCAGATCTTATCCTCCCTCACCTTAGGGACTTCATACTGTTTCCTTTCCCTGGAACATTTGGACCTCCCAACATCCAATTAGTTCCCTTTCTGCATCAGGCTTCAGTTTACATGAGCTCTTCCCTGCTCTGATTCCCTGGGTTGGACACTTCTCCTATGTGCTCTCACAGTACTTTATAAGCACCCCTGTACAGCTCTGGTCACACCTTATTATAACTATTTATAATTATAAACTGTTTATATTAACAGTACGCCAGTCTATAAGTTTTCTGAGAGCACCAGATCATCTCAGAAGCATCTTCAGCATGGTGGCTAAGGGGACAGGCTAGAGTCATGCCAGCTGTGACATTTACAAGCTTATGGACTAGGGAGAGTCGCTCACCTCTCTGTGCCTCATTTATTCATCTGTAAATCATGGATATTATTACTACTTGTTTTGCAGTTTTTTGTTTGTGAGAATCAAATGCTTAGAACAATCCCCAGTGTGACTCACAGTAAATATACTGTAAGTTTTCTATAAAGTATACTATAATAACTATTATTATTATTATCATTATTATTCATCACAAACACATTCCCAGGATATCTAGCACAATGCTCTCATAAAAGAGTGCTCAGTCAATGCTCGTTGAATAAATGTTTGTTGAACTAATGAAAGAATGAATGATTTTGAAAATAATACACTCAGATGAATAATCTCACACCGCAAGAGAATGTATATATACTGGAATATGTAAGAACGGGAACTTCCCAGAGGCTGGATTGCTCTCTTCCCCCCGACCCCCACCCCTTCTGGCTGGCAGATATATCTAGAAAGGGACAGAATTTCCAGAGGAAACTTCACCTAAAAGTAGCTGGGCACTGATAATTAGCATGCACTTGAGTGATATCCTTTGTTATCGCACAAAACTTCCTTTCTGGCCTCTTCCCAAATTATACTTCTGCCAAATCTCTCAGTTTATGAGAAATTTCTGCTTTTCTATGACATTGTAAGAAAAGGGAACTTCTTTCATATTTTACAAGCTAAATTCCTTCTTGCACACAAATCCTATCAGCTCTGTCACATCTTTTTTATTGAATTTGTTGCAGAGTGTTAGCATGGGTGTGCAAATAAACACCCTGCAATCCTGTGCCATTTCAGATCATTTCTAGCTATCTGCTGTGTAGATCACTTGTTGCTGCTCTTACTGCCCTCATCCCTATCACCTTTATGGGCAGGCAGCCAAAATCCTCTCAATTGGTTGTATGCAGAAAAAAACAGGGTGTTTCTACATTCCTCATCCTTTTTTTTTCCTTCTGAAATATATATGCATTCATGTGTCCAATCACACCTCAAAATTTCCCTGAAATGACTCTATATCCAAATATTAATTTTCGACAATTCATCTTTGCATTTCACATTCATTGACTTGATATCTATTGAAAACGTACAATGTACTATAAAGAAGACATAGGCAAGACGCTTTTTAAGAAATGTGTAGTCTTTTTATAATGTTAAATAATTTTATAGTGGTTTGCATGTAATAATTCTAGTAAAAATTAACATTTATTTAGCCTTTCCCATGTGCCAGGCTTTGTTCTGAGCACTTTACATACATAAACTCATTTAGTTTTCACAATAACCCTGTAAATACTATTGGGTTGGCCAAAAAGTTCATTTGGGTTTTTCTGTACCATATAATGGAAAAACCCGAATGAACTTTTTGGCCAACCCAATATTAATATTCCCACTTTATATAGTAGGACACTGAGAAACAGAGATCCCAACAATTGCTTGCTATTGAACATACATTTGTTAAATAAAAAGATGTAAAAATTTTTTTAAATTAAGCAGTATATTATTATGAATCCAATGAGGTAAAAATATCTGACTTTTAATACAGTAGTTTATAGAAGTTCCAAGGAGTGAAAGAGAGTTATGATATGCAGTGGCCAGAAGTAAATTTTGAATTATGGTTAGTTTGGGCATTGAAGGGTAGATAAGGTTTGAAATGGTTATGAGGAGAAAGGAAGAATAAATAATCAGAATTATTTGGGTGGGAACTTTGCATTTGACAATGCCCAAATATTTTCCACTTATTATTTTCAAATTATTTTGTTTTCAAATTATGAGGTAGTTCCTATTATGGTCTCCATTTTATAGGAGAGGAAATTGAGGTTCAGAGTGGGTCAGTTTATTGCTAATGTCACAGACTAAGTGATAGAGGAAGATTCAAACCAGGCTGTCTGACTCGAAAACTCCACTCAACCACTGCAAACAGCTCCTTTGCTGAGGAAGAATATTTCAATTAATTGAGGGCCATAGGTAAGAGAAGAATGGGCACAAAACACACACACACACACCAAAATGGAAGGGAGAAATACCACGTTCAAATAGTTAAGAAAGTTGAAAAGTACAGACACCAAAACCAATAACAGTAACCTCTGCAACTTCCGATGTTGTTATCAGATATCACAAAATAATAAAATTGAGCTTTGAAACATATTTCTAAAATTCTCTGTTTTTAGCTAGTGTTTCTAGATCCTTTTGTAGGTAACCTTTGGTAGAAATATATAACCGGTAGTCAGAAGGATAAAGGAAGGATTTCAGAGGGCGAGGAGTCAGCCCGTCACCTTCATAGTGGCCCCAGTTGAGAGTACTTTATCCTGAAGTAGGACTTCTGTTGGGAACAAGTTGGGACTTGAATTTACCTGGCAGGGGTTCCCTAGGCACCTCTCTCTTTCTTTATAACATATCACTGAGATTAAAGTCCCTGAACCAGTCTAACTGGGTTACAGGGTATAGACACCCCAGAACCTCAAAATTCTCATTGTATTTCTTACTAAAAACATACTTTAACAGACATTCATAGCTTTTTAGAGAGCTCTTTGTTTTTCATATGTACATAAGCTATTTCTGAGACCCTTCTTGTTTTCTTGCTCTTATAAAAATAACTCTCATTTTTGTATCTATAACTTCCAAGTGGATCAAATGCTGTATTAGTTTCCTACTGCTGCTGTAATAAGTTACCACCAACTTAGTGGCTGAAAACAACACAGATTTATTATCTTGCAGTTCTGGAGGTTAGAAGTCTGAAACAGACCTTCGAAGGAGAAAACTGAGTTGTCCGTAGAGCTGCATCCTTCTACAGGCTCTAGAGAAGAATTTGTTCCTTGCTTTTTCCAGCTTCTGGAGGCTGCCTACATTCTTTGACTAGTGTCCACATCACTATGACCTCTGTTTCCATCAGCACATCTCTTTCTCATACTCTGCATCTCCTGCCTCCCTCTTATGAGGACCCTTGTGATTACATTGGTCCCACCTGGATAATCCAAATAATCTCCCCATCTCAATATTCTTAACTTCTTCACATCTGCAAAGTCCCTTTTGCCATCTAAGATAACACGTTCACAGGTTTGTGGATTAAGACATGGACAACTGAGAGGCCATATTCTATCTCCCACAAATGGTAAAAATAAAACTACAAAAGAACAAGAAAAAATACTAGCAGATATGAATCTGTCTTCAGATGGGGAAGAATATTATAAGCATAAAAGTGAATGAAGAAATCATAAAAAAGAGACTTACAGTCTTAAACCAAGTTTAAAAATCTATATACATGGGGACAATATACCACATTAAGTAAAGTAACAGGCAAATTAAAACCTAGAATAATAGTTGCAGCAGATATGGCAAAGGGTAAATAAAATAACATTATTGCTTAAAAAATAATATTATCAATAAGTAAGGAACAGATGAATACCTTGGTAGAAGAAGGAGGAAAGGACCTGAATAAACTTTTAATAAAAAAGGAAACTCAAGAGACCAATAAAAATATGGACAGAATTCAATCTTACTAGTTAAGAAATGCAAACTAGTATGAAGAAATACTATTTCCTTATCTAATCAAGCAAGATGTAAAAAACCATACTGACCAATGGTAATAAAATGATTGTAGAACATATATGGCCAGCAAGAGCTTTAAACGTCACAAATTGTATGATGAATAATTTGGGACTATATGTCAATGGTCCTTAAAATATTCAGCACTTTATCTCAATGACTACATTTCCAGAATTCATAAATAAATAAGAATAAAATATAAATATTTACCTACAAATCTTTTTTACTACAGCTGAGTTCATACTGGGCAAAAATCAGAAAAGAACTCAAGTCTGAAAAGTGATTAAATGATTGGTTATGCACATTATAGTGGACTCATGCAATGAACCATTATATTTCCATAAACATGCTGTTTTCAAAGATGATTTTTCAGAATATATTATTAAAGGCTAAAAGTCAGATACAAATAACATTGTATTAGATTAGGACCTGCTGCAAAAAAGCTCAGAGGCTTAAAGTATAAAGATTCATTTCTCATTCATGCAACATTTGCTGTGCAAGTGGTGACCCAGGGCCTCATCTACTTTTATGTGGTGGCCCTGCCAGCTCACTCTGAGACATCAGGGTTTACCACCAATTTTCAATACCTCACCCAGTA
Organism: Balaenoptera acutorostrata; assembly: GCF_949987535.1. Classification (NCBI taxonomy): domain Eukaryota; kingdom Metazoa; phylum Chordata; class Mammalia; order Artiodactyla; family Balaenopteridae; genus Balaenoptera; species Balaenoptera acutorostrata. The sequence goes on from NC_080068.1 coordinate 73,237,509, forward strand.
AACTCAACTAGCCATATGGTTCTGGGTAACTGCTAAAGAGGTGGAAAATGTATTCCTTTCACCTGCCATAGAATGAGACAAAAATTAGTGAGAATTAAAAGTTTCTAAAACAGGTAATATCTTTTGGTCCTGGTTTTTTAAATTAGTTGTTTATACCACGCATATATATGTAGACAGATGGATATAGCTGTATCTACATCTATGTGTCTAAACTAAGGGCTGGCTTAATATGGCCCTCGTCAAATCTGGCCGGCTGCCTGTTTTTGTACAACCAGCCAGCTAAAACTGCTCTTTAGAATATTTACAAGGTTGAATAATATTTGTTGACACATGAAAATTGTATGAAATTCAAATTTAAGCATCCATAAATAAAACTGTATTGAAGATACAGTCATGATCCTTCATTTACGTTTGTCTTTGGCTGATTTCATATACAACAGCAGAGCTGAGTAGTTATGACAGGAATCATATGACTCACAAAGCCTAAAATATTTACTCTTTAAGTCTTTATGAAAAAAGTTTTAAACTTTTATTTCTACTCTAAATAACTAGGAAAACTGAAACTAAAAATAAAATCATCATAGTAGTTAATTGTAGGTTTGGGATTTAGGATCATTTTTAGCTTTTATACTTTCTTGTATTTTCTAAAATTTCTAAAATGAATAGATATGATAGCCATATTTGTGGAAAATTAATAAAAATAAAAATAACTCATATGTAGAATACCTAAGAATATTCTTACATCATTAGTTCCAGATAAGTGCTTTCTCTCTGGAGGCCTCCAACCTAGCATGAGACCAGGGAATTGAATAAAAATCATTTTGATTATAACATTAATGTGTAATGCTATATACACATTGACATCTTACACAATCCCAATGAAAAGCCAAATCTTTCTGCTGGGGAAAGTCTCTCTAGCTCAGCAAAATCCCTAACTTTATGTTAGTCATCTATCGACACTTGAATTTTTAATCTAACTGTGCCAGTGACAATAAAAATGTTAGTGGTTTTTACAACTGACATGATTTATTGCTGATTGAAGGTAAATGTGGCACACTAAGCAAATATAGTGAAAATAATTAAGAATTTCCTTGCAAAATCATATGATTTGTGGGTATACTTATAATGCTGTTTTTCTGACAACATGCTGATGATAGGACAAAATATATGTGTTTATGCCTAATCAGTACCAACAACACACATTCATTAGACATTTAATTTGTGAAAAGATAAATAAAAATGTTACTGTTTTCAAGAAATCTTTAGAAAATGAGGGAGAAAGACATGTAAACACAATTGTTACAAAGATAACATTTGTTGTCAACATACATTTAAGATATTGAAATATCTTATGTTATGAGAATAATAGGCCCAATTCTTTTTTTTTTTCCCCGCTCATGATCCCATTTATCTTACAGCTCCATAATGCTCCCATGGGCATTTATAACGTACTTGTACTTGCCTCAACCAAAGCACATGAAATCTATTCCATGAGGTTTTCAGGATTCTTTCCAGTCCTGATCTCTGCTCTGTCTGGGGTGGGGTTGTCCTTCTGCAGCCTGTGGCTTTTTTAAAAAAGTGTGATCTTTATTTATATTTTTTAATTTTTACTTTATATTGGACTATAGTTGATTTACAATGTTGTGTTAGTTTCAGGTGTACAATATTCTCAATTCTTAACTGCTAATGGGAGAAAGTTACATATTCTTGAAGCAAAACTAAAATTCAGTTTTTGCAACTTAACCTTTTGCCTATGGCATTTCTGAACTTTCTTTACGTTTAGGAGGAGGAGAGATAAGATTCCATGTCTTCATCAAAGAGTAAGTTTCCTATTAATGCATTATTCCTAAGGAATAAGATCTGATTTTCTTTCTCAAGTTATAGTCTTGGGAATATTGTCTCTGACTCCTGTGTATTTTTTTCTATACTATTTTTTTTACATGACATTTAAAAAATATATAAAACCAGCTATGGTCAGAAATTATTTTACTAGATTTGAGACATTGAGAAAAATAAGAATATATAGAAGGATGCAAACTCCGTATTGTGCAGGTCAGCTACAGAATTTTGCCCCTTTTCTAAAAATCTTCATCTGTCACATGCCCTTGCATTTCTTTCAACTCTTCACCATCCTTATTTATTATTTTTGTTTTTTGCATACATTCACTTAGATTCAACATAAATCTCTTTTAAGGGTCCAACTTAGAGATTACAATTTTGTATCAGTGTCAGTTAAATAACACTCCCATGAAACACAAATAATTGGTGGAGGAGGAATACACTACTTGTCAAGAAGCAGAAAATACCTTATTTAAAGAGAGGCAGCAACTGTGACTTGCTTCCCTTGAAAAATGTTTAGATGCTTAGTGCAATGGGAATGACCTTGGTCTGCCTTGGTCTGTTATGTGGAAAAAAAAATATCTCAAAAACTATTTTTTATTTTTGGCCACGCCTTGCAGCATGCGGGATCTTAGTTGCCTGACCACGGATCAAACCCATGCACCCTGCAGTGGAAACACAGAGTCCTAACCACTGGACCGCCAGGGAATTCCCCTCACAAACTGTTATTGACTGTCCAAAGATGTATTAACTCCCAACAATGTGGTCACAGAGAGATATTTAAAGTCCTACCTTTACTGCTTTTACAGATAAAATGTTTTTGTCTATATTATTCATGAATGTCTCTCAAAAACGGCTTTCATGATACAATTTAACATAATGATTTTTATAAACCGAATGCTATGGTTTCCCTTCCAACGCTGTCACAAAGTCAGTTATTTCCATCAAAACCCTATTTGCTATTCCTCCTGGAGATAAAATAAACAATCATGCTCTACTCCCTGTCTTCACTGTACTCAGATGGAGATGGATAACTATGTTTGTCAATGGGAGGTGAATGAAAGTTATGCGGCCACTTCAAGGCCTGGACCACTGACACCTTCACCTTTCCAGACACCGACTGGTTGTTGATCCAGGCTGCAGGTTTATCTGTCTTCAATGCATTGCTCCCACTGTCTCTGGTCCGTGAACGAGCCGTCAAGCAGGGTAGCTCTCATTCCTCCCACTGCCTGTAAAGTTCACCTGGGTATAAAAAATAGACCACCTTTCTCTTAAGTCACTGAAATTTCAGGGATTATGTTTTATCATTATGGCTAATTACATTAAATAATATAAAATGTCTGCAACAATATGTCTAACAGTACTGCTGTCCAGCTTTTCTCCATGGCCATAGTTAACTTTCTGAATTGCTGTAGCCATCTGCCCAAATGGACTTTGAGTAGTATAATAGAGGAGAAAAAATACCCATTCATCCCTTCAATAACTATTAGTCAATTATCTCCCTCATGCTAAACTCTGTGTCTAGACACACAAAGATACTGTCAATACACTGATACAATACACTTAAGTGCTGGTGTGTCTTATAGCTAAGGCTGTGTGCTTCTCAAGCCAGGAGCTGTCGTATCAGTTTGCTGGCTCTGCAGGCAGCACTTTTACGGTGTAGTAGCAGCATGCCCTTTGACTTCCTATTTCTATAGCATCTTTGGGAATCATTCCTGCAGGACCATATTTCTTTTGACTTCCTAAGGATTCCAAAAATCATTTGATGATTCTCTATACTATATTGTATCCTGCTTAAACGAGCTTCAGGGGATTCTGCTCTCTGAAACTGAAACCTGAACCCCAAGTGTTCAGCATTCCAAGAATATATCTACAGATGTCTCAGTTTTGGACTTCAGTGAGATGCATTGCATTTAATATTAAATGTCATTACATTAGGGTCTCACTTAGTAAATAACGTGTGACTGCAAATTTAAATTCCAAAGCAGGACCTGAAATGTATCAGTATTCCATTATAAGATGATCATTCAGATAATTCAGAAGAGGTATATTGTTTATTAACAAAATGACATAGAAAATTTTTAAAATAGTACGGTATGAACTTACAGACACAAGATGCTACACTTGATCCAAGGTTGAAAAATCCTGCTGTAAAGCAGATAGCTACATAGCTCTTGGCCCAGTAATGAGAAAGCACTCAGTCAGTTGTTTGTAATTTTAAACATAATGTTATTGTTAAACACCAAATGAGATAACAACTTGGAGAACTTTGTAAAGTGGTAAAATTCTTTACATATTGGTGATAATGTAATCTACATAAATACCTCACATTTCCTAGTGCCATAATTACAATGGCCCACTGTCACATTATTGTAACTGGAGGACAATACACTGTATATTTTATCTACCAAAGGCATAGATAAAAATTACATAAAGGACCCTTCACTCTACAGACAAGATTCAAGTTAAGTAGCATTAGAGTAAACAAAAAAAGAGTCCAATAATTGAATGCCTGCAGTGATTCTCTCTCGGTCAAGGTAGAGGACGACGTGTAGAACACTCTAAATTACTGTTTCTCATGTTCTACTTTACTTCCAGAATCTCAAGCTGCCATTATAACACCTTTCACCAGACTGAACTTGCAACTGAAAATAAATCAATCTTGAAAGTGATTGAAATTACTATTGCCTGACTTCTCTTACTGTGTCATTCCACAGGATGCCAGTATAGGCAGTAGATAATCTATTTTTTCCTTTCATTTTGTTGCATCACAGGCTTTAAGAAAAATTAATTGTAGCATCATTTTCTCCTATGAACATGAATTCATGAATTATAAATTTTAGTATATGTTTCCCATATTTATTTTATGTATATTTTTCTGTTTATATGTCCTTTAACTCAACATTACAATCTCCTTTGAGTTCCGGTCCTTACAGTTCAAAAACATAAAAATATTGTTAAACATACTATTAATATATGTGTGTATACAGTCATCCCTTTGTATCCATGGGGAATTAGTTCCAGGACCACCCCACCCCAAGGATACTAAAATTTGTGGATACTCAAGTCCCTTATATAGAATGGCATAGTATTTGCATATAACCAACACACAGACTCCCGTATACTTTGAATCATCTCTATTACTTATAATACCTAACACAATGCAAATGATTTCTAAATAGTTGCAGGGCACCTGGAAAATTTAAGCTTTGTTTTTTGAAACTTTCTGGTAATTTTTTTTCCTGAATGTTTTTGATCTGTGGTTGGTTGAATCTGCAGAGGCAGAATACTTGGCTATAGAAAGTTGACTGTATATACTACATATATATGTATACATACATATATAATATATATAAAATACAGGTAAGGTGAACTTAGATATATGTAAATACTGCAGATATCTATACATATATATATAAAATGGATGACCCATCTTTCATGGATCATCTTCTTGATTAATTTCCTATTTAACTATATTCCACTTTCTTTGAATTTATTAATTTTACTTTTATTCTGCATGGCATCTACATAGTCATTCATAGAACTTTATTTTTGCCCCCACTGACTTCTTAATCCCTTTCTGCCTTTTTAAAGACAGTCAAGAGAAAAAGCTAGTAAGATTTTACTAACAAGGGCCAGTCTTTGTCCCTCTCTTTTGTTCATTACTTTATATCCAAGCAATCAATATGTTCTTTTCCTTTGCCTCCTTGTATCATAGATGGCACTTTTTCTTATTTCCTCTGTACCATGAGGGTCTCATCCTTGTTGCCTCACACCTGCACTAGGGCACTGGCCACCCTGCCAATTTCCTGATACAATTCCCTTTTCCCCTCTCCACCTCCACACATTTCATTTCCTCCACCAGTTTCCAGATTCTGAAGGATGATTTTTACCATGATGCAAACTTGTTCACGAATCTGTACACATTCCCACCACCTTTTGCAAATTTTACCAAACCAAAAAAAAAAAAAAAAAAGAATCATCTGAAAAAGAGTTCAGTGTCTTAAGTGAACAAATGTGAAGACATTTCTTTGCTACACAACCCCATAGAACTATAATATGGTAAAACTGTAAATTGCCATGAGGGCATAGAGTAGGTAGCAGTGCCCAAGTAGAATAGTTTATTATTTTGGAGGGGAAGGGAGGTAGCATTAATATCTAATATCTGCAATAACACCAATGTTTTAAAAAACACCATTAAAGAAAAGCTAATCTGTGAAAATCATTTTTAAAAGCCTATTGTTAAAGTCTATTAAGCAGCTCACTCATTTTTCAAATCTCCTCCTCACCTCATGGTCCATAGTCTAGGTGGTCTTGTGACATGGCCTACACCAAGCTTATTCATTTCTACTGAGTGACTGTGTATGCTGTGTTCTCAGCAAAGAATATCTCCCTTTTTTTCTTCACCAATTTTTGCCCATGATCACTGTGATTTGGGTCAAAATCCCACTCTCCCAGAAAGCCTTTCTTAATTATCTCTATTTTAGGCTATTATGCTTTTATTTTAGAACCATAGTAGATATGCAAATTTTTTATTCTTCCATCTAAAGTTTATATCCTCTTATATGTCAATCTTTTTTTTCTGTTTAAAATGTAAACTTCTTTTTGGGGTGTGACATTTCTAATTCTTTATTTGCTTAATTCTTACTGTTTATGTGTTTGGAATGACTTAGTAGTTGTAATATCTTTATGTGATATTTTCCTCATATATTATTTGTTTGTATCTACAAACATAAAATATCCTTCTGACTGCTATACTGAGTAAGCATACTGTCAATATCCCTGGATGCATTTTAAATGGACAGTAGCAGCATAGTGAGTCAACAACTCACAGTGACAGTATGGCAACAGACACTTAGTGCTTTTGTATAGATGAACGCTATTTCTGACAGCTTATGCATGACTCAAGAAAACAACTTGCAGTATACTATAAATGAGAGAAGGGACTAAAGGGTTTTCACCAGTGACTTTATAATGTTAAATAAGCTAAGGGACAATATATGCATTTATCATATGTATAACATAAATTACGTAAATCTAAGTAACAAGGAATTCAAGTATTTAAGAATGAAATACACTAAATTTTAACATTTGTTAATTCTGAGTGATGGAAATGCGAAGGATTATTGTGTCCTCTGTAAGTTTCTATATATTCATATTTTTCATAAAAATGGAAATGGCAAAAACAATTCTGCATAATTTACAGGATTTTTTGTGAAATCAATAACAATTTGTACCTTGATGCCATTTTATTTGAATCCCATAGATTATCTTCCTTCGAGTCTATATTTTCTAAGCAGCTTTCTGATTATAACTGCCTGCTTTAGTAGCCTAAGTGTACCACCTTGCATGAGTTACAGTTTTCATTTTAACGAATACTTTAGCATTTTGTTATATATATTGCTTTCTGTCCACTTGGGTGACAAACATCTGATCCAGACTGATAGATCCGTACTTGTACTTAAGTATTTTCATCTTTCTCAGTCTGTGAGGAGGAGTCAGACTCTAAAGCAGTTTCTCAAAGTGTAGTCGCCAGAATCATCTGGGTGAGGGTCCTGCATTTACCTCTGGTGAGTGGGGGTCTTCATGCATGAATCCCAAGCATCTGTGCCCCATATTCACATGAAAGAACATTGTCCCTAGACCACTGAGTAAATGTCACCTTCTAAGTTGCCTTACTGCAGGCAACTATATAAAAACTTACTACTCCATGGACAAATTGATGCAAAATTTCCTATCCAATTTATTATCAAATATTAAAAATAGAAAGCTCTGCTATTTAGAGCATAATTCTGAAATTATAAATCATAATTTTATAGGGAATACTTTATTCCTTGTTATTAATCTAGTGGTATAATAATTTGTTTATAATTTTTATGCTTAAGTAAATCCCAAATCCATGCAAATCAATATATTCACTATATAAATCCATTCTCTTTATTTAGTGAATAATTTCACTGAAATTATTCAGAGGCCTATTATCACTTCTGTTTTTGATTTTAAGAAAGGAGATAATAAAAGATTAATAACCTAAGGATTAAAACACATACAACTTTGCCTCAATGCCTTAGATTTTATATATTTATCAAGACATTGATTTAAATTTGTTTCTTCCCTGAAAATGAGTTGGCACAATATAAAATTCTAAATTTTAAATATGTTTTTAAAGGAATATTATTCAAGTTATGTTCTGTGGACAGTGAGTGATCTCTCTACACTCTGAAAGAGGAGATTTAAGATTTCATTTTGACTAACATGTGAAAACCAGTGAGCATCGCTCATTGTTCTAAGGTTTTGTCTCCTAGATGTTCTGTGCTAAAAAGGCAGCATAGAAAAAAGCTCTGATGGAAACTCTCAGAAATATTCTACTACTGTGCCTGTATACATAGTCTTTTTCTGCTAAAGAACATACCTTAACATATAATGTTAAGTAAAGTAGAAATCTAGGCGGTTTATTTCTATAAATGTAATAAATGAGGTAATTTTATCAATAGGAGAATGTTGATCATGGATGTTTGGCTTTAAAAATCTCTTCATAGAGATATAAAAATAGCATCATTATTATATTTTACATAAAATGCATTCTTTTTTGTCCAAAATAATCTTAAATCAATCCCCACACCAATCTGATTGCCAAGATATCTTGCTTTCCTCATTATAAATAATGGAATGCCACTAAAACTTCTGAGTTAAAGGGAAGTATTTCCATCTTAAAGCTTTGGTGGGATTTCAAAATATTTTATCTAAGTATAAATGATCCTTTATGATGGAATCTATACACTTCACTCTCTAGTTTAAATTCCATGTTAGAAGACATCATTTTTTTTTTCTCAATAATATTGATGTACATCATTGTTTAGAGGAGGCTGAAGTAATAGTTGCTAGTCTATCTTCTGTATATGCAGTCTAGGGAAAAGTAGAAGATAAGTGCCAATGCGACTAAAATAACTGTGCAAATTAAAGAAGACCATACTTTGATTGTCCTGTATCACTCACACCTAGCAGTAACATGAATAGCCAGAAAGAGAGAGAGAGAGAGAAAAAAACTATATATACTCTATAAAAACATGTACAGTTGCCCCTTGAACAGTGTGAGGGTTGAGGCGCTAACCCTCAAGGAGTCAGAAATCTGTGTATAACTTATAGTTCACTCTCCACCATTCTTCCATGTCTACGGGTTCAACCAACCACCAATCGTGTAGTACTGTAATATTTACTATTGAAAATAATTTGCATATAAGTGGACCCATGTATTTCAAACTCTTTTTGTTCAAGGGTCAACTGTACTTACTGTCTTTACTCACATATGGATATGTTATATTTATTTATTTTTCTTGGTGCCTACAAACAAGTTGAATGTATTTTTGTTGTTGTTGTTTGTTTATTTTCCCTCTCCCCTCCCAATTTCTCAGGAATGAGAGGGTAATTAAATCATAATTCTCAGGCTGTGGTGCAGTTATCACTGGTCAGTGCAAGGTCCCACCCATTTTATACTCCCTCCACTCTTGAACCTCATTCACTTCCTTCTCTCCTTTTCCAAAAGTATCTTCTACAATGCATTTGATATATTTCCTGACTATATCAAGTGACCAAAATTTATTTTCATTTTTAAACTCCAATTTTATGAAGGAGTTAGAGAAATAAATGGCTATGTCTAAACTGAAAATTAATTTGACTATTTTGATGAAACTAGATGTTAACATCCAGTTTAGCATGTACCAAGACCTTACTCAAGGAAATACAGGAACCACCATGTGCTGACCCCCTTCCAGACCATGTTTGAGGCACTTTCCAGAAACTTTCTCATTTAATTTTCACTATCATTATAATTCACTTTGATTATCCACATTTTAGAGATGAGAAAACGGATGCTCAGCGTGATTGAGTAACTCTTTCTAGTTTAAAACAGGAAAAGGATGTGCTAATGCTGAGTAATTTTATGATAATAAATCCTTTTGTATGAATAAAATAACGCCTATATGCACGAGTAAATGAATTAATATGACACATTCTGCCCTTAATAAGCTTATATTTACTATCTGGGGAGTATTTACTATCTGTGGAAAGAAGAACCACTGTGAAACAAGCGGAAAATTCGAATCTGACTAATAGTAAAAGCTAAACGTATTATTTAGATTAACTCGGCTGTATGAAATCAGGAGAGGTGAGATCAATGTGAACTATTTTGCAGGTCGCAAACGTATAGACAGTTGTGAATTTGTGAATGAAGGCTATGAGGCTAGGTTAAAAAAGCACAGACAATGTCAGAGAAAAGTCATGCTTCTTTCTTGTTTGCTTTTTGCTTTATTCAACATGCACAAAGCAAATATCTGCTGATTGAAGCTCACTTACGCCTAAGTCAATAAAATGGATGTCAGGACAGCAAGCGAAGCCTTTAGGGTTCACAATGCCAATTTCATAATCAATAGCAGTGACTGGCATTGACTATTAAGATGTGCTGAAATGAACCAGTGAGGCTGTTTTCTATACCTTGGTCCTATTTTCTCTCCCTCACACAGCCATGGCCTCATGAAGTAGGTTCATTCACTATTGGTCTGGTTGGACTTGATCTGTAATAACCATCTAATTTTTAAAAATTTCTATGAAGTGATTTACCAAGACAAAAATCTGTGCACTGGACTCTGTTATAGATAAAATTTAGTCCATTTATAAACTTTTTAACAACAAGCTTCCTACACAACTTCTGTACACTACTATGTTTGTATATGCCTTTGTGTAAAAAATTAAATAATATTGGTTTTGCTACATTAGAGTTGAGTAAATTATTTAGACAATTTATATAAAATGAGAATATGCAGTGAATAAACTGCATTTATGTAAATATATAATTGTTTATATGTTGATCTTCACATACATGTTTAAACCTCTGTGGACATGCTTTTATACCATCACTTTCACCTATATTTTAATTTCTATTAATGGCCCTATAACCTTTGTTAAATTGAAGCACTCCTCTTTTAGAGATGCTCAGTATCATGCTAATTTAGAGAAGGAATCTGGCATCAGACAAACCTGGGACTGAATCCTATCTATGTTATTTACTAGTTGTATAGAATATGCTATACTATTTATTTGTTTTTTCACCTGCGAAAAAAAGGATAATCATAATAAGAAGTTCATATGTTTTTCTTTTAGGTTTAAAAGAGATAATGCATGTAAAATCACTTTCCAAAGTAGCTGGCATAAGGAAACACTTATGGAAACATATAAGGGAAAACAATAGCTATCAAGGCTATTGCTATTATTTTTCTTATCTATTAAACCTAGCTTATTCACAACTAATAATCAAGTCACAGTTTACAAAGAGATGTTTGAAATTGAAAAAAGTTATTTGGACAATTCAGATCTTTCAATTTGGATATGAAATACAATGAAACTGAAGTACTGGCAAAAGAAAATCAACTGCTTATTTCAATTTACTGGCTGAGACATGGCCTAACTTAGTTAAGATGCAGTCAAATAGACAGACAAAAAAAAATGTGCATTTATAGAACAATTACCACCTTAGTTTTGTATTATTCATTCTTCCTCATTTTTTCTCTGGCACTTGACATGCCTTTAATGCATTTTTAGTTGGGCATTTTATTAATTAAAATTTCAATTAATCTAAAGTTACTCAGGAAGATTGGAAGCTGCCAAATTTGTTTTTTTTTTTCTTTGAAAACTACATTGTGCAGTAATATTCATAGCTACACCCACTCTCTAGCAATTTTGAGTTGTGTGGAATGAGTCATACAGACATATGCATGTGTATTTTTATCTGGCTAGAAAATGTCATGCCCATCAAATTCTTGGTCTTCCAACTACATGCACTTCTGGGCTTCAGACTTCTTTCTCACATGCATGGAATGCAAGAGAGGGACTGCTATTCTGATGTATATAAGTTATTTTTTAATTGCCCAATAGAAGCTATTTGGTGCTTTGAAAGTGTTCTTTTAATGAAACTGTGAAAATGAGTAAAGGAAACCTCATTTAAAATGGAGTCGGGAAGCCCTGAAGGGGGAGCTCTCAGGGCTGTATCCTTCACCGCAGCTAACAGACCCCAGCAGGAAGAAAAGACTGCTCTGACCCTACAGCAAGCTGCCGACTGCCTGCAACCAATGAAGAACCACCATAGCCCTCCACAATTTCCTCCTTCCCTCTATAAAAGCAAGACCCTTTCCTCTCTTCTCTGGACTTGTCTATGGTTCCCTATAGTTTGCTTGTCCCAAGTTGCAATTTCTCTGCTATTCCTGAAAATAACTCATTTTGTTGGTAAAATAACTGGCTCTTTTGCTTTTGTAAAGTCAACAAAACCTACCATTGTGTTTATAATATTTTAATAGATTGTTTTTATAAAGCCTAAAAGAAAAATAGTCATTTTTTAGAATACAAAATGTGAGGCTGCCTATTGAGATATTCTGATTTTTTGTTTGATTTCATATCCTGTATAATAACACATATGTGCAAAGATAGACCTCTTATGTTTGGATTTTTCTAAGAGAGTGAAGATTTCTAAGAAAGTTGAGCGAAGATTTTGATCAGATTGATCAAAAACATTTTTGAATGAGAAATTTTTAAGTTATATTTCCAAATTGTTTAATGAAATTATCTGCTAATTACCCACTATCATATTGTGTGCCCTATAATAGGTTGGTTTGGCTATTAGATTTCATCAAAGCAACTACTTCTAGGTTACTCTTTATTTCTTACTTTTATCTTTTGTACATAATTGTGTATTGCTAGCTTTTGTTTAAAGTTCTTTTGACATTTCCCTCACCCTGCTGCTTCTTCAAATCTTGAGAAAATCAAATACTTTGGTTCAAGACCGTCTCACAGTCTGCATCAACCGTAGAGCTATTTGAAGCAAACGAATCTAACTGATCTTGCTATACATTCTAATATCCTTAACCATGCTGATGTAAACCAAACATAGAGATAGCTGTTTCTTCAGAGAATATCATCAAAACCTTGTAAGAACAGACACTGTGCCCCCCAATTTATACTCCTTCCACCCACCCCCACCTCTACCCACAGTCAAACTCATTTGACTCCAGGCCAAAAGTCAAAGTTAATTGCATGAGACTCAAATTCCCTTGCAGTCTGGCCACCACCATGTTTCTAGCCTACTATCCTGCAGGAAAGACTTCTCCTTTCCTCAAACACTCAGCTCTTTCCAGATTTTGCCTGTGCATAGTCTCCTGAGGAAAAGAGATACTGTTAATTCAGCTGGAGTATTGGTTGTATGGCTGGAAATGGGGGAAGATGGGGCTGGAGGGATGAATTGGATCCAAAGTATGAAAGTTTTGACCATTTGGCTGTCAAATTTGTGTTGCTTTTATTAAGCAATGGAAATATATTTATGATATTTTAGTAAGCAAGTGCTGTAGAAAGATCAGCTAGGCAGTGGTATATGAGAAACTTCAGAAGGAATAAAAAAGTGCTAAAATACTGAATGAGGAGAATGTATTTGTGTGGAAAGGAGGTGAAGGAGACAGTATATTAGTAAGAGCATAAATTCATATCCTAGCTCCCCTGCTTACCAGTTGCATGGATTTGGACAAGTTGCTCGATTGCTCCACGCTTTACATCATTTTACAAATGAGTATAACAAAGCTACTGCTTATAGATTGGTATGAGGATAAGAATTTGATGAAACAATACATACAAAGTTTTAGCTTAGAGCCTGGCTCGTAGTCAGTGCTCAAGAAAGATTGCCCATTTCATTATTATTATTGCAAAATCAAATGAATTTGACAGCATATTGGCTATGAATGTCAAGACAAAAGAAAGAATAGAAAATCATTCTGAGACTTCTAGCTTGAATGCCTGGAATATGAATGATATCAACAGAATTTGAGAATTCAGGAAGCAAAAAAGCTGGAGAAGGGAAAATAATAAACTAATGTTTTGTTATATCTTTTATTTGAAGGGTTGACGGGATGTCCAGGTAGCACTTACTCAGTAGGCAGGGCTGTGCCTTTAGTGCTTAGGAATAAGCCGCCAACTCACCATGTTATAAATAGTTAGACTATGACAAGATCTGATCAGATAACTATTTTTAATTTTGCTTTTGATTTTTATCCAGTGGATAGTTTTCATTAAACTGATCATTATGATCATACAGAAATCTAAGTGTATCTTTAATAAAATCTAATCAAAGAGATAAACCATTTCACAACCAAGACTTTCAATCTCATGGATACAGACTCTGAGTCATTTCCTACACTTATATAATCATATTGTATGTTTATTCAGAAGAGAAATGCAGGCATAATTTTGCGCATTTTCAACTGTAGAAAAATGTTTCAGTTACCTTAGTAACACTAAAGATGACTCAGGGAATCTCCCCATAATCAGTTCAGGGAATTTCTCCAGTGTTGATGACTACCAGAACTGAACTGTGCTATTTGGCTCTAGCTGGGTTCTCAATGAAAATTACATTATTCATGTCTTGGTAATTTGGCAACACATTCACTGTAACAATTATCCTAAAATGTTGTCTTTTCATCCACCTCCCCATTCCATTCCTTTACCTGTCTCTTTCAGATGATCACATTTCCTTTTCCTTTGGAAATTAAAGTGGATTTCTCAATCTTGCCTATTTGATGTAAGAAGATTGGTGTGATCTCTCTCATCTTCTCCAATCTTTACCCTGCTTTAAGATAACTCACTTTAAGATTGTCTCTTCTGTCCATTTATAAGGTACATGTTTTGAAAATGTGCCGTTCCAGAACAACTCCAAGATCTGGTCCTCTAGTTATCTTTTCATTTTAACATCTTCAATCTCATTGCTTCTTCTCTTAACATATCTGGTCTATAATTTCTGAATCATATTATGCAATGAAATGCATAACATGTGCATTTCACACACATAATATGTGCATTTTTTATTATGAGACACACATGCATAATGTCTCATAATAAAAAATAGTAAATTATTTTCCCCCAAAGATTAAAATGCAGAAGATAACTCAATAATGAAGCAACACAAATAAAAAGTTATTTACATTAACCTTCATCCCTACCCTTAGGAAAAAAGTGTTTCTTCTTCCCTTTAACATCTTTAATTTTTATTTTCTATGTGCCTCATAAGATGCTGGTCCTACAATACCTTGTGTTGGATTTATTTTAAGTTTCCTGTCTGGCTGCACAGAAATTTCACCTTGAAATTTGACTTCATTTTTCATGCATTCTTGTATAAGTATTGATCATAAGATAAGGATTTAAAGAAATGTATTTGAAGCGGAGTTGCATTAAGATCCCGATTTTTAAAATAGAGCTTATGGCAACTCTATTTTTAGTTTTTTAAGGAAACTATGGTGATTCATGTGTCGATGGACACAGGTTGCTTCCACGTCCTGGCTATTGTAAATAGTGCTGCAATGAACATTGTGGTACATGTGTTGTTTTGAATTATGGTTCTCTCTGTGTATGTGCCCAGTAGTGAGATTGCTGGCTCATATGATAGTTCTATTTTTAGTGTTTTAAGGAACTTCCATACTATTTTCCATAGTGTCTGTACCAAGTTACATTCCCACCAACAGTGTAGAAAGGTTCCCTTTTCTCCACACCCCCTCCAGCATTTGTTATTTGTAGATGTTTTAATGATGGCCATCTGACCAATGTGAGGAGGTACCTCATTGTAGTTCTGATTTGCATTTCTCTAATGCTTAGCAATGTTGAGCATCCTTTCATGCGCCTCTTGTGCCATATGTGTGTCTTAAAAAGAAAGTTTATAAAAATGAAGGCTATATATAAGGTAATAGCTGACCTTTTAAGTGAACAAAAAACACAGCAACTCCCATCATCATGGTATTTTCAGACCTGCTAAGGGAAGAGAAAGAGAATTCACTTTATTGCATTCATTATTCTTGTTGAGGCCTCTCATCTGATTACATGCGCTATCGGATTTAATCATTCTATAAACACATTAAGATGGGGCTGGTAATTTGCCCCTTGTTCCTATCTCCTTCGTAAATTGAATTTTTACCATTAAAAATAATTTCTTTCTGAGGGGAGGGAAGATGGGGAAATTTCTGTTCAATGGGTATAGAGTTTCATTCACACAAGATGGAAAAGTTCTAGAGATCTGCTGTACCACACTGGGCTTATATGTAACAATACTGTACTGCGCACTTAAAAATGTGTTCAGAGGGTACATCTTGCGTTATGTGTTTTTTACCACAATAAAAAAATAGCTTCTCTGAAACATGTGGGCCTTTCAATCTTCACCAACTCCCTTATAAAACAAAATGCCCATAGAAGAGAATACATTCTATCTCCAGGATCCTATAATATGATTCTCAAAGTGTGGTCCAAAAACTGCTGCAGGTCTCTGAACTATTTTTACTTATTTCGAGTAAGTATAAAAATTGAGAGTATGCACTTAAGACGTTTTTACAGAAATATGACATTGCCGCACTTAAAAATTTTATTTTACAACAGTGTACCTCTGCAACAGATCAGAGGGAAGAAGAAGAAAGTATCTTTTCTTACGGATAATTTGAGAAGCCGTGCCATACAGCGCTTCTCACTGGGGACTTGTTCCCAAGATTCTGTAATGCTAGAACTTGTGGATGTAGCTTGATACTTGAAGGATTTTTTAGTACAAGAAAATAGAAATAATTACTTTCTATAATGGAGAGTATCCTTGTGGAATTCAATGCCCCAGAAGATACCATAAGCTGAAAACCTAAATAGGTATAAAAGACATGTAAATCATTTTAAAGCTGCTGGAAAATTATGCTTTATCCATAGTTATAGTAAAAGATGGCCCAGGGTTATCATTAACTTTTACAGCAGATTTTTGGGGGTCAAAGACTCCTTTGAAAATCTTATGAAACATACTTATTCTTCTTGAGAAAAAGTTTAAAAGGTGGATATAGACAGATATTTGCATATAATTTTGGGATGTTTGTGGTTTAAGTTGGAGGTAGTCTGATTAAAATTAATACATAATAAGAGACTAGATCTTAAAATTTTTCATTACAAGAAAAAAATTGTAAGTATGTGTGGCAGTGGATGTTCATTAGGTTTATTGTGGTGATCATTTCACAAATATACAAAGAGTGAAGCATTATGTTGTACATCTGAAATGAATAGATGTTAATACATTTCAGTTTTCAAAAGAAGTAATACATAGGAAGGCTTTGAGCATTCAGATTTATACCTAATGGGAGTTTGTTTTAACCTTGAACCATAATCACTTTCCCATTCATTATATGGTGAACACCATGAAGCATGCCTTTGGTTGCCGGGGCTCGGTGAGACACAGAGGTTGTTGCTTGGGGAACAGGAAACACAGAGACAAATGGGGAGAAAGCAGCAAGCCCTTGCAAACTGAGAGAAAATACTGCTGCGACAAAAATAATGAACAGATTCCTTGGAAAGAACTGTCCTCCCTCCATAGCCTTGCCTCTTAAATTCCCCCATCTCCACCCATCAGTTAGAGCCTCTGTACATCTGCATGCAGTTGTAACGGAAAGTGGAGGTTCTAATGCTTGCTGCTCAAAAGCCAAAAAAGAGGCAAAGTTGGTGGAAAGGAAAGTTTGCTTTATTTTGGATGCCAGCAATGGGGTGGGGGGTTGGGGGCAGACTTCTGTCCAAAGGTCAACTGTCCCCTACTGACAACCAGGGGGCAAGAGTTTTTATAGACAAAGGGAGGGGCTACATGCAGAAACAGCACAGTCAGCTCTGACTGGCATTTTGAAATTGGTCATGCGGTGGTCTGACCAGTGCCATCTTGATTGTTTTAAGTACAATTAATCTTCAGTTCCAGGGCGGTTTGCTCCCATTTCTTTGAGGCCATTTCTCGAAATTGTGGCAGCTTATGTCATGACTGCCGTCTGGTCATCATGCAGTTAACTTCTTCCATCTGGTGTGGGGTTTCAGTGTCTACAAGGTAGCTCACAGGATACGGCTGTAGTCCATGAAGAGGAGTTAAACGTCCTTGACTTTGCTTAATGACTAAACTATTATTGTTTTGTCCTGTTTGACTGCTTTTCTTTGCTTCTGCATTTTCTCACTTCTCTGATTAAACTTATGCTTTGGCTCAATTTTTCCACAGGCAAAAGGCAGGGGGGGGGACTTGGGGGGAAAGGACCATAGGGTCTTGCTCCTTTTCACAATAAATTCCCTTCCTTATGCTTCATTTTCCTAGGTGAACCTTACTCATTTTTCATGATTCAGCATAATAGTTATGATAATTATGATGACAATAACAATAATATGATAATAATTGCTAACATTCATTGAGTGTTTGATTTATTAGGTGGCAGTCTTTATAAACACACAAGCACACACATACACACACGTATATGAATGAAATTTACTCTTTCAATAGCCCCATAAAGGATGTACAATTGTACAGATGAAGACAGTGATGTAGAGAGGTTAATTAATTTGCCCAAGATGACACAGCTGTTAAGTGTTAGAAATAGAACAGAGATATCATCCTTGCTGTGACTTCTAGGATAGGTTCATTTCCTTTCCTGTGTGCTTTCAAAGAAGCCTGTATTGATCACATCATAAAGCTTACAGCTGTAGGTTATAGTAGCTTATAGTTCATGGAGTCTTCTCGAACTAGACTACGGCCTCCAAAGGGGGATGAGGTTATCTTGTTTATGTTTTAAATATCTCTAGTAATGAGCACTCAACAGCTAGCACAGAAGAGGCGCTCAATAAATATTTGTGGAATACAAGTATAAATGAATGAATAAATGCTTGGATGAATAAATGAATCTCATAATTAAAGACTGTATAATCAAAGGCTGAATAAATGAATCTCCTAATTAAAGACCGTAAGTAGTAACAAAAATCTTGTTAGGAAGAAGTGACATCCCTGTTTTCCAACTTGGCTAATGAAGGTTATTTCTGTTGTTTATGGAACAATGGAACTGCATTTCCCTTGACTACTCTGGGCAGATCCTACAATCACGAATTAACAGCAACAATGGAATGAGGGACAATATGCCACTGATCTCCATTTCTCTCTTTGTATCAACTGGAAACTCCTACATTGAACATGAAGCTCTATCAAAATAATGATAGTTTCCAAAAGAGAAAAATTCGCTCAATATCTTGTTATTAATCTCCATAGTATCAAATACCTTGCACCAGGTTTCCTTGAGATTGAATTGTCAATCTCATTCAAGTCAATTTAGTTCTAAGTGACAACGTTGCCTAATGATGTGAATTATGAGTATAACTTTTCCTCATAAGAAGAGACTTTTGCAAGGGCCTATTCGCTGATATTCTGCTCTCAATTCTTCACTTCCAATCCTTTACCCAGACACCAGACTTCTCTTTCAAGAAGAATGTTTTCACCATGGTACTTCCCTGCTAAAACCTCCAATGATTTTCTCACCAACAGGGTCAAGGTCAGATTTCTTAGCCTGATGTTCAAGGCTTCCAGACTGTGTCCAAACTTGCTTCTCTTATTTCTGACTCTTCTCTTACATCATCTTTCTGTTTCATGTTCTCTAGACATACCTTGCTCAATCCAATAAAGTACCATGCACAAGGAATAACACTGAAAAATATTTCCTCTTCCTTCCTGAATCTCCCTATTCTACTTGTCTAATAGGCCTAATATAAACTCCATCGACTCTACTGAGTGCTCCAGATTATGTTAATTTTCTCTTTTCAGTTTGTGGGATTTATTTTTGATACCATTTATTTAACATTTGGTTTTATACTATCTGTGACATCCTTTTCTTGTATTTTTTTTTTTACTTATTCATGCCTTCTTCTCTTAACTTGATGGTCAGCATCGTGAGAGCAAAGACCATATCTTAAACTTCTGCTATATTCCATATCATCCCTAGTTTCAATAATGAGTGTCTAATAAATATCTGTCAAATGCACATACTTATGCTCCTGGGGTGACTGATGAGAGGTACTCAGAGCAGCACATAATTCCAGACAGGAAACGTGCCAGGCTGAGTCATTCAGCAGCTGCAACATGTTTGCAATGCATTTCCTTATCTGGGTGTGAGAATTACGAATAAAGAAATCTCAGTTTAAGTGTAGTGAATAAACTTGGGTTTTGTGCCTTGTAATTTAATAATGCATTTTTAGAACTATTGCTGTGTATGATTCTTCCCTTTGATTCTATACAGATAACAAGATTTTGGCTGCAAGTAACAAAAATGGCTTCAATAATAAGGAAACAATCATACCAAAAGAAAAAAAAAAGGAAAAGTTCAGAGATAGAATGGTTTCAGATTTAGTTAATTTTGTAAATCAGTGATGTTATCTGGGGCAAAATTTCTTCTCTCTTTCTGTTCTCACGCCTCCTACTATACTAGTGTAATTCCCTCAGGCTGAGTCTCTTTTTAATTGCAAAATGGCTGTTACAGATTCATCTCTTTGTTGAAGATACCACAAGTGTTCAGTGGGAGAAACAGAATCATTTCTCCTTTGGTGACTCTATTTGGGAGTGAAGAAGGCTTTTCCAGAAGCCCCTAGCAGATTTCTTCTTGGGTCTTATTAGTTGAAACTGGATTACATGCCCGCCTCTAAAGCAATAAATGGAAGAAAGGATAATACTACTACATTTATCTTGGCTCCAAAAGAATTCTGGTCATATGAGATGAACGGATGGATAGCAGAACAAAACTGAGGTTTTTCAGTATGTTCAAAGTGAAAATGTCTGCTAGCCAAAAAACCAATTGTTGGCCTTAGATCCAAACACAATATTAGCAATTACCACTCTCAAAAAGGTAAGCAATGCACCTACCTCTCTTATACATTTTCAAAGGATCGAATAGGCCAATGCATTTGCTGACTCTGGGGGATACCAACCAGCACATCAGTGGTTGGAATCCTCTGCCAGAACATATTAATAGTCTTAATGACCATAAATTATATATATTGTTTGCATTAAAATATTGGCTATGACTAAGCCCTGAGGTTTCTCTAGGGCACCTTTTTAAAGTAATAAGTTTTAGACTAGATGCCTTCCTTAGCCAACTTATAAAACAGAGAGATCTTATGCACAGCTATCCTCACCTCCTCCTTTTGTTCCTTTCTTTCATGTACCCAGCTGACTTCAAACTTCCAGAGGCCCAAAGCTATGTCAAAACCTGCTCTTAGAAGTGTTCTAATGCCAGTCAGCTGTGCTGGAGGGTGAGTTTGAACATGTGTCCCTCTACCTGGAATATATGAATGAAAAATTAATTTCTAATGGTAGAAAGAAGCGTTTCTGGTTTTACATGTCAAACTTGTAGTTATCAGCTAAGATAGCGTGTACAAGAACTTGAGATTTTAGGAGTTTTCTGGCACACTAAACTACTCAATATAACATTAAAGCTATTGCAAACATTTTAATTAACCAGGTAAAATATTTGTGTGTGTGTGTGTGTGTGTGTGTGTGTGTGTGTGTGTGTGTGTGAGAGAGAGAGAGAGAGAGAGAGAGAGGGAGAGGGAGAAAGAGAGAGGTGGAATGGAAGAAACAGTTCAAAATGCATGTTTTATATTGTGATCCTAATTAGGTTTATATATACTACCTCCATCCATCAGTTTATAGTTTTCCTTCAAATGCATAGACAAAGTAATTAAGGTGAATATATATGAACAACAACGCAGGATGGTGTTCTAATGCTACTTGGAAATAATTTTGTTTGTGATAGACTGCTTCTCAAAAATAGTTTCTCAAAGATTATAGAAAGGAAATGTCACCAAAATATTTTCACTCTTCATTTTTTCCTTCTTAAAATCTCTTTCAACCTATATCATCTGCTTAATTGAGCCGAGTGCTACACATACAACATCCAAATTCACTGAACTGTTCAGATGCCTAATGAGTTTTGTGCAAATATTAAAAAAAATTTTAACCCAGAATATGTCAGATTTCTGACACGTATTGTGCCTCACTAATTACATTATTCTTTTTCTACGTTTCCTTTGGATAGACCAACATGAAAAACTATCTGTCTCTAATCTGTCAAGGAGAAGGAATACTAATGAGGATAAAGTTTTCAACAGAATAATTTATAATTTCTAAAAATAAATTATGATTCTTCTTTTTTGAGAAGTTAAAAGACATACTTTATATACAGAGTTTTAACTAACAGACTAATTTAGCACAAGAATCCTTTGTGAAGTCTTCTCCAACTCAGCTGTAACTGGCTCAGTATAAGCCCTTCCCAATTTGAACCCTTACGAAACATTTATAGGGCTATATTTCTACTATTTTACTTACCACAGTGCATTGTATTTATTTGTATATTTTCCTCAACAACAAACCTTTGGAACTCAGGAAGCATTTCTAAATAATCTCTGAGTGCCCAATATTCAGCCAAGTGTCCAGCTCACACTAGGCAGTCAATGTCCATTAGAAAAGCCTCACTCATTTCTGGCTCCTGAATTTGGACCACTCTGGTACTCGGTTAGAATTGGAGTTCTGCTGGACCCTCCATGAAAGGGGATTCCAGTAGGAAGCCAAGGCCACCTTGTTTCTGATTTTTCCTCTTTGTAGTCTAAATTAGGCACTCTTAGACTGCTCTTACATTCTGCTCTTTCTTATCTCTGGATTCATTCATTCAAAATATATTTATCTGAAGCAGTGACTGGCAGTCTATGCCAGTCACTGCTTCAGACTCTGGGATTCATCTGTGAATGAAACAGGCAAAACCCTGCTCCCATGGAGAAATAATCAAATAGATATATAATATAATGCCAGGTAATGAAAAGTGTCATGAAGAAAAGTACAGAAGATAAAGGGACAGAAAGTTTCAAGACATGCCGTGTTTAGATAAAGTGGTCATTTTTCCTAGGTGGTAATTGTTGATCAGAGACAGTGAATGTCTGGGGAAAGAA
Source organism: Balaenoptera acutorostrata (assembly GCF_949987535.1). Classification (NCBI taxonomy): domain Eukaryota; kingdom Metazoa; phylum Chordata; class Mammalia; order Artiodactyla; family Balaenopteridae; genus Balaenoptera; species Balaenoptera acutorostrata. The sequence continues at coordinate 73,260,171 of NC_080068.1, forward strand.
TGTTCTCGGCAAAGACAGCAAAGACAAGAGCCTGAGACAGAGCATGTGTGGTGTGGCTGACAAGTAACAAGACAAATCATGTGGCTTTTGCATGGTAAGCAGAAGGAATCACGGTAGGAAGTGAGGTGAGAGTAGTCGTGGACATCTGAGATTGTAGGATCTTGAAGGCAGTAGTAAGGGTCCTGGATATTACTCTGATATATACACATATATACATACATTAATATATTTGGACATTATTTTAATATGGGAAGCCACTTATGGTTTTGAACAGAGGACTGACTAAATATGATTTATTTTTAAAAGAATTACTCTGACTTCTCTGTAAATTATAAACTGGAGGAAGACAAGGGTAAAAACAGACAGACTAATTCAAAGGCAAATTAGCATAATCCAGGCATAGAATGATGGTAGTTCGGACTAGGAGATCAATAGTAGAATGAGTGAGGAATGGTTGGTTTCTAGGTATATTCTGAAGGTGAGCCAGCGGGAAATATGAAGGGATGAGATCAAGGCTGAGAAAAAGAGAAAGTAAAGGATGGCTTCATGAGTTTTGGCCTGAGCAGTTGGGAGAATGATAATATCATTTAGTGAGATAGGTAGCCCTGTGGGATGGGCAGGAAGAAGGCAGACAGGAGCTGGTTTTGAAGTAGAGTGGGAATCATGAATTCATCATGGGACACTTTAAGTTTATGATGATTATTAGACACTGAAATGGAATTTCCTAGATTTTGGGGATACGGGCAAGGCTAGTGGTATAAATTTGGGAGTTATTAGTGCCTTTAAGCCATGGAATCAGTTCTACTTGCCTAGGGATTAACTATAGAAAAAGAAGTGGAGACATAAGAGAGCTGAGATGCAAGGTGCTCCAACATTTACAGGTCAGGAAGAGGAAGGTAACCTAGCAAACGAGATTGAGAGGAGGCAGCTATTGAAGATAATCAGGAGTAGGTGATGTCAGAGAAGTAGGGGGAGAAAAGATAGCAATATCTAGTAATAACCTTTTTTTTTTTTTTTTTGGTTTGAATATTTTCTTCCCATTTTCTATAAACCTCAAAAAAGTGAGATTGATCTTGTGATCTAACCTATGTATTAGAAATAATCAATCTGGAACTCACACTTTCAATCTCCCCAACCTGTAAAGTGATATCTGAATGGTCCATTGTGGGAAATGCTGTTCCAGCTTCCATCAGTTGTTAGCTAACTTACCTACACTTAGCTTACCTTACAACAGGTAAGGAGGTAAGGAGCTATACCATGGATGGCCCAGATGTTTGGACTGTGTGTGTTAGATTTATTCAAACCCAGTCTCTGAAGAATATTTTATCTATTAAGGTCAATTTTGCTAAAAATTTATAAATGCTTTGAAAGTAATTACAGAAAATTCCTTCTTATCTGGCCTCTTAACAACTGGCTTGAATGTTTCCCATTCTCTCCTTAAAATGCACTGACTCATGACCCTAGTCAGCAATTGCTCCCAGCCATAGTCTTCTCTTTGTAATGTCTGTGCCCTTCTGCTCCTTCTTGGATTAAGATGCTTCTCAAGATAGCATTTGTTCTCAACATGTATGTGCCAATTGTATTTATCAGGACAATAGCTAACTTGAAATATTTGTAAATTGATATAGTATGAAAACAGAATATACTGCATTGTTAAGTGTTGATGAATGTGGGTTGCTAAAATAATTCTGATAATTTGATGTTGGAGAGATTGAAACCAAGTCCCCCCAGACTGAGTTCCTTTGCCAAGTTTGTGATTAACCTCTCTACCCGAAACTTTATTCACTTTCTTGTCTCACCCCTGTTCCCATTAGGATTGAGGAGTATCAAAGAAAAGAGAGGATTGAAGCTGAACAGGACCTTGCTGGGCTCTCTAAGGTACAAAGATCCCTCTGTGTCCCCCGTTTCTTGTAGAAAAAGGCTTTAGTCTCCTAAACCTTCCCTGAGTTCCAAAGAGCAGTTTCAAGCAGTTACTAATTAGGGAAGTGAGGGAACAAAGAAACAAAGGAAAAGCAGTCAAGCAAGCAATCAAAGTAATGATAGCTTAAACAATAGTTCAGGGATAAAACAGAGTCCTAGTTTCTCTTCAAGGAATAGACATAATCTGATACATATCTTTGAGTTGCTCTGCAGAAACTAAGACTCCCACCCAGTTGGAGGATGATGACTACATGCTGACCATGAGCAAGTAGACTCCATACTGGTTGGAACAAGAAGGTTGATGATTAAGATCTCAAAACATTACCCTGTTACCTCACCACCAACCAATCAGAAGAAAGTCTATGAGCTGTAACTCTCACTCCAAATGTTGCCTTTAAAAATCCTTCCCTGAAAGCCACTGGGGAGTGGGGAGTTCAGGTCTTCTGAGCATTAGTTACACATTCTCCTTTCTTGACACCCTGCAATAAACACTGTACTTCCCTTCACAAAAACCAGTAGATTGGTGTCAGTAGATTGGCTTTGCTGTGCACAGGCAAGCAGACCAAGTTCAGTTCAGTAACAAGATAATTAAAAGCTAGGGTGAAAATATAAAGATTAATGAAGGATTATAACCAAGTCCTGAATGGTAATCAAGTTTTGAATCCAATTGTTTTACCTGCCTCTTCAAGCTCTCATTATATTGGGAGGAAGGAAAAGAGGGAAGTAAGGAGGGATGCAAAATGAAATCCGTAAAGAAAGAAAAATAAATAAATTAAAAAGAAATAAGTTGTAACTGTAAATGGTGTATTTGGGATATGATTCATGTTAGAGGTATAACATAAAACTTTAAATTCAAAGAAAATGCCACATCAGCCTCTCTATATCAAAATATTGGCAAGTAAATGCACAAGTATTTTTTTAAGTTAAAATGTTTAAGAATTGTATGTATCTTTTTTATTAGATGTACTATAAAACTGACTTTTATATCTACTACTGATTTTCTTATTATAGTGTTGTTTCTGTGTATGTATATATTTGTGGTTTAGAATAACTCATTATTTTTATTTTAAAAGGGCAATGTTGCTGCAAAACAACCCAGGCAGAAATAGCTTATTATGATGAAAGAGTTTAAAAATCTGTTGACCCGTATCTTTCTGAACCTTTCATCCTATTCTTGTCATTATATATTTATTTAACTAAAGTTTAAAAATATGTATGATGCGCTTTACAAATTTGGCTTTAACAGTATAAAATCAATAATATTTATGTTTCTTATTTTAATTTTGAAAAACATAAATAATTTAATGTAAAGTGCTTATTTGGTAAACACAAAATGAAACCGCTGAGTTTTCTAAAAAAAAAAAAAAAAGAGAGAGAGAGAGGGAGAAAATCTACTCAGAATAGGAGAGAAACAGCAGAAAGAACTACAAAGAAAAATAAATGGCCCCTGTTTCATTTTCAAATTCTCAAAATAAAATGTATTTGTGTCTAGTCATGTAGAGAATTTTTTTTTAATTTGAAAATCTGTGTTAGCCAACTTTTATGTGATTTAGTGAAAAGAGAGTAGTTCAGTTCTAAGCTGAGCTTTATCATGAGTCTCCTGTAAAATAGTTAGCATTTTTGAATATTTACTCTAAGCCAGGCACTATACTAATCCCATCTAATCCTCCTATCAATCCTTCCAGGTAGATATCCTGCACTGTCTCACTACATCTTTTCATGTCTCAATTTCTTCCTCTGTAAACTGGGAGTAAATTTATCTGTCTTCCCTAGAGTAGGTCAAATGAAATGAAAAATGAAAGAAAAAAAAATTCTGGTGCTTTGAAAATGTCAGGTAGTGTTTATTGTTATTATCATTTTTCAAAAAAAGTTGGAGAAGAGTTGGAGAAAAACTGAGTAGAGGAGCTTGTCCTGGAGAAATGGAGTCGTGTTCCGCCTTCAGTCCTGGCCAGTGGCTCCAGTATGTCCTGTCTTGTCATGGCCCATGCTACCAGCAAGGGCTCCATTGGGGGGAACAAAGTGACATGCATTTTTCTGCTGCTTATCTGTGGGTCAGAGAATTATCAGATTAACTTTCCTAACAACTTTCTTTTGTAAAAGGGAAGAGCTAGAGGTTGCATAAGTCCCAATTCAGATATTAACAGGGGCCAGTGAGCAGCTACCAGCAAGTATGGCTGTTTCCTCTCCCTCCTAAGCTCAGGAGAAATTTCTGATGAAAAGAAATGATAAAATGAACACTGCAGAGAGTCATTTTACTTTCTATTAGGTAAGAGGTAGGTACACTATTTTGAAAATACATTTGAATACATGCCTGGTTTTATTAAAGTGTGGCCTCTTTGAGGAGATACATATAGCATTCCTGAAAACAAACAAACAGAAACAAAACCTTGATTTCTATAGAAAAAAAAAATCCTGATTGAGAGATAACAAAAATTTACTGTCTTTTTCAATAATGTTGAATAAATTAGTTCTTTTAATTTGCCACTGAACTCAATAGTTCTTGATTTTATTGGTAGCAAAAAAAACACCAGGGATTAGAAGTTAAAATGAATGGCCAGATAGAAGTGTCTTGGGGTAATTAAACTGACATTTACTGAGCAGCACTGAAGATGGAGGACCCCAGAAGTGAGTTTTAGGGCACCCAGTGTGAACAGCAATAGGATGTAAGTACTTCCTGAGAAGGGACTTAAGACATTTGTCCAGAGCAGATCCTTCAAGAAACTCACTAATAAAGTAAATCTTCATAACCATTTTTTTTCAAACATAACATGCTAGCTTTGACTTGATACTTCAGCAAACAGAGGGGCTAGAGGAAGGTAGGAGAGAGATAAGAAATATATTAAATAAATCATTAAAAAAAAAAGAAAATGTTCAAATTCCCATCCTGGGTGCCTGATTTCACAATGTCAACAGATGGTGTTTCTTCTAGTTTCCCACAGTGTCCTAAATGAGAAAGTTTTCAAGATACTTAGCTGGAAAAAAAAAAAAAAAAATCAGAGCTTTTCAATCTAAAATGCAAGACAAATCACAAGAGAAAATAAAAACAATATTTAGAGTTGAACTTTTATTATGTTCCTGGGTTTGTTACAACAGCTAATGTATGACTTAACTAATGTCAGTTAGTGAAAAATCCAAGTTTCAAATCCAGGTATTTTCATAACAAAGCTGTGTTCCTTTAAACACTATGCTGCCTACCAGCCAGATACTAATCTGGGTTGACCAGGCAGTTATTGATGGAAGAGCTTCTTGTCTATGAAGTCTTGAATTTAGTATCTTGTATTTGTGAAGCTGGTTTGATAACTCAACATGAGAATGGCAATTTTAATAATGGTAGTAGTAATGTTATCATGCATTTTTAGCTCTATGTAGTTGATATAGTATTTTCTTATATAGCTCATTTAATCCTCATAATAACCCAGCATGATATGTAGAAGATTGTCCTAACTCTTTGTTACAGGTGATGAAATGAAACTTAAATAAATATTTTTGTCAAAAATCCTATCAATCAGTGTAGAACTGATTAGGAGAATAAGGACTCCAGCAGGGAGGTCTTTAGGAGAAAAAAAGTGTTAAGGGGAGGGGAGATTACAGGAAAATGGTCAAAAAGTTCAAACTTCCAGTTATAAGGCAAATAAGTACTAGGGATGTAATGTACAACATGACAACTACAGTTAACACCACCGTATGATATATAAGAAAGTTATTAAGAGAGTAGATCCTAAGAGCTCTCATCACAAGGAGAAACTTGTTTCTTTTCTTTTTACTGTATCTATATGAGATGATGGATGTTAACTAAATTTATTATGGTAATCATTTCACACTACATGTAAATCAAGCCATCATGCTGTCCAACTTAAAGTTATACAGTGATGTGTGTTATTTCTCAATAAAACTGGAAACACCTAAAAATTAAAAAAAAAAAGAAGTAAAGAGAGAGATGACTTCAGTAGAATTTCTGACACCATGAGTGATTGAAAAAACATTTCAGGATATAGTCAAGAACATGTAAGATAATTAAAACTTTAGGGAAAAAGAAAATACTGTAAAAGAAATAAAATGGAATAAGAATTACTCTACTTGGCTCTCTAGGGCAAAATATTTACATAGCCATAGTCATGTATGCAATATTTATTCATTCAACTAGAAATAGTGATAAAACTAAATAGGACCAAAAAATAAATAAATAAATAAATAGGACAAGTGAGATAGAATGTTGGGTTGAGTTTTAAGATACCTAAATCGTCAGAGCAGGAACTCTGTAGATAATATTTGAAATCAAATAACCAGGAAATATGAATCTATGCATTTTGCCTGAATATAGAGGAATATTAACTGTTAGAGAAATCAGTTAAAGGGTTAAACATTTTTGCCTTTGAGATGGAGCAACTTAGGGGTGAGAAGCAGAGTTTAAATTTTCAGTACAGATCTCTTTAATATTGGGGTTTTGAATATGTATATATTACTCTGGCTGGAAATACCATTTATTTTGAGTGACTTTAGAAAAAATGAAAAATGCTCAAGACTGGTCAGAATAATATATATAGAGAGAAAGATCTGGGGTCCATTCCTTATCCCCTGAGGGCTGGTTGTACAATTGGCTTAGCTTCCAAGTGGTTGGGAGGAAAGCCGAAGCACCTCTTACACAGAGATGTGGGTGTGTAGGGAATAGGCTGTAGAGAGGCCAGGATAGATGTAGAGAGAACATTTAACAGCAATTTTCATAGTCTGAGTAACAGAGTTTAGTTTGGACTAAACAGTAGAGCTAGTGAGCATGGGAAGAATTCTAGATATTTGCAGGGTAAGAATAGAAGTTTTGCAGATAGATTGGGTAAAAGAGAGGAGGCAACAAGGACTCTGCAGTTTGGATCTGAACAATGTAAAGAATGAACTTGCCATTTTTGGAGCTGGAGAGGACTATGTGAAGAACATATTTGGGGGATGAATACCAGGAGTTCAGTATTGGACGTGATCAACTTTTCATGTAATGTAAAGACCTTACATTTAGGTCTTTAATGCCATGATCAACTAAATATCCAAACGGAAATGTTAAGTAAGCACATAGATATATGAGTCTGGAATTCAGGAATTGTTCTAAGGTAGAGACATAGACTGGAGGTTCAGTGTATGTATAGATGGTATTTAAAGCCATGAATGGATGAGGTTACCTACAGAGTGAGCACAGATAGCAAGGAAATACAATCTGAGGGTGGAGTCTTGGCAACTGAAGTTTGAAGGTAGAGAAGATGAGAAGCATTCAGCATAGGAGACAAAGAAGTGATGGCCAGAGAAGTAGGAGAATAACTAGACAAAGTGGTTCCAAGAGGTCAAGTAAAGATAATATTTCAAGGAGACGGTTGTGAGCCACTGTTTCAAATGCTGTTGAGGAAGGAAGTGAATTCTGAGAAGTAAGTGATCCTTACCAATGGTGACATGCAGGCCATTGGTGTCATTAACATGAGCTTTTTGTAACTGGGGCCAAAATGAGTCCAAGAAAAAAAAAAAACTGGAAGACAAATAGTGGAAAATTTGAATATAGATTTTTTTCTGAGGAATATTGCTAAAAGAGAAGCAAATTGATTAGGCAGTAGCTATAGGAGAATACAGGTTCAAGAGAAGGATTTTGGCTATTGTTTGTTTATTTTTAATGAAGTATATTATAGTATGTTTGTCTGCTAATGGGAATGAGCCTGTAGTCATGGAAAAATTCATGCTGTGACTCAAATGGGGAAAATGAGTGGAGTTGTGCCCTTGAGGAGACAGGATGGAACAGAGGCCAGTGTACAAGAAGAAGACATGAGCATACATAGGATTTTAGATTTGTTGGTGGGAGCATGTAAAATCTCCCTGTTATCTTTTTACTTCTATTTTCCCTGAGAAGCAAAATAATCAGCAGAGAGAAAGGCAGGAAGGAGTTGTGGATGTCTGAGGAGAGACAAAAAGGTATGAAATATGATTTCTTTTGCTGTGCAAAAGCTTTTAAGTTTAATTAGGTCCCATTTGTTTATTTTTGTTTTTATTTTCATTTCTCTAGGATGTGGGTCAAAAAGATCTTGCTGCAATTTATGTCAAAGAGTGTTCTGCCTATGTTTTCCTCTAAGAGTTTTATAGTGTCTGGCCTTATATTTAGGTCTTTAATCCATTTTGAATTTATTTTTGTGTATGGTGTTAAGGAGTGTTCTAATTTCATTCTCTTACATGTAGCTGTCCAGTTTTCCCAGCAACACTTATTGAAGTCTGTCTTTTCTCCATTGTGTATTCTTGCCCCCTTTGTAACAGATTAGGTGACCAGAGGTGCATGGGCTTATCTTTGGGCTTTCTATTCTGTTCCATTGATCTATATTTCTGTTTTTGTGCCAGTACCATACTGTTTTGATTACTGTAGCTTTGCAGTATAGTGTGAAGTCAGGGAGCCTCATACCTCCAGCTTCATTTTTCTTTCTCAAGACTGTTTTGGCTATTCAGGGTCTTTTGTGTTTCCATACAAATTGTAAGATTTTTGGTCTAGTTCTGTGAAAAATGCCATTGGTAATTTGATAGGGATTGCACTGAATCTGTAGATTGCTTTGGGTAGTATAGTCATTTTCACAATATTGATTCTTCCAATCCAAGAATATGGTATATTTCTCCATCTGTTTGTGTCGTCTTTGATTTCTTTCAACAATGTCTTATAGTTTTCTGCATACAGTTCTTTTGCCTCCTTAGGTAGGTTTATTCCTGGGTATTTTGTTCTTTTTGCTGCAATGGTGAATGGAATTGTTTCTTTAATTTCTTCTTCTGATCTTTCATTGTTAGTGTATAGGAATGCAAGAGATTTCTGTGCATTAATTTTGTATCCTGCAACTTTACTAAATTCATCCATTAGCTCTAGTAGTTTCCTGGTGGCATCTTTAGGACTTTCTATGTATAATATCACGTCATCTGCAAACAGTGACAGATTTACTTCTTTTCCAATTTGGATTCCTTTTAGGAAACCATAAACAAGACAAAAAGGTAACCCTCAGAATGGGAGAAAATATTTGCAAATGAAGCAACTGATAAAGGATTAATCTCCAAAATATATAAACAACTCATGCAGCTCAATATTAAAAAAACAAAGAACCCAATCCAAAAATGGGCAGAAGACCTAAATAGACATTTCTCCAAAGAAGACATACAGATGGCCAAGAGGCACATGAAAAGATGCTCAACATCACTAATTATTGGAGAAATGCAAATCAAAACTACAATGAGGTATCACCTCACACTGGTCAGAATGGCTGTCATCAAAAAGTCTACAAACAATAAATGCTGGAGAGGGTGTTGAGAAAAGGGAACCCTTTTGCACTGTTGGTGAGAATGTAAATTGATACAACCACTATGGAGAACAGTATGGAGGTTCCTTAAAAAACTAAAAATAGAAATACTGTATGACCGCACAATCCCATTACTGGGCGTATACCCAGAGAAAACCATAATTCAAAAAGACACATGCACCCCAATGTTCACTGCAACACTATTTATGATAGCCAGGATATGGAAGCAACCTAAATGTCCATTGATAGATGAATGGATAAAGAAGATATGGTGCAGATATGGGAACATATGTATAGGTATAACTGATTCACTTTGTTATAAAGCAGAAGCTAACACACCATTGTAAAGCAATTATACTCCAATAAAGATGTTAAAAAATAATAAAAGAAAAGAAAAAAGAAAAAAAAAGAAGATATGGTACATAAATATAATGGAATATTACTCAGCAATAAAAAGGAGCAAAATTGGGTCATTTGTAGAGACATGGATGGACTTAGAGACTTTCATACAGAGTGAAGTAAGTCACAAAGAGAAAAACATGTATTGTATATAAATGCATATATGTGGAATCTAAAAAAATGGTATAGATGATCTTATTTGCAAAGCAGAAATAGAGACACAGGCATAGAGAACAAATGTATGGATACCCAGGGGGAAGAGGGGGTGGGATGAATTGGAAGATGTGGATTGAGACATATACACTATTGATACTATGTATAAAATAGGTAACTAATGAGAACCTACTGTATAGCACAGGGAGCTCTACTCAGTGCTCTGTGGTGAACTAAATGGGAAGGAAATCCAGAAAAGAGGGGATATATGTATACATATAGCTGATTAACTTTGCTGCACAGTAGAAACTAACATAACATTGTAAAACAACTATACTCCAATAAAAATTTTTTTAAAAAGGTATGAAATAATCATGCAGCAGAGTGAGAGAAAGCTGTCTAAAGAAACACAATAGGATTACCCTGGTGCACTACAGGTCCACTTGAGGGTTTTGATCATGGTATTTTGTGTTTCTCTCTAGGCACATGCAGCTACTCAGTTGCCAGCACCAAGTAAGTCTATCAAGAGTTGGATTCAAAGAGGACTGGGGTTTTCCCAAATTAGTTCAACAAAGTAAGAGAGGGGTAAGTGAAGGGGTCTAGGTAGGGCAATGAACATGACGATCCATCACAGAATCTGAGTCAGGTAAGAAAAGTCAAGAGTGTGGTCAGTGAAACGGTTCCGGTGTCAATAGGTCTTACCTACCTACAGAATGATGGGAATTGAGGTACTACTAAAAGGGGGTGAAAGGTAGGAAATATTAGCAGCAAAAGTGGGTAAGAGGCTACATACTGAAGACAGTGGCTTCAAAGAAGCTGGGTTTTTTTGATAGTAGGGAAGAGAATGGTTTGGATGTTGCAATGAGTACCAAATAGGAGTCCTATCCACCTCCAAGCTGAGTGGTACATGGGATATAAGAGAAAACAATGCCCACAGTTTACAAGGGCTTTAGGCAATTTAGCCTTCTCTGTGGGTGGACAGATTTCAGACTGCCTGACAAGAGAAAGAATGACAATGTATCCTAGAATTTCTTTCAGAATTTTTAAAGAGTATGGCATAATAAACATAAACACATATATGTGTGTGTATATATTTTTTTCTAGGAATAAAGATCTCCAATGTTTTTCTAAGCGTTTTCTGTAAAGTAGAAAAAGTGCAATTTATATAATATGTGTGTTTTTTGTTCTCTTCTTATTTAACAAGAAAGTTATAAAAGGAAAACAGGTCCCAAGAAATATTAAGTACATCATTTCCTGATTGTGAAGCATACTTTTTCTCTGAATTTCCTTATTTAAATTAAATCTTAATATACATTTGCACAAGTTTAACATATTCATTTTGTCGCTTGAATATTCACCACTCAGCATTTTGCAAATGACTTCGTAGTATTTTGTTAGCAGTAACTTCCTTTGGATGCTTTGCCAAGTAGTTGATATCCAGATGCTCATAAGCACAATAATGTGTTGGCATAAACTAATTATCTGCCATGTGCAACTATTTATACATCCTCACTACATTAGGAAGATATGAAAGCGATTTACAATTCCCTTTAAATAGCCACATGCACCTGCAGGCAGTTTTGGTTCAATAACACAGAAATGAATGTTAAAGATAGGTTAAGCATCTTTGTTCTTTATGGCTTGAAGAGTTCAAATGATTATGAACAAAACATTTCCTTTCACTTTGCAGCATTACAAATGCGGTGACGATTTTCTTTGTACATTCCCGAACTAATTCTGGAGTGTTCTATCTTGGAAGAAAAGAAACTGGAATTCTACAAACTCATAGAATTTAGCCTAAGCCTGTTACATTAATATACATTTTTTTTTTTTAAGTTTGGGAGAAGTGGAAAAGAAGGTGACGTTGGTGATTTAGGATGTAGTTTTTTAACTTACTCCATAGATCTGAGTTTGAATCCTGTGTCTGCAGGGCCAACTTACTTTTTAGGCACTGTAGGCATGGTGTCTATTTTAATTTTAAATTCTCTTAAAATCAGAAAGAAACAACTTAATATAAGAATAATGAACATGTAACAGTGAATCCAGCCTGGGTAATAATTGTCTTTATACTTATTCAATTAACAAAATATTCTTTTATTTTAATTTATTATTATTATTTGAATTTTTTTTTTTTTTTTTTTTTTTACAGAGGAAGGGGCCCACAAAGGCAAAAATGTCTAGTGCTTCTGAAAGTCATGACGCAGCTCTGAGTGGCCCTGTCACCTTGAATGAATAACTTAGCCAGGTCGAACCTGATTTCTCCTAATCTTTGAAGCGGAGCTAATATCTGAAAGGGCTGTTATGAAAGACTGGTGAGATGCTGTATCTGAAGTTCTCTGAGTAGTGTCATGCACAGTGTAGAGGTTTGATAAATGTGAGTTATTATTAAGTTTTACTAAAAATGGAGAACTTGCTTCCATTACTGCAGCCAAAATGAACTAAGGATCTCTCTCTCTCGTTTTCTTTCACTTTCTTTTAACAATGCTCGCTACATCGCTACTGCATGAAGCTGATTGAGAGGTTTGTCAAATTCAGTAAGAAAAGTTCTTTGTAAAGATAGTTGATAATGTAATAAACTAACTGCTTATTTTAATTATTTAGCCATTAAATGGAAATATCTTGGGCTCTACAGCCAGGTTCCTTGGCTTATGCAGAGCCCATGTACCACAAGGACTAGATGTCCATTTACATTTTTTTTTTTTAATTTGGATGATTTATAAATGAGTGAAAAATTACATTTTTTCCCCAAATTCTTTAAATGTGACCATAGACTACTTATTTTAACTTGAAAAAAGACTGTTTATAAGCTCTTTACTTCTACCATATTAAATGTGATAGAACTCTTATGAAAAGTAATTGACTAAAGAAAATAAAGTCTGTCATGGTAGCTCCCCTTCCCTGGCACCCAGTGGTTGCAGGCAGGGTTTCAGCCAAAAAGAAAGAAGCAGAAGCATTTCTTTTTTTAATCTGCTGCTTTTTGAGAAAGAGAAGATGGGGAATGAGGGGAGAGAGGGGACTGGACATTAATTTTCTCCAAATAGACTCTGATATAAATGTCAATCTGTGAGTGGGGACAGTATAGACCTTCCCAAGGCCAGATGGTATAAGGCTGTGCTTGGTTTCCAGTTCTTGCAATGTTCTAGCCTTCCCAACCCTGGTTATTAACTCATTAATCATGCCCTCCCCCTAGTAGAGAATCTAATAGACTCTAATGACTTTTTTGGCTAGTTTTAGACGTGCTAAACTTTCGTCTTTCTCTTGAGCTCTGATCCATGGCTATAAATGGGTAATCTTTCAATTCCAGTCGTACCCATGCTAGCATGTGCCATGGTGTGCTTTCTTTGGGGAAGGAAGCTAAGACTTAAAATATCTCTGGCTCTGATTTATATACCAACAACCATGTTCAAGAGTTGCTTTCCATACTATCCATAAGTGTTCTAGAAATAAGGCATTTTTTTCTGCCCCAAGCTCTCCTACTTATAGTGTAAGTTTCTTTTCCCAGGGAGGCCTTGTCCGAGTTCAAGAACCTAGGCTCAGATGTGAGTAAGCTTTCTGTACCCATTCCAGCCAAACTGTGTCACTATTGCTACTTTTAACCCTACGCCAAGTATAAAGCCCTGGCTTTATTTTTTTTTAATCTCAGCTGCTCACTCCTTGTTTTCTCATTTTCAAACTCTACAGTTCCTGTGAACAGTTTCAAATCACCCAAGTGTGCCAAAACCAATTTGGTCCTTTAGTAGGTCAGGTTCTTTTGGCAAACATCAGTAACCACCACTGGTTAGAAGCAGCCCCTACCCTGCAACCTCTCTATCAGTTGTTAAGTTACAATGAAAGTAATTCTTAAGCTAAAATCTGCCCAAAATAAAAGGTATTTATTAATAAGCAGGCATAGTCATAGAACTCCTTTTAGTTCAATTCAGAGAGGTTTATTCTTTTGTCCACAGGTTCACAGACCAGCATCATCCATGAAAAACACTCGCTCTGAAGGGGACCCAAGAAGTTCTGATGGCAGGATCTGCAGTATTTGTAAGTGGATCCAGTGGCGAGGTGTCTCCAGGTCAAAGGATTTAGACATGGCCTGCTGCACCATGGGCACTGGTTGCTGCTGAGCTCCTTGTATCTTGTTCATGCAAGGACATTGGATCCTCTTAAACTCCTCTTAACTTTTCACATATCTCAAATCCCATTGCTATCACCAACAAAAGTTATTTTTCACAAGGCTTATGCAAATCAATAACCCAAAGGGGTTGATTCATATTGAGACATTTCTTAGGCTAATTAACTTCTTCTAGAGTATTAGTTAAATTTAACTTGTCCATACACATATGTCATACCACTGATACTGAAACATTTAAAGTTAATTACAACCAGAAAATATAATGAACAAACCAGCTTCTGGGGTGGTGGTAATGAGAGGATTCTTCCCTGATTTCCTAGATGACTTAATAAATAAAATCAATGGGATCTTGAAGTTATTCAGCTTTATAGATCAGTCATGGTCCTAGGTAGAAGGGGATGGGAGGATAGGTTTAGACGGCATTTAAGGTCCCTTGTGAACACTTGAGTCTATGATTCTCTAAAGTCAGGACACTTCTTCATCCATTAAACTTTGTCAGCCTTCTCCAGGATTGTGCTGTTTAAGGGGCCAGGTCCTTTTTCACTGTTAGATAAAACCCTAAGAAAATGTAAAGGAAGAGAATAAACAAGGAAATGAGAACAGAGCTAGAGGGACACAGAGTTCACAACTGTGATTGAGGTCCCAGGAAGACTAGGAGAAACTAAACAGTAACTGATTATTTAAAGAGAGGGGATATTAAAGATGGAATCAGAGCAGGAGTCAGGTGTGGAAGAATTAAGTGCCATGCCACTTACCAAAACCAAGAATTGGTTGGAACTTAATCTCAACCAAAGGACTCTGTTACTACAACTATAAAGACAGACAGAATGGAACCCCAACAAGACTGACTTGAGGTCTTGTAATTAAACTGGTTCCAGGAGACTCTACATTATTTTGTTCTAGTTATTTTCAGAGCTTAGGGTGGGATCCATCCTTGGGAGCAGTTATAACCAACGAAAAATATTACAGGAACAAAATGGCAGCGTCTTGCTTTATTTTCCTCCAAAGTTTTGTTAACTCTTAACTAGTGTTAAGAATAGTTAAGTCATTGCATTGATATTTTCACGCAGTAAATCAATGTTCCTACTGTACACTTAAAGGAGATCTCTCTCTCTTCCCAGAGCCACCTCCATGTTTTGTTCGGATACCCATAATTTCTTCAAGTAATAGTACAAAAGTCAATGCCCAAGAGTTCACACTCATCTGTAGAGAGACCAATACATTAGAATTTGATTTTGTAGACAATTGCTTGATCATTGGCAGGCAATGATACCTGAATAAAGAATCCAATCTCTTCTTAATTAAATTCAATTTCATTTTATCTCTGCTTTCAGGTACTTTGATAAAACTTCAATGGATGTAAATTGTGGTTGTTTAGTTCAGTACATTTTGTGAGTTAAATAGTAGAAATGTTTAGGACAATCCTGTGACATAAACTGTGCTGATACACAGGGAAATTCCTCTGCTAAGTAAAAAGAACAGGTAACATCAACATGAGTGTTCATAGAATCATCAGTAAGAAGGTGTTTATCTCCACAAAACATGTTTTCACCTCTCCAGCTCAACCTGCTTCAGTATCTTATGACCAATCACTGGTATAATCATGCAGAATAACAATGTTTATTTAACCTAGCCATCTATCCATATTTCATTTTATCATTTCTTTCAACAAATTTTTATTGAGAACTCATTACTGTGCTACCCAGAAGGGGGTACAGAAATGCATCATTAGCTCCTATCCTCAAGGAGTTCACATTCCACTTGTGGAGACTCTTTATGAATGTGGCAACAATCCAAGTTACTGAACTGCAGATTTATGTATAAGGATATGAGACGCTAGCTTTGAAAGTAACATTTATACATCTAATCCTGTGTTTGTTACACATTTGTTTATCCCTTTATTTGTTTCAACAACTATCTCTGTCAGGCAGTGTACTAATTGCAGGGGGTACAATGTTAAGTAAAAATAAGCATGGTTCCTGAGCTCATGGAATATACAGCATGATTGGTTAATAGATTTTTAACCAAATAGTGACACACAATCATATATCAATAAAAAAACTGAGACAAGTTCTCTAAGAGAAAGCACATATAACAAAGGACCCTAACAGAGACAAGTGGGGAGGCTATGTCAGAGACGGCTTCTTGAGGAAGAGCTTCCTATTTTTTTTATATGAATATGAATTGGTGCAAATCAGGTGAGTGGAAGGGGTAAGAACTTTCCAGCAGAGGAGATAGGTACTACAATGACCTATGACAGGGGGAGAAATAGCAGTAGGAAGCCTGGTACATTCCAAGAACTGAAGAAGGCTGTGTTTGATGAAGCAAAGGAAACAATGGTTCAAGGCCAGGCAGGCGTCAAGTCATCTGGGACTAACTTTGGCCATGATAAGGATTTTGGTCTTGACCTTGTGAGAAATAGGAAATATGTGAAGGATTTTAAGTTAGGCAGTGACATGAACAGATCTGTATTTTGGACAGACAACTCAGACTACTGCATGGAGACCAGGCTGGTGAGGGTCAAAATGGATCAGGGGAGAACAGACGAGCTACAGTGAACAACATATGTGAACTCCTTGACACAGCCTTACATTCTTCTATTAACACTTACAGAGCATCTACAATATGAGAAGCACAGTGAGTGATAAAAAGAGAGATAAATCATAGTTTCTGGGTCTTTCAAGAGCTTATTCAAGACAAGTATATTTTTCTTCTCGTGTTACATTGTTGCAATGGTTTGTACTTGAATGAAGTTGATTGACTAGCTAAAAGAAATTTGAATCTAGAAATGTTTGCTCCTTTGAATTGTATAATGACAACAATAGAATTAAAGTTCATGACTAACTTGCCTTTTCTACCTTGTTGGAAATCTCTGCAAATGGCTTTAAAATTGTCTCACTATATTTAGGTCAGAGTCAATTTCTTTTGTTTTTTCTTTATGTAGTAGAGACACAGAGACATATTCCTAACATGAATTCCTCATCAGAAACCAGTTTTCCTATCCACCTCTCATTCACTTTAACATCGAACAGTTGTTGCCCCAGTCAGCCTCTTTTTCTTATCCCTTCTCTTTTTGTCATTTTTCCATCCCATTTCTGGAACCTGACAGATGTTTCGGTTATCAGAGCTCCTGCTGGAACTCACTGAATACCATGCTCTGTCCTCATCAGCACCACATCCAGCGTGTGTGTTGCTGTGGGGCAGGACAAAGCAGAGGTTCAGAGGAACTGTTTGTCAAGAACCACCTCAGACTTTGTCTCAACCCCTCTGGGTGTTTAGGTGGAGAAAGAAAGCGAAGAACCGTTAGGAGATGGAAATAAAGAACAAGTGTTACCCAAAATCAAAGAAATCCATTGGTTCAGACTTCGGTAAGCAACTATTTATATGCTGTGATTTCAGGATGTTTAAGAAAGTCTCCGTGCCAGAAAATATTTTGTATGCCACTCCATCATTCAATATTTCATATTAAAAAGAAAACAGAACAAACCCTCACACTGTTGATAGGAATGTAAATCAGTACAGTCACTATGGAGAACAGTATGGAGGTTCCTTAAAAAACTAAGAAGAGAACTACCATATGACCCAGCAATCCCACTTCTGGGCATATATCTGGAGAAAACCATGATTTGAAAAGATACATGTACCCCAATGTTCATTGCAGCACTATTTACAATAGCCAGGACATGGAAGCAACCTAAATGTCTATCAACAGAGGAATGGATAAAGAAGATGTGGTACATATATACAATGGAATATTACTCAGCCATAAAAAAGAACAAAATAATGCCATTTGCAGCAACATGGATGGACCTAGAGATTGTCATACTGAGTGAAGGTAGTCAGACACAGAAAGACAAATATCACATGATATCGCTTATATGTGGAATTAAAAAAAAAAGGTACAAATGAACTTATTTACAAAACAGAAGTAGTCACAGATGTAAAAAACAAACTTATGGTTACCAGGGGATAAGGTGGGGGAGGGATAGATTGGGAGATTGGAATTGACATATACACAGTACTGTATATAAAATAGATAACTAATAAGAACCTGCTGTACGGCACAAGGAACTCTACTCAATACTCTGTAACGGCCTATATGGGAAAAGGATCTACAAAAAAGAGTGGATATATGTATATGTATAACTGATTCACTTTGCTGTACACCTGAAACTAACACAACATTGTAAATCAACTATACTCCAATAAAAATGAAAAGAAAACGAAAACACAACAAAATTTCCTTTTCTCTTCATCCTTCAATGGTCAGGAGAGGCCAAGTTAAACACCATCCTAAATTTTAGCAGCTTAAAACAACAAATATTTATTTGTATTTCATTCTGTATGTCCATCGCAGGTCAGCTAGAAGCTCTACTCTTTGTTGCCCTCCTCAAGGAGCCACTGAGGTACCACTTGGAGCATCCCTGGCTACGACCAGATGATGGAGGAGACAGCAGGGTGAATGAACACAGGCTCACCCAGCCTCCATCTGGAAATGGCCTGTGTCCCTTTTGCTCAACTTTCATTGGGTAGAGGAAGTTCCATTGTCGCCTCTAATTTCAAGGAAAGTAATGAAATTCTGTCTATTCATATATCTAGGCTGGAAACTGGCCCTATTTGCCAGACAGCATTAATGTCCGTCATAAGCCACTTTTAAAATAGCTTCCCTCAAAAAATATTCTTTAAAGATAATTTGTTAATGCCTAACTCCTAATACAAAAATGTCTCCTACTTTTTTCTCTTCCAACTGAATAGCATGAGAATATTAGAGACCTGGAAGTCACAAAAAAGGAATAGCAACTTGTAATCATATTTTAATCTAGGGTATGACTGGCAGGGTGGCTGAAAACTTCTACATTGATTAGTGTCTTGGGCTCTCTGGATGTTACAGATATGGGCCTCTTTTTAACAAATGATCCAACATGTGGCAATTTCTTTATTGCAGGAAAACCAGTAGCCAGTTCAAAAGAGAAAGTCACTTGACTTTTCTATTCAGTTCCTATAATGAATCACACAATACACTTGAATAGATTTAATAGCATGGTTTATAGAGAGACCGACAGACAGAAACACAGACAGGGTTGTCCATACATTTGTAGCAGAGACACTCACATTCCCATTGGACGAAATAGACACTTCCCTGCCTGTATGCACTCTTATAAACACACCTTCATCCATATGCTAGACAAGTGCATGCACAAAAGCAGACTTATGCTATATATAAATATCAAGAAAGAGGGAGGAAAAGGGGACATTAGGGAACTAACAAAAGATGGAAATGCAGGCCAAGCTGGAATAAAAAGGAGGCCATGGTATACTAAAAGGAGGACAGGAAAAAAAAAAGAGCAGAAAAAAAAGAGAGAGAATGAGGGAAACCATGTATTCATGAGAACAAAAATAAGGCAACATAAGAGAATGTAGGTATATGAGGAGGGCTCTGACTGATTATTCTGTGAAGGTGGGAACCTGAATGTTAGTGAGAAAAAGTGGATGGGAACATACAGTGGAAAAATAAGACTAAAAAAATCAATAAATTCAAGGGTGAGGAGTGTAGCTTCATCTCACCTACTAAATGCCGAGGCAGTGAACTAAGGGCTTTCAAACACGTCAGTGATACCAGCAAACACTGCAGTGTTGTCTGTGATCCAGTTGTTATTCTGTGCACGTGTGTCAACTCAGAGCACTCACACAAGACCTGTGAAGTTGGTTTTACAATTACCCTTATTCTGTAGGTAAGAAAACTAAAGCACAGTGAGGCTAAGGAATTTATTCATGGTTGCATAGTGATTAAGCAGTAGAACTAGGATTTGAACCTAAAGGCTTAGCACCAAAGTCTGAGCACTTAACCACTACTCTCTTGCATCTCATTTCCTCTGAAGAAAGTATTGTCTCTCAGATACATATGAAGGCACAGATACTCATGTGTTCTCTCATTTATCCATCAGGTTGTTCATTCATTCACTGATTCATTCTTTCATTAATTCCTCAAGAATTTCCTGAAAGACTATATACACCTGGTTTCATGCTGGGCACCAGGGAGGTAAAGATGATTAAGACGAGGCTCACAGGTGTGAGATAGAAAAGTTAATAAATAAGTTAAATGGGATATTCCAGGTTTCATGTTAAATGCCTGTGCTAAGTTCAGCAGGAGCACAAAAGGACAATATGAACAATTGTATCTGGAAGGGTAAGAAATAGTTTATAGGGCTGAGGCGTGACGTGCTCACCAGGTAGACAATGTGAAGATGGCATTCCAGTTGAAGGGGCAATGAAAACCAAAAGCATAGAGATATGAAACTACTGGCTGTTGAGAGAAACAGAAATGTAAACACTTTCCTTTGTAGGGAGTGTAGAGAACTGAATGATGTTGAGAAATGAATGCTAATTATGGATGTGTGTGTGTGTGTGTGTGTGTGTGCGTGCTGGCATGTGCATGTGTGTGACAATGTGTCCGTGGAAAGATCACAGTTGAGGCTGGAGATACAAACAGGGATCATATGTGATGCATTAAGGAGTTTGCACCTTATACTTTTATCAACAAAAGATTTTAAATGATTGACAGACAGTATCAAATTGGTTTTGGAAGACTCTTTTCTTGGTCCTGTAGAAAACAAACTGAAAAAAACTGAGATTGGAGGCAGAGAAAACAGTTGGCTACTATGTATTGGCATTGCAGTAGTCCAAGTGAGGACAGAGCTCAGGCGATGGGACTGGTAATGGGTAGAATGGGTCAGATGATGGGGATAGATAGGAGGTATTTTCTCAGCAACAGTAAATGCGTGTGTGTTTGGGGAATCCAGTTTTCAGAATTTTGGTGGGAGGATGGTTGTAAGACAGAGGACACCGGAGAAGAGACCTTTTGAGGAAAGAAGGTGACTTCCAGTGGGGTATAGGGAGCGATGAGAGATGGTGAGAGCTTCAAGAGTTACCATATATCATAGCTGTGACTGCCAAAGGTCATGACATTTTAAACTCTGGAACCAAGGCTCCCACTTTGTGTTCCAAAGTGCTTAACTCTACAAAGAAATCAGCAATTATTTACTGGGGATCTATGAGCAGGTCACTCTGGCAAATAAAAGAGGTCTCTAGAAAGTAGAAATGGTCTACATATTATTATTTAAAATTATTTGGTATCCATATTTAATTTGCCATGGTATTATTCATTTTTTCTTAGAAATAATTGGTTTCTATTTTCTCTTTCATGTCTCTCTGACTGACCATGAAATACTCATAGCCTGATTGTATTTCACTTATTTCTTCACAATGTGTATATTCTCTCTTCCTCTCACGATGGAAGAGCTTTGATGCTAAAAATAATGATATTGGAATAATCCTTCGTTGAGACCAATATTATCCTACCTGAGATGTATGTAAATAGGCTCAAATTAGGTCCTGGACTTCCTCTGTCCTCTGATTTTGTTGTTGTTATTGTTAGTGGTTTCTTCTGCATGATTTTTCCTGATGAGGTGTTATTATTCAGAAAATATCCACATAAAATAGATTAATTTTTATTCTGGATATAAAATTTTCCTGGTCCTAGGAGCTTCTTAAGTGTTTTTTTTTTGTTTCATGGAAGATACTTAATCATGTTCTTAATAATAAGAATCCATTTATTAATAGTTACATGGTAACATCTAGATTTGTAAATTATTAAAGGAAACACTCCCTATGTTGCATTCTTTTTCTTATGCTGTATGTTACTCCTCAGTAAAAGTAGTATTATTTTAGAAACAAAGTTTTTAGAGTACATGTATAGGCTTCAGTCGTTAATTTGTTTACAATTAACAACATACATTATTTCATGCCTTTTCAATTTGATGTAAGCTCCCATGAGGGTAGGGACCATGCCTTAATCATAATTATATCCTGAGTAGTGGTATCTAATGGGGTCTTATACATACACAGCAGACACTAAATAAGACTTGTTAAATGAATATATGGCTGTTATTAACAGACTTAACACTACTCAGACGACACCAAGACATCAACAGTTAAATGTTTTGTCCAAAGTTTCAGTGGTGAGACTACACATGAGAAGCTAGAATTTTGGCTGTCAAGGAATAATGTAGAGGTAATACAGAATAATAATTAAACATGGAGACTCTGGAACCATATTGCTTGGGCTCTACTCCTGGCTCCCCAACTGGAATACCTGAGCTAGCTTAACCTTTCTGTGCCTCAAGTTTTGCATCAGCGAAATGGGAATAATAATAACCTCTTGCTTGTGAAGATTAATTAAATAAATACGTGCAAAGTATTTAGAATGGGGTCTAAGCTTTTATACTAATGAAGACATTATAGGTTTACATTTATTATTTTCATTACAATGATTATTATTTAGGGAACATGCCTCACAGGCAAAAGCTGCCAATCGTGTAGCAGCTTATCCTTCAATGAAATGCACAGTGTATTTTCCAATGAGGGAGTTTTTGGTTTGCATTACTGAAATGTTCTCTTTGTTTTAGGAAGCAACTGAATAACGTGAAAATATTCTGTCCATAATTTCACAAAGGGATAGCAAAAGGATTTCCTTTCAAATTACTTTGTATATGTGTTTGATGTAAGTAGTTTTTAAAATCTTAGAAATCACTAGGATTTTCGTTTTTAAGCTTTTAATATCTTAGAAATGCACTAGGATGCATGATATATTTGATTTGCAAGTTGGATAAGGGTTTGTAAAGGTATTTTATAAACAGAGAGTTATTCTCTTTGAAGAAGGTAATG
Organism: Balaenoptera acutorostrata; assembly: GCF_949987535.1. Lineage (NCBI taxonomy): Eukaryota > Metazoa > Chordata > Mammalia > Artiodactyla > Balaenopteridae > Balaenoptera > Balaenoptera acutorostrata. The sequence goes on from NC_080068.1 coordinate 73,282,776, forward strand.
TGCATTAGTGTATCCAAGTTAGTGTATGCGATATATTTAGCTGTAATGAAATGTGACCTAGATACATTAATGTAACAGAGTAGTTTTGGAATTATTTGTTGATAAGGCTAGTTACTCCCACTTTCCAGCTGTCTCTTCTTGCAAAATCTTGGAGTCTAGTGGACATATTAGAACTATCTATCTAAATTCAACTTACAGGGAAAAATGGAGCTTCACCAAGCCATGGTTTTCACTTGAGAATTACCAAATGGGTATTTGCTCCAGTTTTTTCTCTTTTTTTGAATGATAATATGGTGAATATGTGAGAACAGACTTGCACTCCAAGCATACTTTGAAATTAGTAAAGTATTCTGGGGAAAAGTACAGAATAATATTTAATTCTGTGAAAACAGGATAATCTATGCTTTAGTTTCTATTTTTTCACAAATATATATTCTCATTTGAATGAATGACTCATAAGAATGTAAAGTGTATATAAATTTATTATATGAAATATACGCTGATATTTAAAAATTTGTAAATATGGCGAGATGCTATTCTTGTTGAAGTAATTCTGGTACTTCTTTTCAAGGTATGTAAACATCACTAAGACCAAATTATATGGCAGTGAGACTGAAATAATTTTGTAGAAATGTATTATATAAATGCTATTCTCATTAAAATCCTTAAGCCTATTTTATTAGTTTCAGGTATCTATCTTTCTACAGATAAATATCTGTATATCTGTATGCATGTATGTATGTATATAATATATATGTACATATATTATATACCTATATACACATCTTATAGAACCTAAAGATTCATGAGGTCCCCTATATATAGATTATGGGGCAGTAGTTCCCTGGAGCAGTAGTGCCAAGTCTCAATATAGCTGAGCCCTAAAAAAGGAAGCTCTACAAAATATCTGCTAAAAAACATGAACAGTTTTGTGAATTTTAAATTTTAAATGAATTTTAAAACTATACAATATTGTGAGATATCAGGAAACAAAATCAGACAAAATCATGATCTCCCAATTCTTCATTTTCTTTTTTTCTTGGTCCTCATGTGGAAATCTCCTTAGGGACTTGGTTGTTAGGGATGGGAACTATATAAGAAGTGACCCCCTCTAAATCCAAATTGTAGGAGAGTAATTCAAACGTTCAAACAGAAGGTTTTGCATTGCTTTAGCCTGGGCGGGAATGGGTTTACTGGCAACCGACTAGTTGTCAGTTCTTCTACAGGATTGGTTGCCTTAGGACCTGCTCCGCAAGGAGTGGGTAGGAAGAGCTTAGTCATGACCTACACAGGCTGGCTCTCAAATCACAGGCAGTTCGCTGCACTCCATCACAGAGAGGAAAGAAGGATATCAGGCTGGATTTTTCAGATATTTGTGGAAGCTGGACAATCCTAGAAGAAATTTGACTGGACTAGTAACACAGCAAAATATCAGTGAAGATATAGCAATAAAAGTAGAGGTCCGCTGCTTGCAATCGGCTTTTCTGATTTCCATTTCCTTTAATGTACTTTGAAGTTTAAATCACAGCTATCCGGCTTCAATAAAATTGCAAAGCATTTTGTGGGGAAGAACTAAAAATCATGGTTTTATAATGAATTTTTTGAATCTAGCTTTTACTGAGTCTCTCTCAAGTGTATATCGAAATCTATAGATTGTTCTAACACACAGTTTTTTAAAAAGCAAACGGTGAAAATCATCCAAAACAGCTTGAACTTTGTGAACTTCCACATAAATGGGTCATACGGCAGTGAGATTACAGATTTATTAAGGGTGCTAATGGTAGAGGTTATTTTTTTTAGAACAAATTCCAATAAATATAAATTTTGAGATAAAACAATTAAAGCTACAATCCATAATTCGTCATTAGCACCCAAGGAAAAGACTATAGTGGTAAGTAAGAAAATAATCTATGAAGATATTTACAAAAATTGTATATCCATGAAAGAGAAATTTTGTAGCACAGCAATTAAGGTTGGGAAGAAACCATGGGCTGTTCAACTTTCATTATCAAAATATAAACAATTTAGTAGTAATATAAATGGCGAAGTGATAGAGATCTTAATAAAGATTGACTCATAGAAATGGAAAATAGGAAAATACAGTAGGAAGTGAAGTGTTCACACTAAGTAGAAGATGTTTAGATTCCCTAGTTGCAAGGTTTTAAATGGCATGCCTTTATCTTTGTGAATTTCAATTAGACTCTGCAGTGGGCAAGTCAGGAAGGGAATATTAATGATGGAGGAGAAAGCTGGGTGGTGTTCCGTTCTTCACAGAGGCAGCTAAGTAGAGCAAATGTTTGTTTAGGTTGTAGCTTATTAAATGCTCATTCAGAAAGTGGTGATTAATAGGTTAAAAAGAACAGCTTGAAAAATTTGCAATGTAAAGGTTTTATTCTCCTCACACAATCTTCAAAGCAAAGCTAAAATTTACCGGCGATTAGAAGTGCCTGTTGTTATGAAAACTGTACCATCTAGGAAAAACATCTGAATTTTGGGTTCATATCCAACAAAATTGGAGTGTTTGGCATATACTGACTCTGAATGCAAAAGGACAGAAACATATCAGCATACTTATCTTTTTTTTTCGTTTAAAATGTCTACCATTTATTACAACTTCTTGAAGAGACAAACACCCGTTCTGCTTTGCTTTATAAGGATGTGCATAACGTTCTGTCTTACCTGCAGTACCAAGAGGAAAATGTCTCTTTTTTTGTTGTTGTTCAAGTTGCACGTTTGGATTTTATCGCCTCAGATAAAGTAGAAGAGAAATGAGACAAATTAAGCACAAGGCTGAAAGTGTACGATGGGACTGAAATTACAACAGGTCTCTACACCAGCAAAAACCCCTAAAGGGGGAAAACCTCAAAACATGTTACATACCCCCCCTCCCACCCCGCCCCGCTGCGGAAAGAATTTGCAGAGGTAGTGGAAGCACAGCAGGTCCCTTTTTGCTAGGGGTGGAGGTGGGTAGGGTGGGGAGTACGTAAACTTTTTTAGAGCGGTTGATTGAGTTTGATCACCAGGTAGGGAGGACGTTTGTGAAAAGATATTGGGGGAAAGAATTGCTGAGAGTGAGTGGGTTTCCCAATAATCTGCAGATGACTTGACTGACCAGCTCCAGGGAAGTCTCCAGCCCTCAGAGCTTTGAAGGGAAATTGGTCCTGATTGCAGGAGTGTGAAGGAATGAGTGGTACATCAGAAGGGCTCGGGAAATGAGAGAAACTTCCTGCTGTCTGATTCCACGCAACATGCCTCGAACTTGGTCCTGCGTGGACGCGCTGATGACCAAGTACAGGCGTGATGAGTCCCCTCGCCTTCCAGCGGGAGCTGTACCTCTCCTCGGCAGCCACGTCGCTCCAGAGCCAGGGCACGTTGGGGGGCGGGCGGCAGGGCGAGGTCCCGGGGATCTAGGGCCGCACAGACACACTGCGTCCCCGACGCCGCACCAGCACCCACCAGCAGCCCCCTGGAACCTCGGGGCCTCCAGGGAGTCCCTGAGGGCGGCCGCGGGGCGCAGTCCCGGGCGGCGAGTGGGCTCCGCTCCTCCGGCGCGGCGTGGGCGCGGGGGGAGGTGCTCGGGGCTCCCCCGGGCGCTCGCCGCCGCTTGGGGCTGTGCCCTGGCCGGTGCGCGGCGGGCGGTGGGCGGTTACCCGGTATCTGGGCGGGGGTAGGGGGGCGTCCCTGCGTTGCCGAGAACCTCGTTAGCCCTCCTTTCGGGCCTGGCTCCTCCTCCTCCAGGCGTGGGGCTCGTGCCCGCCGCTGCCTGCGCGCACCGCGCCTCTGCTCGCGTCTCCCCCCACCCAGCCGGCTCCTGCCAATGCTTCCCCCGCCTCCTCTTCCTCCTCCTCCGCCCATCACCGCCACTACGGACGCCTTCGCCTCCTTCTACTCCTCGCGCCGCCGCCACTCCTCGCGCTCTCCTTCGGCTGCAACGAGCCCATCGCTCCCCGCTCGCCGGGCTGCTGCAGTCTGTCTGTCTGTCTGTCTCTCTCAAGTTTCCTATCTCCTCAAGATCAAGGCAAAGGGAGGAAAACACCCAATTCTGCTTGCCGTTTCAGGTAAGGTCGCACACGTTGGTCCCAACAGGGACCCTTGCTTCCCCATTTACCTTTGCCTCCCGTGCATGGCTCACCTCCCCCCATTCACTCTCCGATGCTCCCTGGAAACCGAAGCGGCTCAGGTCGCCGCCTCCTCCCCAGCACGTTTAACAAATAATTTCGATACTCCTCACCGGAAGCCTATTGGCAACTACAATAAGATCCGAGACGCCCGCCCGGCAGCGCGTTAGCCTGGCTCTTTTATAGTGTTTTAACTTTGCACACTGTGATCGCCGCTGCCTGCCTGCCTCCGCTGGACCCCTGAGCCTCACGCTCCTGCCAGGATTGCGGTCCTCGGCTCCGGAACAGCTGTCAAACGCGTCGTTTCGCAGCAGTTAATCCGAACCCGGCTGCCTCCAAGAAGTGGTCTTGGGCAACTGTGGCTGGGCAGGGAGGGAGGTGATTTTATTTTATTTTAAAAGGAGTGAAGTAGTGAAGACGTGAGGACTGCAGTTCATTGTAATGAAAGAAGAATAATCGAAAAAAAGTGGGCTGGCTGGCCCTTGCTTTTCCCTCTGTGGTTGCGGAGGTGGTCTTGGTCGAGGGGACGTGGCATGAAATACCCGTTTCTCCTCCCCCTTTTCACTCTCCCCTCCAACCCATTCTTTTCTCTAGCTCAAATGTCAGTGCAGGGTCCCGTGTGTTCTTAATGCGTGTGTGTGTCCACAAAACAGTGTTTGCTGACGATGTGGCTGAGGGAAGTTCCTGGCAGAGCAAAGTCTGATTATTTGGTCATCATTCTGTTAAGAGAAAAAAAAGAAAGAAAGAAAAAAAAAAAGAAGAAGAAAAGAAAAGAAAAGAAAAAATCCTCCGCCAGTCATCACACCCTACACACACTCCACCGGAATAATCTCTATATCTTTAACTCCAATTCCCAGTTGAAATGACATTCTTTTGGGCTATTTGGATGGTGGGACTGAATGTAATTTTAAGTGTATTTTGTTTTTCTTCCATGACTTTACAAAGAGTGGTGATGAAGATGAAACTGAACATCTGCAACATGCAGTTGCTGCTTCTTGTTTTCTTGGTGTGGGACCCAGCCAGGTGAGACAATTATTTACTGTATTTGCCATTTTAAATTCAGGGTAAAGGTGTGTTTCTTGAATGTCATCAGTGCAGAGGTGGCTTGGGAGAAGCTGAAGTATTTTGAAGGGTCATTTCTAATGAAAAGATATTGTACCAAGAAACAGAACTATTAAGTGACAGAGACTATTAAAAGTTCACTGCTTCTTGTTTTTAGCGATAAAATACAAAAGTGAATACAAACATTTTCTAAAAAAATAAATCACGGGAGAAAAGAATGCCCTTTGGATGGCATATTTTTGCAACGAATTGAAGTGGTTGGTATATGCGATTATAATAACATCAAAGTTCAGTAAAGAAAACATCAGTTTTCCTTTACGCCAAACAGAAAAGCATAAGCTAAAATGATTTGAGTATTAATTTTTTTTCTTTCTTTTTCTTTCTGTCTCTCTTTCCTTTTTTTCTTAAATGGTCTTGGCTCTTTCAGTCAACATAGAAAACCTAAATGATGTGTGGATCTGAAACCTCTAGGTGGAGGTACTATACAACTTCACAGTCACAAACAAATAAAACAAAAGCTTGATTTATTAATCAACTTTTCATATTATTGATTTAGAAATTTTTACTTCTAAAATGGTACTGTCATAAAAAGTACTTACTTTGAAAATGTAACAAATTCTGTTTTGCCTGTATTCTACAAATATCAAATTTAATTTCTGTTGTTTTCAATAGCATCATCTTAATTGGAGTCTTTTCTGATTTTTTAATCATCAATGGGCAGCTTTTATTAATTGCCTAAATTTAGGGTATGGTTTTCAAAATGCCAGAGAACTTAAAATATGATTCATAATAATGTCCATGTAACTATTCCTTTAAAAAAATTAGTGTTTATGATTTTATGATACCTTTATTTCCCTTTAAAATTTTCATTTTCCTGTCTCAGTAATTGTCAAAGTTTGAAAATACTTTCTAGAATTGAGAAGAAATCTCTTTATGAAGTCTTATTTTTAATTGGAAAATAGCTCCTCATTTAATATCTTAATATTGAGTTCAGAAAGAAAATGTGACATGTGATTAAAAATCGCTTTCCAGTGAAAATCTCTAAGTGGAACTTCATGACCATCTTAGTGATTGGTTTTAAAGTTAGCTTAAGGCAATATAAAAACTTTTGAGGCTTGAGGTATGAACTAATTTGCTTACATAATTTTTAAAATGTTTATCTTTATATCAATATTTTAATATTTTCTCTTCTCCCAAGAGGATATTTGCTTGAAGTTGGTTACCAATTTTTCGATGTATTATGACTATTTTTAGCTACTAGCTGTGTAATCATTTAAATGCAAATGAATTCTGTCAATGATATTTCACACAATACACCTTGATCAGAATGCAATTACATATAATCTTTGATTTTAGAGGAGTGAACAAACTGTGGTCCATTAATAATCATTGAAAATCCTCAGTACTTAACCATATTTTCTTCTACTAGTTTTCTGTTCTATATTTGACCAGTAATGCTCATGCCAGTATTTTATTCTATTATATAAATGATTCTTTTTCTGGACCAGTAATTTAAATCTCTGAATCATTCTGAGGAAAAAAATGGCAGTGAAAAGGGACATTCTGTTTTATACATCCACTTGCTTCTGCACCAAATTGCTGGATGTAACAAAACCAGGTGTCTGGCTTTCTGATGGAGAAATAATGGAGAAAATCACTGTTTCTAACCCTCTTCTGGTGATATTTTAAGACCACTTATTCTTTCCGCAAATTTGTCTCTCTCACACACACACACACACACACACACACACACACACACACACACACACACACACACAAGTAGCTGGGCATTTTAATCTTTGGATGACCTCTATTGCTCTTCTCAGAGACCTGTCAGGAGGGGTACTCCTCCAAGGCTCTCTGCAAATGTGTGTGTGTTGCTGATGCTTTCAGAGCCCACCTCCACCTCCGGACTTCAGTGGAGTCTGGAACACAGCCAGCGGAGTTTCCCTGATGTCTATATTGCACTTGGCCATTGGGTGGAGGTATACCCAAAGTTAGAAAATCATCTTGGCTTAAAAGAGAAAAAGACATAAAAAGAAAAGACATTTCTGAGAAAGATGGAAAAATTCTGTGCCTCCAAGGAGGTAATTTATTTTCCAATTAATATTCAAATCACTGAAGAATTCTTTCAGTAGTCCCTTTGGTTTTTGTACCTTTCCAAATGCAGAACAACATTACTAATAGTATCTGCATGTGATCCTCTACCATCATAATATATTCTAGGGAGTGGATTTTAGAAAAATTGAATAGGTCACACAAAATGCGAAGTGGTAGAAATCTGAAATAATTTTGGCATCAAACTTTCTGATAAGCTAGTATTTATTATCAATTTCCAACAGCATGTTTACCTTCCCCATAGACATACTGGCATTTAAAGAAGTGGAAAAAAAAAAAAGAGGAAAACGGGTGACACTAATAGCTTAGGGAGCCTTAAAATTCAAATCAAGGAGGAAGAGCATGTTGGCACTTGCAAAACACACGTATGTATATATATCAGCTTGTAAAATTATCTGTTTAGGTTGGTGCTGGCTAACATCCAAGAAGATGAGGCTAAAAATAACATTACCATCTTTACAAGAATTCTAGACAGACTTCTGGATGGTTACGATAATCGGCTTAGACCAGGACTGGGAGGTAAAAATAGTTTTCCTTTTCTTAAATGCTCACAAAATAATGCCTTTAAAAGTTAAGGGTAATATTTATATTTTAATACATTTTATACATGAATGCATTGTCACATATTAAAAAACATAGGTAATAGAAAATAAGGTATATGAAATAAACATTATCTCTGATTCCTTTTATACAGACATAATGTATTTAACATACCTTTTATAGACTACCTGAAGTCATATAGAGCCCAGACTTTGTGCATGAATAGTTTTTAAATTAGTTTATTTATAATGGCTAAGTTTTTCAAACTTAGACTATGTGAAAGTGTGACATTATTGGGCAGATATGCTTGTATAGTATCTTTCGTTTCCTTCATTGAATTTTGCAGATGCCTATTTTCACACTAGTACAGATATGTAGAAACGAGAAACATAAAAATATAAAAGAGTACCTGGGTTGAATTTTAGCAACCAGATAAATTTTAGCAATCATCACAGGATTCTGTGATGATATTTCTTTACACGTGCATGTGACGTTTCTAAAATACAGCACCGGTTTGGCATTCTTGAAACTTTCAAAGACATTTTGGATATACTTTAGTTGTAGGCCTAATTTATTGGCCTGTGGCACAGTTTGATTTCAAATTTAAACATTCATTCTCAACTCAGAAAAACAAATCTATTTTTATCCATAAAGGTAAAGGAAACTAGGCTTGGCTAATGTGTTAAATTTTAATTATCCTTTAGCATAGTTGGGTGATACTAAGGAGATTAGGTATAAGTAGGGTAGGTGTGTAATTCCTAAAAGGATTCTGAGTCAAAATATTGTTACTCATTAATTCTAACATGAGATGTATATATATATATACCTATATCTATATATCTGCATGCACACATTTATCAAATGTATGTTATACTTATTAGGATGTTCAGTTTAATAACTAATTCAAAGTTAAGACGAATTAGTTGAATGCTTGGTGCTGACTGAAGGTTTATATAGTTAGCCTGATTATTACCAGGTTGGCAACTTTGCGATATTAAATTGCTTGAAAAGATGTGTAGTGACTAAACGCCTGGATGTTTATGTCAATACTGTCTTTGAAAAACGTAGGTGGTTGTTAATTCTATGCATATTTGGCAATTGTATGGTTTGCATTGCCCAGGAGTCAGAAAAGGTTGGAAAAGACCTAACTTGTTTTTAAATAATATGCCATTTAATTGATAGTGGTTGTGGACTTGAATCCTGAATGGTACCTTGCATTTCAAGAGAGAAGTGATGGGGAAGAATAATGTTCAGAAGTATGATACATTGTATCTCTCAGAGATAATTCAATTGTTTAATACACAGTCTACTAAAAGAAAAAACTCTTAAGTTTATGAGTCTTTTTCCATTTTGTAAATAAGTTCTTTACTCCAATATAAAATAAAAAGTTAAAAGAAAAGTTAAAATAAGGAAAAACTAAAGGAAAAGAATATTTTCTTAGTAATTAACATTTCTAATGACCATGAATAGAAGGCATTACCATCCATGTTAGCATATATAGCAAGGAGCTAATGTCAAACTCATACAACAGAAGTATGCCTAGCATGAGGCTGTCATAATTCATGATGGTGATTTGAGAGGTAGATTGCACTAAGGCAGATATTTTCCCAAGGCCTAGATGTTATTATTTTTAAATAAATCATGTGCTGTCAAAAAAACTTAAGATATTTAAGCTAGATCTTGGATTTTGTCTATGAGATTTTAGGAGAAATGTTTACACTGTGGGTGTATAGTTGGGAAGTAAAAACTACCTGTTAAAGGACATGGATATTGCCATTTGTTTCTTCATATTTCTTTTTAAATATCTCTTCCATTCTTTTTACTTCGGTCATCAGCATTCGAATATAGATCCTTGTCACTCATTCTGTAGGTTAATGCAATAGACAAAGTGGCTCTTCTTGCCTAGTGTCTTCCTTCCCCAATTCTTCTCTGATAGTGGACATGTGCTAATATTTCACAGTATTAGGGGGTAGTGGAAGGAATATAGACCTTGCATGCAGATGGATCTAGATTAGAATTTCTGCTCCATCTACACACCCAAAACTGTGCCTTGGCCAGATAATCTCTGTTTCCTTTCATTTAAAAGGGTCATGATGGGGATTCCCTTGTATGTTATTTGTTGCTTTTCCCTTGCTGCTTTTAATATTTTTTCTTTGTATTTAATTTTTGTTAGTTCAGTTTATATGTGTCTCAGCATGTTTCTTCTTGGGTTTATCCTGTATGGGACTCTTGTGCTTCCTGGACTTGGGTGACTATTTCCTTTCCCATGTAAGAGGGTACAAATGAACTTATCTACAAAACAGAAATAGAGTTACAGATGTAGAAAATAAACTTACGGTTACCAGGGGGTAAAGTGGGGATAAATTGGAAGATTGGGATTGACATATACACACTACCATATATAAAATAGGTAACTAACAAGGACCTACTGTATAGCACAGGGAACTCTACTCAGTACTCTCTAATGGTCTATATGGGAAAAGAATCTAAAAAAGAGTGGATATACGTATATATATAACAGATTCACTGTGCTGTACACCTGAAACTAACACAACATTGTAAATCAACTATACCCCCCAAAAATTAAAAAAAAAATAAATAAAATGGCCATGATGCATTTCTACTTTATAGTGTTGTTGAGAGGATTACATAAACTACAGTGTACGCACAACATACTAGCAGTCAAACACAATCAATTCCTTCCCTCCTCCCATAGGTTCCGAACATGACAATCAAGGTTTTTACAATTTACTTCTCTGGCTTAATTTTTACTTTGCCATCCATCTACCCTGTACTTCAAACACATCTATTCATTTTCTCTTGATAATCCATTCACATCTGCTCCCTTAGCCTTTGAGGGGAAAATATTCCCCTCTCACTGGAATTATTCTTCCTCATTCTCTCTGCTAATCTAAACTTTTCCTGTGAAGACCACCTCAATGTGGGTCCTTTTCAATAATAACCTTTCTTAACTGAATTGAAGCACCCAGATTCAATTTTCCCTCTGTTGAATTTCTTTAGCTGTTGTTGGCTTTGTATCTCATTTGGCACTTATTATGTGCTGTCTTGGATTATTTATTACCTTTTTATGTGTCTCTTGTTACCTTAACAAGATCGTAAACTTATTGAGGCAAGGTATTGTATCATAAATCCTCTGTATTCTCACTAACTAAATATTGATTTGCATATGGTGACCATAAAAAAAAAATATTGATTACTTGATTAACTTTTCTATGACCAGTTAATCATCTGGAAAATGGAGCTACTCACATCTGGCTGACCTTTTAGTTGAGAATGTTGAGGTGATACTTTGTGCATCCTGCTGCAGGAAGGTGGTGTGGCTGAGTGAAGAGAATCTACCTTTAGACTGTGGAGATTTAGGTAAAATTCTAGATGGGATACTGAGCAGTCTTGTGACCTTTCAGTCCTTTACCTCTCTGGGGCTACATCTGTCATCTGTAAAATGGGATTACTATTACTATTCTTAGGGTTTTTGATGAATATTAAATACAATGATATATGCAAAGGAGTTAGCACAGTGACTGGCATATCGTAGAGAGTTAATACATAACAATAACTAGAAAACCTTTGTAAATACACTGTTGTAAATTTCAGTTATTATTACGGTTTCTCCTCTGTCCAAAATTCTCAGCCTGAATGTTCATATGTCATTTCAAATAGAAAGTTCAGGGAAATTATTTGTATCATTATGTCCCAGAAATTAATAATAAGGGGAAAAATGGGCTTGATTCAATTTAATATATCAAACTGAACATCTCTATCAATGGATAATCTGAATAATTAATCTCAATTATTATTATTTTTCCTTTGTAACGTTACTATAAATGAGTACATAGGAAAGAGCAATCAGTTTTGTATTAAGAGTTAGAAAAATTATTCTTTTCACCTGGCTCTTCAACTTACTAGATCTTATCCCAGACAAGTTACTTAGACATTCTGAGCCTTGATATCTTCTTAGGGAAAAAAAAAATATTAGCATTTTATTCTGAGAGGAGGAGGATAAATTGGGACTTCTATACGTGATAAAGATTGTACAATAGGTCGAATGATAAAATTTTAAGGTATTTAATAATTAATTCTGGGTTTTCTTTTTTTTCTGCCAGTTTTATTAAGGTATAATTGACATATAGCACTGTAAACATTGAAGGTGTACAGAACTATGGGTCCTCTTTAAACTAAGGGCCTGATCACACTACTCAACTGCTCAAAATCCTGCAATGGTTTCTACTTCAGTCAGAATAAAACACAGATTTCTTTCGATGGCCTCCAAAGTCCTGCATAATCTGTCTTCCTATTCTTCTTTGGCCTCACCTCACACAACTCTCCTTCTTGCTAAGACTGCTGCAGTCACATTGGCTTCTTTTCTGTTCCATGAAGACACCAGGCTACTCCCTGGAGCTTTTTCCCGACTGTTCCCTCTTCCCTGGATACCCATTGAGCTCACCTTCTCAATGAGGCCTACCCTGACCAATCCGATAAATACTATGTGTTCCTCCTTTAGCAATACTCCTCCTTCTTACCCCTTTTTTTTCTGTTTTTACTTAGCACTTACTAGTTTTTAATATACAAGATAATTTTTAAATCATTAGGTCAATTGCTTACTTTTGTCTCTTTTGCTAGAACGCAGGCTAATTGAGGTTAGGGATTTTTGTCTGTTTTGTTGTCTGGTTCTCAAGCATCTAGAACAGTGCCTGGCACACAGTAAGCATGGAATTAAATATTTCTTGAATGAATTTGATTTTATTCATTTATTTTATTTTATGTTATTTAGTGTGCTCCCATGAAAAGAATCGACTATACAACTTACCTTATCCTTAAAATCATCAGAACAATTATCATTTAATTACTGTACTGGCCTTTCACTGTTAGCACCAGCGTATTAGGCTGACTTCTTGGTGAATGGAAACAATCACTACAATTATTCCAACTCCTGGCTTATGTTAGCTGTGATTCTGCCTTGAACTAACCGTGTGATTTGGGGGATTTGGGGCGATTCATTTATCCCATCTGTGACGTCATTTACTTACCTGTGAAATTGGAGGGGAGGTTCTATTTACCCTGTCTGTCTCACAATGATATGGTATGGTTCAAGTAAATAAGAAAGCATAATGTGGCATGCATTGATAGGTATTAGGATCGTTAGGAATAGCAGAGGAGAGTTCTTCAAGGAGAACATCATCTTCGAAGGTAGTATCCTTGAAAACATGCCAAGAAAATACTGGTAGGTCTAGTGCATATGGTTGGCTTAGTCCCTTGTAAGTCTGGAAATGTATCTACCAAGACTATATGTTCAGCTTAGCTAGAACTTATAACTGAATCAATTTTTCCTTTAGTCTTCCTTTTAGTCATTGGAGCTAACAACTCAGGTACCCCCTATGGATTTTGATGCTCCATAAGAGGCTTTCAAATTGTTAACTGAATAAAAGGAGCAACATTTGTATTTCGGACTGTGTTTAGAGGGTCACTGAAAAAAAGGAAAGTGTAGACAGGCCTTGTATATTTAGAACAGCTAACATTCACAGTGCTCAACAATGACAACTATTAGAAATGACAAGGCTTGGTATCTAAATTATAGATTCAGTCTGGAAAATCTAGATAGAGTACCGTGCTTAACTGCATTTTGAAAAGCTGTTTCAAGGAGCTTGTCTAGATAGAATTGGTACATAGTGCTCTTGTTTTGTCCTCTAAAAACTTGAAGCAGCTTTATGCTTAAAGCCATGAAAAACATGATGTCAGATTATAGACTTAGGGCCTGAGGGTCAGTTTCCAACTTCACTCTTGGATATTTTTCCTCAGGCTGTAGAGAGATGGATGTTAACATGTTTCTATGAATTTTACTACTCTCAATTTTATAAAAATAAAATATAGGATATTCGGTGGGCAAAAATTAGTACAAAAAATCTGGTCTCTCCCAGAACCTAAGAGGGAGTCTGACCTCAAAATAGCATCGTATTATTTTATAAGGAAGAGGTTAAGATCAGTGCCTCTGAATACCAGCATCTTTGAATTTGAATTCTGTTGCCATACTATATGAACTACAAAACTTTTCACTCAACCTCTCCTTGCTTTGGTTTCTTTATTTGTAAAATGGGGGGCTAAAAGTATGTGACTTATTGGTTTCTTAGGTATTTAATTTAAAAAAAACTTTTTGGAGCATCCGGCAAACAGAGTAGGCACTCAATACTTGCAGATATTATTGCTGTTATTGTTGATTCTACTACTACTTCTACTATGAATGCAATAGAGTCCATCACTCAATGTTTTCTTTAATTTGTAAAAGCTGTGACTTCTAAAAAAGGATAAACGTGTGGCACATATAACCCAGTTTTAGAGAAAAGATATACTTGTATGTTTCTCACGCTATTAGTTTCATTTTGTAGCACACTTTTGTAAATGTACAGAATCTCTGGAAACAAAACCAATCACAAAAGAAATATGTCAGATTATTGTAACATATAACAATTGGGCATCATCAGTTCATGATACTGAATTTGCCTATAAGAACAAAATCATATTTACAGAATGAAAACCTCACTATGCGACGCAGATGATGATTTTAGGGACATGAAACTGAAAGCGTGTCCACCATCCTAGCCTGGGATGAGCCAGGAACTTGAAGGGCACGAGCTCCGGGCCTTGCAGCTACCGGGTGCGTGCCTGATGCTTGGCAACATCTGATGAGGTGAGGGGTGGTAGAGGCATCAGGAAGGAGATAACACGCCGAGAATGATCTGAAATCTCTATAAGGAATTGAAAGGGGCAGGGGACAAGTGGGTTGCATGCTGAGCAGAAAGGAAGCGGCTGAGCCCTTAAGAAGTTCTTGTCTCAGGTGGAGGCTGGGTAAACTTCAGGTACTGGTCCTCCGCTTAACAGGTCTGATGTTCGGCATTCTCCTCATTCAGCAGCTGTGATTGGGGCTGATGCTCCTGAAAAGGCAGGAGGCAGCAGAGAATCTAGTCTCCCTTCCCTCCTGACTAGGTCTTCTGAGGTCCCCCAGTGTGCCCGGAGTGGGATAACCTTCTTAGGCATGAGAAGATTTCAGAGGCTTTTTCACTCCCTGCCACCAGATCTTCTCCACCCACTTGCGTTTGCGAAAAGGTCACAGGAAGCACCGAGTTTGATTATTTCGTGAGCGAGAAAATAAAAATAAATAGGGATGACTTCACAGAAGTGTGTAAATAGCTTTGGGTAAATAATGGATATCAAGTTTTTTTCATTTCCTCTTTACTGAAAATTATTTTGTGGGCGGCATGAAACAGAACGCAGAAAGGTACTAGGTGCCTGAAGTGGGATGCTGTTTGGGAGGCTGGAAACTCTGGACATGGGCTTCCTTCATAGGACGGCCTTCCTCACAGTGCATGCTAGCTAAAACCAGAAGCACAGTAATGCTATGTGCAGACTTTTGGATTCTTTTTAGTATTACAAGCCGACTAAGAAACATCTTAGCGTTTCTGTACACCCTCACTCTAAAGCTGTGTGTTGCTTGCCTACCCTCTCAGGGAATGGTGCTAAGACAGGCTTCTTCAGAAATGGTTAGAGTGAGGTTTTGCAGAACTCTTTCTCCGTTTGATGTTTTAACTATACATATAGCTTGTGATTATTTTATAGGAAAGGCAGACTGAGTGCGTACACGGCAGCAATGGGTTGTGTTAGATTGGATGGTGGCACTTTCTTCCCAAACAGCATGTCCTGCAAAATTCAAGGGAACATCACTGAAGTGAGTGACCCAGAGAATACTATCCATGTTTCAATGAACTAACGCTAAGGTGCTTTTTTTTTCACCTTAAAACAGTTTTGGTTAATAGCAGCTTCTCTCAACCATTGCTGCTAGAGAGGCATTGCCCTTAGTCATAATTTTGAGGGATTGTTATTTTTGCTCTTTTCGGGCACAAGCACACCCCACTCACTCTGCTGTTTTCTTGCCAGCTTTTAAGCTCAGGTGCAATCAACATTTTTCTTCTTTATTCACTCCTTAACACACAGTGGATAAATTGGACCATAGGCATGACTGATCCATTTGTGTTAGTGTTATTTTTTGATTGCTACAGCTCCAATCATTTGTAGAAATCTATATTGGTAGTGGAGATGGCCAAGTGAACAGCTTGACCAGCTAGCAATTCATTACTTTTTGATGTGTTAACGTGAAAAGAGTCAAATGAAGTTACTCTAGTAGCTTGTTCCCTAACACATGTGTGTTGAAGGCTTATGATGTACCAGGCACCCTGCAGGATATAAAGATGCACAGGGTGTAGCGTTGGTCTCCAGGGGATGGAGTCCCTTGGAGGGCAGATAAGGTAGGTACAGTGTGATTCTCAAAATGACTTGAAACAGTACAACACATGTTCCATTCTAAGAACATGCTATTGGAATAAAGAAAAGAAATCACTTTTACTTGCATCATACAACTGGAGTTAGCCAATTTCTGTCTCTCTAAGCCTAGTTCATTCATTCCATTGTTTCTTTCTAAGGGCCAAGGATTTGCTGGGTCCTGCTGTAAATGCTGCAAATACTATGCCGAACAGGACTGAGTCTTTGCAGAAATTCATATCATATCATATTTTGGCTCTTTCTGCCTTTCAACTATCTTAACAGTGGTTTCTTCTTTCTCTCCTTAATTAGGAATATTGTATAATTATTGTATGTTTTTCTTTATTGAAGTGTAGGTCTTTTCTCATTAAAAAAAAGAGGGATTTCTGATATATTTACTGTCAGGCTGAGAATTGTGATATCTACAGAAGAGTATAACATCCAGAGGGCATGTCTTTCTGTGTCTGTAGCAGGGGTGTTGAGAGTATTTATGGTAAGAGTGGCATTCCTAGAGGTAGAAAGGTAAGTGTTTATTCCAGTCGAAACTTCTGGATACTCCTCAGTTCTCTTTCTAAGGAAAACTTATTTTCTACCTTATCTTAATCTGTTTTGAGCTACAGATGAGTTAAATAATAACTAGACATGAACTGTGAAATAAAAAAATAAATGATATGAGTTGTAATATCATGAGGATTTAGTTTATTTCCTTTGAGTTTTAATGTTTCTGACCCAACACAAAATTCTGAAAACTTGTTTCTAACTTGAAATACCCTCATTCCTCAAGGTTTAGATCTTCTCATTTAGGAATAAGTTATCATAAGAATAAAATTAAGGTTTAAATCTAAAGGGATTTCATATAGAAACTCATCAAATTAAGGATATCAACTTATAAGATACATATAGATCCCTTCAAATTCTCCATTGGGTTTTTGCATTTTAAGTAACTTACATTAGGGTAGATTTGATGTCTCTGTATGTTATTATTATACCTTTTAACAAATGAAAAAACTAGCATATGGAAAAGTTTGACTCCATCTCCATCTTAATTTAATATGAATTGTTATGTCAATTTTTATTTTTTTTAATTTTTGTTTGTTTTAATATTTAAAACATGCACGTTAAGAACATAAAAAATGGTTTTGCATAAAATTCAAAAATACAGTACTCTGTTATAAGAGCATTCTTTTAATAAATATCTTTGTTAAGATTCAGGATGGTAGCTCCTTTTTAGGGGAATAAATGCAAAATGTAGCACAAAGATTGTCCCAGTAGTATGTGTGGCATTATTCTGTCTGTATTAAAGTATTGCAGGATTCTTAGAGGACATGTTCAGTCGGAATATTACTAAGTTGATTTAAAACATAATAAAAGAAAAGGTAAGGTTTTCTTCTTCCGATATAGTATCCAGAGGAAAAACATGTCAAAAAGAACATACTGCTATCTTCAGCTATTTTGTGGAGATCGTTAGTAATTCATAAATTCTGTGAATATTTGAGGAATATCATATATTGAGTAGTACAATTGGATCTTGTCTATTGAGTAGAGGAATAGAGTTATGCCACAAAGTTAAGGAAGGTTGAAGAGAGAACAAAAATTATATATGCCTCCTAAGAGCATTCCCAAACCCATTGTTTAGGTTATGTTTTGTAGTGGTACCTAAGTATTTTAGTAAGTACTGGGAAGGCATTTGACTTCCATTAAGAACGTAAAAGGATCAGGTGGTTTTAGAATGGGGTGTGTGTGTGTGTGTGTGTGTGTGTGTGTGTGTGTGTGTGTTAAAAACTTCCCTGGACAGAAGAGAGCTCCAGACTTAAACTGGAGGAGTGGTTTGGAGGAGGAAGACAAACGTCATGGAATGTTTTAGAAAAAGATGAGAGGCTTCCGTTTTACTCCTATTTACTCATGAGAAGATTTTAGATTTTGAAGCAAAAATGATGAGTTACTACTCATAGATATAGGTTGGAGGGTTCACAGTTTTTCAATTATATGAATTTTTTGAAGCCGTTACAAGAGAAATAAGCAAATCAGCCATAGGCAGAGAATTAGGGTAAATGGAACAAATTCATTTTTGCTGCATGATTGCATAAACTCTGCAATTTCTCAAGAAAGGAAATAGTGAGCTAAAATGTTAGCCAGGTTTACAAGGAAGATTAAAGTTTTGGATACCAAGAGAGAGGAAGTCTTAATTAAAAGAAAATGGAATTGCAAGGCTGGTGTTCAGGTCGGGTAGAGGGGAATATGGGAGGGTAGATTTAATTAGTTATCTGGGGCATGTGAGAGGATAATTGTCGAAGCAAAAAATGTGAAGCTGATGACTGTGCTTTGGAGAATAGCAAAGGAATCATCCAACAGCTATTAGAGGAAGAGAAACTCTAGAGTCTTAAGAGAGTGAATGGGTGGGTTTAGGTGGTGAAAATGTTATAATGAAATGGGGGTGAGTGTAGAGCCATTTTAAAGGGAGTTGCCATTAGAGCATTACTAAGAGAACAAAGTCCCTTGATAACTAAAAATTAAAACTGAGTATCCATTTATCATTCTAAATAGCTTTTGCTTTAGTAATGATTACAAAATTACAGGATCAAAGAGGACTAACAGGAAAGCTATACACTGAGCTGTATGATCAGTAGTGCTTATATTACAGTATGTTGCCATTTAAAATAGATTAAATATCAAAAATTGACTTGTTAAAACATATAAATCTGAATAATAGTGTCTGAATTCTTAAAGGAGAATACCAGGCAGATGAAGTAGTGAGGAGAAGATCTCTGTAGCAGAAGAATTCCTTTCCACTCATTCTTTCAAGCTCCCCAGATAATCTGAAGAACTCCTGGGGGTGTTTTTGGCTGCCACCAAACTGATGATCTGACTCATAGCATTAGCAGGGAGGGTCGTTGAGCATTTCCATTATTGTCTGTGAAATACGGGGGTGATGAGAAGTCCCGTGGGGGCCAGTTGCTGACTGAGGATGGAGATATTTATGTGTAGACGGAGGTCTGCTTGTTACACGGATGTTGCCTGCCTTTGTCACTCTCCTTTAGCTGCTGCCACACCCAATTTAGTCTTTGTCATTTCTGGTGGCAGATTCTAATACAAGCATTTCACTCTCAGGCATCTGACTGTTACCATTTGTAGGGGCAGCTGCAATCTTTGCCGCTGTTGCCGCCGCTTTGGAACAGCTGGGAGGTTAAGCAAAATCTATCAGCAGATAAGGAAACGTGCTCAGGTTCATGTTAAGTGAGTGGATATGAAGGTTAGTGGGGTGGAAAGTGACTCTTCATCAAACCCTTTCCCTTTCGGGAACTGTTTTGCAGGCTGTCATTTCCCCCACCCGCTCAGAGAGGGTGATGTGACACTTTACATACTTCTGTCTGAAGAAGACATTAGCAGAGGATATCATAATCCCAAATGGCTTTTTATAGTGCAAATTTAATGCCAATTGGAACAAAGGAAACCTTGCTCCATAACATTGGAATAAAATAATAAAACATAGGTGAAAGAAGAATATCATGGTAGCTTTTATCAGGTAAGGATGCGTTTGTCTGAAAGCAACAGAAAAATCTATCTGCAGTGACTTCAGTGGGGAATCAG
The DNA here is from genome assembly GCF_949987535.1 of Balaenoptera acutorostrata. NCBI lineage: Eukaryota > Metazoa > Chordata > Mammalia > Artiodactyla > Balaenopteridae > Balaenoptera > Balaenoptera acutorostrata. The sequence goes on from NC_080068.1 coordinate 73,302,530, forward strand.
TTTTTCTCACAAGAAGTCTAGAGGTAGGTGGCTCCTAGTACTGAGTTCTTAAGTGATGGCATCAAGAACATCAAGAACCAAGACTTTTTTTATTTTTCTACTTCCTCTTCCTTAGTGTGACTTCAGTCCTTTATGCTGTTACCTTCTGATCCCAAGATGGCTGCTGCAGCTCCAGCTATCACATCCATGGTTAAGGCTGGAATGAAATGAAGGGATGGTGCCAGTTCCATTAGTTCCCTTCATCAGAAAAATAAACCTTTCTGGCACTTGCAGCCTATTTCCATATTTATCTCATAGTTATTTCAAGCTAGGAGAGCATCTGGGAAAATGAGTGCCCTACCTGGGGTTGGGCACATTTCTGCCCTTATAAAACTGGGGATTTATTAGAAAGAAGGAAGATGTGTTGGATATTCAGTAGGCTACTGGCAATGCCTGCCACATTTACTAATGCTAATAAAAGTTACTTAATCGTTTTGTGCCTCAATTTTCTATTCTGTAAAATAGAAAATATTAATTCCAATGATGGGTCAATATATCTAAAGTACTTAAAACTTTAATTTGCATATGGATAATCTGGATGGTGATTGTTAAAATGAAGATTTTGATTAGATATATATCTGTGGATCTCAAGATGCTGCGTTTCTAACAGGCCCTCAAGTGATGCCAATGCTGCTGGTCTTTGGGTCACATTTTTAGTAGCAAGAAAGTACTCAGCTAGGGCTGCCATGCTGTACAACCTCAGGGAGCATTCATACAGAATATAATGCAATGACAAGAAGAGGCTAAGTGTTCATTTATTATTATTATTATTATCTTTACTGCCACTGGTTTACTCTGATAATTAGGAATTCATAATTTATGTTTCTAAAGGTTGCAGTGATAAATCTTATTTTTATCAGAGTATAATCATAGATAAATTTATTCCTTCTGATACATTTTACAAAATTGCCAGTAAATACTAGATTGACTGTTAACGTCTATGATGTATGTTAAATACAATTTCTCTATCCAGCTATCAGTACACTCTAATTCTGTCACATTCTATGTAAATAAGAACATATCCGTATCTCTATTTATATTTAAAAAATTAAAACTAAGTTGTGATAAAGCCATGATGATATTTGAACTCTGCTTCAAAAGATTTGTTGGATATTACAGTTAGCTAGTTGTGGGAAAGAAAATATTGACATGAAGCTTGTGAATTAATCCAGTATAATTAATTGATTATAAAATTTGATTAATTGATTATAAAGTTATAAAATAATTGATTATAAAACTAATTTAATTCTGAATATTGTGTTGTGGTAAATAAAATTTTACCACATGTGTAATCTTGAGGGCAGAAAAATAATAGAGCTGTCTCTTTAAATTATTTTATGTTCTATTTAAGTTGCTCCAAAATTTTCTTTTTGGACAGATGAAAATTGTAATTTCCCTTTAAAAATATTATACATGGTTTGTATGAGAGTGCCCGACAGAGACCAGATTATAAACCCGGAGGATCCAGGTTCTTAAAGAACTGATTAAATTTTTATTTTAAAGACACGAAGAGGGGCAAGGGCCTTTGCTTTGATCAGAAGAGGCTGTGAGGGCAAAGCAGTGCACGAGAGCATAAAAAAAACACTAGTTTATCTATGAAAAACCCCTTTCTTTTTATAAAAGGCCAATTATTATCTCTGTGCCTCAGTTTCCAAAACGTGAAGGTAAGGAGACTGTAGCAATGACTTGCAATGCCCTTCCCATCTAAAATTTCTCCCATCCTTTTGTGACTTGTTTCAAGGCAAATAGAGTAGAAAATAAGGTTCTTGGAACAGAAATCTGAAGCCAATTTTTTCTTCATTGTAGAAAAATAGAGTATGGGCCTGAATACAAGCTAGCAGAATAAGGCTACTAGGCCTCTATAAAGTATGGCCAGATAAGAGAATAAAGGCTGTTTGGTCTTCCAGCTCATAGCAATTAGGAGTTTGTACAGAAGTAGGTGCTCCTAGTGCACAAAAATGCCAATTAAGAGCTTCTCTTAAAGCTGAGCAAGGTTGATTAGAAAGTGGTTGGTACAAGTGAGGTAGTGATAAATATGCCAAATTATAATTGCCCGTGTTCCAGACATTGCTGGACACTCTCTCTCTCTGTGATGTAAATGGCTACATCTCTTCGAAGCTCACCCTCTTTGGCTTCTCTGCTCTGTTTGATAACCTAGACCTACCACCTCCTCCCTGATTCTTGGTCTCTCCACCCTTCTTCATCTGTTTCAGCCCTTGGTCCCTCTTTATTTTCTCTCTTCTTGAATATGGATGCTCTCCAAGATTCTGTCCTTTTAACTCTTATTGCTTTTCACTTTCATGATTTTCCCAGAAGAATTTCATTCAATTCCATAGCCTCAAATATTAACCTATATGTAGATTCTCTATCATCCTGCTGCTGTTTTCTGATGTAAATCTGCTCGTTATTGCCCAGATGAACTCTCTTTATGACCACCCACTGCTTTCAGGATCAAGTCCAGAGCATTTAACGTAGCGGACTTTACAGTCTCTGGCCTCTGTTCGCTTTTCTGGCCTCATTGCTCACTATTTATCGCTATCTTGCATGAAGTGGCTTAGATTCACTGACCTTGTTTCAGTTTTTATTTTTTAATGCATTTGGCTTTCTCTAGCCTGTGGGCCTTTACACAGGCTGTTGAGTCTACTGGGAACACATTTTCCTTTCTTTAGGTTCCAGCTTAGACGTCATACTTTCTAGTAACCTTACATGACTATCATCCCCTCACACACACATCTCTGTTGAACAAATCACCCATTACTATACTTGGAATAAAATTAACATACTTTCTTGTAACTCCCATTTTACCTATTGGCATCTAAGGTCTCCTAAAGTCAGAGATATATGACTCCTTGTCTGTTGTTCTAGCCCCTGTTCTATGTGTAATGCTTCTAGAAGGTAGATAGTAATCATAATATTCGTTGAATAGATGAATAGACTACTGATGAGCTATGTCCTTTCATATATACATTTCTCAAACTCCTAGAAACTGAATTCATAATTTTGCTACCTGAAACTGATTTTCTTCCTGTGGTTCTCTTGCATGGTTAATGGTAATGTACATTTGTCAAGCCAGAAGAGCTAAAAATCCATCTGAGAATGAGTTTCAAATTCTCTTTACTCTTTTCCAGTCTCCTGACTCCAATTCTGCAATCCTCAAATATACAGATATTAACCTGATAGTTTAGCTTATTTTTGTTTTTAAATAAATAATTAGCTTACAACATTTAAAAATCAGGACATTTCCAATAAAAGCATGGATTTCTTTCTCTTTCAAAAATGGCAGATTTGGTGATCCTAGGCCAAAATTCCTGATGCCAGAAATTGACATTGAAATTGAGTTGATGACAGCAATTGAAACTAAGTAATGGCTTTCCCTATTACAGGAGGTGTGTCCTCCACATTTAGCCAGAGATCTCATTCAGCTCATGTCACTCAGTTAAGTTACCTGCCTTGCAAGTAAATAATGTGCTGTCCCCCGAAACACTTGTGTATATAAATCTATCCCTACCCTGTTCTCTGTATTGCCAGATTTTTACTTTTTAACTAGATTTGGTTGTGTAATTCTTTTGCTCAATACTCTCCAATGGCTTTCTTTTTTTCCCACTTTCCAGAGCATAACCTCCAGTCTGTATAACATAGCTTCCAGAAACCAGAATAAGGGGACCCAAACCCTAATGCTTTTCTTGGGCAGGTCAGGTAAAAAATGGGTTGACATTATGACAACTGAAGAACTGGAGGAGGTACATTCCTTGTTTAAAGAGGGTTAAGTTTTATCTGATTATTGCTGTATAAGTGTTTGAGATTAGAGTTGCTAGATACCCCAATTATTTTTCACAAGTTGTTGGAAATATCAGTTTTCATGGGAAGTTTCTTAATTTTAAAGACCAACCAATTCTAATGCTAATCAAAACAAAATCTTGTGTAACGCAAACAAAACACACACCTGAGTATTATTAGTTTGCAGGCCCGAGTCGAAAACCAAGATTTCTCATGAAGGGTGTGAAGGAATCAGTTGGAGAATTTGTTAAATGCAAATTTAACACATTCTCAAAAATTCAGTCAGTTTTGGTTTGAGCCCAGAAATCTGCATTTCATCAAATGTTCTTGATTCTGATACAGGCGGTCCCAGTGCTGGACTGAATTATCTATCTTTAAGTTTCTGGTTAAAAATGATGGTGTTTTCCTCTTTTCTCTCATAGGACTTTATTTGTAACCTTTTAATTAAAAAGGAAAAATAAATGTGTAGAGTAAGATCAGTCTGTCACCAGATGAGTCTGGCTAGCATTTTCATCAATAACTTCAAAGAGGAGCTTTTGTGCACCACTGTTCTGAGATGGCTGTCAATTTTATAGGGTCAGAGACCTACTTTTCTTTACTAAGGTATTAGTCTGAATTAACTGGCTTATGCCGCAGTAACAACTCTCAGCTTAAAATATGTTTTATTTCTCCCTTATTTATCTTGTTCATGACACAACACTGTCCCCTGAGGTGCGACGGGTGTGTAAGGGTTGGGCTCGCCTACACATCATCACCCCTTAGGGTCTCAGGCTGATGGACCTCTACCATCTAAAATATCGCTGGTCACCATGTCAGGGAAAAGACATGTGATCAGGAGCAATTGTCCCTTAAAGTTCTGCCCACATGTGACACAATGTCACTGCTCAGATTCTTTGCTCAAAGGAAGGCATATAGACATGCTTAACTTCAAGGGGGCAGAGAAGTACAACTCTACCATTAACTCAGTAGTAGAAGAATTGGAGATATTTGGCAGCTTAATGACTACCATTCTTAGCAAGAAGTACCCATTTCTCAGGGTGTAACTCATCTTCAGTAGTGACAAATAATATGCACTGCTTGGTGATACAGTCATATCTTATTTCAAGATATAATTCAGGAACTATGTTGTGTGGGTAAGATGCTTAGTGTGTTTACGAGTTAATTGTTATGCTTTTTTGACAAATTGATATGATACACCTTCAAAACCTTCTTCCCCAACTCCCAGGCATAAAGAGCTTTGCCGTTTGGGCTGGAAAGCCAGAGCTCAAATTGTAGGGATTTAAGAGGAGATAGTCTGAAGTGTTAGCCTGCAATCTCAAACCTCTGTGACAGTAATTGCCAGGGACAGTGGAATTAAATGGATGAGGAGCAGAGGCCATGTCTTTCTGGTTTGCTACTGTGTCCTCAGTGCCTGGCAGAATACCTAGAATTCACTCTCTGTCAATTGACTATGTATGTGAATCCAATGCTCAGATACATAAAAATACATAGACTTGTTGGTACTTTGGGTAGCTCCTTATTTGGGGTTCTCATATACATTTTAGGCATTTAACAATGAGTTTTACCTTTATTTTTAATCAATAATTTAAAGATTTCAAATAATTGATAATTAGCCTTAATATTAAATATTGGGATTGGAGGTATATTTTTTTTAATTTTTTAATTTAATTTTATTTATTTTTTTATACAACAGGTTCTTATTAGTCATCAATTTTATACACATCAGTGTATACATGTCAATCCCAATCTCCCAATTCATCACACCACCACCACCACCACCCCACCACTTTCCCTCCTTGGTGTCCGTACATTTGTTCTCTACATCTGTGTCTCGATTTCTGCCCTGCAAACCGGTTCATCTGTACCATTATTCTAGGTTCCACATACATGCATTAATATACGATATTTGTTTATCTCTTTCTGACTTACTTCACTCTGTATGAAAGTCTCTAGATCCATCCATGTCTCTACAAAGGACCCAATTTCGTTCCTTTTATGCCTGAGTAATATTCCATTTTATATATGTACCACACTTCTTTATCCATTCATCTGTCGATGGGCATTTAGGTTGCTTCCATGACCTGGCTATTGTAAATAGTGCTTCAATGAACATTGGGGTGCATGTGTCTTTCTGAATTATGGTTTTCTCTGGGTATATGCCCAGTAGTGGGATTGCTGGATCATATGGTAATTCTATTTTTAGTTTTTTAAGGAACCTCCGTGCTGTTCTCCATAGTGGCTGTATCAATTTACATTCCCACAAACAGTGCAAGAGGATTCCCTTTTCTCCACACCCTCTCCAGCATTTGTTGTTTGTAGATTTTCTGATGATGCCCATTCTAACTGGTGTGAGGTGATACCTCATTGTAGTTTTGATTTGCATTTCTCTAATAAATAGTGATGTTGAGCAGCTTTTCATGTGCTTCTTGGCCATCTGCATGTCTTCTTTGGAGAAATGTCTATTTAGGTCTTCTGCTGATTTTTGGATTGGGTTGTTTGTTTTTTTAATATTGAGCTACATGAGCTGTTTATATATTTTGGAGATTAATCCTTTGTCCATTGATTCGTTTGCAAATATTTTCTCCCATTCTGAGGGTTGTCTTTTCGTCTTGTTTATGGTTTCCTTTGCTGTGCAAAAGCTTTTAAGTTTCATTAGGTCCCATTTGTTTACTTTTGTTTTTATTTCCATTACTCTAGGAGGTGGACCAAAAAAGATCTTGCTGTGATTTATGTCAAAGAGTGTTCTTCCTATGTTTTCCTCTAAGAGTTTTATAGTGTCTGATCTTACATTTAGGTCTCTAATCCATTTTGTGTTTATTTTTGTGTATGGTGTTAGGGAGTATTCTAATTTCATTCTTTTACATGTAGCTGTCCAGTTTTCCCAGCACCACTTATTGAAGAGACTGTCTTTTCTCCATTGTATATCCTTGCCTCCTTTGTCATAGATTAGTTGACCATAGGTGTGTGGGTTTACCTCTGGGCTTTCTAACTTGTTCCATTGATCTATATTTCTGTTTTTGTGCCAGTACCATATTGTCTTGATTACTGTAGCTTTGTAGTATAGTCTGAAGTCAGGGAGTCTGATTCCTCTAGCTCCATTTTTTTCCCTCAAGACTGCTTTGGTTATTCGGGGTCTTTTGTGTCTCCATAAAAATTTTAAGATTTTTTGTTCTAGTTCTGTAAAAAATGCCATTCGTAATTTGATAGGGATTGCATTGAAGCTGTAGATTGCTTTGGGTAGTATAGTCATTTTCACAGTGTTGATTCTTCTAATCCAAGGACATGGTATATCTCTCCATCTGTTGGTATCATCTTTAATTTCTTTCATCAGTGTCTTATGGTTTTCTGCATACAGGTCTTTTGTCTCCCTAGGTAGGTTTATTCCTAGGTATTTTATTCTTTTTCTTGCAATGGTAAATAGGAGTGCTTCCTTAATTTCTCTTTCAGATTTTTCATCATTAGTGTATAGGAATGCAAGAGATTTCCGTGCATTAATTTTGTATCCTGCAACTTTACCAAATTCATTGATTAGCTCTAGTAGTTTTCTGGTGGCATCTTTAGGGTTCTCTATGTATAGTATCATGTCATCTGCAAACAGTGACAGTTTTACTTCTTCTTTTCCAATTTGTATTCCTTTTATTTCTTTTTCTTCTCTGATTGCCATGGCTAGGACTTCCAAAACTATGTTGAATAATAGTGGTGAGAGTGGACATCCTTGTCTTGTTCCTGGTCTTAGAGGAAAGGCTTTTCACCATTGAGAATGATATTTTTCACTATTGAGAATGATGTTTGTTGTGGGTTTGTCATATATGGCCTTTATTATGTTGAGGTAGGTTCCCTCTATGCCCACTTTCTGGAGAGTTTTTATCATAAATGGGTGTTGAATTTTGTCAAAAGCTTTTTCTGCATCTATTGAGATGATCATATGGTTTCTATTCTTCAATTTGTTAATATGGTGTATCACATTGATTGATTTGTGTATACTGAAGAATCCTTGCATCCCTGGGATAAATCCCACTTGATCATGGTGTATGATCCTTTTAATGTGTTGTTGGATTCTGTTTGCTAGTATTTTGTTGAGGATTTTTGCATCTATATTCATCGGTGATATTGGCCTGTAATTTTCTTTTTTTGTAGTATCTTTGTCTGATTTGGTATCAGGGTGATGGTGGCCTCATAGAATGAGTTTGGGAGTGTTCCTTCGTCTGCAATTTTTTGGAAGAGTTTGAGAAGGACGGGTGTTAGCTCTTCTCTAAATGTTTGATAGAATTCACCTGTGAAGCCATCTGGTCCTGGACTTTTGTTTGTTGGAAGATTTTTAATCACAGTTTCAATTTCATTACTCGTGATTGGTCTGTTCATATTTTCTATTTCTTCCTGGTTCAGTCTTGGAAGGTTATACCTTGCTAAGAATTAGTCCATTTCTTCCAGGTTGTCCATTTTATTGGCATGCAGTTGCTTGTAGTAGTCTCTTAGGATGCTTTGTATTTCTGCGGTGTCTGTTGTAACTTCTCCTTTTTCATTTCTAATTTTATTGATTTGAGTCCTCTCCCTCTTTTTCTTGATGAGTCTGGCTAATGGTTTATCAATTTTGTTTATCTTCTCAAAGAACCAGCTTTTAGTTTTATTGATCTTTGCTGTTGTTTTCTTTGTTTCTATTTCATTTATTTCTGCTCTGATCTTTATGATTTCTTTCCTTCTGCTAACTTTGGGTTTTGTTTGTTCTTCTTTCTCTAGTTCCTTTAGGTGTAAGGTTAGATTGTTTATTTGAGATTTTTCTTGTTTCTTGAGGTAGGTTTGTATAGCTATAAACTTCCCTCTTAGAACAGATTTTGCTGTATTCCATAGGTTTTGGATTGTCGTATTTTCATTGTCATTTGTCTCTAGGTATTTTTTGGTATCCTCTTTGATTTCTTCAGTGATCTCTTGATTATTTAGTGACGTATGGTTTAGCCTCCATGTGTTTGTGTTTTTTACGTTTTTTTCCCTGTAATTGATTTCTAATCTCATAGCGTTGTGGTCCGAAAAGATGTTTGATATGATTTCAATTTTCTTAAATTTACTGAGGCTTGATTTGTGACCCAAGATATGATCTATCCTGGAGAATGTTCCGTGTGCACTTGAGAAGAAAGTGTAATCTGCTGTTTCCGGATGGAATGTCCTATAAATATCAATTAAATCTATCTGGTCTATTGTGTCATTTAAAGCTTCTGTTTCCTTATTTATTTTCATTTTGGATGATCTGTCCATTGGTGTAAGTGAGGTGTTAAAGTCCCCCACTATTATTGTGTTACTGTTGATTTCCTCTTTTATAGCTGTTAGCAGTTGCCTTATGTATTGAGGTGCTCCTATGTTGGGTGCATATATATTGATAATTGTTATATCTTCTTGGATTGATCCCTTGATTATTATGTAGTGTCCTTCCTTGTCTCTTGTAACATTATTTTAAAGTCTATTTTATCTGATATGAGTATTGCTACTCCAGCTTTCTTTTGATTTCCATTTGCATGGAATATGTTTTTCCATCCCCTCACTTTCAGTCTGTATGTGTCCCTAGGTCTGAAGTGGGTCTCTTGTAGACAGCATATATATGGGTCTTGTTTTTGTATCCATTCACCAAGGCTGTGTCTTTTGGTTGGAGCATTTAATCCATTCATGTTTAAGGTAATGATCGATATGTATGTTCCTATGACCATTTTCTTAATTGTTTTGGGTTTGTTTTTGTAGTTCCTTTTCTTCTTTTGTGTTTCCCACTTAGAGAATTTCCTTTAGCATTTGTTGTAGAGCTGGTTTGGTGGTGCTGAATTCTCTTAGCTTTTGCTTGTCTGTAAACCTTTTGATTTCTCCATCTAATCAGAATGAGATCCCTGCTGGGTAGAGTAGTCTTGGTTGTAGGTTCTTCCCTTTCATCACTTTAAGTATATCATGCCACTCCCTTCTCGATTGTAGAGTTTCTGCTGAGAAATCAGCTGTTAATCTCATGGGAGTTCCCTTGTATGTTATTTGTTGTTTTTCCCTTGCTGCTTTCAATAATTTTTCTTTGTCTTTAATTTTTGCCAATTTGATTACTACGTATCTCGGCATGTTTCTCCTTGAGTTTATCCTGTATGGGACTCACTGTGCTTCCTGGACTTGGGTGGCTATCTCCTTTCCCATGTTAGGGAAGTTTTCAACTATAATCTCTTCAAATATTTTCTCGGGTCCTTTCTCTCTCTCTTCTTCTGGGACCCTTATAATGCGAATGTTGTTGCATTTAATGTTGTCCCAGAGGTCTCTTAGGCTGTCTTCATTTCTTTTCATTCTTTTTTCTTTATTCTGTTCTGCAGCAGTGAATTCCACCATTCTGTCTTCCAGGTCACTTATCCGTTCTTCTGCCTCAGTAATTCTGCTATTGATTCCTTCTAGTGTATTTTTCATTTCAGTTATTGTATTGTTCATCTCTGTTTGTTTGTTCTTTAATTCTTCTAGGTCTTTATTAAACATTTCTTGCAGCTTCTCTATCTTTGCCTCCATTCTTTTTCCCAGGTCCTGGATCATCTTCACTATCATTATTCTGAATTCTTTTTCTGGAAGGTTGCCTATCTCCACTTCATTTAGTTTTTTTTCTGGGGTTTTATCTTGTTCCTTCATCTGGTACATAGCCCTCTGCCTTTTCATCTTGTCTATCTTTCTGTGAATGTGGTTTTTGTTCCACAGGCTGCAGGATTGTAGTTCTTCTTGCTTTTGCTGTCTGCCCTCTGGTGGATGAGGCTATCTAGAGTTTTATCTTTAAATATTAGTGATTTTGACTTCCAGCATTTCTTCCAATGTGTCACTCTTCTTAGAAACACTGTTGATTGACATATAGGTTCAGTTGCTGTGCTGGACCTTAAATTCAATGGCACATAGAATTAGAACCATTAGGATGAGCTTGGATTTAATATAGTAAAAGAACAAATTCAGTGGCCTTCACTGTTGCTGCATTGGGGGAACCATATGAGTGATGATTGTGAACCAAAGGCCCCACGGATTCTGTTGTCTGTAGGACATTCAGCACCGCGTTCTAACTCTGAAACAAAAGCACTGGAAGAGCCACTAGTTGCATGTGATAGAAACAAAAACAAAACTACAAAAATATATTTCAAAAGCCCGAGTAGCATAAGTCTAAATGTTTTTCTGTGTTGAAATTTTGCAGAACAATTATTAGTTTCATATGGACAATTGAAATTTTTCAGTTGTCTTGCAGAGGCTCTCTTATAAGTCTACAGAGGCCTTACAGTTGTCTTGCAGAGGCTACATTATAAAATGATGCTGATCATAATAAATTAATAATAATAATATCCAACATGTTTTGAGTGCCAGGTAATATGCTAAGCAGTTCACCTATGATTTAATACTCATTATTAGTCCCACAAGGTAGTAATTTGATGATCTCCACATTTTTCTCTCTTTAAGAAAATGAGAGCAAGAGACCACTTATTTGCCCTTTATCACATAATTACGTTGTGATAGCATGCGCATTCTGACCCATGCATGTTTCTCCAGAGCTTTTATCTGTTAAATCAGGAATTAAGAACCCCCAAATGCAACAGAGATAGTGAATCACAATGAGAATATCTCTGCTCTGGGGGCCTCTGGGTAAGTACCTCTGGAAGGTGAAGGATGGTTTGCAATCCCACTCATTTATTTGATTAGGGGGTCTCCTTATCACATTTCCTGGTCAGCCTTGACTTTGACATATACCCTGGACTTGGATCTGGGTTCAGATATGAAGGGACAGAAAGGACATTGATTAGTAGTACAATCTCTTAGGGTATTGGTGCATTAAAGCCAGAATCTTTGCCTCTCACTCTGCTGGTTTTACCCCTTACTTGATGTGATTCACAGCTTTTGCCATTATTATGCTCAAGAATAGCTAATGAGAAGGACACAAGAAGACCATGTCGTTTAGGTAGATCATTTCAGCATTGCTTTGTTAGTACTTAGATTATTTGTGGAATTAATAATGCAATGATGCAATCAGTCTTATAAATTTCAGCTTTGATTGGCTTGTTGTAAATCACATTTGAAGAACATGGCACATGAAAGAAGGATAAGTCGATAAAAACCAAAGAAATGAAGGAATATTAAATGCAAGAACCCTGTCTCCTAGATGCATTTTCCTTTGTGCCCATTTGACCCATGTTAATCTTACCAGGCAGTATAGTGTACCCAGGAAAGAGATCAGGCTTTGGAGTCTGTCAAACTTAGGTTTGTATTCTGGTGTTAACACGTTCTAGTTATATGGTTTTTGCACATATTAGTTACCTTCCCTGAGCCTCAGTTTCTTCATAGGTAAAATAGGTATAAAATAACCAACATTCTTAAGAATGTTAAAGAGATTAAATGAAATTATGTGTGTAATGTTATATGGTAGGTGTTTATTAGTAGCCAGCTTCCCGATTGCCCTTTGATTCTTGCTAATATGTCATAATGTGGAGATTTGTTCACAGTTTAGGAAATAATGAGTTTAAATGAGAGTCCCTTTAAAAACAGGACATAAGAAGTTATTTTTTCTAAGAGAATTCATGGAATTGGATGATTTTTAACTACTTACCCTAGGGTTAACTATGATTAAACTTTTCCTTTTGTGGGTGCCTTTCCAGTAGAAGCTTGTGGCAGAATCAAACTTCAGAAGTTTGTCAATCTGTGAATTGCATGGTGTTTTTTGTCACACATTGGAATTAAATGAAAGGGAATTTCTGGCTTTCAAGGTTACGTTTATTGAAGTACAGAGCAAAACAGGGGAATAAGGTGTTTCTGAGAAAGCATGAGTAGGCAAGTAAATGATAATCTACTTTCTTCTAGATTTTCTTTAGCAATTCAAACTCCCATAAATATGTTGTATCTCCTGTGTGTAAATATAGTTAAACATTAATGGTATAACAAGGGATTTTATGAGGTTTTAAATCATAATTACTTATGATTTCTTCAAACTTTAAAAAAGGTAAGTTTTTTAAATGATTGAAAGTGTTATACAGTAGACAATTATTAAGACTGTTGCCACAATGCTGTGGTAGATAGAATTCTAAGATATCTCCCATGATTCCTGCTGCATGTTTTATAAGTCCTTTGTAATCCCTGGGACTGTGAATGCATCAATCCCACGATTAGGTTTTGTTATATGGCACTTTGCCTTAAGGAAAGGAAGTTATCCAGGAGGGACTGACGTAATTATATGAGCCCTTTAAATCTGGTTCTGGAGGTCGGAGATGGTCAGAAATAGAGAATTCAGGGAGATTTGAAACAGGAAAGGGATTTGACCTGGAGATTCTCCACTGCCGGAGAGGGCCATGTAGCAAGGAATGTTGACAGTGTCAAGGAGATGAGACAGGGCAGCCAGCAGGAAATGGGGACCTTAGTTTTACAGCTGCAAGGTCAACAATTTGAATGCGCTTGGAAGCTGATCCTTCCCCAGAGTCTCCAGAAGGGAACACAGCCCAGCTGACACCGTGATTTCTGCCTCAGACCCTGGGCAGAGAACCCACATATGCCAAACTGGACTTCCTAAATGGATATTGTTTCAAGCTGTTAAGTTTGTAATAATTTGTTAAACAATATAAAACTAATATAATTTCTATTACCAACTTAAAATATACCTTTTTTTTTTTTTTTTTTTTTTTTTTTACTATTTAGCCTGTGCCAAGCACAGTGCACTTTACAGACATCATTTCATTTAATTTTACAGGAACATCGTCAGATGAGCATTCTGAGCCCCATCTGTAAGAAAGCTGCAGCACAATTTAAGACGTGTGCACAGGGCCACTAGATTATTGGCATATAACTCAGATTTGAATTTAGATTTCTCTAATTCCAAGTTTTGGCATCTTACATGCCCCTTAATTGGGTAGGAATGAACATTTCACGGAGGTGATGACAAGCCTTCTACAGGATGATATGACATTGATGTGACACTTGATCTACAGAATATCTTATTTATGAACCCTTAGCAAGGGATAAAGAAATTTCATTTTAGTTTTTATGTGACAAGATTACCAGCTATGGGTATTGTAGTTTTAAACCATTGTATGTGAACGCATTTTTTTTCCCTTACAGTTGTCCTGGAAAAGTTGAATTATATCCAACAATGCATTTTAGATGTCAGTTATGGCTCAAAATTGTCATTAATATAAATAAAATTATACATTCTAAAATGACTGACTTTTAAAGTGCATTATTAATACTTTCATAACGTTTAATTTTATTTTTATCACCCTTGCCTATATTGAATAGATGTCTTTTAAAACCATTTTAGGGTTGTTAATGTTCTTGATATCTTTATTAAATGTCTTATGAAGTATTCTTAGAATACTAACTTTATAGCTGAAAGGCTAAACTATTACACATTAGAAATTCTATATAATAAAGTTAATTTTTTCCTTAAGCCTTCCATTGCTAAATTGTTCTTTAAATTAGTTTTATGTCATTATATATTCTCAAATAGGCCATTATCTTGTCATATTTTTTAGTAAAGTATTAGTGTGTTTCTGCCTCTTTTCTCTCTGATGACCTCTTTTCTTTCTCCTTTAATACATGGAAATATTTCTTGCTTACATTTTCATTTCCTGATGGCAGTCTCATCTTTCCCCAGGAGTTCGGCTGCCCTTGTGTGCATTTTTCTAAAGTCTTTTCTTAGATTAGAGACCTCATGCTCGCTCTACCTCTGCAGGTGTAAACATCTCCTAGCTCTGTCCATTAATGCTTACTGATTAGTTGTCTCCACTAATTCTTCTTTTTTAAGTGAAGTATAGTTAATTTACAATGTTGTATTAGTTTCGAGTGTACAGCAAAGTGATTCAGTTATACATAAGTACATATATATATATATATATATATATATATTCTTTTTCAGATTCTTTTCCATTATAGGTTATTGTAAGGTATTGAGTATAGTTCCCTGTGCTATACAGAGTAGGTCCTTGTTGTTTATCTATTTTATATATAATAGTGTGTATCCACTAATTCTTAATACTCCCCCTGCCACTTATCTCCTCTCTGTCTTGTTGAAATACTTTACTCTTCATTCCCTACATTTATTATCCATCCCTTAACATCTGCCTTATCTATTGCAGCTTTATTCATTTTTCAAAAACATCTGTTTTTGGATATGTCTTGCAGGCAGTGGAAATAAAACTTGTTAGACCAGATGAGGTGAGAGAAGACGAAAAATCAGGGATATCTCAAAGGTTTTTGACTTAGGCAAATGGGTACAAACTGCTTAATTTTACTTAAATAGGGATGATCTGAATTACCGTGACTTCTGTGCATGCCTTAGCTTCCTGAGTAGATTATGAATTTCTTGAATATAGGAACTAAGTCATCTTGATTGTTTAATCTGCACAGCACTTAACACAGCATCCTGCATAGAGTATCACTCAGTAAATGTTTAATAATTGAATAAACCAGTTTAACTTTATCATCTTTTGTCCTTTTGCAAACCATTGCTTTACTGCCTGTAAGTCTGCTAAGGCTTAAATTCTCTCCTCTTAATAATGACCAGCAACTCTATGCAGACGCTTACAACCAATCATTAAAATTTTAGAGACAATTCTAAATCTTTTACTTAGTAGCTTTTTATGGTTTATTATAATGATTTCATCTACATATTTTAAAATCTAGTTCTGTTTCCAAACTGTGCTTTTCTTGTTGGATGGAATGTAAGCTAAAGTACGTGCTGGGGTACAAGCAGACTCTGAAAATGATCCGACATGGCAAAGCGAAACTGGTCATCCTCGCCAACAACTGCCCAGCCTTGAGGAAATCTGAAATAGAGTATTATGCCATGTTGGCCAAAACTGGTGGCCATCACTACAGTGACAATAATATTGAATTGGGCACAGCAAATTGTACCCATTCAATAATACTGAATATATTATTCAATATTCAATATATTATTATATTATTCAATAATATCATTGAATTGTACCCGTTCAATAATATTGAATTGGGTACAGTGCACTGTACCATGCAAAGCAGTGTTTTTTTTAATGAAGTTTCTTTTTTCAAGCTTTAAGGAGTGTTGTCTTTATTATTTTTGGAGTTCCTGAACAAATCAGATTCCCAGGGAACCATAAGGTGTTTTATCTGGTTTCACTGTTCCCAGAGCTAGTAGGACAGGAGAAGGGAATCTTCTTTTCATCAGTTGATGTTCTTCTTTCTGCCCCTCTCTTTTCAGGGATGTGAGTGAAGCTCCCACTGCTCTTATAGATCTTTCATGCTCTCATTTATCATTGTATTGTAATATAAAAATAAAAATCACTATATGAGGGGTCCTTCCTTGTTGAAAGTAATTATTTTTTTAAAAAAATAGAGTCCTAAACAATTAGAGAACTTACCAAAAGTTTTTAAAAATATTACTTGGTATATTAAAAATATATTAGAAACAGGCAATTGTAGATGTGTTGTTTTAGCAACACATTACTGAGTAAAGAAAGGTATGACACCTTTCAATCATCTGACAATTGACGGGGCTGACAGTGCCATTTCTACAGTGATTGTCATGGATATCATGAGTGTCCACAATTGAAGGTGAGCCCTAAATTTTCAGAGAATGTTAAGTCCAATTAAAATTTATTTTAAGATTATCCCTTTAAATTTGAAGTGAGTGATTTGCATTAGATTTTACAACAGTAGTATAGAGAATATGCCTGAGAATGTCAAATCCCATAAGGATTTTATTTCAGAATATCTCCTTAAATTTGCAGTGAGTGACTTTTGTTAGACTTTACAACATAAATAGGCAAATTTTGGTCAACTTTTGCAAACCAGTGTCTATAGTTTGATAGACTTTGTCAGGAGTAAAATATTTTAGTTAATGCCTTTACTCATTATTATCTTAATGACCCCATGTACACTATAATATTTAAGTTCTCCAGGCTTTCATTTCCTGTTTCAAAATGAAGACAGAATTGCAGATCACAGCATTTGTAAATATTAGACATGTTTTTTGATAGTTGAATGAATGTATTAAGACAAGGAGCTGTGTTTGAGAGTTATCCATTACCTGTGAAAACAATTCATCATCAGTCCTTACGTAGAGAACATTAATGTGGCTAAGATAAATGGATCTGTCACGTATTTTTAGGTAGGAATTAAAATGGACAATTCTAACAAGTAACCAAGCTAGTACATAAGATCCTCATAACTGGCATGGCATGCAGATGAAAGGATTCTATTAGAAGAGTGTGTAGAGAGTTCCCTCTGGGTTGAATCTAGATCAGTTGCGTTGCAGAAGGTGGTTACGCATGGATGTAGGGGCAGGAGTGTGCTAGTGTAGCCACTTCTATACTAGAACCAACCCAGCAAACATGCACACCTGGAATTCCTAATTAGCCAGTGTGTGAAACTGAGAAATGGTTAGAATATTCTTAAAGAAATGGCAGTTCTGTATTCTCGTCGACTTCATAGATGTATTTATTTAGCAGTGTCCTACTGCCACATTGAAGACCATGAGAAAATGTTTTCAATGTTGTCTACTACAATCAAGTTGAAAGTACGATATGCAAAGCATGTTTTACTTGAATGTTGCAAAACAAAACACAGACAAAAATGAAACCCCTGTACTTTCAAAGTCAGAAAAATTCAATTCCTCCTGACATAGCATAGCATAATAAATAACAGTATCCTCTAAGGAGCTAAGTGTAGGGTTTGAGAGTGGAGTTTAGAAATCAGAATTTATGACTTTTTTTTTGTGAGAATCATCAATGCATCATGGGGCATCTTGAATGAAGCTCAGAGACAATCACAGAGAAAGAACTGCATTAATAGCAAGATTTAGAGTTGGCTTTGCTTCCCTAAATGCAGCAAAGATCATCATCATCATCATTATCACCATCACTTATTGAGTGCTTACTAATTGATGAGTGCTTACTATGCTCTGGGTACCACTGTAAGTACATCTTATATACCAACTCATTTAATTCTTATACTGACCTTATGTTGTAGAACTCTTTCAATTTCACAGAATGAAATCTCCATGAATGCATTTTATTCTGTTTGTGTGTGAGCACATTGTGTGTCCTCAGATCCTAGAACAGTATCTGGCACAGACCATGTGCTCATTAAGTCTTAGTTGAATCCACAACCGAGGAAACTGAGGCACTGAGAGATTAAATAACTTGCCTCATATTATAAAGATAGTAAATGACAGAATTCAGATTCAAATTGAGGGCTTTAAACTTCACACAATCCTAATCAACTGAAACAACATTTTGGGTGAAAGACGTGTAATTCCTTCTCTTTAGCTGTTGAAGGTCTATGAGGCCAGTAATAAGACTCCTTTATTCCCCTCCTAAACTCACAGAAAACGTAGACACAGGAAGCAGACATACGGAGATTAGAATATCAGTTTTATTTCTGACCAAGCTGGATTGGAGAATGTGGCTTACATGTGTGCTCATGGTCAGGCTTCCTAATACTTCACCCCAGGAATATTGGGGCCTGCAGATAGACACACACACTCCTAGTCACTGTTTCATATGTATGGAACCCCAATAGTGTAGCCAGAAAGGGACACTTTCAGCTCTGTCTCTGGACGAAAAGCTTATGCTTGATATTGCATGCTTATCACAGGAAGCAAGAACACAGGACACGGCTCTCCTGGGGCAGGTAGATCTTAACCCAACAAAGTGTTCAGTTCCTTCTCCCAATCTCACTTGTCACAGTTCTCTTTCAGGGGAGACATGAATGAGTGGGGAATGGCGCTGGAAGTGTTATTTCAATACTGCTCCCAGGAAAATGTGAGGACTGGGGAATAAGGGTTCCCCCAACACTAGATCAAACCTCCACAGGGCGGCAGTTCCTTTTGCCTCCCTAGGAAAATAGAATACGCTAACTCTGAAACCATTAAATTTGTTCCTGATTGTCCCGTGACAATCTCTGCAGACCCAGGGCTTATGTGAGTCTCAGAAGTGATTTTGATATGCAGACTCTAGATTCCTCAAAGACTTACTTACTTACTTGTGGCAGCCATGAATCCTGTACCTGCCTGATAAACTTCAAGGAGAGGCGCTGTTAGGTGCCATAGATTTGGGAAGTTGGAAAGCAGTGGCCACTTTCTGCTCAGTGAGCTTGCCTCACCTCCCAAGTAATCGCCACGCTGATTCGTGCCTGGGCCAGAGTGTGAAGAGGTGGAGGCACGTGGGTTCTTGAACGGGAGATTTCCAGAAAGTCAAAAAATCAACAAGTAGATTGACTTTGGCAAATCCATAGAGAGGGACTGGACAGGAGAATAAAATTAGAAGTCTTGGGAGAAGAGATTACAAGCAGAGCAGTAGAAAGCTGATTTTGATTTTCTGAGAACTCCAGAATTATTAAGGTTTTCTGAGGCACACAGTAGAGCAGTGGTTGAAGAAAGCGATTTTCGGAGTTTAAAGGATGAATTTGAGGGAAATGGTGTTCTTTCACGAGGTGTGATGTGGGCGGGAGCACTGAGTGCCGTGATCCAACTAACAATTAACAGGGATATGATCTTGGCCCCTGATGTGAAGCAAGAGATGTCACATTTCAGCAGGTTCAATGAAGACAGAGATGAGGGCTCTTGACTCTTGGAACAGGTAATAATACATCACCATTATGAGAATAACAGATGAGGAATGTAAACAAAACTATTGTAACCACATTTAGCTCCAGTGGTCTAATAAGCTGATGAAGTGTATATTTAGAAAGAGCCTAAAAGAGTCTTACAACTGAACTTCCATTCTAACTGACGTAGTCCTATTTGAAAGTAATGCAGAAAAATATAAATAAATAAAAACAAGACAGAAAACGTGTAGCATATTAGACTGTAATGTATTTTCTTCCAATCATGCTCTGGTAGTGCTGTGCCTAACATAGTCCTGATTATTTGAAGGTCCTTGTACCCTGGGGGGATCTTTGGCAATGAGAGTATCAGGAATTCTACACATTTAAATGAGCTCTCCTGCAGGAAGTGCTAAAGTGAATGCTTTGTGCACATAAAAATTCTTCTCTTGTTTTCTTTGATTTAATAATAAGAAATTTGAGAATCCATTTAAGAAAAGTTATTTGCAGTTAAAAGGTCTACTGGGGGGAAAATGGAGCATTGCCTGACCCCAAAGGATATATTATCTCTTCACTGAGCTTGCAAAGACAGGGACAACCGCTGTTTAAGGCACCGTTTAGAAAGACAATCTGTTGGAGTATTTTTAAAGCATGATGGATGTTTAATTCTAAAAAATATTGTTCAGCACATCGAAATGCTAGGACTCTATTGATTACTACACATTCCTCCATGTTTATACTGTAAGAAACGAACAATTGCATTTATAAGGACTATTCAGGTTAAGAGAATACTGACCAAAAACAAAATAAGAAACTGGGATTGAAGCATTTAATATAAATTGCCAGCACTGATATGACTCACCAGGCAAATGAGAAAGTGAAGTGTTGGTGTGGGTGGAGGGTGCCTCGGAAGGGAGTAGACTAGGATATTTTTATCAGAATGTGCATATTAGGAGTCTAGTCAGTTCATGGCTGCCTGCACGGTGTGTATAAAATGAGTTAGTGTGTATAATTATATCCAGGCCTCATCCCAAAGAATTTTGGAATCTGAGGTACAGGTGGTGCCAAGTCTGATATACTTGGGGCAAGACTAGATGACAGATTCATATCGGAAATAAGATAATGTGCACAAGGGTATACACTGATGCCATGAGTGAGGGAAGTTAAAGCATTTCCGTGCTTCACCAAGATGGGACCAAGTGTCTTCATTCTTGAGACCATAGCTGAATTCAAGAGGAACCACTGAGAGCAGCTGCGGTTCCACTGGTTGGTTGCTTTGCATTATTCCAAACAAGCAGTTTGAATGATTTTTTAAAAGTCGCCTAGTTTATTTGAAAATGCTGAATTTACCAAATGGTTTGGGTATTGTGTTAATCGAAGGTCCAGAAGAGAGTTCAAGCATTAGAGAAACTTAGGAGTAATTCCCAGGAAGAATTGAGAATCAGGATATGATGAAATGAAATAAAAGAACACATTAAAATTCACACATGTTCCCTCGGTTTTTCTTTCCTTTTTCTATAGAAATTATGAACCAGTATCTTTGAAAATTTTTCTAAATTAGGATTAGACTCTGGAATAACATAGCTCTTGACAATTACTTTCTGCTTCCCAATCTAGGAAGCTTAAATCCTTTCCTACACATAACAGAATTTAGGATTATGCAGAACTGTGTAGTGAAACAAGAGTTTACTTGAAACATGTCATGGTGGTTAATATTCCAAGTTTTAGTTGGACGTGAGTTTCTATCTGGGCTCTGTCACTTATCTGCTTTGTAACCTTGGACAAGTAACACATTTTTTTCCAAATGTCAGCTTCTGCATTTGGAATAATACCTAGCTCACAGTGTTTTATGAGAGAAGATAAGATAATATATGCAAAACATGTAGCAAACTCCTGGCATGTAGTATACACGTGGTAAAAGCTGTTTGTATTCATTCTTTCATAAATGTATTTACTTTTTAATAAGCATTCATTGAATGCCAAGTATGTGTCAACAATAGTTCTAATCCGTTGGAATATTATAAGTGTACAAAACTGATTCTTGCCCCTAAGTTTACATCTTTGTGAACAGAGCAGAAATAAATACACATAGTGAAGTACATTACGTAGTATGACAGTAAGTGATGAATGCTATGGAGAAAATAAAAATAAATAAATAAAAGTAGAGCAGGGAAATGAGTATTGGGAAAACTGAAGGCAAGATGAGATGTTGACATTTCTATGAGGATTTAAAGAAGGAGTCACATATATGGATGGCTGGGAAAATAGCATTCTAGGATGGGGAGGGGTGCAGTCAGTTCAATGGCTTTAAGGTGGGAGTACGTCTAGAACAAGGAGGCCAAGTTGATAGAGAGAGATGAAGTTAGATATATAATAGAGAGGATGGCTTACATCACTTAAGGCTTTGTTGGCCATAATAGGAGCTTTGGTTTTACTCTGAGTGAAATGGGGAGTTTTTTCAGAATTCCAAGTGGTGGTATGGCATGATTGCATTTTCTCATGTCTTATAAGACCCACTCTCAGTGATACAATGAAAATAGGCTGTATGAGGGCAGAGGTGGAAGCTGGGAGACAATTGTTATCCAGGTGAGAGATGGTGGCGGCTTAGACCAAGGTGGTAGCAGTAAAGATCTTGACAGGTAGCAGGATTTTGAATACATTGTAGAACCAACAGTTTTCCTGAGGGATTGGATGTGGGTGTGAAAGAGAAAAGACAAAGATAATTACAGGGTTTTAGCCTAAGCATCAGCAAGCATTGTAATAAATGTAATGAGTATTATTATTTTACAATTTGTGGCTTTTTGTTTTATGCACTTGAAAAAGAACAGTGAACTCCCTTATACTTCTTTGTAACCTCCACAGCACTGTGAAAACGATATGCACCCAGCTGGTGCTGAATAAGTGATTGTTGAACCTTTGAGGGCTATGGAGACAACTCTACTGGTCAAAGAAAATAGTAAGGCATGAAAAGATAATATGACCTTTCAGAGGAAATCTTCTTTTACTTTACAGCTTGATCTAGGTCTGGCTCTGCCTATGCGTTCCCCATTAAATTGTCTGATCCAGGCACCCTGCTCCAGCCATTCTCCAAAATCAATATGGATGCCCACAGCCTTCTTGATTGCAGAAAATTGTCTCCCTTGTTAGGGAGCCTTAGTAGTGATCTGGCTTCGTTGTTCTCTGGCCACACAGAGACAAGTACTGTGCAGTCAATGGAAATGGACAATGGATGAAATTTCCTGACTAAATAAGTCTAAAAAGTCTGTCTAAAATTTTTCTTACATGGGCAAAAGGCAGTCTCAGTTCTTCTCTTTCTGTGGTGATATATTCTTAGGAACTAAAGAGAACTGCCACAATATTTTCTGAAAATGATGTATTTCATTTCTGTATTAGATTTATATTCTTGTGAACATTTACAGATGGGATTCATAAAAACTTTCACACTGAGAAAAGAAACAAACATTATTATTTCTGGGAGGACCAAAGGAAAAATCAATTATGTAGCTTACTTACTATTTCTGTTTTTTCATCATAATCGGTGAGTCACAAATAAAAGCAAACTACCGAGACCCAACAGTTCAGACACGTAGTGTCAGCTCCTTACAAACAGGAGAGCTGGGGGTGAGGCGTATTGGGCACAAGTGAAATACCTTGATTTAACTATAACTGTCCCTGTGACTATAAACTGGATGTGTTTTTCTTGCATGAGGCATAAAGGCTCATTTATCAACGTTTCTCTGCCCTTATAGCAAAAGGCTGAGAGTTCCACGTTCTGAGCTCAGCGAAGGCAAACATGGGGTGAATCTCTTTGATCTATTAGCTGGGGTTGTACAACAGCTGCCTTTTTTTTCTTTTTTAAGTCTTTGTTTATTTATTTATTTATGGCTGTGTTGGGTCTTCGTTTCTGTGCGAGGACTTTCTCTAGTTGCGGCGAGCGGGGGCCACTCTTCATCGCGGTGCGCGGGCCTCTCACTATCGCGGCCTCTCCTGTTGCGGAGCACAGGCTCCAGACGTGCAGGCTCAGTAATTGTGGCTCACGGGCCCAGCTGCTCCGCGGCATGTGGGATCTTCCCAGACCAGGGCTCGAACCCTTGTCCCCTGCATTGGCAGGCAGATTCTCAACCACTGCGCCACCAGGGAAGCCCAACAGCTGCCTTTTAAAACTGCCTGGAGAGCTGAAACAGCAGTTTAAAAGACTACCAGGAATGGCAGGAACAAGTAAGGGTGGACAAAGTGGGAAACATTTTCTGGTAAAACCCCAAATGTATCAACCTACAAGTTTATATAACGAATACTGTTATAGGACGTGGTGCTGGAAACTGAATTTAGGGCAGTGGGGAAAAATCAAGTGCTCATAGCAGTATATTAGAGCAGAGAAGGAAAAAGGATAAAATTTAAATGCAAATCAAAAAAGGAATGAAGCAACATGATTATTTGCATTGAAATATTTTATGGAAGAGATACGATCAGAGCTGAGAAATTAAAAGTATACTATAGATTAATAAAGAGTAAATTTAACACCATTGTAAAGCAATTATGCTCTAATAAAGGTGTTTAAAAAAAGAGTAAATTTAATTTTTTATTTCATATACGGTCTGTAATCACTATCCTTGAAAGGACAGTTTTTCATGCATGAGTCTTGAATGTTAATACATATATATATATATATATATATATATATATATATATATCTTTTCAAATATTCTGACTAAAAATTTTGACTGTAAAAATTTTTTCTCGTATCTCTACTTCTTATATAGTAGTAAATGTCTAAAATAAAAATATTTTAATGTTCTGAAAAATATATAGACATAATTAGGATTCAGGGACAGATCTAGAACAAAGTAAAATAATGTTATGAATCACAAAGAAGACTGAGTTTGGGAATTTGCATTAAACTGAGTATTTTCTGACCAGATCTAGGTGTAGCGTCCAAACCAATTTTAAAAGACCACCAAAGAATTCTATTATCACTTTAATTTCACAGTTATCTTTTCTTTTTCTTTTTCAACCTTTCATTTATCTCCTGCATGTAGTGAATCTTTTCTGTTAAGTTCCTTCTGCTGTGTTTCTGCCCTCACTTTGAGGTCCAAACCCTATGCTGTAATCTACTTTCTTAAGATTTCTCCCTAATTGGAAGTCTAGGTCTCCTAAAATTGCATCAAACGGGCCTATCATAAGAATTAATAATCATGACAGTTAATGGCTAGCTAGCTCTTTCTCCCTTCCTCCCTCCCTCCCTCCCTCTCTCTCTTTCTCTCTCTCTCTTTCTTTCTTTTTTTCTTTCTTTCCTTCTTTCTTTCAACTATGAGACCATGGAATCAAATGAGTTGAAATGATAGAAGGGAAAGGTTCTGAGAGCAAACTAAAACAACTTTTAAAATTTTTAAAAATTTAAAAAGAAGCATGCATTATAAATAAAAGAATGGCTTGAGAAGCCTTCGCCGACACCCCAGTTTTGATTCAGAGTCACTCCTGTTACCATCAGCCACCTCCTACCTCCTGACATCACCGCTTAGCATGACTGATTATTTTTACCATTTACACATGCTTTGTAGACAGTCATCTATTTACTTGTTTCTTTCCCCTCAAAGACCATGATGGCTACATACTATGTTCTTTGTCTTTTATCTAAGTGTATTACGTAGTGTAACAATCAGTCCCTCAATTATCGTTTTTTTTTGTTTTTTTGTTTTTATTTTTATTTATTTATTTATTTATTTTTGACTGTGTTGGGTCTTCGTTTCTGTGCGAGGGCTTTCTCTAGTTGCGGCAAGCGGGGGCCACTCTTCATCGCGGTGTGCGGGCCTCTCACTATCACGGCCTCTCTTGTTGCAGAGCACAGGCTCCAGACACGCAGGCTCAGTAGTTGTGGCTCACGGGCTTAGTTGCTCTGCAGCATGTGGGATCCTCCCAGACCAGGGCTCGAACCCGCGTCGCCTGCATTGGCAGGCAGATTCTCAACCACTGCGCCACCAGGGAAGCCCCAATTATCGTTTTTTTGAAGGAAGAAAAACAAGAGGAAAGAAAGGAGGAAAGAAAGAAAATTTATTTATCCATTTATCTTTCTACATGTAGCCCTCTTCAGAAGTTCCAGATTTAAGATAGAGTGATATAAGGCTTTTGATTTAAATATGGGACAGTTCAACACCAAAATTTATATATTGGTATGTGTATACACATACACACAAATATATACATATAAATCAAATATTATTATATATATGTATACACACACAACAATATATAATACATGTATAAACAAACCATATACACACATACATATATATATATTTAGGTGTATATAATACATACTAATATGTAACATATACATATTACATCATGTATCTATGGAATGAAAAGTTGAAATGACATCATGATTTATAAAACCAGCACCGACTATTTAACTGAACTGTAGGTTTCTTTATTATTATTTCTACATTATTTTATCTCCTCATATATGTAACTTGAGACTGGTGCATGGCAAGTGTGTAATAAATATATATATGATGTGATTATACTGGCACTAAAGATACCAAATAATCTTAAACTAAATGAAAAATTTTTCCAATGGTTGTGTTTTTGAATGACATTTTATTATTGAAATAGTTATTAGCATGGGATTTTTAAGTCACAAAAAATGTTTCAGTACAGCTCTCTGTCTAAGTAGCTGTTGAATTTGGATGAGATAAAATGAATATAATTATGCACAGTTCACAGGGTGATCATGAAATTATATATAAAAATTTAACCCAGTCCATGCATATAGTAAATGCTTAATAGGTAATAAGTTCCTTTTATTATCACACAATGGGAATTCAACAGATAAGACAAGTATTTAAGGGTTGCTACATAAAGTTTCTAAAAATTCCTAATTACATGTTCGGTGTAAAGTAATCATAACATTCTCCAATGTACAGACTGTCAGGAAACAGCATCCAGTGATGGGTGATAAAGTTAGTTACTTAAGGAGATTTCTTTTTTCCTTTTACACTAATTTGGGCCAAATTTATTTTTAAGAAGAAATTGATACTATCATCAAATTAGAATATCAGTTAGCTCCATTTTATAAGTACAGAATTTCTTTTTGAAGCTGATCCAAGAGATTCAGGGAAAGATAGCAAAGGTTTGTAATATTGCCAACAAGGCTCTTCATGCATTTACCTTTAGGATGTTGTAGATGAAAAATGTTGGATTGTTGAATATGAGAACTGAACTCTATTAGAAATAAAGGCAAATGATCTTATGCTTTTAGCATCTGAATCTAAAACCTTGCCTTAAATTTTTTTCCATATATGTTTAATGTAATTCAGCACTTTACCATCATAATACTTTTCCTACATGTAATTTATTGCAGGTTATCCATAGGTGTAAAGATAATACTTTATCTCATATTTGAGTGTGACAGGATTGGTATAGCCTTATCCTTGACCATAATCTTCTGTGATTATCATTCTGTGATAATCTATGTTGCTCCATATTATGCACATAGAACAAAGTCCTGGGCACTGTTGAGTGGTGAGTAGAGTGGGGAAACACACAACCATTTAACAACTCCTCATGCATTAGAAGTTACAATATGATTTGATTATTTCATTTGAAGAAGTAAACATTTCTGGAACCAACAGAAAGACTAATTAAATACCCAGGGATGGCAAGGACAACTTCAAAGAGGAAGTGTTATTTGAACTTATTTTTTAAGAACAAGGATTCAATGAGAGGGCATTTTACATAGAGGAAAGAGAAAGCACCGCCCCCCCCTGCCCGAAAAAGAATGAAGGAGAATAACATGGAGTTGGGTATGGCTAAGGTATACAGTGTGGGACAGCGCTGGATCAGGATGGAAAGGAGACAAAGATCATGAAGGGTCTGATGTGCTATGCTGTGATCTTCGAACTTGATCTTTTAGGCAAAGGAGAGTCATTGAGAAAAATTTGATCAGAGAAGAGACATCACATGATTTATTATTAGCAGTGTCATGGAGGGTATATAGGAGTTGGTGAGACTAGAAGCAGGAAAACTAAAAGAGGCCATTCCAGAGGTCATTGCCAGTGAGGATTGAGAGAGAAGGGAAAGTCAAGAGCGATGTAGGAAATATAATCAACAGAACCCAGTCAACAATTAAAATGCTGGATATGAGTAAGAAGTTCAGCCTGAGACTAAAAGTTTGACAGCTGACAAAATGATGGTGGCTTTTATCAAGACTAGAAACAGAGGAGGCAGAATTTTGAATATTTGAAGCCATGGCCTATATGAGCTTTTGAAATTTAGTGTTTTCAATGTCTATACTTCTATTACATTTAAATGCTTTCCTTCTACAAAATAGAAAAGAAAGAACTGAAAAATTATTTTGCAAAGTAAACAGAAATATCGCTGTCCACAGCAGTATTTTGTGAGGATGGTGAAAAGGTCATAAAAGAAAAAGTCAATTAGCAAGCTTTAACTTATGCACCTTTTTTATAAGAAAGAAAATTAATATAGTGGAATTTTTTCAATCCTTTGTATTAGTAATATATATACACACACACACATATATATGTGAATTGTAGTTCTTAGTGCATTAAGAATGCTCAATTTATGTTGATTTATAAAATAATTCATTATCTTAAAAAGGTAAAAGCTTATCCTTATCATATATATTGGACATGAGAATCATTTTTTATTAATATGTATTTGGGGAGCAAAATGTAAATTTATATCAACATAGTTTTTATTTTTAAATTCTCATAACTTAGTTGTTAAGCTGGTTTCTATCAGTACTTAGAGAACAGCATAGGATTTCAGGTTGGTGATTAATAAGCTCCAAGTTTCTAACTAACCCAGGGATACTAGATATGTAATAGCCTGTGCTCAGACTAAACTTTGAACTCTTAGTGTTCTAGGGTATCCCGTGTGCTCTGGATGCCATCTTTATCAACTTGAAATGGGATGGGGTCACTAGAATCTCCTCAAAAGAGAATCTAACCTGTGATAGTAAAAGTGAGATCTTTGAGAACATCTTCATTCTTTCCCCTGTCAGAGTCCCACACTGAGCACGTAGCAAAGGCTTGATGAAACATTACCTTGAGGAACATAAATTGCTTCTGGCACCACTAACAGCTTCCCTTTGAAAACATTCTCTCCCTTGTCTGTCAGGCAGGGGATGTCTCTGGACAATACTTAGTAAACTCTTGGTAGCTATTTGTTAATTGAACCAAACGGTCCCACTAAATCCATGGGAATCAATGTGCATTCAGTCTCCTCTTCCCTTTCCTAGTTGATTTCCTTCACTAGTGCTTTGGGGAGAGAGGTGTGTCTTCAGCTTCCTCACCAGAGCAACTGAATCATCAGGTACTGAAGAAAGACATTTCAAAGAAAGAGAAGGCACTACAAATCTTCTACCTGGTGATGGTTCTAAGGGCCAGAACAGTCCCAAACCTTATTGGGGGATAGATAGACCCTCCAGTGATTTCAAAGTCAGATTCATTTGTAACCCATAATCAGTGACTGTCATGATGGGGTATGTTTAGTTTATCCTTTGAGGACTTTGTGTCCTGTCCATAAACATACAGCCATCTTGATTCTTGTTTCGGATCCCCAAATGTGCTATACTTTTTAAATCAATGCATTTTCATTAGTAGGAAAAAAATCAAAGTAAATAAACAAAACTACAAGAACAAACAGAACATATAAAGATTCAAAAATTTAAAAGCACCAGGAGTCTTACACTGAGAGGAAATTTCATGTATTCAATATATGTTTATATTTCATGTTTCCAAATCATCGCAAAGAATCAAAGACCAAAACTTAGAACTATCATGAAAAATGATTGTAAGAAAACACAATTCATATTGGTTTTATTATTGGTCTTAACTCTTCCTGATTTTATGGGCACTATATTTATCAAACACGTGTTAAGTGTCTACTGGGAGGAAGATATTGGATAAGGAGCAGCAATTCTTTTGTGGTAGAATGGTGACAAATTATATTATCAGATTCCAAGTTTTCAACTTTTAATAGGGAACACTAAGTGCCATAGACACAAAAGTCGGTTAAGAATTTGTTGACTTTACTGAACTTGACTGATGACAAATGGCACATGTAGGTGTTAACAGAAATCATCCCAGGAAGCAAAATGTCTTTGTTGCTGCTGAGAGAGTAAAGCAAAACAGCAATGGCTAACTTGTCTTAAAATGTGTGCATGACATCCTATTTATGATACATGGTGAGCAAAATTATTAGCATCCTCATCTTCTTGAAGGGATGTCATTTACAGTTTGATTTTACTCTCCATCTTATGAGTGTGTGCCCTTATTAGTATTAGTGTTATATCTAAATTACAGGGGCGAAGACAATATAGCTTATTGCTTGGATGGTTAGCTGCAATTAATTAATATCTTTTAATACAATTAATATCTTTCCTGACTCCTTAATTATTATCATTTTTTTCTTCTTAGAGTATGTGAATGATGTTTGTAGTTGGCTTTGGCTTCTCACAGAAGCAGACTCTAAGATACACAATCATCTGGGAAGGGATATCAGGCGGCACTAGCTGAGGGAGGTCAAAGTGATACAGGGAAGGGAGGACAGCCAAAGCAGGGTACCACGGTGAGCAGGTTACTGCTGAGGACAGTTGCAGTTTCCTCCCACTGAAGTCATCTGGGAAATGGTGTAGAGCATGCCTTCGAGTTGTCTCCACTGAGAGGGAGAAAATGCTGAGTTATCGTTCCTCCAACTCTCATCCGTCGTTGGTTGATGGCTGTTCCCAGGAACACAAACTTTTCTGCAATTACACTCTGCCCTGCACAGCCAGGAAAAGCCCTCAGGCAGAGAATCACAGGAGCTTGCAGCAGAACATGCCAGCATGTAGAGCAGCTGTCCCCAACCTTTTTGGCACCAGGGACCGGTTTCATGGAAGACAGTTTTTCCATGGACTGGTGAGGGGGTGGTGCAGGTGGTATTGCCAGCATGAAGCTTCGCTCACTCACCCGCCGTTCAACTCCTGCTGTGCGGCCCGGTTCCTAACAGGCTGCGGACCGGTACCGGTCCACGGCCCAGGGGTTGGGGACCCCTGATGTAGAGGAATCATGATTGTCAAGGGGCTATGGATGAAGAACTGGCAGCAGATGCTACATTGGTCTTCTATGGATGTATACTACTGTAATTGTTCTTAATACGATTGTACTACCAAATTTTTGACTTGGAATCATCATCTATTACAATAAAAATAATGCACAGATATTTTGCACGTAACTCAGAATTTCTCTCCTCTGCAGGAACTTTCCTGCCACTAGACCTAAAAACCTACTTCCATTTATTTCAACATTCTGTCTTCTCACCCCGACATAATTAAGGATATTCCCTCCTCCCTCTTCCCTCCATGTATATATTGTCAATCAATTTTAATGAATGTACTACCTGCTTACTCAGGAATATTCCTCTTTCACTGATCTTGTCTC
The DNA here is from genome assembly GCF_949987535.1 of Balaenoptera acutorostrata. Classification (NCBI taxonomy): domain Eukaryota; kingdom Metazoa; phylum Chordata; class Mammalia; order Artiodactyla; family Balaenopteridae; genus Balaenoptera; species Balaenoptera acutorostrata. Next base: position 73,333,321 of record NC_080068.1, read on the forward strand.
CTGAATATTCAGCGGCTCCCTTAGTCCCTTCCATCTGCATTGCCAGATCCTTAACTATCTTCTACCTTATACAAGCAAACAAAAACGGTCTCTTTTCCCCCACCTTCTCTTGTTGCTGGAGTCCTCTTTCCCTTCACAGTCGAACTTCTTTAAGGTTGTTTAAAATCACGCTAGGCTCTTCCTCTTCTCCCACTTCCCTCACTTCAAGCTGGCCTCTGCACACATTATTTTACTAATGGCTCCCAGGTCTCTAAATTCAGTAAATATTCCAGACTTCAGATTACTGGATCTCTCAGCAGCAGTGACTGTACGCAACTCACTTCTTCACAGGGGTGTAAACTGCCTTTGTAACACTATAACACTATAATTATAATTGTAACAATTAAAATCTTATAATATAATAAGTTTTAGGGACACTTTATTTTCCTCTACTTTTTCTGAACATGCATAGCAGGAGAATATTCCCTGAAATGCATACATTCTTTAACTGTGTTTATGAAGTCAATAAACTTTAAAATTATTTTCTTTAAGGTAACTTTGCATATCTCTGTTCTGTCTTGAGGTGTTGCTCTTACTGTTTAGAGCTTTGAGGGTAATTTTATTTTTCTCTCTTTAGATTCTTAGTTGGCACCTCTTTGCAGCCACTAGGATGATCATATTCTCCTTTACTCTTTACTTGCCATTTGGTGTGTAAGTGGATATTCTTCATGTCCTTAGCATGAATATATTCATGTATTTTTATCATCTCTCTTTTCTAACTTTACAACTCCAGATTAAGGAGAATAAATTCCATTTGCCTCTATTTGGGTGAAGACTACGATAACATTTTAATTTCTCTCTCTTGGAACATTTTAAACCAATATCTATAGTGACTAAAGTTTTATTCAATCGTTTATTGAATAAATGTGAGAGCATGATTGGTTTTCTATGAGTAAGAGGAAAAAAACACATATAATTCAGATCCAGGACCAGCTACATAATTTGTGAGGCCCAGTCCAGGATGAAAATGCACGGCCCTTTATGCAAAACATGATGAAGAATTTCAAGGAAGCAAAAACAGAACATTAGACCAGGCATGGGACTTTCCTGAGCACAGGGACCTATGTGACTGCACAAATTGTATAGCTATGAAGTAGACCCTGTGCGGGTGTTTGGGGGCAGGTGGCAGCTGAGAATTAACTTTATAAATGAGTTTCAAATGAGTTTTATAACAAAATTTCACGAATACCGTTTTTTGGAATAAAATAGTATATAAAATAACAAAGTTGAATGAATATATTTATTTGGAACACCATAAGCGTGCTTTTGGCACAGAGTATTGTGGTGAATAGAAATATGTAGCTGATAAGAAAACACTTTTAGTTTTAAATTTATTCTTGACTGTGGTACAATGCTTTGTTTACCCTGAGGGCTCAGGAGCCAGAGTGCTTGGGTCCTAAAACCTGGCTCTATCTACTCAACGGCGTGTGGGTCATGGGGCACATTTCCTTAACTTTCCGTACATCAGTGTACACATATATTGGGATGATAACAGAGAATCTATCTCATAGATTTCTCATGTAGATTATTACATTTCAAGTCCTTTTAAGAGTAAGCATTCAAAAAAAAAAAAAAAGAGTAAGCATTCAGTCTACTCTGTTATTTCAAAATCCTTTTACTTTTTATTTTTGTTTTAGTGGATACAGTATTCCAGATTCAGTTTACTGCTCTTTCATGGTTGTGAATTAATGTTCAGTATAATATTAAAATATTTCATGATATTGTTTGTGTAGAATTACACATTTGACACTTAGCAATTAAGGCATTAAATTCATGATGGTAGAAATTAATGATGTACTTTTTTCTTATAAGAACACTGAAAGGGTTTTAGTTTTAAATTTTTCCTTTGAGCTTCCCCCCATTGCCATTTGGCTTATTTAAAATCAAAGATCTAAATCACCTGGTTAATAAAGCAATCCAGTTAATTGTGCTACACTTTGTAAGTTACATAACTTTCAAGTCTAATTCGATTTAATCTTCGCGGTTTAGGCATTCTTAAATACATGTAAAGGCAAGCTTGTTTGGAAGCAATCCTTGTGATTAATGAATGTTATTTGCTTTTATTTTTATGTTACTGAATGAAAAAGCTTTTTATAAAATATGAATTATGTTTATTTATAATGATTAACGATTTGTTTGTGCTTTATTGAGAAGATACACTAATTTACAATCTACAAACTAAATCTCTACCATCATGAAATACCATTTAAAATATTTGGTTTAATGGTCAATTACAGGACTGTATCAAACAGTAACCATACTAACTGTACTTTATTTTCCGTACTGGTGGTACATTTAAGATAGTTTCTGAGAAACTATTCATTCTGAGCAGTGTGCTGAAAACAAAATGCTCTAGTCAGGTATAGTTTCCAAATAAGAATGTCATAATCCTTCTAAGCATTTAGCATTTAGGATTGTAAGACCCTATGAAGTAATTAAGCAATACAGCTATTTTTGTTGGTTGTGAACGTTGAAAAGAAAGCAAAAAAGAAATATTCCCAAATATCACAGAACTTTCTAACCATGCCACGTACTTGACTCCTTCTCTCTCCTGTGGTTCTCATTATATAATATCTATATTCAATCTCTTTTTCTTACAACAGACAGTATTACTGAAGTCTTCACTAACATCTATGTGACCAGTTTTGGCCCCGTCTCAGATACAGATATGGTGAGTTTTTCATTAAACAGTATTTTTACTTCATATAATGGGAATTCTGGGGGGTAATTTAGAATAAACACATATTTTTAGTGTTATAGATTCTGGATCTGTCTCATGCCTATTTACTCCGCCCCAATACATGGACAGTTAAGGCTGTTAATCTGCTTATAGCTGTGTGCACCATTCTAACTTGAGTGTTCAGATTAACCCTTTATATTTTATATTATTTTCAAAATTTTCTACCCAGCTGCAGTGTGGCAAACAATTGTTTAAATAAAAATAATTATATTACTGAGAACCATTTTTTAAGATTAAGGCCCCTGGGCTTCCCTGGTGGCACAGTGGTTGAGAGTCTGCCTGACAATGCAGGGGACACGGGTTCGAGCCCTGGTCTGGGAAGATCCCACATGCTGCGGAACAACTGGGCCCGTGAGCCATAATTACTGAGCCTGCGCGTCTGGAGCCTGTGCTCCGCAACAAGAGAGGCCTCGATAGTGAGAGGCCCGCACACCGCGATGAAGAGTGGCCCCCGCTTGCCACAACTAGAGAAAGCCCTTGCACAGAAATGAAGACCCAACACAGCCATAAATAAATAAATAAATAAATAAATAAATAAATAAAAGCAAACCTTTAAAAAAAAAAAAAAAAGATTAAGGCCCCTGCTTGACTTCCGTACGTCTGGGGCAGTTTCATAGATAACTGCTTCTTACAGGTTGTGGTTATGGTCGGTGTTACAAATGGAAACCTTCTATTAACATTGAGTAAGGTGGATTTCTTGTCATCCTAGCTACATAAATACAATACATACACTCATACATATAAATTAATCTAAAGAAAACTAGAATCTTAACATTCTTGAATTCTATGGAACTGGCCTTTATTTTTCTTTAAAATGAGATCAGTAGAAGAGGGAAATTAGTCTGTTGGGTTAGAAATCAGTGGACTAGATACATCGTCGATAAATCCTTGGTTAAGCATAAGAATTTTAGTAATCAGTCTTCCACTTCTACTGCTATCTACAGTGCTGTATTATAGAAGTTTTTTTGTAGAAATTATTTTTCATCCACCTTCCTTATGGTCAGGAAATGAGAATTAGAGGAGATGCCCTTGTCCCTGCTTTGCCTGGCCTTTCTCCATCATGTCATCTCTTCCCAATTTCTTCCCTTTATCTGATACCCCAAGGGGAAGGATAAGTGTGCAGGTTTTCCACCTGGATAAACACACAAAAACTAAAGGTTTTCCTTTTTTGCAGATGCTGATTAACAATATTAGCCAATTTTTTAAATTGAAATATAGTTGATTTACAATATTGTGTTAGTTTCAGGTATACAGCATAGTGATTCAGTTATTTTGTTTTCAGATTATTTTCCATTATAGGTTATTACAAGATATTGAATACAGTTCCCTGTGCTATACAGTAAATCTTTATAGCTTATCTATTTTATGTATAGTAGTTTGTATCTGTTAATCCCATATTCCTAATTTACCCCTCCTCCCCCCCCACCCCCCCCACCTTTGATGACCTTAAGTTTGTTTTCTATGTCTGTGAGTCTATATCTGTTTTGTATATAGATTCATTTGTATTATTTTTTAGATTCCATATGTAAGTAATATCATACATTATTTGTTTTTCTCTGTCTCAGTTACTTCATTAAGTATAAAATTCTCTAGGTCCATCCATGTTGCTGTAAATGGCAATATTTCATTCTTTTTTATGGCTGAGTAATATTCCATTGTATACTTATATACCACATCTTCTTAAGCCAATTTTCTATTGACAGGCACTTGGGTTGTTTCCATGTCTTGGCTATTCTAAATAATGCTGCTATGAACACTGAAGTGCATGTGTCTTTTTTTTTTTTAATATAAATTTATTTATTTATTTATTTATTTATTTTTGGCTGTGTTGGGTCTTCGTTTCTGTGCGAGGGCTTTCTCTAGTTGTGGCGAGCGGGGGCCACTCTTCATTGCGGTGCACGGGCCTCTCACTGTTGTGGCCTCTCTTGTTGTGGAGCACAGGCTCCAGACACGCAGGCTCAGTAATCATGGCTCACGGGCCCAGTTGCTCTGCGGCATGTGGGATCTTCCCAGACCAGGGCTCGAACCCGTGTCCCCTGCATTGGCAGGCAGATTCTCAGCCACTGTGCCACCAGGGAAACCCGCATGTGTCTTTTAAAATTAGAGTTTTTGTTTTTTTCCAGTTATACACCCAGGAGTGGGATGGCTGTATCATATGGCAACTCTATTTTTAGTTTTTTGAAGAACCTCCATGCTGTTTTCATTAGTGGCTCTACTAATTTACATTCCCATAATTATCCATTTTTTTGGGACCTCCCTACCTTTGCTTTAGGGAGCAGATATGCTGGTTTTATCACTAAAAAATCAGTTTTTCTTCCACCCAGAGCCATTCCTCTGACCTCATAGTTCTTTTTTATATTAACTTGGATGGCTGAAGATGTAAAGTGGAAGAGGGGTGATGACCCCCAATTTTGGGGAGGTGAGTGATAACAAACACTGCTGACCTTTGAAGTTCTTTCAAATTAGAATGTGAAGATTTAAGTGCTTTTTCCCCCCAACTTCAGGCATTAACTACAATTCTGCAACAACAGGAAAAATCCCACTTTTCAACATAACTCTCCTCCTCCCTTGCAGTATCCTATATCATGACCTGAAATATTAATCCTCCTCTTTCCATAGGTTAATTTCAGTGTACACAAACTTGAAAAGATCATAGAGACATATTTTTAGTAAGAGTGTATATCCCAAACATTATTGGTTGGCAGTAAAGATAATATTCCTGTGAAGCTTGTCTTAATAAATGCTCCCTATCTTAGAGACACAGTGTGAATGAGCACCTAACCTCTATGTGGAGTCAAGTGCAGAGAGTCAGAATTCTGTCAAGCACTACATTGAAAAATTAGCAGAATATTATATAAATTATGGTTCTTATATGGTTAGCTATGGTGTTTTATTACAAGCCAAAACAGAAAGGCAAATGATATAGGACCCCAAAATATCAAAGTTTTCAACGTTTTAGACTTTGTGTAGTGAATATTAATACTAACAGCTACAATGCTAAAGTTTTTTTGTTCATTTTGCAGAGTGAATTATTTTACCTGAAAAAATCAAAAGTAAACATATCTTCATATATGCTTTTTCTAGACATGCAAATGTTTGTTATTTGAGCGTTTTAGACAAACAGTCATATCTTTGGCAAAATATATGAAGAGACTTTTTTCCAGTGGTGATAATGAATTAAACTAATCCTCCTCTTCTTTGTTCTGACCATTCTTTGTGATAACTGAAAAATTTAGAAAGCTGGTAGCTTCAACTCAAAATGGATTAAAGACTTGAATGTAACACCTGAAACCATAAAACTCATAGAAGAAAATATAGGGAATAAGCTCTTTGACATTGGTCTTGGCAATGATTTTTTAAAATTTGACAGCAATAGCAAAAATAAACCAGTAGGACTGACTATATCAAACTGAAAGCTTCTGCACAGCAAAAAAACCATCAATAAAATGAAAAGGCAATCTACAGAATGGGAAAAAATATTTGCAAATTATGTATCTGATAAGGGGGTAGCATCCAAAATATATAAAGAACTGGTACAACTCAATAGTAAAAAAACAAAACAAAAACAAAAACCACAATCCAATTTAAATAAGGAATAAAAACTGAATAGACATTTCTTCAAAGAAAACATACAAATGACCAAGAGGTACATGAAAATATACTCAACATCAATAATCATCATGGAAAAGTAAATCAAAGCCACAATGAGATCTCTCCTCACACCTGTTAGAATGGCTATCAACAAAAAGACAAGATATTCAGTATGATATCACTTATCCACTTATATGTGAAATCTAGAAAATAAAATAAACTAGTGAATATAACAAAAAAGAAACAGACTCAGAGATAGAGCGAACAAACTAGTGGTTACTGGTGGGGAGAGGGAAGGGAGGATGGGCAAGATAGGGGTACAAGATTAAGAAGTACAAACTACTATGTGTAAAATAAATAAGCTACAAGGATATATTATAGAGCACATCACAGGATTATAGCCAATATTTTATAATAATTATAAATGGAGTATACCTTTAAAACTGTGAATCACTATATTGTATACCTGAAACATATAATATTGTACATCAACTACACCTCAATAAAAATAGTTTTAAAAAAAGGCAAGAGATAAATGTTGTCAGTGATGTGGAGAAAAGGGGACCTTTGTGCAGTTAGCAGCCATGTAAATTGGTGTCATCAGAATAGAAAACAGTATGGAGGTTTCTCAAAAAATTAAAAATAGAACTATCATATTATTCAGTAATCCACTTCTGGTATATATATTCAAAATGAAAATAGGACCCCCCAAGAGAAACCTGCACTACTTTTTTTTTTTTTTTTTTTGGCTGTGCTGCATAGCTTGTGGGATCTTTAGTTCCCCGACATAAGGGATTGAACCTGGACCCCCGAAGTGAAAGCACCGAGTCCTAACCACTGGACCGCCAGGGAATTCCCTGCACTCCTTTTTTTATTCACCATTTTCCACAATGCCAAGATATGGAAATATGATGTGATATATATATCACATGAGAAAGAGTGAAATCCCGGCATTTTTGACAACATGGATGGACCTCAGGGTATTATGTTAAGTGAATAAACCAGACAAATATTGCATTGTATCACTGACATGTGGAATAAAAAAGTCATAAAGAGAGAGGGTAGATAAGTGGTTGCCAGCTGCTGAAGGGTGGGGAAAATAGGGAAAGGTCGGTGAAAGGTATAAACTTCCAGCTACAAGATGAATAAGGTCTGAGGATCTAATGTAAGGCATGGTGACTATAGTTGATAACACTGTATTGTATAATTGAAATTCACTAAGAGAGTAGAACTTAAATGTTCTTGCCAAAAACAAACAAATAATAAATAAATAGATATGAGGCAATGGATATGTTAATTAACTAGACAGAGGGAATCCTTTCACTATGTATATCAAATCACCACTATGATTGCTTCAGATACCTTAAAATTTTTTCATCAATTATACTTCAGTAAAGCTGAATTTTTTTTAAAAAAAGGAAAATAAAAAGAAACTGTGATCGTTTAGTTAGTGCTTCCATGTAGGAATTTCATCCAGGCATTTGATGGGAAATTTATATATATTTACAAATCCTAAATTCTGGGAAAAGTCAAATAAGAAAATGGGAAAAAGCATTATAATTCTGCAAGAATTAAAGCTTAGCATAAGGAATCCACAGATGTCAAGTTGCAGCCCAGAGCAGGGAATGCTGTGTGAAGCTGAAAACTCAAGGTTAAGGACAAGTCCCAGAACTGGGACAGGACCGTGTCTGAGTGAAGCAGTCACGATCAGGCAATAATGCGTCTAGCAGTTGTGTGTCCTGTCTGCTGCTGTCATTTTGAAATAAATTTGAAATAAATATTAATAAGCCATATGCAAAAATAAATATATAAAAATGAAAAGGTGGGAGCTCATGTTAGGTGTATAGTCGTTGGCAATAGAGCAAATTTAAACTCATCTGTGAACTGAATTCAGAATGTTGGTGTCTTCAGTGACTTTAGCCCAAGAATTTAAAGAAATTTTAACAGGCTCAAGACAGGCTTTCTTATTTTGGGGGGCACTACCACGCATTGTATTAAATATGAAAATGCACTCATATTCCAAACCATATAGGTTGAATTGAGTTGAGTAGAATTGTGTTTGGCAACATTTAAATATTAAAAAATCACTTATTTTTATTTTTTTAGTTTTCTTTATGTGTTTTGGATTATGTGTGTGTATGTATGCGAGCACATGCACTTGTATATTGAGAAATTCCCTAAAATGAAATACATATTTAACATCTCTTAGGCTCTTGAGATGCTTGAAGGCCCTAGACATTTTTTCCTAATACACATTTTCTTTGAATCACCTAGCCTAACATAGTCCTATAGAATTCTCTTTGGTCATGTCAAATTTTCTACTTTATTTCCATCTTTATGCACCTTGTTTACTCAGTCTTACCAATAGTTGGGTTGGGGGGAGTCTAGTTAATTGCAAGACCACTAACTGGGTTACTTACTCTATCATCAGAGTCCAGTTAGAGGAAAGGATCCATAACGGTAATTAGAACAGGGAAAACCTCATAGAATGAATTATAGATTAGTACAAGATGGCTAAATAAAAATGTAAAAGAAGACTCTAAGCAATATAGATTTAGCAGACGCAGAGGGCAGCATCTGCTTCTGGGGTGAAGCATCATGAACAAGGAAGGAACTCAGGACTTGTAAAGGAGTCCTTCCCCTAAGGCGAAGACTTAGAGCTCACTGGAGAGGACCTTATGGTTAGAGGAGTATGCACCTTCTGCTGGTGAAGAAACATGTGAGGGTACCTGCTGAAGCTGGTCAGAGGAATATCCTGCCTGCTGGCTGACAACTCACAGCCCGGCAGTCCTCTGAAGCTGTGTGAGAGAATGACAGTGCACCTGAACCAGGAAGGGAACCGGAAAGAAAAGCCCTCTTCCCTTGCTGTGACATAGCAGTATCCCTCCAGCACCTTCTAATGGCCAAGCCTAACATTGTGTGAGCTGGTGAAGGAGCACTGTTTACAGAGCTCTTCTCCTGTGTCACAAAGAAGGGGAAAGGAGGGTGGACTTGGAGCTGAGAGGCAATTCACTAATAATAGGTGTACATAATAATGTGTGCTATGAGGAGGATTTTGAGGGAGAGTCAAGGGGTAGTTTGACCATGCAACAGCTGCTGTTTGATATGCGTCCAAATCTAGAGAAGAAAATGAAAGCTGAGTAATTTATATACACATGTAACACAGACACATACGAACACACACACTTACTCATATTATAAATATATTAGGGAAGACAGAGCTCAATTTAAAAACATGCATACATTTTGTGAAGAGAAATGACTTGGACCTCACGGTGCTCACATGGAGTGATTTCCAATCTTGATATTACTTTTGTTGGAAAGCAAAACAAATAATGAGGAAAAGTTTGAATATATGTTAGTATGTATGGCCAGGTCAAGAAATGAAACTTATATGTGCGGCTCTAAAGAGAAAGAAGTTTAGTATGATGCAGAGGTACAAGACACCCACATTATTATTACCCATACATAAAAGTGGATATGAAGATATCTAATTCATGTCTTACAGAAGCAATTTGTTAATGGGAAAACAGTAAAGAATAAATTTGATTTCACTTTTGGTAGCTTAGCTAATACCCTTATTTCTATGCAGTGTGCATACTCAGTAGCAAGACTTAAACTCCTAAGTCCTCCTCTGCAGGTCAGTGATGTAGATTTGTTATGACATTAGCCTGAGAGGAAAAAGCAGCCTAGCAAAAAGAATTAAGAAGCAAAAGAGCAAGCAACACACACACACACACACACACACACACACACACACACACACACACACACACACACACTGCTGTCTCAGAATCATTAACTAGTGTAATTGTCCAAAGAAAGTTGCAGATCTAAATTATAATTAAAGATTCTAATTACAGCACTTGCAATTAAGTACAGTTTTTTCTTTAAAATTTCAACATTTAAAAAAATTCATGAGTAGGAAGGTAAACTTGGGGATGTACTAACAGCTAATTGACAAAGTTGGTAGTAGCTAACTGCACATTTAAGCAATTTATAGCTCTTCTGTGTGTATTTTTTACTTTTTTATTTGTTCTATATAGGGGGTCCTTTCCCATTCTAGTAAGCATTTTCACTGGGTGAACATATTCTTCAGACATAAGTGGTATAGCGACCAACTATTGCACTGAAACCTAGACTAAGAACCTCAGCCCAAATGGTTATCTCTTGCACTGCTAAGTGTTAGGGTTAGATCTTGAACGATGAACACTTTGAAGTCATCTCAAGATTTCTGATCTAGAGTTTACCATTAGGCTACTAAGAAGCAGTCAGCCAGGTAAGTGGTGACCTTGGTTTATTGATCATATCAATCCCCTTAGTTAATACTTGTCTATCTTATGAAAACACAGAGTGCATTAACTCTTAGAAACCCCAGAAGCTATTGGGATATTATATAGTTCAGTAGTTAACATCATAGGGAGCTTTAGAGAATTATTAGATCTTGATATTTGGCCAAAAATTAACACTGGGTTTAAGCTGTCAACCCTTATCAGAAGTTGCCATTTGTAAATGTATCTAGATAAAGAAACCTGCTGCAAACACAGCAAATACTATATATCAAAGATAAACTAATAATGTTTCCTCACTTTAAAGTCAGAATGTAGAAGTTGATAACTGGACAGTTATTGATATTTTGGAAGGATAGGAATTAGACTTAGCTAATATTCAGCCCATATTTTTCAGCACCCTCCTAGAATTTTTAATAATGTTCCTCAAAATGAGAATCATAGACACTTGTGTTGGGATCAGTTGGAGTATTTATTTAAAAAGTGATTTCCTAGGTTCCTTCTGCGATCTGTGGAATCATAATTGCTTGTTGTGGGGCATGACAGTCTGCCTTTTAACAGGGTTGAGGTATTTGACTTTATGCTGAGGGCAGCCAAAACCCATCACAGGATTGGTGGACGATTGGGGTAATAAAGAAGGAATGTGAAGAGTCAGATTTTCTGCAATCCAATAATTTATATTAGAGGACAAGGAAAGGAAAAAACTGTTTGAAAGCTGATATATGCCAGCCAAGAAATGATTGTAGACTGGGTCAGGGTAGAGGGACTACTACCCTGAAAGAAAGAACTGAAAAGATTTAAAAGATGTGATAGAAATGATAAGCCTTTGTGATCTGTTGGAAGTAGAGGTTGAAGGAGATGTATAGTATGAAGGCTTGGGGGCATTGGGTGGATGGTGGTACCATTCACTGGGATATGGAACACAGGAAGAAAAGTTTTGTTTGCTTTTGGTTTGGTGTCTAGGGGATGAGTATTTACGTTTTGGACGTATTGAGTTGGGGTCTTTGTGAGAGATTTAATTGGAGACGTCTAGGTAGCAGGAATAGACTTGGAGCTCAAGAGAACTTAGAATGCAGATGGCTTGGGAGCCATTTGATGGTAGTTGAAGGCATACATGAACTTGTGCAAGGAAAGAGATTAGGGTGAGATGGTAATCATACACTGACAGAACCTCTAGACTAGAAGAGGATAAAAAAGATTGCAGAGGAATCTGAGAAGGAGCAACCATGGATGTCTGTCCAAATGGAGGTGCATTCCCTTCTGTGACTAGACTGTGCTCTGATCCTTAAGAACAAACATCAGAGGCCACTGCCTTTCCCTCCTTATCAGATGCAACAATGTTCAGTAGTCAGGTATCTGTATAATGTATGGCCCTCTGTCCAGGTAGGATTCTGTATCCTGAAGAAAGTATGATTCATTTAGTAATGGGATGAACCCATAGGTTTTGCCCACAGTGAAATCTCACCTACGGAGTGGGGTAATAGTTCCAGAAAAGAGTGCAGATAAAGGTAGTTTAACTAGTTTGACTCAATCCATTACCTTTTTGCAGGAAGGTGACTTGTAGGAATTACATATATCTAGTCATAGCTCACTTGGCTGCCTCAGGGGAGGGCATTCCTTACCACTTGCCCATTCTTTTGTAAAAACTAAATAACACACAGCTAGGATTTCTGAACATGAAGTGATTTTTAAAATAAAAATTGCAGAAGTTGCAAGTTCTTTCCCCAGGTTACAAGGGTGGGACCTGTCTTTTGGGGAAAACTATGCAGAGCTTGTATGACTTGAGGAGGAATAATAGAAACCATCCACCGGTGTTACTCCCATACATTCTCCAGGAGACACCATTACGTATAGATTATTGTCAGACACAGGAGGTCTCAGGTCCCATGATGAGCATTTTCCCGAGAGTTAACTACAACACCAGGAGAATGTGGTTTTAGTGCCAACGCAGGAGAGCATTACAAAAGTAGGGAGAAAACAACGGTGTCATATATTATGGTAAAGCCAAGAAAAGGATTTAAATGTGTCATTAGATTAAGAACAAGGAGATATTTGTTGATCGTGGTAAAAGCAACCAGATTGCAGTGGGCTGAGGCATGTAGGAGGTGAGGAAATGGAGAAAGAGTGGCGGCAACATTTTTAAGCAGCGTGGTCGAGGAGAGAAGGCAAGGCGGGGGGCAGTAGCTGCAAGGCATTATAACTATCAGACAGGCTTTTATTTTTAAAGGTTGCGTTGAACTTCTCACTGTTCTTGGAACCTGCCATTATCTTTAACAACTCTCTGGCCTTGCAAGTGTTTTCCCCTGTTCTTGTTATGCCTACCCTCCTCCTTGGCCAACTGGAGAGCTTTCATTTACTCAAAGCCAAGCTCCATTTCATCTTCCCTGATGTTTTTCTGGGCTACTCCAAGTAGAGTCGGTCCTTCTTCTCTCCATGCTCCACCACATGGCTTTCACACATTTGTATGACTTTGCACGCTAGATTATAAAAATCGGAACACGTTTTTTTTCTTTACCGCCGTCTGAGCTACTAGAAGGCATGCGTTGTGTTTGTTCTTTTCAACCAGATTTGCTAAGTACATACTCTGTGTCTGTCACAGTGTCGGGAGCTGCCCTCATGTTGTTCACAGAGTAGTGGGGGAACAGCTAAGAAAAAATAAATAAAAAAACATCAACTTTAAAACAGTGTGGTCATGTTTTTATTGAAGTATTTATGGATTAATATGGTGGCAGAGGAGTTGTGGGTAGAGAATATCTATATCTGAGAAGGTTTCTAGAAAAGAAGATAGTGGAGGACAAACAAGGACTGGCTAGCTATGTAATGGGAAAAGTGTTTTAGCACAAAGTGAAAGAGCTTGTTGAATTTAGTAAAATGTAAAAGTTCAATGTGACTGCAGCCTAGAATACTCTTAGAGATTTTGGGGGAGATAAAGCTAGAAAATAACTTAGAATCAGATCATGAAGGGCGTTATAGCCAAATGCCCCAAAACACCATAAAAGCATCTCCAAATAAAACTTAAAACATAGATTTCTGTTACCATAGATCTTATTATAGCCTGACTTTTTCATATGTGTCAATATATTTAAAAAAATAAATATTATATAAAAGAAAAGCCTACTGTGATTAGTTTAATATAGTTACACAGACACACACACACATAAACATATACACTTCACACTTGTGAATTTAAGGATTAGGGTATTGCATGCAGGGGACTGACATAAGATATCTGAGAGCTTTTCTACCGTCTGCCTCTGCTGATGCCTTTCTCCTTGTGCACCATTTGAGCTGTTATGGCCCAGAATCCTTGTTACTATATTTAATTTCCAGTGGCTCCTCTCATTTGTTTATTCATGGACTAATTATTGCTTTTTGCCTATGTTCTGGGCAGCTAGATACTGTTGATACATTGAAGAAGGTGGTCTTTGTACTTGTTCTCAATGTGGAGTAAAAGTTGCCAAATGTAGGGGTTGACAGGGAAGAGAGACTGCGAGGGAGATCAATGAGTTTGGGTAGTAAGGTGAAGCATGACACGTCAGAGGCCCTGCAGTATCACTATTGCTATAGGCAGCATATATGGAGAATTGCTAAGCATGAGACTAGAGAGGTAAGGGAGGGAGGGGTCATTGCAGGGCTTTGGAGGCTGTGAGAAAGCATTTGGGTTTCATCCCAAGGGCTTTAGAAATTCAACTGATCAAACTCAGCAGCATTTCACTCTTTGGATCTTCTTTTGCCATATCATGACAATATCTGGGGTGCATCTTGTAGCTTTCTGTTCACTTTCAAATATCAAAGGGCCCAGTCCAGTCCAATTTTAACTTCAATCTCGTATGCCATTTAGAGCTTCTCTCCTTTTCTTAGCCGTGGTCACAGGTAAGAGGTGCACAGTGGGTGAGAGGCCATGATCTACTCTTCCTCTTCTCTTTCTGGGTCTTCCAGAGTTGAGGCAAGAAAAAGGGAGATTATAAAAAGGGGGGAGGGATATTCCTTTTTACTTAGCTTATTCTGTTGGTGGTTCTCTCTTGGCAATCAATGACATTTGAATGGCCGGTAGATAAATACAGGACCTCTCATGGGGCACACTTGTGATTTCTTCTCAATGACCTCTTTATTATCCAAAACACCAAAAGCACAGCTGGCTTATTCTTTCATGGACCTCTTGTGGCATCCTACTTAGCTCCTGCCCCTGGCACTTTACTTTGTGCCCTTTTGTTTCTGCGTGTCCTTCTCTTGCCAGGCCACCTTTTTCTTGAGTATGGAAAATGGGGGGAGAAGGACGCTTTGAAGGTGATTCATACCAGGCTACCTTCTTTGATGTCCAAATTGTTTCTAAGAACTTTACATGTATTATACCACTTCATCCTTAAAGGAAGTAAGTTGTATAATTATCACCATTTTACAGATATGTCAGCTGAAATAAAGAGAGATTAAGTGACCTGCTAAAGGTCCAGTACCCTATTCTATCTGACTTAAGATTGCATGCACTTAACATCTATTTCACATTACTCAACTTATTATTATTGCTGTTATCCTTCAATCTTGTGTTTGAGTCAGTTTTAAATGTAGAAAGAAGACTTTGACAGAGATTCCAAAACTTCAGTCTCAGCCTGCAACTTTCCATAATACATGACTAGTGTCTATTTTTTTTAGTCTATAAAGAAGGAAATTTCCCTTTAATGTCCCACCTCCAAGGATTGTTTTTACATATGGTACAATGAAAGAGCATGATGTTGGGAAACATAAGGTTTGAGTTCAAATTTTGGCTTTCTCTCTTTTTTTTTTAATGAATATGTGAAATGGGAATAGTTCTCTATATTTAATAAGGTTATTATGAATTTTAAATAATAAATTGTATCAAAGTGAATTGCAATTAACATATTCTATGAATCATTTTAAGTATTTTGATTAGATATATTTTAATAATTTTCTGTTAGAATCTGAACCTTTAGTATCAGTTTCTAATTTGTTTGTAAACCTGCCAGGCATCTAGTTCCAAAGAGAAAGCCCAGGCATCGTGCCTACACAACAGTCCGAACATGCAGTAGCTGTGGTGCTCTGCAGTCTGTTTGTGTGAGCGTCTTTGCGTAATAAGATTTTATGAACTGCACTAATTGGGTTTACTGACACTGCTGATCTGTTCTTAAGCTTTTCACGTTTTGCAATTTTTGCAATGCTAATACTGGGCTAAATTCCTGGTTCACACCCCTTTGAGTACCAACTGAAAGTGTTAGATCTTACCCATTCTTGTATAGTCTCAGGGTGTTATTTCTTCAGTTGCTACATACATGCTTCATAAACCACATTTTTCTTCATTATTGAAGAAACACACTGATAGGAACTTACTCAGAGGAGACTAACCTTTAAAAGCAAAAGGGTATAATGAAATAAATTCTGGTACTTTAAAATATACTCAGTAGGGAATTCCCTGGCGGTCCAGTGGTGAGGGTTCTGCGCTTTCACTGCTGAGGACTCGGGTTCAATCCCTGGTCGGGAAACTAAGATCCCACAGGCCGCACGGCACAGCCAAAATAAAATTAAATTAAATTAAAAATTAAGAAAAATACACTCAGTAAATCAAAGTAAATGAGAAATCACTCCAAGAGCAGTCCTGCAATTTGGTTATGTTTTAGTGAGTAGATATAATTCTTCAGAAATTGGCTACAAGCACTGACTTATAATTAATGTAGCCAGGCACTAAAAAGTATGCTGTCTTCACTAAATTAATGTGTCCTTGAAATCATGTTTATTCAATAAACTGTGCAATAGAGAGTGATTTCCTTGTTAGCAATACATTTTATGGAAATAACACTTAGTGGTAGTAAAGACATTAGGCTGGAAATCACATCCTTGTCTGGGTTCTGCCCCTTACAAGCTTGGAAACAGGGCAGTCACTACATTTATCTATAATCCCATCTATAAAAAGGAGAAGTTGGATTAAATTTCCCATAAAGAGTTTTTCAAATCTTGAAGTGTATGTATTCTTCAACTTTTCAGTCTCAGTTAACAGCCTCATGTGTCCTATACACAGGCCAGAGGATAGCTGCATGCTGATAAGTTCTTATGAATTTTTTTTGTTTCTTTCTAAATGTGCTCCTTAGTTGTTTGTATATTCTCTGAGTGATTTTGTAGTTGATCTTGGTATTATTTATTTCTTTTAGAACCTCGGTTCAAGGGACTAAATCTTATTTGTATGAATAAGTTGCATTGTTTTGTACTTTCTGGCAATTTTCTTGTAACACACAAATCAAGTAATTACTATATTAGTATATACTCATGACAAACTTGAGTGTTATTTTAAGAAACCTTTCAAAAATATTCTTTTCAAGTACTGAGAATGTGTGTTATATATGCATTTAAAAGAATCACATGCAAATAATCTGTCTGGAAATCCTGTAGTAACTTAGTGGATATGAAATGAATATTATTTGATTGAAATATTTCCTTTCCCTGCTATTTTAATCTTGAAAGCAAAACCACAAAAACTAGTGAATCAACTGTATTTGTTTATGTATCTATATGTCTGTATCTATATGCTTTTGTACTAATATATTGAGGTATTCTGAGAAGCAAAAAAGCAGAAACTGGAATGAGATAAAGTTAAAATACATATTATTTTCAGGAATAATTATTGTGTCATTATTAAAATAGATTTATTTTTACTCATACTTAAGATTTCTATTCCTGAGAATATTTTAGCATTTAATATGTTTAAATTGTGCTTTATTATTTCTAAATATCTTTCTTTAATATTTTATAATATAGCAATCAAAAGTATGATTCTAAATTTATATTATTTTAATACTTGTCTTAATGATTGCCATCGATGAAAAAGATATGCAAATTCAAATTTAAGAAGTGCATCATTGGCTACTGATTACTGAACCATCATGCCAATTTTTTAAAAACCCATCCACCAAGTTTAGATGTTCATCTTCATGTTCTGGATATTTAGTTTTCAGAACAACTTACTATTTGCAATGTCCTTATGCTATCATTAACCAGTATTTCATGGTACAACATGTGCTTCAGATGAAGCTCATCATTAAATGTAGCGGGTATAAACCCATATTTTAAGTAGTCTTATTGAAAATTATGAATTTGCTTTTGCATATTTCTTTGTAGAGTTGATTAGTTCATCATTCTTTATGTGGCTAATGAAGAACTCATATTAGGCATAGAAGTGATATCCCTCTTCTTATTTTTCACTTGTGCTTGTGTAATTATTAGTGTTTTCTTCAATCCATGGTATCATTTAGCAATAATTTTTAAGTCAATTGCCTATTTTCACTAGAGTTAGTTTAATCAAAACTAGTTATTATAACTTGAAAATTCACCTGAGTACAAATCACAGTACACTGAATGCAAATGAATTCAGCATCACTTGACCATTCCCTGTTGTGGCTTCTTCTTTTCCCATAGCATGCCTTTCATGCATGACCATCATCTACTACTTATGGACATAGTGAGAGTGCCAATATCATTCCATATATTATTAGCAAAGCTTAATTTACTTCTTATATTTAGCTAAGAATTCTATATAAACATAAAGATTCTAATATTTTCTTCCTACACCCGAATGGATGTACATACCCCACTTTGTTAGCTACTGCTCTAAGCTGATAATCTTGCTTCTGCTCATGGGCCCTCACTTAATTGAGGTACCATACAGTTGATTACAGTTATACTTACTAACTTATAACCAACCTGCCCCCCGATATTAGACCCATGTAACTTTCATTGGAGTCACATGATGACAGATAAAACATCCCATAATTTTATAGAAATGGAAAAATTGAATTTGAAGTTTTACAGAAAGTTGTAAAATATATTCAGTTTGCCTGAACAAGTAAATGTCCAATGTGTTCACATCAGGCTTGAATTTGGGAGAACCACAGTTGGAAGAAACATTTGCATAAAACTTTGTCAGATAGCAAAAACTCATCTCTTAATCCAGCTTTTTAAAAAAAATTTAGTTACACTTATATAGAATTGAACTTAAAAAAAAATGAGTGAACCACAGAGAGTGAGGGTGGATTAGATGATGCTATTTTCTTCTAAGGATTAGGAGCCCAGAGCCACTCTTTCCTTCCTGTTCATATGTCATTACCTGTGGCCATTTCTTGTTATCTTCATCCATTCAACTTTTGAGGGATTGCTGGCAATCATTTACTTTCATTTACTTGAGTAAGGTTTGTATAAATGACTTGTTATTGTCATAAGTATGTGGCCTTTTTAATGTCCTTTTTTAAACACATAATTTTAGTTGAGTGAAATTGCCAGTTGCTAAGGTGTTTATTTTCAAACAAACATGTGATGGCTATGGCTTTATGCACAAAGGACAGTTCCTGAATTTCCAATCTCAGGTGCATAAATGAACATTTTAGTTATTTATCATGGAAGTGTCTGCACAAACATACACTGACCAAAATTATTAATATCCAAAAATTGTCAGTATCGATCATAACTGTGAATTGTGCATCTCGTCTAAAATGTATACATTCTCTTATCCTAAGAAAGACAGAGAGAGAATGAAAAAAGAGGGGAGGTGGGGAACAAGAAAAGAGAGAGGGGGTGAGAGAGAGAGAGAGAGAGAGAGAGAGAGATTGCATAAACCAACTTTTAACTTATTGGAGGATGATAATAGGGGAATTGATCACTAGCTGGTCTGTATGAATATTTAAAAGTACATTTTAACCTGAGGGTGTTTGTTTGCAAAATATTCATATTTTAAGTATTCTAATACCTTGTCAAAGTATTTTATTACAATTTCATTAAATAAACTTTATTGAAATCATCTTCCCCTAATACATTCTTGTTAACAGTATGACATCTCACCATTTTTTTAGGATTAAGAAAGCAATAAGATTTTTTTTTTATAGTTTCTTTGGCAACAGGAGATGTCATATAGATCCCACAGTGTGTGTATTTAATAGTTGTTTCTTTTCCTTTCTTTTTTTTTTTTTTTCTACTGAGAATCAGGCTGCCTGCTTGCCTCCTTATTCATTCTTGAGATAAATGATTTGGGACAATCCACCCAGACCCTGCCCAAGCATGTCCCCTTTCCGAGTGGTTCTAAACTATACAATGTAGTAAAGCAGTTTGCCTAAGACTTTGTTCAACTGAAAGACACCAGAGAAAGTAAATTTCTTGTTTTCTTTTCATAATAATATGTAGCTGATTGTGCAAATACACATGCTTTATCCCATTGTAAGTGGCAACATTTATTGATAAGATAAAGGAATGATCTTTCAAAATTCACTTCTCAAAATAGCTTTCTCTCTTTTTAAACTATTTATATTATTGTTTTTGTTGAAATTTTATAGTGTCTTTGTATCTAAAACATTTATTATTTTCAAAAGAATTCTATTTTATATTTCAGGAATATACAATAGATGTTTTCTTTCGACAAAAATGGAAAGATGAACGGTTAAAATTTAAAGGTCCTATGAACATCCTTCGACTTAACAATTTAATGGCCAGCAAAATCTGGACGCCAGATACCTTCTTCCACAATGGGAAAAAATCAGTAGCACATAATATGACAATGCCAAACAAGCTTCTTCGAATCCAGGATGATGGGACTCTGCTATACACAATGAGGTATGTGTTCAGGTTTGATATGTTGCCTTTAAATACTGAGGAATCTGTGTATTAACCAAACAGCCAACCTAGCTGTCAAGTATTAGCAAGTTGAACATTTTCATAACAGATTATTGAGGTAACCAGAATATGCTTTATAAATGCTTTGATATTTAAAAAATAAAGGTTATGAGTTTGACACTCATCTTAGTGTGTTAAAGCTTAAAAATTGCCTTAGCTGTTAAGAACTGATTTTTTTTTGGCAGTTTACTTTTCATACTACATTTTAGTTAAGTACAACTTTAATAGTATGATTTAAATTTTTCTTTATACAAGCACATAATTTTATTTTTAATATCTCATGAAATATCCATTAAATTTTTAAGTGATTTTTAAGCAAGTTTCACTTAATTTAATACTTTAATCCTTCTTATGAAGGGAGAAAAATACTTTTATAACCTCAGAGATGTCATGTGACATCAAGTTCAGATGATTCAATCTTAAAAAATTATCGAAAGAGATATACAGTTGTTGACTCTAATCACTGTTCCATCTGAACTCTTCTCATGAATTAATCTTTTTAAAATAAGTTACTTATATTACATAACAAAGAAAGCAATCACAAATCTAATAAAATGGTGTATAATCTAAAAGGTAAATGTTTGACAAAGACTTTAAAACATAGATAACTTTCATCAGCATCGTATATAGACAGATGTGTATTCCAAGCATTTGATGTATTATTTCATATGAAATGTTAAGTGTTGGATTTCAATTGTGAAAGTTATTTAAGAAGGGGCAATAATACAGTCCTGATCTTTAAAGAAAAAAACTCTTAAGTTCTCATTGCTAAATGACCATTGCCTAAAATGCAAGTTAGCTATTCTTTCTGCTTCTCTCTCTGAATCTTGCAATATAGATACCATATCCCCCTTGATTTTACACGTTAATTAGTCCTGTGAATTAAGACAATGATTGGAAATTTGGGGTTTGGAAAAATATTGTGTAGGGTTCTACTTAAATACTCTCTTGGAAGTATATAAGCTATAATTAAATTGTTGGTTACATTTGTTTTACTCATTGTCAGAGATTCTTCCATAAGTTCAGTTTAGTCCCTATTTTATCTAATTTACCTTTGTCTGAAATGGAATAGTTGATAATTTTCTTTAAAACAAATTTGCTATGATTACTCTTTAATGTGATCACGTATATACAAAAAAAATATTTCTTTAACATTCATAACCTGTGCCCATAATTTGAATAGTCTAGTCTCAACAAGATATTTCTAGGAGATATATCTATATATGTAACTATGTCTATATTTATATTTCTATATATGTATCTATATACAGTATATGATATTCATTTACAACTTACATAATTTTGAAGGGTGCTTCTCTGAGGCAATTTTGAATTCCTATATCAATTTTGCTATATGGTTATTGATGGAATGTTGGGAGAAAATAGCATTCTTTTTATGACAGAGGTTTTTTTTCATTTTTTTCTTTAAGATTTCAAATGTTAATACTGAAGTTAATGGGAAAATAACTTTCAAAAATGTGTATGTAACTTCTTAACTAACCATATAGTACAAAATGCTTAAAGTATATTTTTAAATAAATATTGTTACTTGAGCTCAGATTTTGTAGGTGCAAATGTCTTCTGAAGGATCGCCTAAATGTGAAAGAACAAAAGCGTATTTAAATGTGAATTAGCCTCATCAGATGCCCTAATGAGGGTCCTACCTCATCATTAATTCTGTTGACCACAATAAGTAGTGATTTTTCTTGACTTGCCAATTTATGTAAACAAAGAGTGGAATTTTGACTTTTAGGCTTACAGTTCAAGCTGAATGTCCAATGCACTTGGAGGATTTCCCAATGGATGCCCACTCATGTCCTCTGAAATTTGGCAGCTGTAAGTATGGGGACGAAGGTACATGGTTTGGGTCAATAAAATCAGGGATAGTCAGCAGCACAACTTAATTGTATACTTTCTTCTCATATGATGGGATGCTTAGTACTTGCCCAATAAGATGCAGAAATAAAAAACATACTGATTTCCCTCAAGTAATCAATTGGCTAGCCCTATTGTACTCTCAAATATCATATCTTAATCATTGTGTTTGTCATTTGCTTTACTGCTAATAAAGAACACCCTGTGTTTTTATCAATGTGAAAAAGTAGACTGGGAGCTCCTTGAAGGTCAGGAATATGTCATTTACCTTCTTTTTCAAGTGCTAACCCATTAAAAATGCAAAATAAATGGCTTTTTTTCAACTAAGAATGAAATGTTAAGGATAGATTCACTTGTTTGTTAAAGTAGTGATCAGCCTGTTGCAAATGGCAACAGAGAATAGGTGAAAAAAAAAAGCTGGATCTCTAATTACCTTTCTACTTTCTAATAATGGAAGGAAAGTTTCTTTCTAAAATAAATTTGAAGGAGATGATGTAAGTCGATTGCTACATGTGGGCGCTTTCTGTGTACATAAAATATTTCAGAAAAGGCTCTGTGCGTTTGGCTGTTCTTTAGGTCACTGAGGTTGTATCTTATATGTCAAGCAGAAGCATTAGCTCTCCCAGAATAATTGAAAAGAGGGAAGGTCAAATCATCTCCCTAGGCCCACAGGGCATTCAGGGCAGGTTCAGGATAAATTCATGGACACAGCTAAGCAGCTTCTCTCTTTTGTGTGTTCCATAGCCTGACCTTTCCAGAAACCTTTGCTCTTGCTGGCACCTCCATCTTTGTCCATTCTGGGCAGTTTTGACTTTTCATTCTCTTTCATAGAAATGCAGTACTCTCACCTGATACAAATATGTATGACTGAATAATGTGCCTTCTCCCCACAGACTGTATCAAGTGAAAGAAAAGAGAAGAATGGTGGCTAATATGAATGCAAAACCCTCTAATTTTATTGATGGCCATAGTTTTGTGGAATGAGAAGTTCAATCTTGTTTGTTCTGTTCAATCTTACGAAAGGTGTCAGCTCTTTATTTTCTTTGAGAATCTCCTCTTTGTTTAGCTATAAAGCCTTTTTTCTTTCCACGGAAACTATCACTTCAGTACTGGCACTTCTTCGAAGATTATTTAAGATAGTCAATCATGTTATAAAAGTAAACATGATGCTGGAAAAACTACAGCAGATGCAGCAGAGAAAAACTCATTTGCATTGCATAAATGGCATTAAATAGAAAACTGAAAAGCCTTCATACCAAGGAAAGGATTTATTCAAGATGCAGTAATGGTCTAAGAAGGAAAAGCATTTTTCAGTGGACAAGTTAGTGCCATTAAGACACCAAATATAAATGACGTATGATGTCTCAATTCTGAATTTGAAATAAATACACCTGAAAATATTTTAAATGAAATTTTAAAATCCCTTAGAGTGCATCTTCAGAGTAGTGTAATATTGTACATTTGAGAATATGGTTTTCTGTATCTAGAAGTGATGCAGGCAACACACAGAGCTTACTGTTAGGCATTTTTTATTGAAGCAATTGTTTTTGTTTAGTTTTCTCTATATTTATTTTCTGACACATTGAGTAAAAAAGTTGTATTTTCTTTTATTTATCCTTGCCAATAGTAGGTACTTGAGACATAGTGTTAATAGTATGGACACGAGCATGGTGTATAGACTAACAAGCCAACCCAAAACTTAAAATGCTGGCATAACAAATTTTAGCAGAAGCAGCCATGACTTTTTCTTCTAGTCATTTACTCCTCACTTATTTAAAAAACTCCCTTGTGTCCCCACAAATGATAGAATTTCTGGAACTTTTTATCATTGTTCTCAAATAAAAGAAGCATCTTTTCTACTAATTTAAAATTTTGAATTCATTTTCGTTTTGCGTTATTCCCATTGCCTCACATCTTTATATAATTCCTTGCTGTTTAATTTGATTTAAAACTTCCTGAATGGAAATCTAAGAGTATCCTGGGCATTATCCCAAAAGAAATTATAAATTTTCTTTTTGGATAAAAATGATTTGGGGATTGTTTTGGTTATCAAATATTAAGAATCGGTCGGTATGCATTTGATGTTTAATGCAGATTAGGACTTAAAATGGATTATTGCATAAAATTAAATAAAATTATTTAATGGAAACCTAATCTAGATATGGAATTTATAAAGAAATTTGTCTTTCTCTCCTTTTGTACTTCACTGAAAAATCACAATGGTCTCCAAGTTTATATGTGTGTTGGTAGGCCAGGAAATGCCTCTAATCTGCATTGCTTAACTTTCTGCTCTCTCTTCTCTCACCAGACCCCCAATCTAAAAAACATTCCTGCCTAAAAAATGAAATTAAATAATTGCTTTTTTATAAAAGACATGGGCAGGATCAGTCATTTTCTTTAACATATTCTTAGGCTTCTATACAGATTTCCATCTTTCATAACAGTAAATAACAGAATTAAAATACTATGAGTTTATTGATTAATCTAGCAAGAATGAAGTGAGAACATTTTCCTCGTGACAGGCATTGTGCCAGGTGCAAGAAGTATAGATATGAGTAAGATAGAGTCCCTCCCATTAGTCTCTTACTAGTTTCTTTAAAATGTCACCTATGTTTGTAGAGTTTCATCTTCTCTTATTTATGTTTAAAGGTAAACGTCAAAATTCAAAAGTGGAATTATTATAATTGCTTAAAATAAAACCTCATAATTTATTAAGATCCACAACTACTGAGTACTCTGAGGCCTTCTGATATGAACTGGAGCATGTGATGTCTTTTTGGTTTATTAAATTCTGTGTCATTTGAAATTTTATTGAAGAGAAGGCCACTTGATGATCTGCAAATGCATTGCTAGTTATACACATTACTAATGTTACTTATTTATACATAACAGTAGAATCATCAATGATCAACTAATTGAAATTAATTAATAAAAATTTAGACCTTAGGGTAACTGAATTCATTCATATGCAAGCTGTAGGAATAGATCTGCTATTAAAACAAATACATATATATACATATGACGATATGAAGTATGTATAATAATATACATACATACATACTTTTTTAGAATGCTGTTTCAAAAATTGTTTCACATAATATAATTATTTGTGGATGTAGGTGTATACATGTATTTCACTGATATTAACATTTACTAGTAACATTCTGAAAACCAGACAACACTGTGGTATGCCATTAAAAGACCACACAGTGAATAAGACACAACATTCACTTTATTGTAACTAATGCTTAAGTGGTAATGGATTTGTGATCACAGACTTTAGATCAAGGTAAGTACCAGAACCACCCCAGAACAATGGTATTAACCTAGAAAACCTATTAGATGGCAGGTAAATGAGCTTTTCCAGTGTCCTGGAGAGCTAGAGGCAGAGATATTGCTGGAGACGGCTGGTTCTTTCTCTCCCTCAGTTGAAAATGTGACTGTGATGCTGAGTTTTGCTCAAGGACCAGGAGTAACTAATATTTCTAAACATTCCCTTGAGCAAAAGTGCATAGAAGTTCTTTGAAAGGTCAGTAGTACAGCTGGAATTGTCTGGTTATTCAACTGTGGAGAGACTCTGCCCGCACGGAGAGGTCAGCTGTTCCCCCTACAGGCGCAAGGGAAATGCCAGGGCCAGAGAAGTACTGAGACAAGATAGGCTGCCTGCCCTCCAGCGTTAGAGTCATCTCACTTCTGCTTAGTTCTGTATCCTTGGCCAAATAAATCAGAAAATTATACTTGGTCTGTATGTGATTTGTCTCCTCCTGCCAATCCATAGCTTAATTAGGATGCTATGCAAGTATAGTTCAGTGAGATCTGTGTGCATTAATTAATTTTAAAATGAACAGGTTTAAAAAAGTGTTTTCAACTTACGAAACTATAGCATTCTGAATTATTTTGCATATTCTGCAAAATTCTCATCCTTCTAATGAAATGCATTGTATTATGATAGTTAAGTCATTTAATTCTTAACTAGGTGAACGTTTTGAAGAAAAACCTACGAAACTAACTACAAAAATAATACCTAAAATAAACACAATACTTCTCATCATTATTCTCACATGGACATAAGTTTTTCATGAGTGATTATTATTTCTAAATAAACTGGTTAAATGAGCCTTGGGCATTCATAACCTGTTTACTGCAATGCCGTCATCTACTACCTTGGGAATATGGAGGATGTGTTAACCATCTCAGGGCCCAGTGATTTTTGCAGGATCTAAAGAGAAATTTGCTCTTCATCTCTCAAAGTGGTTACAGTGAAAATACTCTTGTGGTCATGGTTGTCTCTCTTGGTCTGCTTCACACCCTTCATATTGAAGTTGCAAATTTCAAAGACACTTTTTTGCCCTAAAAAATATCAATTTTTATAGTAAACAATAATTCTATGAAATATGTAACCTTTGATGCTGGATGTTATTGATAGTTCTTACTAAAATGCTTAAAAAGATTTTTTTCCTGATTTCCTACAGATGCGTATACAACCTCGGAGGTCACTTACATTTGGACATACAATGCATCTGATTCTGTACAAGTTGCTCCTGATGGCTCTAGGTTAAATCAGTATGATCTGCTGGGCCAATCAATTGGGAAGGAGACAATTAAATCCAGTACAGGTTAGTAAAATGAGTCTAAAGAAAAGCTAGTTCCTAAGAAGATTAATGGGTTAACGTCGTTGGAAATGTCAGTTTGCTTAAAACCTTTTGCGCCTGAGGTCTAAGAAGAGGCAGCAGACTGTGCTTGGGAGCTTTTTAGAAATTCAGAATCTCAGGCCTGACTCCTTACTAAGTCAGAATCTGCACTTTAACAAGATTTCAAGGAGATACCAAGATGTGCATTAAAGTTTAAAAAACACTAGTCTAACTTATGCTCCCAATTCAAAACATGTGTGTCTTTTGAGACAAGCCAATTTTACCTTCACACAGTGTTACAATTTCCCTCACTTTCTAATTCTTTTCCCCCTATTCTGGATAAGCTATGACTATTCAACTCTTGATTATGGATAATTACTATTGGTCTGTGTGGGAAAGCTAAAGCCCTTTCTAAGAAAAAGCAGCTGTATGAACGAATGATCTCACATCTGGCAGATGTAAACCCAGAGAACAGAAAGGAAGGTAGCTATGAGTATCAGATAGAACTGACCCCACTATATTAGAGCAGGCATTAACACATAAATTCAGAATTGGTGGCAAGATTAAAAGTAGAAAATCTGGGCCAGGAGATCAGTCTTGGAGATGTGGTCAGAGATCAATACTTTAAAGAGCCGGAGAGGACTGGACTGGAAACGGTCAAAACAGAGGCTTGAGGTTGGGACCAAAGGGGATGAGAACCTGAGCAAGTAAGATAATCCATGGTCAGAGAGCATTTATGAATCCTCTATCCCTTGGTCAGTAAGCATGACCTAGAGAGAAAAACAAATTCCACACGATACACATGCCATTCAAATTTTTTGGTCATATGAAAATTTTCTTTTAAATACTCTTGCTATGCTAAGTGGGCATTTTAATGTTATATACTTTCCATGTCATATATGGGGCAAATTCTTTCCTTTTTTAAATCAGGGACTGTTCTTTGCCTAATCCCTTTCATTTCCAAAATGTTCCAACTATTGACTATTACAGTTTCTTAAGCTTCTTAAATTTTTCTTCTAGGTGAATATACCGTAATGACAGCTCATTTCCACTTGAAAAGAAAAATTGGGTATTTTGTGATTCAGACATATCTGCCTTGCATCATGACTGTTATTCTCTCCCAAGTGTCATTCTGGCTTAACAGAGAATCTGTGCCGGCAAGAACTGTGTTTGGTGAGTGAATAACTACATACTTTGCTGTACAGCACATTTTGTTTCATGGCTTTCTTTCAAAAGCATTATCTCTCTTGATCTTCACCCCAGTAGTTTGTGGAGTGCAGAGCAGGGAGTATTCGTTTTGCCTTATAGATAAGGAAACTGAGGCTCAGAGAGGTACAATACAGAATCAGTGTCACACTCTTAAAAAGGAATATAAGAAGTTCTCAAATCTTCTGAATTACATTGTCTTCTTTCTGTTAAATCATTTTGCTTATCAATGTTTCTTTCCATGTTAGTATAAGGAGAATATTCTTAGAGGTTTTAATGTAAAGTATAACAGTACCATATTTCTAAGCTATGTTTATTTTATTTTATTTTATTTTATTTCATTTCATTTTTTTTGTTTGGTTTTTAGATGAACAAAAATGACCTTAGTACTTTAAGTGAGAGAGAATAAGGCAGGAAGGGAAAGAGGGGGAGAAAAAGACTCCCTCATTCGCTACCAGTAGTGTGTTTAATAACAAAGTTAATTTTCTTGATTTAAACCATGCAGGGGAATTTTGTTACTGCTTTTTGGATATATGAACTAGGATGAGTACATTTTGTGACAAAGTAGATCACCTTTGTGTATTTGGTCCACTCATTCATCTAGGAAAGCTTTATTGAGAATCTACTACGTTGGATATGGCATCAGACCCTAAAGGTTCAAAAACATATAAAATTCAACTATCTCTGTACAGTGGAGGGCACTGCATTCAACTATCTCTGTACAGTGGAGGGCACCAGAATAAGCAGGAAAGATAATGGCAACACAAGATGAAATCATTATAAAAGAGGCACATACAAGCCATTAAAAAAGACAGCAGCATGGATCCTCCCTAAAAGAACTGATTAAGTAGCTGAGTCAACATTCGAGCTAATTCTTGAAGGATAAGTAGGAGTTTGCCAGACAGATGATATGGGACAAGAATCTTAGCCAAAAAAGGATAAAGTGTGCAGTGACATTGAAGGATGAAAGAACATAGTGTATTCAGTGATAGTGAGCTGTTTCAGTGTCAGTTGATATACATACAGATAGAAGTATAGCTTGAGGCCTAATGGGAAGTCCTTGTAGGCCATGCTAAGATAGTGTACCTTTATCTTATAGACTATAGCGTTTTGAGACTATAGACATGTGTAAGCTCTTAGAACAATGCCTGGCATTTAATATGTGCTATATAACTGTTGGCTATTCTTATTATCAATGGAGAAAAATCAATTTTATTCTCAGTACTAGCAAAGAATAATTCAAAAGGAAATTTAAAAAATTATTTCATTTATAATGGTATCCAAGATAATAAAATACCTAGAAACAAATTTGACCACATAGGTAAAAGACTTGTCCACTAAAATCTATAAAACTTTGTTGAAAGAAATTAAAGAAGACCTAATTAAATGGAAAGACATCTCATGTTTTTTGAGAGGAAGACAATACTGTTAAGATAGGAATTATCCCCAAAGCAATCTATAGATTGAATTCAATACCTGTAAAAAATCCAGTGGCTTTTTTTTTTTTTTTTTTTTTTTTTTTAAAAGCACCCTTGACTATATTTACAAATTTGGCTTTTTTTTTTTTTTTTTTTTTTTTTTAATTTTATAGCTACTTTATTTATTTATTTCTTTATTTTTGGCTGTGTTGGGTCTTCGGTTCGTGCGAGGGCTTTCTCTAGTTACGGCAAGTGGGGGCCACTCTTCATCGCGGTGCAGGGACCGCTCTTCATCGCGGTGCGCGGGCCTCTCACTATCGCGGCCCCTCCCGTTGCGGGGCACAGGCTCCAGACGCGCAGGCTCAGTAGTTGTGGCTCACGGGCCCAGCCGCTCCGTGGCATGTGGGATCTTCCCAGACCAGGGCTCGAACCCGTGTCCCCTGCATTAGCAGGCAGATTCTCAACCACTGCGCCACCAGGGAAGCCCCAGTGGCTTTTTTTTTTTTTTTTTTTTTTGCAGAAATTCCAATCCTCAAATTCATATGAAATTGCAAGGGGCTCCAAATAGCCAAAACAATATTGAAAAAGAAAAAAAAAATTGCTGGACTCATACTTCCCAGCTTCAAAACCTAGTACAAAGCTACATTATTCAAAACAGTGTGGTAGTGGCATAAGAATGGACATATAGAGCAATGGAATAAAATTGAGAGTCCACAAACAAACAAACAACTATGGCCAATGGATTTTCAACAAGGGTGCCAAGACCATTCTGTGGGGAAATAGTAGTCTCTTCACCAAATGGTGCTGGGACAGCTGGATGACCACCATGTGCAAAGGAATGAAGCTGGACCCCTACCTCACTCCAGATACAACAATTAACTCAAATGGATACAAAGCATTAATGTAAAATCTGTAAGTATAAAACTATTAGAAGAAAATATAGGATAAATCTTTATGACTTTGGATCTAGCCATGGATTCTTAGGTTTGACATCAAAAGCATGAGTAACAAAGAAAAAATAGATAAATTGGATTTCACTAAAATTGAAAACTTTTGTATCTCAAATAACATTATCAATAATGTCAAAAGACAACTTACGTATGGGAGAATATATTTGCAAATTATATACCTGATAAGGGTTTAATATCCTGAATAAATAAAGAACTCTTACAACTCAAAGACAAAAAGACCAACAACCTGATTTTAAAAAATGGGCAAAGAACTTGAACGGACTTTTTTCTAAAGAAAATATACAAATAGCAAACAAGCACAAGAAATGATGTATATCATTATACATTAAGGCAACACAAATCAAAACCACAATAAAGTACATTTTATGCATACTAGGATGGCCATAATAATTAACAAAACAAAAGGACATAAATATTGGAGAGAACGCAGAGAAATAGAAACATTCATATTGCTGGGGGAATATAAAATGGTACAGCTTCTGTGGACAACAGTTCAGCAGTTCCTCAAAAGATTAAACATAGAATTACCATATCATCCAACAATTCCACCTCTAGGTATTACCTAAGATTAATGAAAACATATGTTTACATGGAAACTTGTACACAGGTATTTATGGCAGCATCATTTCTAATAGTCAAAAGATGGAAACAACCCAAATATCCTTCTGTGGTTGAATGGATAACCAAAATGTAGTATATACTTACAGTAGAATATTATTCATCTATAGAAAGGATTAAATACTGATAACATGCTACAACATGTATGAATCTCGAAAACGTCATTCTAAGTAAAAGAAGGCAGATGAAAAGGGTCACATATTGTATGATTCCTTTCATATGAATTATCCAGAATAGGCAAATCCATAGACAGGCAGCAGTTTAGTGGTTGCCAGTGGATGGATGCAGGGGAAAATGGGAAGTGATTTTGTAGTAAGAACAGGGTGTTTTAGGGTGATAAAAAAGTTTTGAAACTAGAGAGAGATGATGGTTGCAGAACACTGTGAATGCATAAATGCCACTGAATTGTACACGTTAAAATAATTCATTGCATATTATGTGAATTTCATCTCCGTAAAATAATTTTTAAGTCACGAATTAAAAAAAACAACATTGATGAGCACACCAAGGATTTCCCAGGATTTAGGAATCTTATTAGATATCTATTTCAAAATTTGCAAATTATTGAATCAAAGACAAAAAAAAACTGATATGGCTAAAAATATGAGAAAACTTCCATTCAAATGACTTGAAAAATAAGGTTACATGATTTTCAGAACATAAATAATACAGAAAATAAATTTTTAGGGAAAATTACATAATAATTAATAACAGAAAGGAAATGATTAGGACAGAGTTGATATTCCAGAAAGATCTAAATTTGTATATAAATATACAGCATACCAGATAAAATTAAATGATGAAGTATTTGCTTAATAAAGGTTGTAAGGAAAACAAAATATTGCATTGAGGTAAATAAAGACAGAGATTTTATAGCATAAATCATATAGAGGCATATGTTTAAAAAAAACCAGTAGAAGACTACCTAAGTATAAGGAGAGATAAATAGATGGATAAATATTTAACAGTGAATCAACAGAATGTGTTAGTGTCTAAGCTACTAGGTTCAACTATAACAAATGTACAAAAGTTTCTAAAGACTGATTATAAAAATAACACATACAAAGTTAAAAATCCAGGCTATACTTAAATGTGTAAATTCATTTGTATATGAATGATTTACAATACAGGTT
This sequence comes from Balaenoptera acutorostrata, assembly GCF_949987535.1. NCBI lineage: Eukaryota > Metazoa > Chordata > Mammalia > Artiodactyla > Balaenopteridae > Balaenoptera > Balaenoptera acutorostrata. The sequence goes on from NC_080068.1 coordinate 73,365,492, forward strand.
TAAGGACCCAAAAGTCATATTGTCATGTAAATATAAACTGTTAGGTGGTAAAGGCATTCTTAGTATTATCTCTACAAGTTATTCTGTGTAAAATTTGTAATAAATATAATTCCATGTGAGTGTATGTGTATATGTGTGTGAAAGTAAAAGCTAAAAATCCTACATCCCGTGTGGAATGAGATTTGAAACCTGCCCAGCCTCTTTATTCTCCACCCCCATTCTATCTTTCACTGTTTTCTGCCTCCTTAACATCATTCTCTGACCGATGCACAGCAGTTACTGAAGCAAAGTGTCTACCATCTCCAAACTTCTCTCCCTGAATCCACAGTCAGGTCTACAAGCTGATTACCATTAAATCAGGTCTACAAGATATCATTAAATCATCTGCCCTCCTCCTGCCTCAGAGGCTTTCTGTGGTGGGTAACCCCCCAAGTTAAAACAACAACAACAACAACTATTACAGTTAAGAAATTAATATGCCCTGGGACACAGATGCCAAATTTCTCAGCTTTTGAGGTCTGACTTCATGCTGTCAATAGAATAAGAAAACAGAGCAAATAAGACAGCAGGCAGAGGAGTTGAAATTAGAATGTGCACTCCTTCGATATTAGAAACTTTGTTCCATTGTATTGGGTTTTATCTATTCAGTTTTTTTTTATATTGCATTTATTTTGTGGTTGTAGGGGCAGCTTGATATTTTTCAAAGATATTGCTTCAAAGGGGCTGTGTACATATCTTGCAATGATAGATGAGGAAAACCTCCTTTGACTTTCTCTGAGTGCTTACGTCCATTTCATTCAACACCAACAAATACTTACTGAGCACCTACTTATCACATGGTTCTAGATGTTTGGGGTATGTCCTTGAACAAAACCAAACACCCTTATGATGAGGTAGTTGTTCTCTGTTGCCAACGGTACCAGAAAGCACTTGGGAAACTTCTAACCTTAAACCTCAGGTTTTGTGCTTTCAAGGCTCCTGTGACTAAACAATGTATTTGCAATGTACAAACCTCATTTTGTGTTTGTATAAACATATAGCTTATTTTGTGAAATTGTGGCTTATGGTTTTTTTAGTTGCTTAACATTCTTCAGAACTTCCTATAAATAAGAATAATGATAACGAGTTTGCCAATTATTGTCTGTATATTTGAAGCCAAATCATTTTTCAAATTGATGAGTAAGTTTATCTATGAATATATTACTACACATTAATATATGAACATATGAGTATATGAATACGTTTATATATAAGAAATATGTACTGGTATTTCTGTCTTAATATTATATTCAGTATGGAATAGAGAGTTTTTTCTATTAAGAACTAAAACCAAATAACAAACATCTGTTAGGGTGTATGTTTGTCTGGTAAAAGAGTACAGGGAGTTCAAATGCATTATACTGCAAAGTTTGTACATACAAAGTTCATTGCATTTGCAAGTGACTTACCTGCTTGTCTAATATTTTTGGAGTAATTAAAACTCCAGAAGGGATATGTTTGGATTGCTCATTTTTCTACTTAGATCACAGATTTCCATGATTCAGTTTGACTGCTTATGTTAGGGAATACAAAAGATAGTGGCTTGATTATATGAGGTGTTTCTTTTTTTTCATGTGAAAAAAATCCTCAAGTAGATCCTCCAAGATTAATATGATAATATCATGGGCATCAGGCAGTCTGTCTCTTTTCATCTTTCTTCTTTTATATCCCTAGCATGGAGTTTTTTTGCTTCATTGTCCAAAAAGGCTGTTGGTGCTCCAGGCATCACATTCATATCCAGGAACAGGAAGGAGTAAGCAAAAAGGGCAAAAGACCTCTTCCAGCTCTGTGTTTGCCATTAATGAGCTTTCCCAGAAGTCCCTTCAAGCAATCTCTATTTATATATTATTAGCCTAACTTGGTCTCATAACCGGAGAGTCTGAGAAATTGCCACCCTGAATAAGTTCAGTGTTCCAATATTATGATTGACTAAATATTGGATTGGCAGCTAGTGGTTTCTACTACAATAAGAAAAAAAAAGAAAAAAATAGCAGTTTGCTATGAAGGTCATGAAATGATTAGGAGCACATATTCTGGAATCAGAGCACAGGCATACCTTGTTTTACTGTACTTTATTGCACTTTGCAGATGTTGCATTTTTTACAAATTGAAAGTTTGTGGCAACCTTGCATCAAGCAAGTCTATTGGTGACATTTTTCCAACAGCATTTGCTCACTTCATGTCTCTGTGTCACATTTTGGTAATTCTCACCATATTTCAAACTTTTTATTATTATTATATTTGTTTTGGTGATCTGTGACTAGTGACCTTTGATGTTACCATTGTAAAAAGATTACAATTTACTGAGGGCTCAGATGATGCTTAGCATTTTTTAAGCAATAAAGTATTTTTTAATTAAGACAATACTATTTCTCACTTAATACACTATAGTATAGTATAAACATAACTTTTACATGCACTGGGAAACGAAAAATTCCACGTGACTTGCTTTATTGTGATATTCACTTTATTGTGGTGGTCTGGAACCAAACCTGTAATATCTCCAAGGTATGTTTGTATCTTGGTTCAAAATCTGGCTCTTCTATGATCAAATAAGGTAAGCTATGGAAAGTCTTTTTAACCTCTTTGTACCTTAGTTTCATCCCTCTGTAAAACTGGGATTATAATATCTACCTCATGAGGTATTTTAGGGAATCAACACACACACATACATTCATAGACACATGGAACACTTAGAACAATTCTGGCACATAGTAAATTCTATGTAATCGTTTGCTATTATTATTACTATTTATTGTCTAATACTTAATTCTTTCCTTCTTATCAATAAATAGGTAAAGAGTGGTCAGATCTTGTTTTAGTTTAGGTTGGATATCCCAAGATGGCATATTTTGGGAGTTATGAACTCTATAAACCTCTAGGTAAGAGGTACCTGGGCAGTTATCCAGCTTCTTTGATATTCATATCATCAGTGTTCAATTGTTTGAAGGGAATTTCAGAATTTTTGATATTCCTGTATTTAAGTGAAATATGCCAGTGTGTGTTCAGTTTTTAATCGAGTCTCCTTTATTATGTCAAATGAAGCTCAAGTCCAGCTGACTTAAGCCTCTTTGTTAACTTTATTCTTAATTAATCCTGAGCTTGTATAGATATCCATAAGAAACAACATCTTAGATGTGCATCCCATCTCAAAGTCGCATAATTGAGTCTTATTGGTTAGACATGGGTCACATTCTTATCCCTGATACAATCATCATGGACAGGTTCACACCCCTCCTATGACCTCCTTTCCCCTAACATCCACTCAGGCCTCTTTCTTATGTCATGAATATACTAGCCATTCACCTCTAAGGTTTGTCTTTTCCCTCTGCTTGGGTTTCTCTTTTCCCAGATATCTGTGTGGCTAATTCCTTCATTTCCTTCAGGCTTTTCTAAAATGTCATCTTCTTGAAGAGACCTACCTGACAATCGAACTTAAAAGTGTGAACTGCTTCCCAATCCTGAATCTTCTGCTCTCGCTGGTCCTATTCTATGTTTTTTTTTTTTCCATTGCACATATCATCTTCCAATATTCTATAGAAAAAAAATATATTTTTGTTTAATTTGCCTCCCCGACAAGAATTTAAATTTCAAGAGGGCAGTTATTTTTACCTCTTTTTAAGCTGATGGTCAATTAAGTAGGTTAAACTGAGGCAATAAGTAAATGGAAAATGATTTTAGATAGATGATAGATAGATAGATAGATAGATGATAGATAGATAGATAGATAGTATAGATAAACACATTTGTGAGTTCAACGAGAGTTAGGTTAGCAAAATTATAGGGACTAAAAGTGTCAAGTGGGGTACTTTCCTAATTTTTAAAATTAGGGAATCAGAGTGCTGTTTCCAAAAGAAGGTTGCATGGATACAGGGGAAAAAAAATAAGCAAATAAAACGTATTCATTGCAATAGGTTAGCCAACTGTGAAGTTTAGAAGGAACACAGGGCAGAGGGCTGTAATCACTCTGACACTAACTGTAAGTTCAGGGAGTTCACAAAACCACTTTCAGAGTTGATAATTCACTAGAAGAACTCACAGAACACATTGAAAGCTGTTACACTCACAGGTATGGTTTATTACAGGGAAAAGATGCAGATTAAAGTCAGCCACAGGAAGGAGCACATAGAGTCGAGTCCAGGCAAAGTACCAAATGCAGAGCTTTCATTGGCCTCTCCCCATGGAGTCAGGGACAGCAGTACTTTCCTGGCATTGATAATGTGACAGCACATATTGCCAAGCAGGAAACTCACCTGCACCTTGGTGTCCAGAGGCTTTCCTGGGGCTCTGTCACATGGGCATGGTTGATTGGTCTTGTGGCTGATCTCAGTTTCCAGCTCCTCAGGAGGTAGAGCTGATATGGCAGGTTCCCAAACTCCCACCCTAAATTCAACTGTCACTATTGGGCTGCACCAAAGCCCCCAGGCAAAGCCACTCTTAGCAAGTGTGACGTTCCAGGCCTAGAAATCGCATCCCAGAAGCTGAGAGCAAAGGTCTGACCTCTCTTTGGGTGTGGTTAAAATTCTATATTATGTAAACTGTATACATTATAAAACCAAATATTAAATATTGAATTATTAGACTATCATTTTGAGTTACCAATATATCTGCTTTCTTCATACCTTTCTCAATATTGTCACTAGTCTTCTTCCTCCCTTCCCTCATGCTTACCTTCCCTTTATCCTGTTGCCCTCATCATTGTCTAATTCTCTATAGGTCTCAACATTAGTCCTACTCTGGAGCATTTCTCCCCTCCACCAGCATGTCAGACAAGTTATTTAATATTAGAAATATCTTTTTTACAGTGGAATTGGTGAGTGAAAAACACGCTTCTTCATTTAGTTCAGGAAAGCTCTATAGAAAGTGGGCTCTGTGTACCCGTTACATGAAACACATACTATAGGTGATCATAAAAATGGCAGATAAGAAGAACATTCCACTTCAACTTTTGAGAAACCAGCCACCTACTGGGCAGAAAGTCCCTTAATAATGAGGTTATTGTAGTTTAATAAAGAGATAATCAAGATTTGAAGTAATAAATATAATAATAATAAAACAACTAATAATAATAAATAAAATTATTAAATAAAACAGCAAATAATGTTGAGCGCTTAACTACATGTTTGAAAGAATATTGCACCAAGAATGAAGAGAGCTTCTGTCAGGTTCTGATTCCACTTCTAGATTAAGCAAGCATGTAACCTCTGTAAAGTCTAGATTTTCTCCACTATGAATAGATGTAAAACTTATGCTGTCCACCTCATTGGGATGCTAAGAGGATCCCTGAAACAATATGTGTACAGGTTTTATTAAATCTTAAAGTAAACATATACTTCTATTGTTTTATATATTCAACAAATAGCAAGTCTGAGTATTTTCTGAGAACCAAGGATACTGCAGAATGTGCTGTGAATCCAAGTGGTCTATGGATGAAGGCATGCAGAGATAGGAAAGAGCGTTGCATAAGAATTGAGCAAAAAATCCAAGCAAAGAGAAAGTTGAACTCATAGAAACAGAGAATAGAATCTCGGTTGCCAGGGGCTGGGTGTGAGGGATTAGGGAGAGGCTGATAAAAGGGTTCAAATTTTCAGTTATAAGATGGATAAGGTCTGAGGATCTAACGTATAACATGGTAACTATAGTTGATAATGCTGTACTGTCTAATTGAAATTTGCTAAGGGAATAGAGCTTGTGTCTTCACCAAAAAGAAAGAAAAAAGGTAAATATGTGAGATGAGGTTAAGTAACTCTATGGTGGGGATCCTTTCATAATGCATATCAATTCATCACACTGTACACTTTAAATATATTACCATTTTATTTGCCAATTATACCTCAGTCAAGCTGAAAAGAACTTTAAAAAGAGAGAGAAAATCAGAAAATCACCTGGATACAGCTTCAGCCTATCTAGGCGAAAGAATGGGGGCAGTCTTAGAAGGAGACATGGACAGTTTTAATTGGAAAGTATGGAGAAAGTGCCAGCAGGAGTAGAATGTCTGGGTGGTAGCAGGATATGAAACCAATGAACAGAAAGCCTGTGCAGGGCAAAGACAGTCTCTGCAAACCTCGTTCCAAATCCCTGTCTTCCACAAGGCATGGGCTGCAGAGTGCTAACAGGCTGCACACCTGGCATCCCAGAATTGACTTTGGCACAAGGCAGCACATGCTAATCAGCAAGCTGCCAGCCCACCAGCCTCCCTCCTGCTGTTAGACCCATCCGCGTCAGCCACTGCCAATTAGGAAAGTGACTGCAGCAAAATACGCTAATAAGCCATGGCAAGGAAGATTAGAAAGCTTAGCTGGTCCAAGTCTAGGGACAGGTTTAGAAGTTGTTTCAGGAATATAGGTGGCCTGCTTAAGCTTGATTGAGGAGAATGGATTATTAGTAAGGGCATAGGAAGAGAATTAAAAGTGTATGCTCTTATTTTGTCAGTGAATTTTTTTTTTTTTAGATTCTTTTTCAGGACATGCAAATATCACTTCAATACAGTTATGACCATTCAAGTTATGAGGGCAGATTATCCAATCCCATTTCCTACACTGAAATCTATGCGGTCATAGTGATGAGAAAAAAATTTAAAAGCGCGTTTCGGAGCACCTCTATGGGTTATATACTGTGTTAGAAACTTCCAATTTAATCATTATTTAATTCTGAAAAAAATATATATCCCCAGTTAGGAAAGTAATTATCCCCCCTTTTCAGACAAGAATTTTTAAGCCCGAAAGTATTAAGAGACTACTCCATTATCAGACAGCAGGTCCGTAACAAAGAAAGAATTTGACCTTACACTCTCTGACTCTAATCTTTTCACTTTTTCGACTGCACCATTATGCCATCAAACTACTTTTTCCTTTTTTTTTTTTTTTTGTTCTGTTTTCTTTTAGAGTTTGAAATCAGAAATCTCCTGGGTGATTGCTTCAAACATAGGTAATTTCTGTTTGAGAGTCAGGCTTACTAAACATAGATCAGAACTAGAGGTGAATGTTCAGAAGAGCAATAGTTAACTTTCGGCATTAGCAGCTGCTTATTGAAGTATTTCAGATTCCTTGCCCTATTTCCTGCCAGAAGTTGATACTATCACATCATGGTATAGTAACTAATGCATTAAATGACTTTTCAAAGTTCTCTCCTGTCCTGGTGTCATATTATGCATTTTTAAGCAAAATTAACCTAGTTAATCCAGGTCTTTAAAAGTATAGGTACTTATAATAGGTTCACCTTAGTCATTAGAAACTTCTGCTTAATTTTAATCTGAGGTGGAGAATTCTATGACTGCTTTTGACTGCATTCTGTAAAACCATTTCTTATAATGTACTTTGTCTTGGAACTCATCTGTGAAAACTTGATAACCTTATAGAATATATAAGGGAGATTTTAGGTGTTTCAAGAGAAGGGTTTTTTGTTACTGTCATTGTTTCGTTTTGATTTATTTATTTTTTTTAGGTTTTGTTTTTAGTTGTTTTTTTTTTTTTTCCTTCACTTAACGCCTTGAAATAACAAAGTGGAAAATAATAGATTTTTCTACTCTGATTATTTTACTATTTAAACAGGTTTAGATCATTAAATATTTATTTTCACTATAGCAAAATTTTGAGTGCATATTTATTCTTAGTTTTTAAACTCTCAAAAAAATTAAAACTATTGTTTATTTTCAAATACCTCCTAGTCTTTCAAGGAAATGATTTCTACTTGGGTGACTTTTTTCTGATAAAAATTATTTAATAATGCATTATTTATCACAAATAACATAATATCTCCCTAGTTAGATCACCTCAGGGAGCTATAAGAAATCACCAAAACAATTAATATTTGAACAGTCACCTTGCATTTTATGACAATACAATTACAAGATTGAAATAATAAAAAGATTTGATAACAGTGGGGAGTTTATACAAGATAGTGTTTTCTGTGGTCTGTTCTTGTATTGCCTTATTGTCATCATACTGAATATATTATTTTCTTTTAAACTCATGAAATCAGAATATTACTGTTTTAGTTTAAGCTACTTTAAACACAGTACCATAGATTCGGTGGTTAATAGACAACAGAAATTTCTTTCTCACAGCTTTGGAGGCTGAAAGTTGGATATCAGGATACCTGCACGGTGGGGTTCTGGTGAGAGGCCTCTCCTTCATTATAGGCTGCTGGCTTTGTGTCCTCACGTGGCAGAAAGAGGGTGAGCTAACTCTCTGGCCTCTTCTTATCAGGGCATTCATCTCATTAATGAGGGCCCCAACTTCATGACCACATTACCTATCAAAGTCCCCACCTCCATCACATCAAGGATTAGATTTCAACATATGAATCTGGAGGGAACACAGACATGCAGTTAGCTCATAACAGTCACGGTGGTATTTAGCAGTTACGCTGGATTGCACTTTCCTGGGTAACGGAGCAGAGGGGCAGGGATCCCAGAAAGGCTGTTTTCAACTACTTTTAGATCTAGCCTTACCTTAACCAGAACTTCCACCTCATTCCTGATATCATTTGAGATTAGATGTAAACCATGCTAGACTTCTTGGAAGTCACCTCTCAAATGTAATAGATTTTGACTGATGGGTGTTCTTGCGAGAGATTGGTCTTAAGTCATAACGACACTGCTGAATCCATCTGATAGCATTAGGCTGTCAAATCATGCCTAACTGAGGAGCTGAATCACATCCTTTTAGAAATCTAGGAACAGAGTAGTTCAGCAATGAAGATAATGAGTTTAACAAGACCGGAAATCTGCGGATCCACTCTGAAAAGATTTTGGACATTCTTGGAACAATGGAAGAACAGAGAAGAATCCAGTTCAAGGCTTTGCTTTCTCTTTCCCTGTGAGCCACATTAGATTATTTCTCAAGGTGGGAAATGAATAAAACAAAATAGCCCAAGGCTTTCTAGGCAACCATTTAAGCAGTATAATCCTTAGGTGTCTTGATTTTTTTCTTAAACCACCACTAGATGGGACTCTTGCATCCTTGGTTTGGATTCTTAGCTGCTTTATCTACATATTGGGGGCCTAAACAAGTCAGAAATAACAGGGAAGCTATAGCACTTTTTATTTGACAGGTTCCAAATGGGACATTTGCATGTATCATTTAATGTTCAAGTATATAAAATACTATATTATAATATATCATAATTCCCATTTCAGAGATAAAGTCACTGAGGCTGAGAGAGAGAAGGTGGCAGGGAGAGGGAGAGAGAAAGGAGGATAATTTAACATTTGTTGGACAATTCTACGTACCAGGCATACATGCTCATACTCTATCCTCTCAACAATCCCCCTCCCACCAAAAAAAATCATTTTCATTTTACAGATGGAAATGAAGCTTAGCAAGGTCACATAGCTGCTGTGGCAGAAGCAGAATCCAAATCCGTGCCTGATTTTACTGCACATTGTCTCTATGCATAGCCACTTCTCAAGCAATCGAAACACTTTAATACACAATATAACTTTAAAATGTATAAAGGGCTTAGGGGCTGAAGTGTTAGATTCATGATTTTGAAAAATACACTATATGGACATATAATTGGCTTTGAAAGAGAAGACCATTTATAGACTAGGCAGTACAATTTAGCGACGAGTGTGGACTTTTGAGGCAGACTGCCTGGGTTTGTATTCCACCTCTACTCCTTGCTAACAGTGTGATCTTCAGTAAGGTAGTCAGCCTCACTTAGCCTCAGTTTCCTCAACTGTAAATGAGGCTGATAATAATACCGAACTCACAGGGTTGTTAGGAGAATTAAACAAATTAATACATGAAAAGTTCTTACAGTAAGATGTGGTATATAGTAGGTGCTCCTAAATGATACTTTTTAATCCTATCTGGAGTAATGTAAGAATATGCGATTTAAGTGGAAAAGGCATCAATTTACACTATTTTTATATTCCATTTATACTACAATGTTGTGATTAAACCTCTGTTTCATTCTCTTTTTTTAATTAATTAATTTATTTATTTATTTTTTTGGCTGTGTTGGGTCTTCGTTTCTGTGCGAGGGCTTTCTCTAGTTGCGGCAAGCGGGGGCCACCCTTCATCGCGGTGCGCGGGCCTCTCACTGTCGCGGCCTCTCTTGTTGCGGAGCACAGGCTCCAGACGCGCAGGCTCAGTAGTTGTGGCTCACGGGCCTAGTTGCTCCGTGGCATGTGGGATCTTCCCAGACCAGGGCTCGAACCCGTGTCCCCTGCATTGGCAGGCAGATTCTCAACCACTGCGCCACCAGGGAAGCCCTCTGTTTCATTCTAAAGCTTATTAGCTTCTTAACCTGTATGTTCCTTATAGAATTTGTGAATATGGTCTCCCAGTGTTATAGTTCACAGATTTTTGAATTAATTATTTCATTTGATGAACCAACAAAAAATGAGGATTTACTCTTGCCAGAATCTGAATGAGGTGGTAGCATTTCCACGTGCCTATAGGCTGCTCAGAGTATGGAGGAGTGAGAGAGACATGTAAATAAATAAGTGATATAGAGGATCATAGGTGCTGGGAGAGAAATATTCCAAAATAAGGTAAGAGCAAAAAGAAGGAAGCAGTTAAATCTGAAGAAGTCAGAGAAACCCCAAGGGAAGAAGAATCGAGTCAAGCCTTGCAAATTAGCATAATGGAAAAGGCCATATTCTAAGCAGAGGGTGCGTAATTATCAAAAGCAACATGGAGCATATGAAGAACAGCAGATTATTGCTCGGTGTATCTCAGGCATGGGATTCATTTGTTTGTAAAGATGGTTAGACAGAGGCCAGTTCGTGTACAGCCTTACATTCCGCGCTAAAGCCATGGAAACTGCTTGAAGGGTATTTTAGTGAGGGAGTAAACTGGAGGCATTTGAGTTTAGGGGAAGACTATCATGGGGAATATTGTATAAATAGATTGAAATGGTATTAGTGATGGAGGGTGACTAGTTAAGAGACAATTGATATTATCTGGGTGAGAAATAATGAAGGGCTGAATAGGACAATGAATATTTGTGGAGAAAGAGTTATAGATCTGAGAGAAGCTAGGGAGGAAGAATATGCAGGACATAGTGAATCTGAAGGGGAGAGAAATTAGGCATTGCAGAATACTCTTAGATTTCTACTTGAGTGACTAGATAAATGTAACATCATTCCCTACAATAGAGAATTATGGGAGATGTGGTAGGGTTTGGCTGAGACTATAGATTCAGTTGTGAAGGCTTAAAATTTGAAATTTCTATGGGACTTAACAGTATGGGATTATTATAAAAGGTTTCTCTGATCTCTCTGTCCTTAGTCTTACTATTCTTCATTCCATTCTACACAGTGTGGCAAGAGTGATCTTTCTAAAACTCAAATCTAGTCACATAACCCTCTCCTGCATGAAACTTTTCCATGACTGTACGTTACAGCCATTGACTGAAACACTTACCATGTTTATGCAGCCTTCCTGGGCCTCCCCAACCTAACCTGTAGTGAGGGCACCTTTTGCTACACTGACCTATATTAGACCCAGGAACATGTTTTTTCTTCATTGAACATATTCCTCAGACTCTTCAAATTTCCTTTTATATATCACTTCCTGTAGGAAGCCTTCTCTGATCCCAAAATCTTGGACAGGTACTTTGTAGGCAGTTTCAGAGCACCCCATATTTTCTCTGTTATTTATTACACCATCTGCGAAATTTGCCTATTGATTATCTGCATCTTCCAGTAGATTATATTCTCCCTGAGCATATAATTCATATTTTTTGTATACTCATGTATAACAAGGTGCAGATGTGTAGTAGACTGGATAGATTTTTAATTAAAAAACTAATATCTGGCTTCTGGTGGCACAGTGGTTAAGAATCCGCCTGCTAATGCAGGGGACACAGGTTCGAGCCCTGGTCCGGGAAGATCCCACATGCTGTGGAGCAACTAAGCCCATGCGCCACAACTACTGAGCCTGCGCTCTAGAGCCTGTGAGCCACAACTACTGAGCCCGCATGCCACAACTACTGAAGCCCGTGTGCCTAGAGCCTGTGATCTGCAACAAGAGAAGCCACCACAATGAGAAGCCTGCGTACCGCAACAAAGAGTAGCCCCTGCTTGCTGCAACTAGAGAAAGCCCACGTGCAGCAATGAAGACCCATCGCAGACAAAATAAAAATTAATTAATTAATTAATTTTAAAAAATCTAAAAAAAAAACTAATGTCATATAGGAAGCTCAATAAACTTTTATTGAGCCCATTAGAGATATCTAGAAGATGGCCAGAGTGAGATATTTGGCACTGGAGTTCATAAGATACATCCTTAAAGATATTTGTCATGTGGGAACACGTTAGGAAATGAGAGTAAATTATATTGCCCAGAGAGAACAGTAAAGTAAGAGGAGTAGAAGAGCAATTATGTTACCTCATGGAATCTGAACAATCAAGCTACGAGTGGTAATGAACAGCCTACAGAGAGAACTAAAGAAGAGAGTGGTCAAAAGACAGAATGTGCATGGAAATAGTAGGTCTAGAATCTCTATTTCAATAGGACCAAACTATTGGGAAGTGGGCCTTGGGACTGTCTCAAAGCTGCATTTGCAAAGCAAGCCCATTCCATTGGAATGACTTGCAGGAGGCCAGTGTATGTAGGTATGTAGAGTTTTGCTTTAGTAGGTAGTTTGATACGTTAGAGGGTTAATATAAAACACTCCTTTCTTCCTTTCCCAATTTTTCAGATAATTTATATAGTCTGTGCCTAGAGCATCACAGGCCTCCATCTGTCAGAGATGATTAGTTACTCCCTAATAACTTACAGAACATTAGAAGTCTCAATTCTAGCTGTGTACATCAAGTGAAGACTACACTGACTTGATGTACACACCCACTCATTTCCCTGCCTCCCTTACTGCTAGATGTGGCCATATGACTAAGTTCTCAAAGACATATGTACCTGATTTATTCAATCAGCTTGCCTAATATTTGTTCCCCAACTAACTGGCTTGATTATATTTTTGGCAAAAATATTACTTGTAAAATCTGGCCAAATTATTTAATGCTTCACTATAAGTATAAGCAAAATCATATTTGAAGATTGAAAGTAAGAAGAAAATTCATACAGTAATGTTACTGACCCTAATTTAACATCTATGCACAGTAGTTGTTAAATTAATAAGATATTAAGAACCTAAATATTTTATGTGCCCCTCCTTCTCCCTCCCCTCTTGTTTGCTGGAATGCAGGCCAAGTGCTGGCAAGCCCTCTTCAACCTCAAGGACATGGGCACTACCTTAAAAATGGCAGAGAAACAAGAAAGAGGAAGCCTAGGTCTCTGATACCACAACAATCATACCCTTGGATGTCTTCCACCACAATTGTTAAATGAGAGAGAGGATGAGGTGGTACTTTCATTTTATCTTGTCTGCTTTCCTACTTGCTTACTCCAGAGAACAGTCTTTAGTTGGTGCTTAGCTTAATAACTTTTCTAAGAATTAACCATAACATTAGTATATTTATGTAATTTTATATATGTATATATTACATGTATAACTATATATGTTATATATATACACATTATATATTAGTATATAGTACACCATAGTATATAGTACACCATATACTATGTACACACTATTTTGTGTGTATATATATATATATATAATGTTACATATATAATATTTTGATTAGACTTATGGAGCACATAAAATATTTACTTAAAACTGTTTAAATGATCGGACATCTCTTAATCCCAAATCTTCCAAGGCATCCACTTCCCTAGTCATTGAATTCTGGGAAAAAAATAGCTAGTATCAGACTGTTTTTGTGTATCTATGTATTTAACCCCAAACATACACAAACATACCCACTCATTTATAACATATGTCTATATCCACACAAATAGGTGTATTTGCTTCAAAACTATATTTATTAATCCATTCAGTTAGAAAATATGTGCCAGACACTTTGCTAGACCTTAACAACACAAGGTAAACAAAAAAGATGTTATTCCTACACTCACAGAGGTTACAGTCTGTTTGAGGAGAAGGGAAGGTAAACAATGGTTTATATTATGATATGTTATGTTCTGGGAATATTCAGGGTGCGCTCTGATAACCTGGAAGGGGCACTCAACACAGACTTGGTATATTAATTCATCCTCATAGCTTGAGGCTCCACCACTGATGCCCCAGAGTTCCTGAATATTCATATGCATGTATGTATATGTACTTTCACATACACTGATTGCAAATAAATTGCAGTCTGTATCCATGAAGGTTCTTAATATCATATTAATTTAACAACTAGTGTGCATAGATGTTAAATTAGGGTCAGTAACATTACTGTATGAATTTTCTTCTTACTTTCAATCTTAAAATATGATTTTGCTTATGCCTGTAGTGAAGCATTAAATAATTTGGCCAGATTTTACAAGTAATATTTTTGCCAAAAATACAATCAAGCCAGTTAGTGGGGGAACAAATATTAGGCAAGCTGATTGAATAAATCAGGTACATATGATTAGAAACTTGGTTGATTTCTTGAATTTTCCTGTTTTTAACAAGTTATTTTTAAATGATGTCTATATAGTGATATAACAATACTCTGACATTATATTATAATTCATTTTAATTCATTTTTATATGTCTTCAAAGTTCTTCTTTTAAGATGCAGTTAGCAGGAACACAGTGAACTGCTAGAGCATCTGTTTCAAATTTAATTGCGCTGGCCAAATGCAGAGATTTATGAATTTGCCTTGTTGACTATCAGTCATCTGCTGATTATCAGTTCATTCTTTACTTCCAGAAGGTTGTCTATATTATATTGATTCATTACCTTGCTAAATATTACCTAGCTTTTCTGATTAACTGTCAAACTCAACTACCCAGACACAACCAAAAACCCAGAAGAGAAAAAGTGTACGTATGACTAATAACATGGGAAGTTATAAAAAATCATGTATTAAAATCAAGGCGCTGAGCTTCAGGTTTCAGCACTGACATGTGAAGAGCTTGCAAGCTGTCACTCCCATCTTTACAATAAGAGAAAGCTAAACAAATGAAAATTAAGGGCTTTTACTGCATTCCTACAAGAATCAAGGTGACAGGCAAACTGCCATCCCAAATTGTGAAGAGGCAGATGCACTGAGAGACACAGCTAACATTTTCTTTTTACCTGAAAGAGATGCTGCTTAAGCATCTGGTAGAGGCACTTGAATGGTCATTGTCATGAATTGTTAGAAACTGAGCGTGTACTCATGTGAATGTAAGAAACTCCTAAGGCCACAGTCTTATGGGGGATCCCCACATATTCGTGGGCTTTACCTCCCCGGAACCCCACTAGATTCTCAAGGGAAAGATCTGAGAAATATCCATTCTTGACAATGGCAGAGGAAAGGGCAAGGGAGAAGAAGCTTTTTTGAAATATACCCAGAGCTTTCTCCAGAGCCAAAGCCCGTGTCCAGGGGAAGGGACTTGGCCAGAGCCTCATTCCAGCTGACAGAAGGCCAGACCTCCCACTCCAGGCCCTCTAGTCTTACTCTCTCACCTAAGGAGGTTTGAGGAAATGAAATACTATCAACAGAGATCAGAGAATCAAGGAAATAGATTGGGCATGCTACAGCCGCTGCAAGGAGTAAGCAGAATGGGGAAGAAAGCTGTACAAGTGGAGAAACACTTGTGAAGCTACAGTCTGAGACACGGGCTGCCTAAAAGCCTGAGATCTAATCAGAAGATTGTAGACCAGTCTCCCTCCCGTACCCCTTACCGCCACGCCAAGTTGACGCCCATAGAATAGCAGCAGCTTACAGCAGAAAGAGCTGAAGACACAGACTCCCTGGGAGGCGGAGTAGCTAGGGAAGTCCAAAGTCAAAAGGTGAAGCCACAGCAAGAACACAAAAAAACCTTGAATCCTGCGGCACCTATAATGACAGCAAACATTAAACACAGCCAACCTCTAGCCAAGTTAACATAAATCCTACCCTTAAGGTCTATTTATCTCAGTTCCTATTATCCAAATCAACATGATCAGCTTTCAACAAAAATTTATCAGTGATGCATGCCAATTATATCTTAATAAAACTTGGGGAAAAATTTAGAAGGCATGCCAAAAGGAAAAATAAAAAACAAAACACAGTTGGAAAAGAAAATGCAAACAACAGAGCCAGACTCAGACATGCCAGGGATGTTGGAATTATTAGGCAAGGAATTTAAAATAACTATGATTAATATGTTAATGTCTCTAATGGAAAAAGGAAACAACATCCAAGAAGAAATCAGTTATATAAACATAGAGATGGAAACTCTAAGAATCAAAAGGAATGATAGAAATTTAAAAAAAAACAACACAATAACAGAAATGCCTTTAGTGGGCTCATCAATCAACTCAATAAGGCTGAAGAATGAATCACTGAGCTTGTCTGTAGATCATTAGAAACCTCACAGACTGAAATTCAAACAGGAAAAGAAAATTGAATAAACAACAACAAAAACAAAACAACAAAGCATTCAGGAACTGTGCTACCATTTTAACATGTGTAACATAGTCATAATTGGAATATCAGAAGAAGAAGACAGTAAGAACAGAAGAAATATTTGACATTAACAGGCTGAAACTTGCCAAATATTAATGACCAAACCATAGGTCCAAAAGCTCAGAGAACACCAAGAAGGATAAATACAAAACAAATCAAAACAAACAATAAACATACCTAGTCATATCGTATTCAAACTACAGTAAACCAAAGGCAAACAGAAAATGCTGGAAAAAAATAAAGAAAAAAGCAACCACCTTAACTATAGAGGAACAATAGCCAGAGTAATCTTTTAAACAAGAAATACTGACCATATCACTAACCAGTTTAAAATGGACTCTGTAAAGCTTTCCCATTGCTCTTGGAAAGAATTTATATCACCTGAACACCATCAAACAGGCCCTGGATAGTCTGGCTCTTGCCTCCCCCTCTCGCCTCCTCTTCACGAAACCCTTCTCTTCTGCCTTCCCACCTTGCAGGATTCTCTCCATGCCTCGCAATGCCATGTTTCCCCATGTCTCTGGGCTGGGTCCTGTGCATATTCTTTCCTCAGTCTAGTATTATCTTCCATTGTCTGGTGACCATTTTAACTTATCCCTTCATTTCCTTGGGGAAGTCTAACCCAAATTCCCGTCTAGGTAGGTCACCCCGTTACAGTTCATCATAGACCCTGCCCACTTGTGATGTTATGTTACTTTGTGCTCTTTTGAAAAAATGTCTCGTAGAGAACTGATTTGGTTTGGCTCGCATTCCATTCACAGCTCCACAGAGCCCAGCACAGAATGGGAACTCAATGCCTACTTGCTTTATAAAAGAAGGAAGAGATTTCTTGCCATTATCCTAATAAATAAAGGCTTATCAATTACAGATCATTGGGGGAGTAGTTTCAATTAAAAAACTATTTAACGACCTCCTGCACTCTGCTATGCCCTATTTATTTAAAAACTATTTAATTTAAAAACTATTTAATGATCTCCTACCCTCTGTTATGCACACTTTTACATTTTGGGGAGAAGAAGACAAACAAACTCTAATCCATATAGTTTATTAGGGATATACAGTCATGTAAACCAACAGAAAATTGAAAAAGGACACGACCTATGGAGGTATGCATAGGACCAGGTCATAGGTGCCTATTTTCTTTCCTTTATGGATGAAATCCTGCAGAAAGAACAAGTTGAGCTGTGTGTACTGCAGCATTAGTCCAATGTGCATTCTTTAGGTGCAGGAATCTTTGCTATTTTGTTCATTGGTATGTTCCCAGTGCCTACAAAAAGTACCTGCAGTAAGTAGGTACTCAATAATTTAAGAGAAGAAATAGGATTTAGCTAGGTAAAAAAGAAGGATGTGTGACAAGGAAAAGATTCTAGGGAGAGGAAACCATGTGTTACCCAAACTGACAGAATATGAAAATGACTTCATTCTGATCGCAGAGGCCTTTCATTGAGAAAGGGACATCAATATTTCTGGAAAGGGATATGAGTTTTGAATTTATTAAATCCATGATGTATTCAGGTAAGCATAAAGAAAACTTTGTAGTCTACATTATAATTAACCTTTCGATCATGTTCTTCTGGATTATAATCAATAGTTCACAAATTTTAAATTAGTGGAATTTGAGATAATTAGGTTTTAGGACAATGATGTGCTATCCAAGTTCTAACTTCTGTCTCTAACACACAGAAGTTTCAACTTTTTTGTTATTCAGATGTAGTACAGTTATGCATTAAAATTTCAACCTTAAAAATAAACTAAAATAGCAACCTTTCATACTGTACTTATACTGTATTTGTAAATGTTATTATTATCATTTTTGGGGGGAAGGGGTGATTATTGCTTTGTCCATGGGGCTGAAGGGGCAGGCAGGGGTGGGGTGGGGAATCCACCACTTTGTTTCCAGGATTTCTGTTGTTTCTGCCATTTCTAGCAGTAACCAGCAGGTGGTATCAAACAATTTTACATTTCTGTTCTATTGCAGTTTTTGTGCCTGTTTGGTTTCTGACACTTCTTCCTAACTTCCCACACCCTAACCACAAACAAGCATTTGATGGGGATAAAGGTGTCAAGGAGTATTTTGTTTTATTTTTCTGATTTAATTATGTCCTGACTTTGCTTTCAGAGTGATGTTTTTTTTTTTCGCACACACACTGAGGTGTCTTTTTTATAACAGAGGCATTGCTTTACATGCAGTAACTCATTTGGTTGCTATAACAACAGGATGGGAAAACATTATCCCTAATCCCCACTTTACAAATGAGGAAATTGTGGAACGAAGAGGCTAGGGAATTTCCCTAAGGTCACAAAATTAGAATTCAGGCATCGGGCCGTGGAGCCCACAGTCCCAGTCTCTGTGCTGAAATCATTTCCCCTGATTTGATTTTCTCCTTTCAGTGTATATTTTCACTCAATACTAAGCATTTCTTTACTTTGACACCATTTTCTCAGCTACTATGAGTTGAGGTTTTTGGCACCTACACCTTGAAATAAATATTACACAGAATAAAATCAGAATATAAAATAGCTATACATTAGATATTGTCTGTGTATGGGGAATGGTCGCATATTTTTCACGTATATGCATAGAATTTTAGTGCTGAAAGCACTTTAAAATACCTGCCTTTTATTTTACTGAAAAAGAAACTTAGGCTTCCCAAAGAAGCATTGGGATTCAGTGGTCACACAGTGGTGATAAGGGAAGACACAAGTCTGTTAAAGTAATGTTGTGGGAATATTCATTTATGGACGCCCTACTAGGTATAGAAAAATGCCCATTGTTGGGAGATGGGCTTGTGGAAGGTTTGTGAGGTTTCTAGCTAAGTGCAGCTCTTTAATTCTTAGCTCTTCTATCTACAGTGTAATGGGACCAGGCTAGACTCAACAAGCGGGCAGAAGAGCTGACGTATGAGAATCTTAGCCCTCCAGTAAAAGGAAGAAAGGGAAGGATGGGAGGGAAGGAGAAAGGAGCTTATTGTCCATGTTAACAATTTTAATGTCAAGTTTCCACAATCAGATGAAAGAAAATAAAGTTTAGATATAGGGAAGATTTGAATATGGTGAAAAAGAGCCTCCTAGTAGATTCATATTGAAATTGCTATAACGTTTTATTGGCTTGAATGACTAGACTCAAATCTAATTTTAAGCTAGCAGTATAGACTTAGAATCATAGTTAAATTTATAGTTTGCCATAACTTGAACATGCATTTTTTGTAGATTTTCTTTAAGTTAGTCAACACTAATGTATCTATCAGTTGTTCCCAAGAATTCACACTTGAATTAGAAAAGATTAAAAGTCATTAAGTATCTCTTGTTTAAATCAAAAATTTTGTATTTTTTCTTATCACAGAAGCAAAGCAGGTTCACTCCAGGAAAAATTTTTAAAAATGACTTTCCTTCAATGTTAATTCCCCAAAGTAACTAATATTATTGTCTTAGATTGTATCCTTAGAGATTTTGTCCTTTTATGTTTACCTGATAAAATACCAAAAAAAGTAAAACAATGAAAAATCAGTCCCAAGTCCAGTTCTGTTTCATCATTCCAAACCATGTGCTATCTTCTCCCCTAAAGTTACCAAAGTGGTAACTTAAGATGAGTGTCTTTTCTGATTTTTTTTTTTACTAAGTTCATGCAGTATATCTATATTGATGCACAAATTCATTTGTGTATATTTTCATGAATCTTGAATCATGAAACATTTTTAAGCAAAATGTATTGTAGATTTTTTGCCATCAATGTATAGCCCAACTTTATTCTTTTCAATATTGTATTGGTATTACTAATGTAGGTATTCAACAATTTATTAAACTATTTCCCAAATACTGACTGTGCCACTTTTGCCACTTTCTTACTTTTATAAGCAGTGTTCATGTAAAGGGCCTTGTGTATCATTTACCTTTAAATATTTTTCTGCTATCATTTAAGTAAAGCAGATTTCTGATAGACGTAATAGTAATAACAATGAAAAAGAGAAGTAAAATAAGTAACATTTAATAAATTCCTACAATGTTCCAGGCTTTGTGGTAAATGCATACTTAACCTTCACAACATTCTTCTGAAGTAGATATAGTCTAAAATTCTATTTTGAAGATGAACATAATGAGAATAGTTGAGAAACTTGCTCAAAATCACACAGGCAGCAAGTAATGGAGCCAGAATTCAAACCCAAGCCATCTGATGATAAGGCCTTCTGAGGAAATATCTATACTGTTATCCAGTATTTAATACTGCCCTGGCTTATCTAGAAAGATAACTCCTAGGTCTCAGGGTAGACCCTCAAAATGTTAGAAGTGACATTACCAAAAACTATGGAGTAAGAAATACTAAAATCCCACATCTTCATAAAAGCAATAAGAAACTGGTAAAACTGTTAAAATCAGCTTTTTCAGAACTTTGGAAACTAGCCAACAGCTTGCAACCCTGAGTACATGTATTCAAGAAAAATGGTAGAATCTTGGTAGAGAATAGTAATCTTTATGGTGTTGCAACTTACACTAGTCCTATACCCACTCCCTACCTAAGTGGTAGTCTTGAAAATAAAGCCTGAATTCCTGGTACCAGAAGGAGGAAAATGGAGCTCATCCAAAAAGAATTATCATTACTTCATCTGTATGATGCCTCCCTGGAAGATCTTCTCAAAAAGCTTGTTTTTATTTCACTTGACTCAGAATTCCCCCAGTGCCAAAGCTACCACCTGAAGGATGCATACTGAAAGCATTTCCAGGCAAATACTTTAGCTGCTTCTGCCTGAGGCAGTGGATAACATCTGGGGCAAACAGTGGGCTAACCAAAAGGTTTGAGAGGAAAAGCTGGTAAATGAATTGTACATAAGTGATTTGAAAAGCACTGACATATTTCCTGGAATCTAGAAGGCCACATGCATACATAGAGCTATGTGAATACACAAAAAAAGACTGAGAAAGCCCAAAGCTCTCCCCTCTTGTTGACCTTGAGCCTCTACACAAGCAGGAAGTGGATGAGAAGGCAGAGTTGTAAACTGCCTGGTTGAATGATGAAGACATATCCCAACCTGCACACAGAATCACTGGACAAAGACTGAGAGATTTTTTTGGTTTCAAGTGTTTCAGAAAAACTCTATGCAATCATTAGATGACTCCTAAGCTAAGAAAACAGAGACTTAACGGTCCCAAATGAAAAGAATACAGACTTTACAGAGTTAGTTAAGAAAAGTCACTAAACAAACAAAGACAATAAATACAACAAGCAGTAATTGACAAAAGACCCTGGAGAGGGCAAGAATATGATTTCCAGAATTGCCACATTGCAGTATTCAAAAAGTCCAGTTTACAATAAAAATATAAGTTCCGCAAATTAAAAAAAAAAGTATAGCCCATTTACCAAAAAAAAAAAGATTCATTAGAAACTATACCTAAGGAAGCCCAGATGTTGGGCTAAGTAGACAAAGACTTTAAATAAGCTACATTAGTTAAAATAGAAGAGCTAAAGGAAACCATGTCTAAAGAATGAAAGAAGAGTATAATAATGATGTCTCACCAGAGAATATCAAATCAATAGATAGAAATTATAAAAAGTAAACAAGTAGAAATTCTGTAATTCAAAAGTACCATAACTGAAAATAAAAATTTACTAGAAGAGCTTAACATTAGATTTAAGCAGTCAGAAGAAGGAATCAATGAATTCAGAGATAGGTCAATTAAGATTCTTAAGTATGAGGAACAGAAAGGAAAAAAAATGAGGAAAAATAATCAGTGCCCAAGACACTTGAGGCATATTATCAAGCATGTCAGTATATGTATAATGGTAGTCACAGAAGGAAAGGAGAGAGATAAAGGTTTTAAAAATATTCGAAGAAATAGTGGCCAAAAACTTTCAAATTTAATGAAAAACACAAATCAACACATTCAAGAAGCTCAGTAAACCAGTAATAGAATAAATTTAAAGAGACCCACGAATACATACATCAGAATCAAACTGGAAAAAAAGAGAATCTTGAAACCATTTAGAGAAAAGGGATGCCTCATGTAAAGAGAACTCTCAATATGATTAACAGCTAACAAATCATCAGAAAGCATGGAGGCCGGGAGACCGTAGGATATCATATTCAAAATGTCAAAAGAAAAAGATTCTCAAAGATTTTATATATTTGTTCCTTTGTTCTCAAAGGAACAAATATATAAAATACCTATAGAGAATAAATAGAAAATGGCAGAAGTAACTTTTCTCTTATTAGAAATTATGTTATATGTGAAGAGATTAAATCCATCAGTTAAAATGCAGAAATTGGCTGAATGGATAAAAAACAAAAAATAAAACATGATCCTACTATATGCTGTCTACAAGAAACTAACGTTAAATTCAAAGATACAAATAAGGGTAAAATAAAAGGATGGAAATAGTATATAACCAAAAAAAGAGCTTGATTGTCCACACTGATAACAGACAAAATGGATTTTGAAACAATAAACTTTCCCAGAGGCAAATAAGAATATAAAATAATGATAAAAGAGTCAATCAAGAAGTTATAACAGTTATAAATATATATGCACCCAACAAAAAAGCCTAAAAATACATGACTATAAATTGACAAAATTGAAGGGAGAAATTAACAGTCCAAAAATAATAGTTGAAGAGTTCAATGCCCCACTTTCAATAGTGGCTAGAACTAGAAGATAGAAGACTTGAATGTCAGTATAAGACAGCCATATCTAGCAGACATCTATAGAATACTCCACCCAAAAAAGCAGAATGTACATTCTTCTTAAATGTACATGGAACATTCTTCAGGAAGACAATGCATTAGTCCACAAACAACTCTCAATAAATTTAAAGATTGAAATCATACAATGCATGTTCTCTGGCCACAATGGAATGAAATTAGAAATCAATAATAGATAAAAATTTGAAAATTTACAAATATGTAGAAATTAAATAAGAAACTTCTAAATAACCATTGGGTCAAAGAAGAAATCACAAGAGATAGTATAAAATACTTTAGAATGAATGGAAATGAAAATACAACATACCATAACTTGTGGGATACAACAAAGGCATTTCTCAAAGAGAATTTTATGGTTGTAAACATCTACATTATTTTTTTTAGATCTCAAACTAATATCCTGACTTTCCACCTTAAAAACTAAAAGAAAAAAAGTGCATATGCAACCCAAAGCAAGAAGGGGGGAATTAATAAAAATTAGAACAGAGATAAATGGAATAGAGAATATAAATAACAATAGAGAAAATCAACATAGAACCATAAGTTGGTTTTTAAAAATGTCAACAAAATTGTCAAGTCTTTAGTTAGACTGATCAAGAAAAAAAAGAGAGAAGACTCAAAATTTTAAAATCAGGAAATAAGAGGGCACATTACAACTGACCTTGTAGAAATAAAAAGAATTATAAGGGAATCTGTGAACAACTGTATGCCAAAAAATTATATAACCTGGACGAATTCCTCAAATCAGAAAGTTACCAAAGCTGACTGAAGAGTCTGAATAAATCTATAACAAGTAAAGCCATGAAGTGGGTAATCAAAAAAATCAATAAAAGCCTGAGGCCGATGGCTTTCCTGGTTAATTCTACCAAATATTGAAAGAATTAACACCATTCTTTCTCAAACTCTTTGAAAAAATAGATGAGGGAACTTCTTGACTCGTTCTATGAAGCCATTTTGCCAAGATACCAAAACCAGACAAAGAAATCACAAGGGAAATAAAAAACCCTGCAGATCAACATCCCTTATGAATAAAGATGTTAATGTCCTCAACAAGAAACTAACAAACTGAAACCAGCCACATATAAAAAGGATTGCACACTGTGACCAAGTAGAATTTACCTCAGGAATGTAAGGTTGGTTCAACACACAAAAAGCAATCAATGTAATACCAAACATATTTATGAAATATGAAAAAACACAAAATCATCTCAGTAGATTCTGAAAAACAAAATGAAACATCTTTCATGATAAAAACAGTCAACAAACTGGCACTAGAAAAGGACTTTTTTAACCCAACAAAGAGGATCAAAGAAAAGCCCACAGCTAACATCACACTTAGAGGTGAAAGATTAAAAGTCTTTGCTCTAACATCAGGAACAAGACAAGGATGTCTGCTTTCACTAATTCTATTCAACATCATACTTCAGGCTTTAGTTAGGGCAGTTAGGCAAGAAAAACAAATAAAAGGCATCCAATTTGGAAAGGAAGAAGTAAAACTCTATTTGCAGATCACATGATCACATGTTCTTATACATAGAAAACTTTTATTAAACCACATAAAAACTCTTAGAGCTAATACATTCAGCAAAGTTTCAGGGTACAAGCTCAACATTAAAAAAATCAGTTTTTTTTTGTATACACTAGCAATGAACAATCTGAAAAGGAAATTAAGAAGAAGCCATTTTTATTTATGTAACAGCCAAATGAATAAAATGCCTATAAATAAATTTAAGTTTAAAGATGAAAAACTTGTATACTGAGAACTATAAAATGTTGCTGAAGGAAATTAAAGTTCTAAATAAATGGAGATGATATATGTATATGTGATTAAAATAGATAGATATGTATCCCATATTTGGGAATTGGAAGACTTAATGTAGTTAAGATGGTAATACTTGCCCAAACAAGGGATTCAATGCAATACCTATCAAAACTCCAATGCCCATTTTTGAAAAAATGAGCAACTGACCATAAAATCATAGGAAAGTGTAAGGGACCCTGAAAAGCTAAAACAATCTTAAAAAAGAATAAGAAATTTGGAGAACTGCTTCCCAATTTCAGCACTTACTCTAAAGCTATAAGTTATCAAAACTGTGAAATTTGCATAAGGACAGACATGTAGATTAATGGAATAGAATTGAAAGTCCAGAGTAAACCCATATATCTATGATCAATTGATTTCATCAAAAGTGCTAAGATCATTTAATGGGGAAAGAAAAGTCTTTTCAGCAAATGTTGCTGGGCCCACTGGCTGTCCACATGCGAAAGAATGAATTTGGACATCTACCATACACAAAAATCACCTCAAAAAGGACCAAAGACCTAAATGTAAGAACTAAAACTATAAAACTCAAAAGAAAATATAGGCCTAAATCTTTATGACCTCAGATTAGGCAACAGTCTCTTAGATATCTGTAATCCCTATTAAAGAGGATGTCAATTGCTCCACATCCTCTTCAATGCCAGGATAGTATCAATCTTTTAAAGTTTTGCTAACATTTTGCTGATAATATTGTTTTAAAAAGGTATCTCATTATTGCTTTTTTTTTCTTGACTGCTGGTGAAGTTAAATATATTTTCATATATTGATTCGTCATTTGCATTGCCATGTATATATATATGTGTGTGTGTGTGTGTGTACAGGTGGATATGGTTGTGTTCGTGGGTATGTGTGGGTGTATCTGGCTTGTATTCTATTTAATTATTCTCCTCTACCAAATTCTCGAAAGAAGACACCATCTAAAACCTTTCACAGTTTGATGCATGCAAACACAATGTATTTCTGTAAATGTGTTTTTTAATATTGACTCGGCAGCAGGTGAGCTAAATTTATTTTTCTACCTTTTATTCCTACTACTACCATCATATTCCCAGATGCATTCACTCATGATTAAATAGAATTATTGCTATTTTGAACTGCTAACTCTATGGTAAGTGAGAAAAAAGGCTGTTTTATTTATCCTAAGGGAAAGTAAAAAATAAAATATAAAAAATTTCAGTATATGAATGAACATTTCTTTAACATTTCAATTGTCTTTTAATTTAATGTATCCCCTATGTACATAACTAATCCTCTCTTGAATCTCTGATAAAACAGATGATTGTAGACATTTTGACTGCTGATACTGTGACTGGCTTCTGAGTTATTGCTTTCTTTTTACTTAACCATTGTGACTTCCCTGACTATAGGCAGAAAAGCTTTATAATGCAAGGAACGAAATTATTTTTTAAACCAACAAAGGTATAAAATATACCTTTTTAGTGATTTAAATTTTATAAGGTTTGGGATTTAGATGCTTGTTTTATTTTCTGCAGATTCTAAGCTTCATTATGAAAGAAATTATGTCCTCACAATGCTAGGCAATCCAGAATTAATTTCATACTTAGGTAGCTATACTTAGAATCAAGAACTTCTTAATCATAGTTCTATTGTGACTACTAGTGTGGATGATTGGTCGTCTGCTTAGAATGATTCAAATAAATGATGAACAAATTAATGTGAGGCTTTGTGAAAGATTTTTTTAAAAATTAATGTTAATGGACAATGGGTCAATATCAAGTCCTTCTTTCCTTATAGGAAATTCGACTTCAGTTTCACCAGTCTTTCTAACCTCAATGGTATTTAAGAGAAAAAGGAGATTCACACAAACAAAAATGAAAAATGAAAGCACTTCAGAGTCATCACTTCAAAAAGTATAATAACCATTTACGATAATTAAC
The DNA here is from genome assembly GCF_949987535.1 of Balaenoptera acutorostrata. NCBI lineage: Eukaryota > Metazoa > Chordata > Mammalia > Artiodactyla > Balaenopteridae > Balaenoptera > Balaenoptera acutorostrata. The sequence continues at coordinate 73,392,388 of NC_080068.1, forward strand.
TTTGCACTGTTTTCTTTCTGAAGATTTTTCTTTGGTTTTTTAGTGGCTAGAAGTGGCACTGAAAGTACCTTTGGGGGAAAAAAAAAAAAAGTATTTCCAATGCTGTCCTGCTGGTATTTGTTGATGTTTTTGCTTCCTATCTTTCTGCAGGAGTAACAACTGTTCTCACAATGACCACTCTAAGCATCAGTGCTCGGAATTCTCTCCCCAAAGTGGCTTATGCAACTGCCATGGACTGGTTTATTGCTGTTTGTTATGCATTTGTGTTCTCTGCCCTAATTGAATTTGCAACTGTTAATTACTTCACCAAAAGAGGATGGGCTTGGGATGGAAAGAGTGTAGTAAATGACAAGGTAAGTGAGAACTTCCTTCTCACCGTGATTAAGAGAATCCCCCAACAGATTTAGCTTGCAACAGACACTGTTCCTCAAAACTGACATTAAGAACATTCAAACATAAAAGATTTCTTTCAAAGTACGCTCTTGCCTGAAATCCTTTAGGAGTGCTGGTAGTATTACTTCTGTTAAAACCACTTCCTAGCATCTTTTGAGCTCTGTGTGTCAGGCACTGTGCTAAGTTTTTTATATATGTTCTCTCGTGTAATCTTTACAACTTTATAACTAGGGTTTCTTTTTAATTCTCCTTTTTTTCTGATGAAGAAGCTATGGATGGCTTAGTGAACTTATTTACTTGCTCAAGCTCACACAAGTTAATAAGTATACTTAAACCCAGATCTGTCTGACCATTAAATTCATGCTCTTAACCACGCTGGGTTATAGGAAAAAGATTTGGAAAAGAAAAGTGGGCATTAACTTTACCAGTTATAGAATTTCAGGCCCTATCAAGTGGGCTGAGTTACTCTTCACCTATCCCCATCTCTGTTGCTTGGATGTAAAAGACTGGCAGCATCGTAATCTCTCCCATGTTGTATGGAACAAGTAACTAGGTAGGAATGCCTAGACATTTTAAGTTGCTCCTGCAGTCTATAAGAGAAAAAGTATTTGTTTTGAAGATTAACTTCTTTGGTAATTATTTCAGGTGTCTACTTTTAGGTTTCAAGTACTGAAGGAAGTGGGAGTTTTGTGCATTGATAAATAGCCGTTTCCTTTCTCAGTCTATAGATTATTATTCATCTATCTTATGAGGAGGCTTTGTATATATCACAATGAGATAGAAAGTAGTCTTAATAATAGTAAAATTTCTACTTGGAGGGCTCCTTTATAATAAAATGTCTACCTGAATACCCTTCCATTAAATTTGGAATAATATACTTGCTGATTTTCCTTTCCAGTTATTTGAATACAAATTTTTTTTTCAAATTTCTATGACAATATTGCAGTTAAAGTGTACAAACAGCTGATGTTATAGTTTAAAAGTCTTGCTCTTTTTCCCTAATTTTGTAAATTGTAAAAGTTCTCATAAGAGTGCTGGTTTATTTCATTTTATAAGCTATGTTTTGTATGCTAATAGCCAATGAGTAAATATTAAAGGGAATCTGATTGATTTTCCATGCTTAACTTCTAGGTTATTTTACCATTTCCATTGCATTTTACTGTTGATTGATGTTTTCATTCCCCATAAAATATACTGTTTTTCCATTGCTATCTATGCAATTACTTCTTTTTATATTAGTTACACATGCACTTTCATACTAACTTTTTTTGAAGATAAAATGCTTTGTAAATATGTCACAAAAGATAAATAGTGGTTTGTAGTGTAAATGCCCTGTGTAGAAATATACTGATATATTATTTTTAATGCAATGAGGGTGTCAATCAAATTGATATTGTGATTTGGCATATCAAATAATATGCCTCCTCAACCCCTGAACCTGGAAAAGAGACGTACCTATAAATGTGAAAAACACATTCTTGATAATGCATTCTAAAAGCAGTAACCTACTACTAATGAATACTGGATTTAACTCTACCCACATAGCAGATCACACATAGTGAAACTAAATCTAGGTTGAAATCATTTATGTTCCAACCTAATTTGCAGGAAAACAACTAACAAATTTGTATTATTTCAGTAATAAGTGGTTCAAGTTCAGTGGATAAGTTAAAGGGAACATTATATCAGGCACCTTGCTTGTTCTTAATCACTTTTCCACAGCTAGAGTGCCAAGCACAGTGCCAGTCACTTAGTAGGCACTTCAGAAAGTTTCATTGAATAAAAGAATAAATACGTTTCTGATATTAAATCTGGCAATGTAATACCAATGAGAAGACTTTGCCTTCATGGAAAGTCTTTTAAAACTTTACAGTGGTGAATTTATCAATGGGTATTCAATCCATTTTCATGATTGAAATGAATCTGGGGAGGTGTTTCCTAAACCTACCTTGGAAATAACCAGGTCCTTAGAACTAAAAGGCAATCTAGTATAGTGCCCCAAACTAGTACATCTGCCTAAAAAAAATATTTCAGTGCAATTTACCTCTGCTTTAGTTATCCTTAGATTTAATTAAGTGGAGAACAATAATTTTCCTGAAATACAAAGTTTTTATCCATCGGCCAAATTGGCATCCTTTCAGTTTAACCAGACTGGAGGAAGTCCTCTTTTTTGAAGTTAGTAAGCATGAGTAAATGCACTTAAATTATCTGTCAATCCAAAGAGTATATAAAAAGTTATTAAAGGTTTGTTAACTGGCAAGTATTAATTTGTCTCATAAGAATAATCACTCAGAGATTCATATTAATATTTTATGTTTGAAAGAAAGAGATATGTATTTAACATACAGTTTTCATGTAGATTGTGCTCTGTTGATCTTTAAAGTTAGTTTTTGAAAATAAATAAATAAATCCACTCACTTCATATTCAAGACACATTTGAGCCCTCTATTAGAAGACAAAGCTTACCTTGCTCTGTGATCTTGCACAAGTTGGTACACTATACCTTTAGCCTCAGGTGTGAAATTAGTCAACAAAATTTTATCATTCTAAAAATGTAGTGGTGGATCAAATAATCCAACTTTAAATATTTATGCCCTTCCATATAAGAAAATATCTACTTATGCAACCTCCCAAGTTCTTCTGGAACCTTCTCTTACACCCAGTGTTCTTCCACTTCCTCAAGACTAATTCTTCCACCCCATCTCTTGATTCTTTTCTTCTTGTTCCTTTTTCAATCTTGAAGCATCAGTTATTTTCTTCTCTTACTTCTTCAAAGCTATCTTCTCCTTTTCAACTGTCTCCTTGCTTTACATTTCTGAAGATGCTTAATATGTTTAATTTACCATAAAGGCAAAACCAAAACTCTCTCCAGATTGTATGTCACCCATTCCCCCATTATCAGATTCCACCCTCTTTTCCTCCATTCAAGCTTTTTGAAAACATTGCTTATAATGTGTATGTTCTCACTTCTAGTTTAATTCTCAGCTCACTGTAATTCTTTCCATTCATTGTCCTGTAACTGAAGGACAGCAATGACCTCTACATTTTCAGATAAGATAATTTTCCATTTTTCTTAAGGGATCCCCACTGAACCCATTGAATACTGTTATACTCCAAGATTCCATTTCAGGCCCAAGTCAGCAACTTTTTCTCTTCTGTTAGGCCTTTAAAACAACTTTTTCTCTTCTGTTAGGCCTTTAAAACAGCTACCACTATTCATTCTGTTCTTTAAGATTCTTTGCCTGAGTTCAGAGTAGATCCAATCTCCATAGCATCTGCTGTTGTTTATCCCCAAAGATAGTCATTTAAATTTATTTTATGTTTTTGTTTTTACTATTCATATGTGATTCTCACTTTAAGGATTTTACTGACCATACTTATAGGAATGTCAGCAACACTAAGCACACTGTTCGTTATTTATTATATCCAAATAGGTAAAACCTACTCATCTTCAGCACATATACCAATCCTCAGGAACTTTCTGAACACTTGCTCCCCACACCGCTGAATAATTAGCTCACTTTATAAGTGTGTACAGTATCCTGCTCTTTTGCATTTAATTCTTTATCACAGTTTGTAATTGCACACTTATATCCCACCTCCTTCACTGACCATGATTAACAATGACCATGTTTATTTTAATAAATCATTTATCCTTGTCCCTTCGTACAGGGCCTAGTATATATTAGTTGCTCAATAAATATGGTATGAATTAATGAAGTATAACCAAATCACAACTACAGCCAACACCTTTATCTTACCTTCCACAGTTATTGTCTACAGCTATACTCCATACCTTTCTTTTAACTTGCAAGCTCATATATCCAACCTGTTCCCTAGGCATTTCTACATGAATATGACATTTCAGTCTTTACATATCTCTTTTAAAAGGTGAAAGAAACAACAAACAAACAAAAAATCTCCTAAATGCCTATTTTTTTTTTCATATGTACCTCAGTTCATGGCAAAACCTAATCTCAGAAACCAACAAATTGGAAGTTACCCTTAAGACCTAATCAGTCATTGAATGGTGTCCATTCTCCTACCTATATGTCATAGACCATGCCCTTGCCATCTCTCATTATTTTGAGACTCTTTATTCCTCATTACCTCTAAATCATGTCTCCCTTTAATCCATCCTCTACAGTAGTGCCAGAGTTATCTTTCTAAAACAGAAATCTGTTCATTTAATTTTTCAGCTCTTTAATGAATTTTTGAAAGCAATTCTTCAAGCAGCTCAGCTAATATGGTCCAAATATATAGCCTTCTCATATATTTGTTTACATGATGAATAATAAGAAATTTTTTGTGTGTGTTATTTATTGTGCACTTACTACTGTGTGCCTGGGAATATCTCCATGTTAGAAATGAGGAAATATAAGATTGGTCAAGTAAAGTTACTTGCTCAGGATCACACATCTAATAAGTGGTGAATCCAAGATTGAACACAAATCTAAAGTCCATGCTCATATGCTTCCTCTAGCCATTAAAAACATCTCCCAATTCCATGCCCCTACACATCTCCATGGCATTAGATGTGTTCATCCCTCTTGCTAAAATGCCCTCTCCTTTCTTTTCTAACTGATGAACTACTTATTCCTTCAAATCTATCCAATTGTATCTAATTGCCATCCCCCCACTATCTTTCTACAGTACCTGGCATGAATTTCTTTTATGTAACCTCATTAAATTATACTTTTATTATAAACAAATCTGTTTCTAACAGTAGGTTACCTGATCTAAGAGGATAATAGTTTTGTCTTATTCATTATTTCTCTGCCAATACCTGACATAGCATTTAGCACATAGTTTATTTGAATTAAATTTTTAAAAATACATTTTGTCTCTTGAGATTGTTTTTATTTCTAAATCTGAGTCAGTGGTTCTACACTGGCCAAGAAAAGCATATTCTCTGGAAATACACTATATATTAAATTACTTGAAATATAGGCATAGCACCATAATATCCAAACTAACATGAAATGTGCCATTGTTTTGTGATTCACTCCATGCAATTCATAGAAAACATCGTATTTCAAGTGTTTTTATTCATTTATACGCATTTTTAAACATCATGCCTTGTTCCAAAAGCATTTCAGGCAGTTTACCAAAAGAATGCATGTACTTAAATTATTATAATAAGATATAAATAGAAGTAGAAAATCAGGATGAAGGAAAATAGACTGCAAATATGTCCACCATTTGGGCCAGAACATTAACTGTAGTTTATAGCTAGAGTATGCTGAGATTCAAATCTTGAGCTTCTTGGTTATGAGAGTAAACCATGGGGGAAACTTATCTTTCTTTAACCAAAAAATGGATGTATAAATTTCCTCAGAAAGAACGATTGTCCTATGCTAAAAATCTCTTTTTTAAACAATATCATATGGGTTTTATATTAGGGAAAGTTGGGTGCTATTGCAAGTAATGTCAACATTTTCCCAATAAAAGCAGTAATGAATTTCATATTGGTGTTTCTTGTAGTCCCCTTCAATAAAAGCTGAAGGCATTACATTAATATACAACTCAGTGAAGGCAATTCTTCAAGGAGCTAAGCTAATATGGTCCAAGTATATAGCTTTCTCATGGCCCAGTTTAATCCAAGGAAAGACTTTAGAGTACTTAGAGAAGTGGATGGACTGTATAACCTTCAAACAATCTTCTGTAAGTATCACTTTTCTCAGTCAGGATGGTTAGCAGACAGTTAACAATAGCATTATCTGACAAGGGAGCATGTTGTTGTTTTACAAGTAATGGGCTTTCTAGTAGCCACAATGACTGTAAAAAAGCAACATGGTATGTAGAAAGAGCATAAATTTGCCACTTTGTAAACCTGGGGTTTTCTCCAAAGACTGTTGTATTTAGTGTTGTATTTATGAGAGCTCAATTTCCTTATTCTGTCTCTGAGATTCTTTCTAACTCTGAAACTATGTGATTGTTATTTTCATTTATATGCTAGGTCACTTCACTACTAGGTGTCTACATTTTAGCTAGAGCATTTGCTCAATTTACTAACACTTCATTTTATCTAATACTCCAAGAAAGCCAAAACTGGTTTGCCACGATGGTGTAAGATGTTTTGATTTCTTTAATCAGGAATTTTCCAGACTTAAAATTTTAATTATATATTTGGACACTATAATAAAGTAATAACCTCAGAATATTCTGATTCTTATAAAACATCATTTAAAAAACAGAAAGTTTAATTAGTATGGGTTATATTCCCTTTTCATTCCACTTAAGTAACAGCATCCACTGATTCTAAAGCAGCATAATTTATTTTTTTTCCCCAGATAATGTATAAAAATAAATCATTTGCTGTTTTAGTGTATAGTCATATTTTCCCACTTCCCTCTTATATGTCTCAATCACAAGTGAAACAGTTTCCACAAACGTGAAAATTCCGCAGCACTGTTTTTCAGTTGAGCTTATTTTATTATTTCCCAGTCTCCTACATCTATAGATGGTGAAATTGAGGACTTTCAGGATAATTACATAACAGAATTGCAGAATACACTATTAGAATCTATTTCTATTAATCTAATAAATGGTTATTGTATTCTATAAAATACATTATATGCTTATATACATTATATATACCTATATACGTATATTATCACAGTAATCATTCTAGTAGATGTCATTCATTTATCATGAAGCAAACATTTTTTGAGCCTGCCCTGTGCCAGGAACTTTGCTAGGAATTCTGCATTGCCCAATCTCTGCAATTCGATATTGCAGTTTAAGAGATGTTTAGGTATAATTGAAATAATAATAATATAAACACTATATGTCAGAACTTTATGGGTTAAAAAGTCCTTTTAGAAGGTTGACCTAGTAATATAAACTTCAATTGGAAAATCTTGAGAAAAAGATATTCACAAGCTTCCTCAGAGGTAAAGTCACGAGGCATGCTGTTTAAAGCAGAGGTTTGGAAGTCACACACATTTGAGTTTGTGTGCTTTTTTAGCCACTTAGTAGACAGGAGACCTGGTCATGTCACAAAACCGCTTTAGCTTCTGTTTCTGATTTTGTAACTTGGGGTTACAACATAGAACTTACTTCTTATCCAGTAGTGAATTTTGTCACCAACGACACCCTTAGGCTTAACACTCAACCTGACACATCCTAGGGCTCACAAGGTGTTAGTTATCATTGCTACCAGTTATATGCTTGAGGATTACCCTCCATGTGTAACATGGGAAAAGCTGTTTTATAGCTTTCATAAAGCTACAAATGGTAATCCCTCACCCCTTTTCCTCTTATGCTCCAGTCAGGTCTGGAAGAATGCCTTATCAGCAAGGGAAACAGGTGAGGGAGAGACCCAGTGCCAGTGAAGGACAGGAAATGTGGGCCTGTTTACAGATCCTCCTGGGCTTTCAGAGGCCCTTTGTTATCTTATTTTACTTGGACATTTTGAGAATTCTTATTCAAAATACTGATACTTGAAATTCTGTCCTAGGTCAATTGGTCCTATAAATCTGTTGATTTACACTATTCACTATTTTGGATAATTCATTGCTGGCTCAAATTTGTTTGCATTTAGATAACTAGCAATGAGTGTGTATTAGTACAGAAGTGCAGTTAAATAGTTTTCCAGGTTTCATTAAATATTATTATTTAATGTTGAGTAAATATTTTCAGGTTTCATTAATTTGGCTACATATTACGTGCTTACCTCATGGAAGGAATCATGCTAAGGTTATAATGGTGAACAAGACAGAAATAGCACCAGCCTTCATTGAACTTAGATTCTAATAGGAAAGGAAGATGTCAGTCAAATAATCACACAACTAAAGAAAAAAATTTACTCATTTTGAAAAATGACATGATGGAAGTAAACTGGGTGCTCTAAAAGGGTATAGATGGGGAGCCAGGATGACATTAGATAGAGTGGTTAGGAAGTACTTTCTGAGGAAATGACACTTCATGAGAGGGTATTGATCACGTGGAAAATGGGATGGAGGGAAGCCATTCCAGGATGAGGAAGTGAAACCACTAGGTGGCATTTCAGGGGACTCCGAGCTCTGGTTCTTTATGTCTCAGTGCAGAAAGAATTAAGTGAGAGACAAAGAGATGGATAAGAAGTGATGTATTAGAATAGGATGCTTGTGAGGCTTACAAGTAGGCAGGCCAGAGGGCGCTGTGCCCCGAGAACTTAGCGGGCGAGAACTTAGCGGGCTACAGTTTTATAATCAAAGGAACAGTGGGAGGGGGAAAAAAACCCCTTCTTCCTCATTCTTGAGTAGGTGTCATGCTTCCATCATCAATTCCTCCTCCATGTCAGGCAGGGGAGTTTTCTTGTCCCTACATGGTCAAGCTGGGACTGTCATGCCTCAGTGGAAATGAGCAAAAAGGCGGTAACTTATGCTAAAAATGTGAAATCATCTCAGGTTTTAGTATGTCACCTTTCCTTATATTTTTGTTTTTAGTGTGCATATAGGAACGTGTCCTAGGAAACATTAACTTACTGAGCTCACTGGGCAGGATGTGGGTCTCATGCCACCATTGTTTTATAGTTTTGGGGCATGTCTCATGCTTCTGTTTCATGGTTTTGTTGCTAAGCAAGCCTGCTTGGTTTTGTGGCTAAGCAAACCTGCTTTCTAGAGTGTTCATTAACTTACAGGAGTCTCCCATACTTTTTTCTTTACTTACAGTCCCCTAGTGGGATTAACTATTTAATTACCTACTTTGTCCCTTTACTCTGGCCCTATCAGAAGTAGCATAGCCAAAGGCATCAAACAAAGAAGTCCTCCAAATGCAAGTTATTTCAGTGAGACTGGTATATAATGAACAAAAAAAGACACCATGGCAGGAAGTGTTGATTTTATTCTAAGTTCTATGAGATGGTATTTAAGAGATTTAAGCAGACAGGTGACCCCATCCAATTTATGTCTTTAAAAAGTCCCCATGGGGGTTGTAGTTTGACTAATGATTGGATGAGGTCAAGCCAAGTGGAAGAGTACAAAGGAATGCTGCTTGATCCAGGCAGGAGAAAACTGTGACCCAGACTAAAGTGGGTGAGAACTGAACTGGGAAGTATAAGGAGAAACATGTTGTGGATGAGCTAGGCAGAAATCCAAAAGTTTGTATTTCATCTTCCTTCTATGTTCTTAGTATTTATTACACTAACATCTGTATATGGATACAATTTCCTACCATCTGAGTAAAACATTACTGTATGATTTTGACATGAAGGGGAGAAATCCTGTTATCAAGTTAAAGAAATTAAATTATTAATTCAAAATTTGAGATAATTCACTGTAGATGATCATTCCTCATGTTAAATTATGTCTTCATTTCATTTATTCATTCACACATTCATTCAACAAATATTTGAGTGACTTGTAAGAGTCAAAAATGTGTCATTTGTTAAAGTTGTATTTTTGATTGTCAGTGTTCCATGTAAACAACAAGAAAATGGTTCTCCAGGAAAATGATATCATTGATTTACTCTGGAGGTTTCCTCTCCCTAATGGTTTTAGGACTTAATAAACTACACTTATTTCCCTAAATTCCTTCTTTCTAATGGATAATGATGCTTGTCAAGATACTTTTCTTCAGAATTTGAACTGGAGTTTGGAAAATGTTAAGAAGCAGTCTCAACCCACATTCTGTTAATTCTTGTATTTTTCAATAGAAAAAAGAAAAAGCCTCTGTCATGATACAGAACAATGCTTATGCAGTGGCAGTTGCCAATTATGCCCCGAATCTTTCAAAAGACCCAGTTCTCTCCACCATCTCCAAGAGTGCAACCACGCCAGAACCCAACAAGAAGCCGGAAAACAAGCCAGCCGAAGCCAAGAAAACCTTCAACAGTGTTAGCAAAATTGACAGAATGTCTAGAATAGTTTTCCCAGTTTTGTTTGGTACATTTAATTTAGTTTACTGGGCTACATACTTAAACAGAGAACCTGTATTAGGGGTCAGTCCTTGAATCTAGACACGGGTTGTCTTTGGGATGTATAGCAACATTAAACTTGGTTTGTTTTGCCATGTACAGTCTGACTAATAACTGCTAATTTGTGAACCAACATGTACAGTATGTATATAGCAATATAGCTTATAGACCTCTAATAGAGACACGCATTTGCTAACTTGTGGTACTGCAGGCAGAAAGCACCCCATGCCCAAAAAGCCATTGCCTTTTTAAAAGATTTACCCTAGGAACTGGTTTAAAGTGGATTTCAGATGACCTGATTTATTTTCTCTTTTCCTAACAGCGATGAAAATGGAGATCCTACACCACATTTTATGGACCCTTTTGATTTAGGTCTTACATAGGAGTATTTTCTACTGTTGCCTAACTATAATGTAAGGTAACATTGTCGTTCCAAGATGAATTCTTCTAAATAACAGAACCTCATATCTGCAACATCAGTTCCCTTCCCGAGTGCTCAGAATCCCTGCTAGCATAATTGGAAGCTTAGTACACATCAGAAGAAAAGCTAGAGATTTGAAATCAGCTTTTAATTACTCTGTATAGTGTCTATAGCCATGTACATATTACAGCATGACAAATTCAAATAATTATGAGTCACCCCGACAGGATGTTCATTATGCCTAGAATTTAATAACCATTGGAATGTCATGGTCATCACATTTTTAGCATCAGAGTTTATTTGAAAGTAATAATTGAAATCCTACAGATTATTGTAATCATTGGAAACTACCTTAAATTAAACAAAAAGACAATAAATAGGTCTTACTCTTTCCAGTATGTGTTGTATTGAAATTGATCAGCTAAATTTTCTTGGTGCTGGAGACTGGAAGAAACATCCAGTTTGGCTGCTGTGGAGCAACATTCATACTGGATTAGAAAACTGTGCCAAAAACTCCCATCAATGAGAGTTCATAGGTGTCACAGAATATGTATAAGCACTTATACGATTCTCTCCTTTCCTGTTTACTGCAAATTCTGCCTTAAGGCTTCTTTTCATCAGGACTCAGAAGCCACTAATTACAAAGGAAAGGGCAGTTAATTGGCACATTTTTCTGTCTTGAAAGCAGCTCTTTCAGATAAGAATTAATGTAAATCTGCTTTTGTAAATTGCAACTTTAAATTTCTCTGACTCAAATTTGCAGCTTTGTATACCTGAAGAGGTTTTGGTAAGAGTTGAACATTTTTAAACTGAAACTTTAAAGCATCACCAACAGATTGCGGATTAGTTCACATGCACAGACATCACACACACACACACACACACACACACACACACGCACACACAATTAGCTCAATTAGGATACACACACAAACATGTAGCTAAATTAGAAACCAGAATTTTCAATTTTATATAATTACTAATTATTAATGAGTAAAATTCATTTTCCTTTCAGTATTTAAAAAATACTCTTTATGTCCCTGAAATATGTTAATAGAAATTAATAGTTGTGTATCATACCTAGATTCAACATTTTGGGCAAACTTAAAATCCTTTTGACTCACATATACATTAGCAGTTATTAGTTGACTTTTACTAATAGATACACCTATATGACGGTGTTTTTGTAGAAACGTAAGTAGTCAAATAGTGGCATTTCTTGCAGTTTTGTACAGTATTTCAGTATAGTGCATAAATAGGTATGTTCATAACATCAATAAAAGGAGTATCTTATGGAAATAAGCAAAATCACAACAAAAACTGCTATTTCTTTGCCTCATTTAAATTTTATTTTTTTTCATTTTCTTTGTTTCAGTGTGATTCTGTTATGTGCTTTGCATGACTGTATTAATACCAAGGTCACAAATGCATCTTATTAACAGAATTGGCGGTGAAGACAGCCTTGACATTAAAAATTCCCTCATGAAAAGTAATCCATAATCCTTAATAAAATAAATTTGTTACATGAGCCAATAAATGTATTTCTTTAATTCCCTTCCAATAGCATCTTCTTTGTCATCTAAATTGTTTTTTAAAGTGCACTTTATTCATACACTGGAATGGAAGATATCCTATTTTCTTACACATTTAAATATATCATAGCTCTTCTGGGCTGTTTAGGGAAGGGTGTGGTAGTCTAAGACAGTACACAATGCCTGAAGACAAGCAATAAAAAGTGCTTTGTATGGTATGTATTGTTAGACACTTTAAATATTGTTCTTATAAGTTCTGCATTTCCCCCTTAATGTGTGACTATACATTATAAATTTATAAATATGTACATATGTAAAAATATTTGTGAATAGCAGTTTCTGTAGGACAACAGAAAAGACTCATCTATACTTTTGGCAAAAGGCTGCACCTACATTGATGGTACCTGTTTTAATAAAATTTATGGTAGATTGGCCAGAAAAGTTATCATTATTGTTATTTTTATTTTTACTTTCAACTGTTAAAATCTAATTTGAGCCTAATGATATCCTGACGGTTGAGATATTCCAATAATGTGGATCAGGATTTTCTATTATTTCTCTTACTTTCGTGGAATTTTTTCTTACACACTTCTTAATCTTTTAAAATTTAGATAAATCTAAAGGAGCTTTTAGTCTTGCTGGAGAGAGGGAGGATGGTCCATGGAAAAGGATTTTAAATTATAGAAGCAGAGTCTTTACAATTATTCTCCCTTCTATAAATCATTTTAAAAACACAAAAAAGTGACATGGATTTATTAAAATAAGATTAATTTTTCAGGAAACATTTTTAATAAACTAACAATGGTCTCTTTGGCCCATAATATTATGACTATTTTATGCAGCTGTATATTGACATAAAGAGTTATGGTATGTACAAAATGTAGATAAATACATGTACATATATAGAGATATAATCTCATTATTGTATAGTTACTGCTCTGATTAAGCTCATATTTGTTCAACAAATATTTTTTACCTCCTACTATTAGCCATGCCATCTGGATGGTGTCACTACCACTCACATCACATCCACAGAATTCAGTTGAAAATCAAAGTGCATCTCATTCTTGTAAAGACTTTAAATAAAAGACCAAATGTAATATATAACTTAATTTAGCACTGAGAGTTGTTTATTGAGCTATGAGATCACGAGTGAGCTAAGATGGTGACTGTTTTGCTCTTTTCTTCTATTTATGTTTCTATTTGTTTGAATAGAAAATGGAACTAATATAGAACGATCTAATAATTGTTTTTTTAAACTTCAGCGATTTTTAAAGTGCCAATCTTCATGTTTAGCAATCTTTTCAGGGATCTCTCTATTTTGAATTTATCTCAGGTTTGGATAAATGATCCCCTTGAGCCACATTTCCAATTTTTTTGAATAGTTCATAGTTTGTTTAAAAAGAGCACAAAAGCTATTACTTCACTCACAGTTTTTGGTATATATACATATATATATATGTATATATATAAAGTTTTTATGATGTGGCTCTTTTCATATTGCTGGTTGAAGGACCTCAACTCTGCCATAATATCATAGGTTCTAAAAGGGCAGAGAAGCTCTATGGAGGCTATGGATATTGTACTTTGACACAGCCTGTCATCATTCCAATGGAAGGATAAGGGAAGTAGCTCAGGTCCACCTTCTGCAAAGTCACGGTTCTTCATTATCTATTAAGAATTTTTTTTCAAATGCTTCATACTTGTTGCCCTCAGACAATGCCTGTGAAACATCAACATTTTTATGACTTATTTTGAAATCTGGGACCATATTAATAGCTTTATTATACTGGTGTTCTTGTTATTAGTCTTCTGGCTTTCCTATATCCATCTGCATATGTTTGAAGTAATTCTCAGATTTTTTTCCTATAAAAATATTCAGAATTTCAAGAGAATTATGAGTTGACTGATTGCTACCCTGTAGTGCACTTATCTTCTTTTTAATTGAGGTCTTATGGGAACCTTGGGCTTACCTTTTCTTAATCCAAAGTATCCAGAAGCATAAAATTAAAACTGGGGTGGGGTGTGATTATTTTTAACACTTGCATGCTTAGGAACCAGAGACATTGAATCAAAATCATAACAGTGTGGACAAGACAAATTATGATATTTTTCTCTATTGAATTCATGCTTTAAGAAATGAAATTCAGCATTTAATAAAATTCTTAATATCCATAATCTTGTGTTATCAACATTTATATGAAAGATACTAATCTTTTCTATTAATATTTATGCACTCATATTTTCATCAAATTCAAAAACAAATTCAAGACCTCAAAAACAGGGGAAAAAATCAAAGAGAAAAACCCACTCGAAAAATGTCTGTTGCTAGTTAAACCTAACGAGGCATTTCTCCTTTTTAATTTCTAAGAAAGGTGAGAAATTATACATATATAAGTATATACAGAGATATTTAACAGTCATGATTCTATCAAGGTAAGCATCATGATTAAAATACTAAGATTAAGTTCATGTGAAAGGCATTTGGGAAAGGTAATGAAAATCTATTTCTTATAAGAATTTTATATCGTTTTTCTCAAAAATTCTTAATTATCCAACATATTTAGACCACAGTTTTCAACCTTATTTAGGTAAAATATTGTATTTTTGCCTGTTTTTATGAAGAACTTTTTTTAATACATGTAATTATATACCACACTTCAAACCACTTTACGTTGAAGTTAATACGTAACATCAGTTAATATTGCCAGTAGGGAAGAACGAAGAACAGGTTTGTGTGTCAGTTTAAAGTAATACTCTCAAAGAACCTTTAATAAGGTCTTAGCTTTGATTAGAAGTAAGTGTGTGTGTGTGTGTGTATGTGTGTGTATTTTCCAGGTATAAAAGAATATTTTGAGAAATTTAGACAAATTTATGAAATCTAAACAATTTATTTTATAATGGATCTAATTCCAAACATAGCTCTTATTAAACTAGTGATTAATTTAGTCAATAGAATAGTTTTTTTTCAATAGATCCAACCAACTTATTCATTGGAATTTAGTCTTGAGCCCTATATATTCTTAAAAAATATCCTTCCTACAAAGGTGTAAACATTTTTCTGATGTATTGCTGGTGGGCTCTTTTGAGCCATTAAATTCAAAATGATATCACAGTTGTGCTGGTAAGGTAAGATAGAAAAATCTTTGAATTCCAAGTTTCTCAATGGAGGTTTGTTAAAGCCTCCGTTAAATTTAATATCCTGTTGATCATTTGCAAATACCAAGTCATCTACTATATTTGTCTCTGGTTAATTTTATATCTTTTTGAATTGTACAACAACCAAGAATCCCTTTTTGTAAAACTAGCTATTCACTAATATTGTGTACAATTTAGTTTCTGGGAATATATTACATTTTTCTTCTTTGGTCCATAGGTATAATAATGTATAAAAAATGATTACAGTTGATTAAGCACACAAAATAATAAGCACTTCCCTCTTTATTTTTCTTCTTTTTTTAAAAAAATTTTTGACAGTTTGTGTTAGGGGTTAGAGAGATTTTTTTTTTTTTGCCATATTGTTGGTTTTATAACTTTTAAAACATGAACTTCAAGGATTATGTATTGATTTCATTAGTTTGTTGCAAATTCCTGTTTATAGAAAGAAGTCTAATCTGACACCATATAAATACCAGTATTGGCACTGTAAGTGTTAAATTAGCTTAGTTGGTATAAAAATTTGTTTTTCATGCTTTGTTTTAGAAGACTTATTTTACCACAACAAGTTGCCAAATGCAAGCCTATATTATTGGATAGATAAGTGTAACTCCAACAAAATTGATTTATGAAAACAAATGGTATTAGGAAAGCAAAACAAAGGTGTTAGACACAGAATTACTTTAGGGATAATGGCTTAAAGATTTGTTCCCAATTATTTATTTTTAAATATTCAACACAGTAGTTGAAGCAGTTGGCTGTGTTTTAAACCCAGCATAATATGTGAACAAGTTCAATGTATGATTGGAAAGGCCTGAATGAAACTGAACTTTGAGTTACAGTTTTCATGAATTAAACATTACCATCCATGGATAAGTCCTTGATTGTTGATCTTGGGTGTCTGCTCCATAATTGATTTCAGGTTTATTGGTATCTCATCGTTTTCAAGATTCTCTTGAGCAGATACAAATTCAGGTTTTAGGGTGCTCCAAACAGAGGAATGTGACCTTTCATGAAATATTCCCTTTAGAGGTCACATGCATGGAAACTTAAGAAAGCTTCATACTTGTTGCTAAATTAGAAAAGTAAAAAACAAAAAGGAAAGGAATGTTTTCCTCTTGCTACACATTAATAATACAATCACATGCATAGAGAATGCATGATAAAGCTCCAAAACAATTCATTAATTTTAAATTTTCAGGGTGACAGTACGCTTGTATGGTAAGTTTTCTTGTTTGAAAAAATCATTCTGAAGCTAATTATATTTGTAATTTGTGACCTTGCTGTAATTGGGAAAAGTCATTATTTTTTATGTATGTAAGATAACTTGACCTTTATTGAATATGTCAGTATGCTTGCTGTTTAAACATTCTTAATTAATCACATGCAGATTAATGCTAAACATTATCTTTTTGTACTTATTAAAATTAATTTAAATATATTTGATCTGAAAATTGTGTTTTTTATACTCTAATCATTCGTTACATGTTTGCTTACAAGAACTGAATTTATTGTAAATGTGACTTTTTTATTTTAGGATATAACACTAATATGTTGTAATAGTGTAAAATAGTGATTTTAAATTTTATTGGTTTCTTAAATTTCTTTTTAAAATAAAAAGGTTATAGGGTGAGAGGAAAAGTCCAAACCTACCCTGAAATTTTAGGGGGGGTATCACGAATTGTTAATGTTGATCTCTTTAACACTTTAAGAAAGTGGTGCTATGGAAAATATAAAAGTTCACCCAGAAAATTAGCTCCCTTCTGTCATAAAAGGTGTCCCATTTACATGAAACTTCTAAATAAAATAAATAAGATTTTCTTTTTTTTAGATAGACTCAAGTTCATCATTCTATTTATTAAGCAGAAATCTTGCAGTTTTCTTGTTGGATCTATTCTCTTAATTTAACGCAATATAGTTGACATGAGTTCCTTTGCTATTATTGCTAATATCACTGAAATTAAATGCTTTTGGATGTCAAAAAGGTATAATAACAAGGCAATTTTTTATCAACATGGTAAGTTCTCATACAGTATTTTTCAACCCTAGCCATAGTTTATAATTACCTGAGGACTTTTCAAAAACATTCGTCCTACCCTAGTCAGAATCTTGAGAGAGGAGGAGTTATGAGAAATTTTTTAAACTCCCCAAATAATTCTACTCTACAGCCATGTGTCAACATGTTTCCATTTTATAAACCTATCATGGACTCTATCTAATCTGTTTCTTTCTTGGAGACTTCTGCTTGCTTTTCCTATAGCTCTTAGTTTAGTCTATAGTTTAGTCTTAGTAAAGAAAAAAAGAAACAAACATAAAATTAAATGAATGTAACAAATAGTTTTTTACAAAACATAGTGAATTTAAGTGAAGCTATCAAACTTATGTAATAAAGTATGCATTCTTGAAATTTTACTATTTAATCAATTAATTAAAATTACTCTTATTCTTAATTTTTACCCTATAGACCTGCAGTTAATTATGAACAATGTGAGTATATGTATTAAAAAGGTACTTTCTAATTGTCATTTTCAGCCTACATTTTTTAATCAAATACTTAAAAAATTATTTATTCTAACATTTTTAAAACTATTTCCCTGGAGGGAAGTATATTCCACTTAAATAATGAGGTGAATATTTATCACTTCAAATTCACATCTCAGTTAAATTATAGCCACAAAGCCACATTCTTCAACACCATTCAGCTAGTTTCCCCAATATCAATTTATAGTCCAGGCTTTGTCAAATTCATGTAAATGAAAGCATGCTATAAATGGAAGCATTTATGTCATCTTTGCTCTGAAAAATTCAGAAAGGGAGGAACGGAGGTTTCAAATGGTTTTCTACGGCGTTAGAAGTTTTGCCTCATCTTTAAATTGTAAAACCAAGGAAACTGC
The DNA here is from genome assembly GCF_949987535.1 of Balaenoptera acutorostrata. Classification (NCBI taxonomy): domain Eukaryota; kingdom Metazoa; phylum Chordata; class Mammalia; order Artiodactyla; family Balaenopteridae; genus Balaenoptera; species Balaenoptera acutorostrata. The sequence goes on from NC_080068.1 coordinate 73,410,685, forward strand.
TTTGAAAGTAGTAAGACTCAAAAATGGTAATTCTTGAAGAGTGTTGCACTGCCAAATGGAAAAGGTTTTATATTCTTGGGCCAATATTAACTCTTGGAAGTTCTCAGATACAGATAGAAAACTGGAAAAATGGGAAACCAGATGCAAGTAGTAAAAATAGCACTAAATCCCTCAATTGCCTCTTGAGAAAATGTTGAATTATATCCAGCGTTCTGGTTTAAGAAATCAGGGAAATGGGTATTTTTAAAATTTAATTAAAAATTGGAGCTTAATTACTTAGGGTTCATTTACCTGGAAAATTCACTCCTGTGGAACAGCTTATTCCATAAGTGGCTTGAAATGTTACAACATTTCTTCCATGAATCAATAAAAATGACCTTATGGAGAATTTCTAAATCATGTCTTAAGATGTAGAATAATGAAAAAATGTAAACTAATAATTGAAGCATATCAGTTTTGAATTGCTTTTGAACTTACTGTTTAAAAGCTAGTTTTACTTTCTAACTAAAATACACATGGAATGCCAGATAAATAGAAAAGTGAAAGAGTTTATCAATATTTTAAAGTCATTATGCCTATCTCCTAAACCAGCTTACAGGAAGATTTCACAATGAGTGTGTATAGGGTCACCCTAAGGCTTCTCTCAAAGTCCAATCCATTCCAGACAACTGAATCTGTACCAGAGGAGAAAAATGTTTATAATTCTCTAATTTTTAAAAACTTTACCTCATACTGATCATTGCATTCCTCTTTTTTATTTTCTGGTATCCTATCCAGTAATTATATTGAACTTTTTCTAGGTAAGTTTAGGTAGTTTCAAAGTTAAGAGAGTATTTTACTGAAAATCGTATCTTGCTTACTGGCAGTCAGTATCTTAGCCACAATTTCTTTGACTAAGAACAAGAGCAACTTCCAACTAGTCTGAGCACAAAAGGAACTCAGAGAAAGGATATAAGATGTCCCATAGTGAGCAGTAAAGCCCCTGAAATCAGAGAAGTTAGGACTGGCTTTTGGATTTTACCAATGCACTGGAGTAACAAGACTCACTGCCTATGTAGTTTAATTCAAATTCTTGAGTAAAATAATTTGATGGGATCAGTTTCATCCAATCAGTTACATGATTTAGAGTAAAAAAGATAATAAGCACAGTTGCTGGGCCCACCTCTCTGCAGGAAGAGAGGCTATGCCCATTGAAGTGAGGCAAAGCTTCAGCATATACCTCAAAACATTGGCTATTACATTTAAGCAAGATTTTTTTTTTTACTTTGAAAATCTCCAAAAATGAAAATAAAATTTAAAAATATATAAAAAAAAGAGGGGAAAAAAGACTATCACACTCAATACTCATGTAAGTGACTGTATTTTCCAATTGATAGAATTCAACTACTAAAGGATGATATAATTTATAATTGAACTATTAGTATTTATAGGTCTGCATAGTGTATATAACATAAAAATACAAACTAGCATGTAGAAGCACAAAGAGCACATGTATTTCATATATTTTGTTATATACATCTTTATCATCAAAGTTACTTATGTCTAATTTACACTGAGCTGACAGGCCATCGACTTTACTACATTCGCAATTGCCCCATCAGCACAGTGACTCAATAAGTATGGAGGTAATTTGATTGGTGGCTCAGGTAAATGCGTCAGGACTGACAAGTTGGGTCCTCCTAGAGGACGAAATGGTTTTTTTTATCACCAAAGGAATTTATTAGAATTTATATTCTGATAGAAAAAGTGCCTCTTATTAGAAAAGTGAAAACAAAGTATGTCTTTATCACAAGATGTAGGAGAGGAATATTCCATAAGTGTCCGTTTTTTCCTCGTTTTTTGTCGTAAAATATATGTAACATAAAATTTAAGTATATTCACACTGTTGTGCAGTCGTCACCACCATCCATCTCCAGAACTCCTTTCATCTTGCAAAACTGAAACTCTGGATCCATTAAACAATAACTCCCCATGACTCCCTCCCCCCCACCCCTGGCAACCATCACTCTTATTTGTCTTACCTCCCCTTTTCCACCATGTCCCAGCCTCTGGTAACCCCCATTCTATTCTCTATTACCATAAGTTCAGCTTTTAAATTTTTATTTTATTTTTTTTTAGATTCCAAATATAAGACAATTTTCATGTCACCTTGCTCTAACAGATTCAGAAATGGAGGAACTGAGGTTTCAAAGGATGCTCTATGGAGTTAGAAGTTTTACTTTCTCTGTTTCCTATCTTAAATGATCCAGGACTGGAAGGAGGATGAATGTCAAACAGAAATTATTCTGGCAAATAATATTCCAGGACAATTACAAACAATCAACAGATTCAAAACTGTAGGAACAAGGTCAAAACAAAAGGGTGAAGAGATGAGCAGAACTGATGTGGAATTGGAACATGTGTTATAAATGATGGAAATCAAGTCCCTGTTGATGACCAAAAATGGAACTAGAATATCTTCCTATCTTCATTACCCGTTATGCTCATAATGCATGCTGGGTAACAGTAGTAATAGGTATAATAGACAAAAATGAAATAAAGTTGGAATTTGAGAAGAGATAAGTAGCAATCAAGATTTGAAGACTTGGTCTTCCCTGTTTCCACAAACTAGAACTTGCCATTTACCCTTAATATAAATTTTACAGCTAAATGTGTATTTGGTATATTACTGCTTCTTTATTCAAAGATTATAATTAGGGTGCTTTTTATACCATATAAGAAATTTTGATACAGGAATAGTGATCACATCCTACATGTTTAATATAAGCTTAATTTATCTGATTAGCATATTTCAAGGTAGTACAGTACTAATATCTGAAAGAATGATTTTATAATTTCACTTTCTGCACAAAAGAATGAAGTTCTATTTATACAGGATGTCACTATTAATGACTTGTTATTGAACATACATTATTATAATTTCTATAATATTGAACTTCAGTACTTTAAATTTGATGGAGTTATAGCTAATTTCATAATAACAATAGAACTGAAACACTAGATTATAATTTATAATTTATTATTTGATTTGAGCAAAGCATAGACAAACTTTGATAACACTTTGTAAACCTATATTGAGCAAAATTAGGCTCCACATCATTTCTTGTTTGCCTTTCTCAGCTATCCCACTAATAGGCATTGCACTGGAGGAGAGAAGTCCTGTTTCATACCCAACTCTTTACCTAGTGAAGCTAGTACTATTTCCACATCCTTCCCACTGACCTAGACTCTGCATGAAAATCCGAGTCACCTTTGTGGAAAACCTGTGCCTGACTGCATGCCCTGCGCTCATCACTGGGCTCCTATTGACCCAGGATTACTCAATATTTGTTTTCCCCTTTAGTCTATGATATTCTCACTTATGGGGATTATGCCCATCTTTTTCACAGCTTTGACTGAAATTCAGTGAGATTTGTCAAATCTGTGGATTGTTTCTTTTATCAGTGCTGAAAAATTTTCAATCATTCTCTCTTTAAATAACATTCTTTCTCTTCTATTCTCTTTCCCCTCTCGTTCTGGAGTGTCCATTAGACATATGTTAGATTTTCCCACTTTATCCTCCATGTTCTTTAGCCTCCCTTTCATGTTTTCCATGCCTTTAACTCTCTGTGCTGCATTCTGGATAATTTCTTTTGGGCTAAGGCTAAATAACTTTCCTAAAACCACATTTATAATATTTTAAATTTCAAATTCCATAGTCTTTTCATTAAATTTTATAATTATCTTGCCTTGTAAGGAATTAATATGAGTATAAATTACTTAGATATTTAGTAAGACTTTACAAAAATCACGTGTTAATCCACTGGGAAGTTCCAGGATGAAACTCCATGCTCTGTGGCAGAGCAGTAGGGAAGGAACCCCAGGAATCTAAGTCAGGTAGATGCCTTCAGATCCTACCCCTGAGGTTCTGTTTGATTAATTTTCTGCATGTAGTCTCAGTCATATAAAACAACATGGGCAAGTGAGTGTCACCATTTCAAAATAATGTTCTGGTAATTGCTTTTCCTGTGCTCTATTGCAGACTTCAGTTCTCTGTATATACTAAATGTTCAATACATGTATAACAGATTTCCTGACTGAATGAGTTTCTAAAAAGAAAATCTGGCAATTGATTTCAGCCAAATTTTACTTGAAAGCTCAAAGAGGAATGACTTCATCTTGATAATATGGTGAAAACATTCAATCTTCCATCATTGTCCATGATAATTGTATCTTCTATTATTCAACTGAATAATAAAACAGAATTACCTTATTAAAGAGATAAGTGCCTAGAAAACATCTTAAGATTGCATACATCAAGATGCAGCTGTGGCCATCATATTAGTATTTGTTATTAAAAAAATTATTTGTAACTAACTACTCATGGAAAAACTGCTAGTGTCTCTGTAAACATTGTGCCCACTTCTGAAATAAGAAACTATTAAAAAAAATCCAGTGCCTGAATAATACAGTAACTCAAAACAGTCAAATGTAAATGGATTGATTTTGATTTTAGGTCTGAAGGAATTAGAATGACTACAGATTACTTTAGAAGAAAATATACAGGAACATGAGGAATTTATCTTATATGAGTTGTGCTCATAATTTATAGGGCATTAAAGCTGTCTACTTCATTAAAAAAATAAATAATTATTTTTATAGAGTAAACCTACGGTACTATATCAATCAGATTTCAGTTGCAGAAAACAGCCCACTATACCCATGTTAAGCAGGAAATTATTACAGAGTTTTAAAAAGAGCCTACAGAATTGTTAGGAAGGAATTGTTATTGTTATTAAATTGTTATTGTTGTTAGAATTGTTATTGTATTTAATAAAATAGAATATGGGATGAATTTACAGGAAAATATCTTCACTGTGGACCAGGCCAGCAAGGCTGTTCTCTCCTCTATAATTAAGAAATGACTGGTCCAAGATCTGTAACACCACAACCACATGGACATATATACACTACCAAATGTAAAATAGATAGCTAGTGGGAAGCAGCTGCATAACACAGGGAGATCAGCTCGGTGCTTTGTGACCACCTAGAGGGGTGGGATAGGGCAGATGGGAGGGAGAGGCAAGAGGGAGGAGATATGAGGATATATGTATATGTATAGCTGATTCACTTTGTTGTAAGAAGAAACTAACACACCATTTTAAAGCAATTATACTCCAATAAAGATGTTTAAAAAAAAAAAAAAAGAAGACCCCCAATCAGGAAGCTAGTATGATGTTCCTCGGTCCAGAACCACATTGTGCCACATACAGTCTTTAATGGAAGATTCATGCTGTGTCCTTCTTCCTAACATCTATGAGGTTAGTGACTGGAATGTCTGCTAACACTGCCAAAGTAAAATCAACTGCCATTACCACTCTTCTTACCAGCAGAAACAGCTGAAACAACAGAAGCACAGTCTTCAGATTGCATTGGTCTTCCAAATCTCACAGAATAGCATCTGATTGGTCAAACATAAATCAGCCAGAAACTGAATTATATAATATTTATCTTTCAAACTTCCAAAATATAGGAAGTCACCCTACTGTCAGTTTACCCATTTGACTACTCTATTTCCACAAGTACCCTTCTTTCCATACTTAAATTTACAAAAAAAAAAAAAAAAATCCCACAACAGAAATAATAATAAGCTAATATTAAACATAATTAAACCATCACTGAACAGTAAAAATATTTTCAGCAACTCTCCAAAAGGAAAAAAAAACAAAAACAAATTCTAGCAGTCATAGAATCTTTCTCTGGGAGGTGTTCAGTCTCAATATTCATTAGTATAATCACAATTCTGTGTTGACATTCTATGATGACATAAAGCCTATGCCTACAATCATAGGCATGTGAAGTATGGACAAAAGGAAGAGAAAAAAAGCAAAAAAGTCCATATATAATAGGGCAAGGGAGAAATGATGAGTAAATACTTCTGTCCATTGTTTTCCAACTGATGATGAAGCTATGTTTCATAATTATATCTTTTCTCCTCCTCTAACAATTTCATGTTTTTTCTCTTCTCAGCCACAGTGGAAACATTGCAACCTGTGCCCCTCAATTTATATAGGTCCCAGCTGGAGGGCCCTGATAATTGCAAATAACACTTTCTTTTCAAAGGGAACAAATGTGCTTCAGGACTATAATTCTTGCATGGAAACCAGACACTAACTTCCTTTCCTGCTTGAAACATGGTGAATTGCACTTTAGAGACTTTCAAGTATTTAAGGAACCATTGCCAGTAGATCATTTAGCCCTCAGATTATAGAGCTCTTTCCAAAATAAGGTTATCCTTGATTATTCAGGGGGACTTCCTGGAGGGATAACTGACTCATTATTTATAGATATCCTGAGGACAGTTTATCCCTATAATGGGAGTCATACAGTTAGAAAAGGTGGTAGGAAATTTTTCTCCTGACTTTATCTGAAATGGTAAGTGACACTACCTTGACCCATGAAGACATTCAGATAATCTTCAACTCACTGGCCAGAGATGTTAGGAATGATAGAACCATCCTAGATTTCCTCCCTGAGGGCTAGGCCATTGTCTGTGTGATTGTTAATACACTCTGTTTTACATAGATTAATGGCTCCAGGCAAGGGGAAATGTTAGTACAATGATTTACAGAGAAAAATTCTTGGCTTCTTAAGTTAGGCCTTGGTGTTTTATGGGATTTGTTCAGCTGGATATGTGTGAGAACCTCAGAGACCATGGTTATGGTCAATAGTGCAGGTTTGTTTCATCCTCCATCTTGGAGTAGGAAATGTTAAATGATGTAATGTAAATGATGTACGAGACAAGCTGAACAGATATAATCCAAGCTTCGATCAGTCAGATTTATCAGAAGAATCAATAAAGTGGCATATACTCATGGAAAAATTCACCAGAAGCCAAGATGGTGTAGAAATAAGAGGTAGATCTTTTTGAAACAATTCTCCATGAGTCGCTCAAATTTCTGTACATCTCATCAGCAAAGGCACTAGCTGCCTTTGTCCCAGACTCTTTTCAAATACATTTGTATAACAAACAGCCTTGGAAGATAAGGACAGTAGAAAAGTCTAGTTGTTTACAATCCAGTATGGTAATGATAATGTCTTTCACTGAGGCATAAGTCATTATAAAAAAATCAGGTTCTCTAAGCTTGAAGTTTCTCTCTTATAATGTAACCCATCGTGCAGGTGTGTTTTGAAACTCTTTTTGTTGTTCTGTAGGAATTGGGGCTCAAGAAATATATGCAAACATCATGATATGCTGGCTATTGCTATTGCTTTGAGTAAAAACACTGTCTCTGACCCAGGAATCTCATGTCTCCTGCCAGTATTCAGAAAACCTGGCTGGCTAACAAGTTATAGGGTATAATATAGGGTAGGGTATAATCTTAGACTTCACAGTTCTTGACAAATAACAACTACCAAAAATGATAGTAATGATAATACTTACAAATAACAAAAAAGCACTCTCTTCCAGACATCTTTCTAGGCACTTTAGATATATATATATATATATATATATATATATATATATATATATAATCTTCATACAAAGTTTTAAGTTAGTACTATCATACAGATGAGGAAATTGATGCAGATAAATTAAATAACTTGCCAAAGACCACATGGCTAATGGTATGGTAGAACCTGAATTCAATCATAAGCTATAAATCTCTAAAGTATATGACCCCAACCAATCTCATATACTGTCTCTCATAATTCAAGTAACCCATTTAACATTGCATGTCATAGACTACCTATAGCCCATCTCATGTTAGTAGAAACATTGCCAACTTAAAACTAAACCAAAAAAAAAAAAAAAACTAAACTAAAGCAGGTCACCTAATCAACTCCAATTTTTCATTCCCTTAAGAATCTGTTACTTTCAAACAATCTTGCCATCCGTTATTTTAACAATCATTATTAAGATGCAGACCAAAGAAAACAAGAATGGATTTCTTATAGCATATGAACTGTTTAGAGACTCATTGGAAGACTGCAGAAAGAAGCTCTAGGTTAGGAAATTCTCTCAAAGATGTGCTGCAGAACAGCTATCAAGGGAGTTGTTACCTCTTCTATAATCACAGAGTTACAGGTGCCAGAACTAACACCACTGCCACAATCAACCATCATAACCAAGTAACTGCCATTATCATTAATTATCACTATCATTATCATTATCAGGAAAATACCTGTGCCCTGCTTTCAAGTCCTGTGGAGATGGAAGAGTGGGACTACTGCTAATATTACTGTAGAAAACTCCATATCTCCTAGACTGTGCTTGACTGGAATAAAGAGCAGAGCCAGAGATGCCTTTCATTCTTTTGGTTTTCACTTTTCAATTCTTGTGTGAGTTTGTTTGTCTGAATCTAAATCAAATCTAGAACTCTAGCTGCAGGAGAGTCTGAAAATGAAGATGCTCAGAAGATAGTAGAGTAGATGTTGAGAACCATTCCAGCAAATTCTGGATAAAGCATTAATTTTTAATATAGCATAAAGTCTGCTCCAAATAAAACAAGACATTAAAAAAATCATAATTACATTCAAATAGGTCTTTTTTTTAAATTAAAAGCTGGTAAGCAGCAGAAAAAGGATTTCACTTACATCTCTACTCATTTCCTGATGCCTTCCTGCTACTCCTAATGCAGATGGGTGAGTTTGGTGCTGCCTTTTGAGCTCTTTAATGTAAACTGGTATGAAAAAGAAAGTGATTTGAGATGACGTATGCCAATTCTTTAAGGCAGGGACAAGAACTTTTATCTGCCACAGTGTGGAAAGACTAGGAAAGAAAGGATAATAGCAGGAAGTGGAATCTATTTGGTGAAAAAAAAGTAATGTCCTAGATATTAAAATATGACAATGTCAGGAATCAATAGTATTTCAAATTGGCTTTGTCATTAGCAGTTATGTAGATCTAGAATAAAGAGGGGATTGGGAACTCTGGGCTAGAGGTTTTTTAAAAAATATAAATTGCCTATACACAGACCATGGTTGAATTTCTGTAAAACTCTTGAAATTGTAGACATGTTTGTAGAACTGAGTTCTGAAGTACTTTAGAAAAGTACACTGGGAAAATGTGGGGAAAAAAGCTCAAAAGACATCAGCAATGAAATGCTGTACGTACTAGATAAATTTCTAGCACTGTTATGTGATGATTTTGTGGGTAGTGAGGAGAGAAATCAAGGGCATGGTACAATCTGTCCCTTAGAAGATGCACTGTGAAGTGCTCTCATAAGAATGAAAAGGGAATAATGAATTCATGAGATGGGAGTAGTTTGTGAATCAAAATATTGATGAATAAAGAACGGACAACTCTTGGGAAAAGAAACAAAGCCATGGAAGACAGGTGATTTTTAAATCTCAAGTTGTTTCTTATTGAAATATAGGAGATAATAAATACGAAGCAACTCTTAAATTATAATTATTGAGACCTCTATAACAATCACTCTTGCAAACACCTCTAAAAATGACAGTGGGAAATATTTTTAAACAAATAATTTTCAGGTCTATTGAAAAGATAATGAAGTGTGTAGTTCTCTCTTGGCACAGACAACAGCTCACTCAGTCCAGAAAATTATAGGGCAAGCAGTACAGAACACTTGGGTTTCATTAAGAAAAGCACAGCACTCTGCTGACTGGAAAACAAGTAGTTACTGGAACAGAAAGCCGGAAAGGCATCCACATCTTGCCTACTTGCTGTTTCATTCAAATATTGCTGTAAATGTTTAAAATTATTCTCTCATCTCATTCTGGGTGGAAGAAAGAGAAAGTTCTGTTCATGTAATGAATCCAGCTGTTCATGCAGGTTAAGAATAATGGGATGAATGGGTATGCATATTTAAAGCTAATGTACAAAGAAAGAGAAGTTATTTATGGTATAACAATTGTAGACTGAAAGTCAAGATAAATGGGATTTGTCTTGCTAAGCTTCTAAGGAAGCAGATCACAGCTGCACGTGTTTTCACGTTTTATGTGATCGTAATTATTATTCTTAGGCTATTCTAAGAACTGCATAGTAAACTCACATATGGCACAATAAACTTCTCAGTTGAAAGGCATATTACTAATCAGATGATTGACTTAATATTCTATTTTACGTCCAGATTTTTTTGCATCAAAAATTTAAAAACTCAATTAGGTATGTATGCCAACTTCTTAGATACTAGAAATCAAAGAATTAAATTTTCTCTCTGAGAATTAAACCCTAAAGCCAAAAAGGAAGTTTCAAATTCATATTTAGCAGACAAAATATCTTCCAGATCATATGGACAAGAATATAACTTGATTACAAGTTTTAACATTTCAAAATAACAAATGTCAATCAGAGTGTTGTTGGTTGGCCACAGAAGCCTAAAAAAGTAGATCCTTAGAAGCAAGCACCTACAGTGCCCATCCTAGTTCTGCCCCAAAACAGAGAGACTTAGCAAATACATCAGAATACCCTGGTCCTTGAGTATGGACAAAATCATCCCTACTGTCAGATGGTTGCATCAGGCAAAGTAAGCCTAATTTAGGTTAATATTCAATTTATCATATTCCTTTGTTCTGATTACTTATTAAATTGGGTGTTTTGGTACCAGTTGCAAATTGTGTGCTAGCAGTGGCGTGGTTTCACCACACACCCTCAAGCAATGCTTGGTACACCAGCCAGTGTCCTATAATTTGACTCAATTCTGACACTATTTATCCAGAGATAGTTTCAGATTCCCCAGGTTAAGTGCTCAGTCCTACAAGACTACCCCCTCACCCAGTCCCCATATTTCAGATGCCAATCACAAGCTCTGATTATCTCCTGTACTTCTGGCAGACCAGCTATAGATTGGAGTTTCCAATGACCGCCTTCTTGGACTTCAGAGGCCAGTTCCAAGTCCATTTTTTATCTGTACTTCTGATCAACTGACTATAAACCAGAGGTTCCCATGACCTCCTCCACATAGTCCATTAATTTGCTAGAACAGCTCAAAGAAACATTTTACTTACTAGATTATCAGTTTTATTATAAAAGAATATAGCTCAGGAACATCCAGATGTAAGAGATGCACAAGGCAAGTTATGAGGAAAGGGCAGGGACCTTCCATGCTCTCTCCTAGGGCATCACTCTCCCCAAATCTCCATGTGTTCACCAAGCCTGAAGCTCTCTGAACCGTCTCCTTTGGGGTTTTTTTGGAGGCTTCATTATATAGGCATTACTGATTACAGCTTTGGCCATTGGCAATCAATTCACTCTCCGGCCCACTTTCACCCCCTGGAGCTCAGGGAGATAAGACTGAAATTCCAACCCTCTAATCACAGGGTTGGTTCCCCAGGCAACCAGCCCCCATCCTTAGGTGGGGGTCCAAAGTCACCTCATTAACATAACAAAAGACACATTTGTCACAGCACTAAGAAAACTCTAAGGGTTTTGGGTTGTGAGTCAAGAACCATGGGAAAAGACCAAATATATGTGAGAAATATATTTTGGTCATCTGAAGACCAAACATATATTTTTCTTATACATCACTATATCACACTTACACACTGAGCTAACTCTTCATCAGTATTTGGCTTCTCATTTAGGTCTGCCTACAGTGAGACAATGTGCTGGGTGTATGGACTAGGAATGTTCTTGCCTCTATAAATAGTTGTTATTGTTACAGATTAGCATCATGGTTGTTCTGATTTTATAAATCACTTTCACATTTAGATTACTATGAGTCTGTCACCAAGAGAAGAACTTCCAATGATTTGCTGAAATGTCTTATTTCTGAATCAGACATTGGATACAGGTAAATTACAAAGTTTGCATGTGGAAATCCTGAGTCCTTTCTGGAGGAAAGCCCACTGGACTTCCCCCACCTCTATATCACTGTATCAGGAAGAGAACAGTCACACATTTATTTTCTCCCAGGTTGAGATTAACCACAATACCATTACTTCTTCCTTATACTTCCTCAGTACCTTTAATGCAGTTTATATTCATTACCATATACTCCCTGAATTAGGTAACATACAGTGCCCAGTACATATTGACTGCTCAATAAATGTTAGAAATCACTGGCATTGTTATGGTTATTGTTACTATTTTAAATCCAATCACCAGAAGGGACTGTTACAACAGGTCTTTATCTCTTCATCCACAACACTTAAGTTTTGGGAATTAAGTTTTTCAAGGTGCAATGTACAAGTGTCATTTCCATTTCCCAGTTTCCAACCAACTTTCTGGGGAGTTCCTCTATAGACAGATAATATTAGTATAGACTTTCTATCTCTAAGTCAGAGGAGATATCAGTGGTAGAGGAAAGAATGGTCTTGCTTTCAGGTGGCAGGCAGATTTGTGTAAATGGTCCATGTTTTATTTTAAAATAAAATTCTATCATCCTTGCAATTAGCAAAAATGCCTTTTAAAGACTAGCAGTAGGTTAATTGTTAGACCCTTTTCTATTGTGATAAAATTTACTTGTTTATTTATTTTGTACTGTGTGTAAATGTGTTGATATCCAAATTGAAAAGTGGGGAACCATGTCAGACCCTGCAAATCACAACCATGTGTAACAGAAGTGAGGCGTCTACTGCTGACCTAGCTCATGCTCATAGTTCAATCTCTATTTGCTCATCTCCAGTCCTACTTCGATCACAGGATGAAGCTGATCCAATGTACCATGATCCTCTACCAGTATCATGCACTGATCAGAAGTGTTTGGGGGTATCTTCCAACATCACATGATTGGCTATCCACAGGATCTGATTTCCAGGCTCTGGTTTGGTAATGAGTTCCTCAAGCAACTGGCCCTGAGTAGACTTCCTATTCTGCTCTCAGGTAGTATTGATGGAGAGGTCTTCCTGGTCTAACAGGAAGTTACCCATTCCATTATTTGCTTTTTAGGCTATCTCATTTTCTCTTCCTTTCTCTATAGTTCAATACTTATCAACAGTAGCTAACATTTATTGAGCTAGATTCACTCTGGCAGTCACAAAGAATTTTCCATGAATGTACTCATTTAATTATCATAGAAAATATGAGGCAAGTACTAATATTATGCCCATTTTACCAGTAGGAAGCCTGAGGCACAATGAAGTTAAATAGCTTCCCAGTGTCACACGACCAGGAAGAGGTAAAGAAAGGGACCTCAGCACCAGCTCTACCATCATGCAGCACTGACTGATTATTTTCTGAGGGTGGAAAATCTTGGATTTTCTGTACACGGATTTCTGTACACATGGATTTCAATCTTTGTGATTGCATATGAAGTGAATATATAAACTCTACTAATATATAAAGGGTACAAGGGAAAATGCCTGAGAGGAAGGATGTACGGAAAACACCAGGATAAATACTTCAAGTTAAAACTCAATCACAACTTAATATACTAGATTCTTACAACCACATATTGTACTAAATTCTTTATTGAATAATTTTAATATATAAAATATTCTGATTTTTACTGATTTGCCTAAGTTCCTGATTAATGTATAATCTTTGTTGTGTCTTCCTTTTTAATAAATATTTAACAAAGTGCTCCTGTTCGATGGGACTAACTCATTTAGCTGTACACTGGAAGTTGTTTTAAAAATATAGTGATGTTATTAAAATGCTTTTCCTCTTAGAAAAAGCATTTTAGTAGACTCTCAAGATTTATTTGCACACATATATGGAGGTTAAGGAAACCTGGGAACAAATGCAAATATGATGATCTAATTTTGTGTTTTATATTCATGAATATCATCTTACAGTATAAAGAGAGGAAAATTTCCAGTACACAATAAAAATCATTTTTAAGTTACAGAGACACATTTGCTTCTAAAGCAATGACTAATAAGCTAAGGGTATTTGTGGTTCCCTTGAGGTGTATGATTCACCCATTAGACATCTCCTTCTCAAGGGATATTTGCATTACTCTGTAGCACTATCATTTTGGTCATTTCCAGAGTTCACATAATGGGTGAAGATCATAAAATAATGAGCTGATTTGTGGTTTTGTGAAGATGGTGGTAATAATTGATCTGACATCTTGATTTTGGATCAGTAAACTTTGATATGGATTACATGAGGTACCTTATTTACAAATCAACCCAAAAATGTCCATATCCAGCATGGTCACTAATAAATGCCAGGTGAATAGTGCCAAACTCACTGAGGATAAACATTTCAGAAGGCTGTTGGTTCTTTCATAAGTATATGCACCTTAGTAGTCTCTGGAAGATGTGGTCTGTATAACTTATGTGATCAATCCCCAACATTTTATATCCAGGTGAGTGTTTTAGAAATATTTTTGTTAATAAGTAATAGTGGTGGAGTTTAGAGGGAAAATCATGTATATTAAAGTGCTCTATATTTATAGCCAATGTCTCCATTTAACAAAATAGATTTGCCTGAACAACATATGATTGATTGCCAGGGTTTGCCAGTGAACATAAAGTGATTTTTGTATTCACTCTATTTCTCTCCAATTAGTTTTATTGTTCTGTTTTGTTTCATTTTGTTATCTGTTAAGAAGCCATTTCAAAGAGAATGGCATCTGAAAGCCTCTGTGGAAACATATGCATTAACACCTTCACGTCCATGAAAATTCTTATACTCACCACCATACAAATACCTGTGTGGTACCACCCATCCACTCAGAAAGGTATCTGAGGTACTGATCTACTGACAGTCTGGGAGGCCATGCCCACACTACTGGTCAAAAGGGAATGCTTATAGTCACTGCTGTTTCTGTTTTATTCCCCACCCTCGTGTTCAAACCTTCATCAGTTCTTGTCAACAAAAAATACCCTGGGTCCAGTTGAAAAAAATTGTTGCTTCTTTTGCTGAAGTGCCCCTTGGACCTTCCCCTTTCCTTCACCCTTAATGCTGCTGCCTTCACTTAGGCCTCTCCTTCCTTTGGCTCTTGAACAAATTCCATGCCTTGTCTCCCTCCATTCCTATTCACACTCCATCTCCTCAGCAGAGGTTTCTTTCCAAAATCCAAATCTAATCACATCAGGGTACTGTTTAGTAGCTAACCATTTCAAAGAAAACTTCAAAGCATAGAAGATCCTTCATAATATGACCATATCCTAAATTACAGACCTTATTTTTTATTTTTTATTTTTTTTTACTATTTTTCTTTGCTCTTTCCTTTAAGCACTTTATCCTCTATCTGTAGTGGAGGGCTTCCCTGGTGGCGCAGTGGTTGAGAGTCTGCCTGCCAATGCAGGGGACACAGGTTCGAACCCTGGTCTGGGGGGATCCCACATGCTGTGGAGCAACTAGGCCCGTGAGCCTCAACTACTGAGCCTACGCGTCTGGAGCCTGTGCTCCGCAACAAGAGAGGCCACGATAGTGAGAGGCCCGCGCACCGCGATGAGGAGTGGCCCCCGCTCACCGCAACTGGAGGAGGCCCTCGCACAGAAACGAAGATCCAACACAGCCAAAAATAAATAAATAAATAAAATTTTAAAAGCCAGCAGAATATCACTGAATTAATCAGGTATAAGAAATGGAGCGGTGACAAAAAACTGTGGAGAACAATGTTAAAATCTTTTATAAAGTTTATTAATAATACAGTACAAATATTTGGAATACAAAATTTAGATTGAAGATTGAAAGACAAATGTAATATATATACCTAAGTGGATTCCCTTACTACGAGGATATATTTGGTTCCCCGTTTCAAATATCAAGGAGAGTTCAAATAGTAAGAATTTAGATAGTAAGGGATATGGTTTTCTCCACAAGAATCTGAAAAAGTACATTGAAATCTATTGGGTTTGTGAGTTCACCTAACGAGAGTTTGGATAATGAGAATGCCTATATTTTTATTAGCATTTTGTATGTTCATACTAATTTCTAGGATAATTCTTCGGGCACGAGTGGTTCTATACCTCATGAAGATCTTATATATAGCCATTGGAAATGGGGTTCTCTGAAGACCATTTTCTTTCTTTCTTTTTTTTTTTTTTTTTTGAAATGTTTAAAATTTTCTCATTAAACAACATTGCCTTTACCTGTAACTGCATAAGGCAATTTTTCCCAACTTTCATCCAGTCTTGTTTTTACCAGTTACAGTGGAGAAAAAAACGTCTTTGAACTGAACACTCGGAGAGAAGTTAGAACATCTTGAATGAAATAATTTCACTCTCAGACAATGAACTTCAAAACTTCCATATCTCTTCCTGAGTTATCTACAAAATTCTTAAACTGCATTAAGATCCATCATTTCCTCACTTTTTACTTATTTTTTCTTTTGACTGATCTAGGTCCTGTGCCCCATTCATTATAATAAATATCTGTCAAACACTCTCAACTTTTTGCCTTAATACTCTCCTGGTAAAACCCATACCTGGTTCTTTCCAACTATCACCCTTCTCCATACTTCAACCCAAACATTTGAAACATCTTGGAGAAAAGTTATACTACTTGGCAAATTGGTACAATTTTAAATCACTGTCACCACTACCAGGCTGACAATACTAACTTGTTTCCTGATATGCTTACTTTCTGAAATGATTATTTATCCTCTCTGATCACAACTTCAACTTCATCCCCCCAACCCAATTAATTCTCAATTAATGATTCATCTTATTTTAATCGAAAAAAAAAATAGAAGGTATCTCATGTGAGAGTCTTTTCCTCCTGCAAAATTCTTTTTCAGCAAATTAGCAATGACTAAAAATAATGGTGGCTCAAGTGAGATAGAAATATATTAATTTACTTCTGTTTAGGTCTGAAGGCAGGTAGATCACTACAGATATAAGGGCTTTGCTCCCCAAGTCCATAGGCATTCATCCCCTTCTAGCTCATTATTCACTCCTCCGTCTCCACTCCCAAAAGCACTTCACTGACTAAGAATTCTCCTTCACCCCCAGCCATCAAGTTTCCATCCAGCCTAAGGAAGGCAAAAAGGAGAAAGAAAAAGGATGTGGCTCGTGCCTTATAAGGAAGATTCCGCTTTCGTCTAATTGCTCAGAACTTAATCACATGGGCAAAACTAGCTGCCAGAGACGTTGAAAAATGTAGCAGTTATTCTAGGCAACCAAGTCCCGAGCCAGTAATGAGGTTTCTAATACGATAGAAATCTAACTGGGAGTTTTCTAATTTTATTAATATTTTATAAGAACAAATACCTTCTGGCTTTGGAGAAGATATCTCTTTATATGCATACACCTACAGTTGTCCCTCCATATCTGGGGTTCCGCATCTGCCGAAACTGGAGGGTCAACTATATTTCTTTTTTTGTTGTTGTTAATTTCTGTATTATCTTCATTATTTTTTCCAGTGATTCTCAGGTTTTATTCTTTTGTTCTTTTGCTATCTTCTTCATTTAATCATTGGACTCTTTAATTTTAAGGTTTTCCACTCTTTTAATATAAACATTGATGGTCATATATTACCTTCAAAATATCGCTTTTACTGAAGTCCACAAATTTTCTGTATAATAATTTTATTATTCCATTATAATTAATTTTAAATTTCCTTTAGGATGATTTCTTTCTTTACTCATAATTACTAAGAAGGATACTTTTTAAAAATTTACAAAATAATGGGGAATGGTTTCTAACAAGTTGAGGAAAGATATATTATGTTTAATACAGATTTCTTTTTAATTTGTTGATACTTGCTTTATGACTTAGTGTGTAAGAAGAATGTTTGTTATTTAAATACTGGGTGGGGAGTTCAACCTTTTCAAACAAAACTGTTACTTGTATTATTCAAAATTTATAAATATTTATAAAAATTTTCTCTGCCTGATCTAAGAATAAGTGAGAAAATTATCACTGAGTATAATTTTTCCCTTTAGTTTTATCCATTTTTCTCTCTGTAATTGAGATTTTATTTATTTATTTTATTAGAGGCATATGGATTTAGAATTATTGTATCTTCTTGGTGAAATAAGCATCAGATAACTTTGTAATGATACTATTTATCCCTAATAAAGATTATTTTTAAATATGTTATCTGAATTTAATATAATTTTGTGTAAATATTTTTCCTGATTTAACTTTTTTCTTCTTTTTACTTTATACTTTAAACTATCCTTATGTTTTAAATAAGTTGCTTTTAAACAGCAGGTAGCTAGATATTTTTAATCTGTTTTGTCAATTTGTTCTTAAATATTAAACTTAATTCATTTTTGTTTATTGAGAGTTTTTAAAAATATATTTGGAGTTATTTCTACGTGAATTCTTTTGATTCTTATTTGTCCTTCTCTTTTTGTGCTTTTTTTTCTTTTCCGCCCTTTTCTCTTTTTTTTGGCAATAACTGAAGTTTTCTTTTTTCATATTTTTTTTCTGTTTTATGTTTAGAGGTTATACCTTTTATTTTCTTACGCATTCTATTTTTATTCTTTTAGTGGATATCTATCCTTTCTATCTATGTATCTCCCTTCTTCTCCTCCAAATTCATTTCCTCTTTTTCTCCATTTTGTAGAATGTCTTTTCATATATTTCTGTCGGTAGTAACTTTCCCAAAAGTATACTTATATCACCTTTACTCTAATAGTATATTTTTTTTCCTTAAAAGAAGTTTCTCAAACTCTTTATAATCTTTCCTATGTTCTCTGGCTTACACTCTTTTCTGGTAAGAAGTCTGACTTCAGTATTACTTATTTCTCTAGGATCAACACTTTGTACTTAATGTTCTATAGTTTATACAGGATTTTTTATGTTTTTTTTTTCACCCTGTTTAGAATATCTTGTGCTATGTCTGTGGATTCTTATCCTTCACCATTACTAGAGTTTACTCAGTTATCTTCTCTTTAAATATCAGATTTCTCCCACTTTCTCTAATCTCCTTTCTAATAGGCTGATTAGATTTACATTAGAATACCACACTCTATTCTTTATATTGATTCTTTTATTTTCCCTTCATAATTTCCTCTCTTAACCTCTCTGCATTGCATTCTGGGTAATTTCCTCAGATCTTTCAGTTCACTACATCTTTCTTCAACTGTATCAGTTTAACTCACCTATTAATATTTTTATATCCATATTTATGGGTTATGTTTTTCAAATTCTCATTTCATTTTTATATCTCTCTGGGAATTTTTTATACTTACTAGTTTCCTACTTTTTTGTGTGATTTTTATCTTTTATTTTTAAAATGTTTTCTATATAATTACTTTTATTACCTATTTTATATTCTGTTATCTGAAGTGTTATAGAAGATATAAATTAATTAGGAATATTCCTTCAATTTGTTTCTCTGAACCTGATAGTTCCATGTTCTCTTATATGTTTGGTGATCTTGTTTATGAGTTCAACAATATTCATTTTAATCTGTGGAAATCCAGAGAACCCATGTTGGGTATCCTTTTTTCCAGAGAAAATTTGTATTTGGTCCTGCAGGCCTCCAAGTGTACTACTTTCCTGTGATAACCTTGGTCCTATTAAAGAGGCTAAATAGAGGATACATAGGTTCAATGTCATCACTTTAACTCAGATTCAAGTTGAATCTCTGAGTTTGTATAAGTATTTCTTCCAGGCTACCTCACCTTTTAGCTTACTGGTTTTTGTTTGTTTGTGTTTGCTTTTCAAGTAGGGAAGATGTCGTTACATAGGGATTTTCTTCCTTCTTGGGAGCCCAGGCACACATTAAAAAAATATTTTATGTAAGATCTAGTTATATTAAGATTCCCTTCAGATTTCCTAGCCTATCATATTCCCAGGCAACTTTGTCCTATATTGAATTGGTTGTCTTTTGTGAATGAGTTCTTTTTTAAAGTCCTTATTTCTATTTGAGCAAAGTTTGTAGTTTTAGCATCTAGAAACATTCAACAATAACAAAATATATTACAGTCTATAGTGGTATAAATCGTATATATACATAAATAACTTCCTGTGT
Source organism: Balaenoptera acutorostrata (assembly GCF_949987535.1). NCBI lineage: Eukaryota > Metazoa > Chordata > Mammalia > Artiodactyla > Balaenopteridae > Balaenoptera > Balaenoptera acutorostrata. The sequence goes on from NC_080068.1 coordinate 73,430,456, forward strand.
ACAGTGCAGAATATTGAACATTGGTTGCTTATTTATTAAATTATGAATGACAGTTTAATGCTGGAACAACGTGTACTTTAATACTCATTGACAGTGAGAACGACATTTGAATCTTCATATCATAAAGAATTGTTTTTAACTAGGGAAATTGAATTTAAAGTGAATCTTTCACTGAGAAGATAAACTTTCAGACTCATAGTATGTTTAATTAATATTTTATATTACAATATGAATATTGAAATATTTAATAATACAAATGATTATATCAATGTGCATGTGTAAAGCTCTGCAAAATGTATTACCTCATTTAATCTTCACAGCAAATTTGTATAAACGTTAATGTGATTTTATAGATAAGGATACTTCTGCTCAGAATATTTAAGTAATCTGCCAAAGCTCAAAAACATGCTGTGCCCAAATTTATATTTCTCTTCCAAGTTAAGTGGACTTCCCGCTGAATCTCCAGAAAGCACTTCATTTTTAGTTCATAAAATATTAATTTGTTTTAACAACACCAATCAAAGTAGGTAATTAACTTTCATTTTCTTGTATTGTTTGTATTGCCTGTATTGTTTAGTTCTTTTATAATTTTTCAGACAGTCTTACATAAGAATGAGGAAATTATCTGAAGTCATTTTTAATTTTTTTCTGAGTCAATAACATGGCAAATGAAGCAAGACATTGGAGTATTGTTGCTGATTTAAAATTAATCATCCTTTTTCATATTTGTCCATATCAGTGTCAACTGGGATTTGATGAAATAATTTAAATTGGGCATGATTTTGGTAAATTGCCCAAATACCATGCAATATTAGATATGTAGATTAGGTGACAAGAATCATTTCTTGATGAAGGTTAATTTTAATTATCTCAAAAACTATTTCTATCTAAATATCTCAGATTGCAAGTGATAACATATTTCCTTTCTATCCTTAAGGAGCAAGTGTAATTGGTCTATCCAATAAAGGTAAGAAAATGTAATCGTTTTCATTTCTAACTTACTATAACTTATTCAAAGGAATGTAAATTTTTTTGATATAGTTCAGCAAAATTTAAATAATATAAACATTGCAAGAATAAATTTGAAAATGAAGCTATATGAAATAGTTTAAAAATGTATAAGAAGTCAGTATTGTATTAAGAAACACATATATGTGCTATGCGGCTATATTTGAAAATATTATATCCCTCTTTTTGTTTTCTCTTTTTACAAAAGTCACAAGGTAACTTCTGCTTCTGTTGAAACTGAAGTAACAGGGATGTGATTTGCTCGCATATCTGAAAGATCCAAAAAAATCAGACAAAATACATAAAGCAACATTTTTTAAAACACATTAGGCATTAGGCAATGGAGGACGGTAATTCCTGAGAAACGGGAAGCAAATGAGGTGAGCTCTATAGCTTTGAGAGAGTTTACAGGCACCAGGTACAGGAGGCACCACTAAAGCTGAGCCTGGAGGATTCTGTGAATTGAGGAGAAAGAGCTGAGATTCCAGAGAAACCAAGCTAACTATAGTTCATCGGATAGACTACCAGAAATGAGAGAGCTGCACAGAGGGAGAGAACTCTGGAAATCTGCAGAGGGTAGTCTGGTGTATTCTGAGAATTACGCATCAGAGTAAATGTATGAGGAATCTACTCAAGTCTAGGGACAGAACCATTCAAATAGACAGAGGGAACACTTCCCAGCTTTCACAAAGGGATGATCTCAATGTCTATTCTCAGGAGCTGGACTAGGGAAACTCATAATTCACAGAACTTAAGAATAGAGAACTCAGGAAGGTCTTGCCTCAGTACTTGGGGATAATTAGCCATAGGCTGATCTCTGCTCAGGACCTACCTAACAAATCATAGAAGCGGGACCTGAAATGATTAAACTGTTTCCAAATAAATTAACTACAACCCAGAACAAAGCTTAAGATTTATAGGAATATAAAAAAATCCAGCACTCTACAAGGTAAAATTTAGACAGATTGAAATCATAATGGAGTAATCATAGTTCGGGCATACAAAATGGAGTTGGATGGCCGTTGAGCATCTGGTCTCGGACATGTCCCTGCACCACTGAGAACTCGAACTTTCTGTGAACTGTACCATACTCAAGGACACTACCAACCATTTTTAAAAGAACATCTGCGAGCTTCGACCTTGTGGCCTCAAGGTTGTTGCCTCTTATAACTATGCAACCATTTAAGCCCCAACCAATCCTTGCTTAACAAGCACTCTTACTTCTTGCTAGTTTCAATTACAATTCTTTATAAACAGCTCAAGTAACTAACTGTGACCTTAGGGTTTTTGCCTTTATAAGCTTTCTCCATTTTGTAGTCCAGCAGAACATAATTCAAGTGTTTCTTGAATCCGTGTCTCCCAGGCTGTAGTCCTTACAAACCCCAAATAAATGCCTCTTTATTTTGATCAGGTCTTTGATTCTGAAATTTTGATTAACAACTTCATAGTGTCTGGCATTCAATCAAATATTACTCAAGGCAATAAAACACAGCCTACAATGAGGAGAATAATCAACCAATAAAAATTGAAATGAATTTTAGATCAGCAGAAAGGGACATTATAACTATGCTAAATACTGTCAAATAGTTAAACAGGGACACAGAAGGTATAAATAAAATCCAAATCAAACTTCTAGATATAAAAACTCCAATGACTGAGATGAAAGATACACTGAATGGGATTAAGGGCATTAATGGATAACAGGGATTAAGTAGGCATGGCAGAAGAAAAGCTTAGCAAAATTAAAGACATAGCAGCAGAAACTATGCAAAATAAAACATACAGAGAAAAAAGAATTTAAAAATTAAAAGAGCAGAAGTGAGCTGTGGGATAACTTCAAACAGAGAGGGTCCGAAAAAAAAAACCTGAAGACATAATGACTGAAAACTTTCCAAATTTGATGAAAATTGTAAATTCACAGGTCCCAAATCTCAGGATATATTTTGAAGGTACAGCTAAAGTGGATTTCCTGATAGGTTGGTTGTGGGATTTGAGAGAAATGGAGTTAAGGACCATATGATCCAGCAATTCCACTTCTTTCTGGGTTTTCATCCAAAAGAATCAAAATCAAGATTTCAAAGAAATATTAACTTTTCCATGGCCATTGCAGCACTATTCACAATATCCAAGATGTGGAAACAACCTAAATGTCCATTGACAGCTGAATGAAGAAAATGTGATATTTACATACAATGGAATGTATACATTCATCCTTAAAAAGAAGGAGATTCTGCAATTACTGACAATCCGGATGAATTTTGAGGATGTTTTGTTAAGTGAAATAAGCTAGTCACAGAAAATAAATACTGCATGATTCCAGTTAAATGAAGTATCAAAAATAGTTAAATTTATAGAATCAAAGTGTAGAATGAAGGTTTCTAGGGGCTGAGAGAAGAGGAAAATTGGAAGTTACTAATAAATAGGCATAAAGTTTCAGTTAAGCACAATGAGCTCAAGACATTTGCTGCACAACATTGTACCTACAGTCAACAATAAATACACTGAAAAAATACACTCAGAGTAAATCTTATGTTGTGTTCTTAACATAATAAAATAAATACCAAAAAAATTTAAAAGAGGGCTTCCCAGGTGGCGCAGTGGTTGAGAATCTGCCTGCCAATGCAGGGGACACAGGTTCGAGCCCTGGTCTGGAAGGATCCCACATGCCGCGGAGCAACTAGGCCCGTGAGCCACAATTGCTGAGCCTGCACGTCTGGAGCCTGTGCTCCGCAACAAGAGAGGCCGCGATAGTGAGAGGCCCGTGCACCGCGATGAAGAGTGGTCCCCACTTGCCGCAACTAAAGAAAGCCCTAGCACAGAAATGAAGACCCAACACAGATATAAATAAATAAATAAATAAATAAATAAAGTCACATTAAAAAAAAAAAAATTTAAAAGAATGGAATTAATCTGACCCTGAGATTTTTTTATCTGAGCAACTGAAGAATATAATTCCTCTCACCTGATATGGAAATTAAGGAGGGTATCACTGTTTTTGAGTTGTAGATATGTTGAGTTTGAAAAGCCATGAGATGTCTCAGTAAAGATAATGAAGTTTTATATGATCTGGCATCCAGGGGAGAGGTCTAGACTGGAAATATTAAGTTGGGTGTTGTCAGCATATAAATGATGAGGCTAGATGTGATATCCAAGGGATGAATTTAGATAGAAAAGATGATGCTCCCAAACTAAGCCCTGCGACATTCAACCATTAAGTGACTGATAAGAAGGAGAACAAACAACAAAAGAGAATTAGAAGAAATAATGTTGGGAGCAGTAGAAAAATCAAGAGTGTGATGTACCCTGAAAGCCAAGTGTGTATAGAAAATTCATCTAGAAAAGGAGTACCTTTCTGTGTTAAATGCTACAGATTGGTCTAATATGGTGACAACTGGAACTTTACCACTGAATTTAGACAAGTGAAGGTCATGGTCAACCTGAATAAGAGTAGTTTCTGAAGAGTGGAAAAGTCAGAGCTGGATAAATAAATTTAAGAGAGAAACATTAAAGAAGAAATTGGATACAAGGAGTATCTTCAGAGTTTTGTTTCAAAAAAAGTACCAATAAATGAGGCATCAACTAATAGGAAATGATGGGAGAAGTTTCATCATTTTATATGCTGATAGGAATGTGTTCAGCTGCACAAGCTAAGGAGTAGAGCAGGTGGAGGGTTGGATTTAACTAGGCTGTGGATTCCCAAGTAAGTGTGTCAAAGTAATGACAGAAAAGAGGGACATTCTTTAAAACTGTATTTTTTTCCTTTATAAACTTCCCTAATTTGGAATCGTCAATCTACCATAGTAATTTAGATCTTTTGTTCAGACAGTTCTTGGTTTGAATCTATGCGTACTGCTAAAGTGGTCTAATGTTGAACAAATTCATTAACCTCTCTGTTCCTCAGATCCCTCCTCTACAAAATAGGGTTAATAATGATATCTATCCTCATGGGATTATTGGAAGAATTAAATGAAGTAATGTGTGTAAAGCATAACGCACAGTACTCCAGCATAGCATATGCCAAAAATTTCAATTTTTGCTGGCTATTTTATATATTAAATATATTTCTGGTGCATTACTTATTCATTCTTTACATAACTATATTGTTCTTACTAATTTGAACGACACATTTATGATTTAAAAATTGATCTTTTGCCTGCTACTTGTGTTCTAAATATTTTTCCCTGGTTTATTTTGTTTTAAAATTTTTATCCCTTTTTTTATCACCTTTTTATTACTTTTGTCAAGCAAGGACACTGAAATTCAAATGAATTAAAAGTTACTTCCTACATTCATAGCACTAGTAAATACTGAAGTTGGAATTTAAACCAATCTGGCAAATAATAGCTAGAACTTAACACCTCTGCCTTTATATATATATTTCCTCAAGTAATTCAGCCTTAATGATGTTTGATTCACTTTAAATAATCATATAAGCGTTCTATTACCTGGTATGTTGAAAAAAATGGTGACTCTTCTTTATCAAAATCTTACTTTATGATAAAACTGAATTCAAGTTACAGAAAGATTTTTCTGTTCTTTAGCTATATTCAATTTACAGTAAATTTAGGCAGTCATTTTAATCACTTTGTAATAGCCCTCTAAGGCAAATTGTGTACTGAACTCTCCCACTCTGCTCTCGTACCACTGACTTTGGGGTGGATGATGGAGAACAATATTCAGGAAAGGCATCCTAGAGGCAAGGACATTGGAGTAGGGCATAGGTTGGAAGGGAAAGATAATGATGAGTTTGGTCTTATTGAGTTTGAGGTCTGTGAGGGTCTGAAGGATCTTAGTTAGAGATAGAGGTTTGGAAATAATCATAAAATGGGTGTTCCCTGAAGCAGTAGAGGTGGATGACATCAGGAGAAGATATGTCAGAGACAGAAGTGAATTCTCAAGTTCTAACATGGGGGAACACTGTTATTTACAAAAGGGACATAAATATAGATGCCTCCTAATAACAACAACAACAAAAACCAGACTGAGAGTGGTCACTAAGTCTTCTACAAATGTATTGTTGATAGAAAAATCTTAAGATAGTAAAGTTATTACACTTCCCCAACATTCTTGAGTTGACATTTCCCCCTAGGTGGATGGATTGGTTCTAGAATTATACTACTCAAACATGTTAATTTTGCTAGTCTCAGGAAGACATACAGAAAATGGAATTTATATGTTGGATTCAACTCCAAAGAACCTAGATCTAGGACAATTTTAGAACACAAGAGTCCCATTAGTTTGAAATTACAAATTGGTTTGGTGCCCTTTTACATTAGAATCAAGACAGTCAAGTTTCTGTATTTTAACCTCAGATGAGTTTCAATCTCAAGATATCTGAATTACAATTACAATTTGGTGGTAAATACTTCAAGGAAAAATGATGTATTGTATAGATGTTACATATATGTAAATATTTCTCATTATTCAAAATCTTCAGAAACTTCAGAGCCCCAAAGTTAATTCTTGCTTTTGTTTCTCTCATTTAGAAATGACACTAGCTATAGTTTTAGAAATTTAAAGGGATAAGTAGTGTTGTGGTTCTTAGCTTATATTTATTCATTCATTTATTCATTCAGTTATTTGAGTTTTTAAAAACAACAAAGCCTGATTTTCAGTTGAATCTGTCTGTTATATAACAAAAATGTGTATTTGTGAATATTTGGTTATCCTCTTATTTCTTTTGCAAAAAATGAATATTTAAATGAGGTTTTTAGATGAAATTTGGTATAATTCTCCCTCTTTTCCATTAGTGTAAGTAATCAACAAATGATTAGATATATAAAAATTTTGAAATATCTAGAAATGTATTTTTTTTAGTTTAAAAAATATTATTGTAGAACAAGTAAATACTATGCTTTGAATTCTTACCATTCTTTGGCTCTCTCCAATCATATCTTTTACAACAACTGCAACTATCAGTAAAGAAAATAATTGGAAGGTCAAATGATATTTTCAACTATCTTTTTCTAATATGAAATAAGTTTAATCCTTGTGATTACAAGTCATTGCTTAAATTTTATTTTAATCCAGTCTCACAGTGCTTGTAAATCTTAACCTGAGTTACATCTATCTTTTTGGTTGAATGTAAAAATAAATCTTGCTGCGGTAGAGAAACTGTCAGGAATAAAATGTGTCATGTTTTATTTGTGCAATAGATTTCATTCTTTTAAAGATCCCATACTGTGTGCTTTTCTGTTGCTTTGTTGAGCAGGAGTATGAAATAAAATGTGACATGTTAGGGTGGGATGATTCATTTTGTCTCTCTACCTGTATCTACCAACTCCTTGAACGTTGGTTATTTTACCCTTGTCAAGTGACTGTAGGCTATAAAAAACAAGCCCCACTCGGGTATCAAAGCAAACAGAATGAGTAAAGGAAGCATACTTATTGGGAGTTTTGTATGTATGTGTTGGAACATGCCTCTAATTATATCATTGGATCCCTGAAACAACACTTTAAGGTGCGAATAATGTGCCCATTTTACAAATTAGGAAATTGAAACCCAAAAGGCTTATATTATAGCCTAAAGTCTCACAGGTGTAAAGGAGGTAGGATTCAAAACCTTCCTGGTTCCAAGACCACATTACTCTGATTTTTTTACTCTGGAATTTCACAGCTAATATTTTTATATGGAATTTCAGGACCATTTAATAATAATTATAATATTAATATAATAATCAATACACACCGGTGTTTATTATGTGCCAAGCACTAAGTACCTTACATAAATCAATTCACAACAGCCCTATCAAATAGATCCTATTATTATTTCCATTTCTTAGGTAAGGAAGAAAGTTTAAATAATCTGTCAAAAGTCATCAGCTAATAAAGAGCAAAACTGACATTCAATCCAAGTAAGTTATGTCAGGATCATGGACCTCTTTAATAATACATTTACTACAACAAAATAATGCCATTTGCAGCAACATGGATGGACCTAGAGATGGTCATACGGAGTGAAGTAAGTCAGACAAAGACAAATATCATATGATATCGCTTATATGTGGAATCTAAAAAAATCGTACGAAGGAACTTATTTACAAAACAGAAATAGAGTCACAGATGTAGAAAACGAACTTATGGTTACCAGGGGGGAATGAAGGGGGTGAGGGATAAACTGCGAGATTGGGATTGGCATATACACACTACTACATATAAAATAGATAACTAATAAGGATCTACTGTATATCACGGGGAACTCTTCTCAATGCTCTATAATGACCTATAATAGGAAAAGAATCTAAAAACGAGTGGATATATGTATTTGTATAACTGATACATTTTGCTGTACAGCAGAAACTAACACAACACTGTAAATCAACTAAACTCAAATAAAAATTTAAAAAAATAATACATTTACTACAGTATTTTGGAAACAATTCTAGGAGTTCTTGGATCTTTGAAGTTTGCACAGAACTAAATCCCCACAGGAGTTAATCGATCCTGGGGTTGGAAGATAGGTCTTAAACAAACCTTAAAAGAAAGTAATAAATACATTTATGGCAGAATTTAAACTATATTATAGATTTTTTGTTTAATATAAAGGATTATAAAAAAGCAATGCAATGGAGAAAGGAAGCAAAAAGGAAAAAGGGCAATTTAAAACTACAACTGACGTAATCAGTTTTCAGGACAAATGCAAAGTGTTCTTTCCTTTTAAGTTAAATGTACTTGTGTTTAAGCAAAATACTTTGATGCACCCCATTTGGCCTAAAAGGAGGGACAACTGGGGCCACAGGTGATGAGAAGAAAAATAGTTCCTCCCCTCAGTCTGCAGCAGGCAGCCAGGCATCCTGAAGATAAAAGAAGGGTCTTGGATGTCCAACTGAGTGGATGAAGAGATATTAATTTTATTTGAGTTATAAAGGAAAAGTAATGTCAGCAGTTTCGAAGACTTGGGTCATTTCAACTGACGTTTGTGTTTTCATCATCAGCTATAATATAGACCTTCTAATTCAGAGACAGTGCATCTTGTCAGAGGTCTCCATCTGGTTGAACATCACTGGCAGCCAGCCAAATAGTCTGGATAATGTAGAGGAGTAGTCTTACTTCTTGTCACATGTATTTAAGGATTTAACTGTTCAATTTCTCTTCAATCATGATGCATGATTCTTTACAATCCCCCAGGGCAAAGAAAATTAATTCTACACATATCATGAATAGTACAGTATCTCTGAGTAAGATGTCAGAACAAGCCCTTTAACAGTCAAGCAATTTCTAAGCTGAATACCTTGGAGAAGTTTTACAATTATTTGTTAAAAGTTTGAAATAGAAGATTGTACAACAGAACTCTGATTTCCACATGTCAAAATACTGATTTGTCAAGACTCATTCCACTATTTGCAATAGATTTGTTTACTGAGTATATTTTAAATCATACATGAAGTTTTTCATAGTTTTTAAGAGTATTCATTAAATATATATCTTTAACTTTTAAAAAATATTTTAAAAATCAGAGCTGTGAGAGTTATGTCTAATATGTTCAATACTCAAATATGAGTGGATAAAATAATTGTAGTATTATAATGTATATGTTTTGTACATATAGCAAATATATACAAAATATATACATAGCAGTATATAGATTGAGAATAACACTACATAGCAATATATAGATTGAGAATAACAAAATTACATCCTATACTATGGATAAACACATACGATTTCATTAGTTAAAACCTGATTAAACTAACCCATTATGCTAAAAGTATTTACACTTGTGAGATTATAAATTAGAAAGGATATGAAGAATCTGATAGTCTTCTCTGTGGCTTAGCTACTGGTCACATAGGTGTATTTAACTTGTGAAAATTTATTGAGTTGTACATTTGTGATTTGTGCTTTTCTGTATGTATATTCTTCTTCAGAAAAAAATTTACATTAAAGAAATATACATAAACATATTCAACATCTTGGATGTATGGATCTTATTTTAAAGATAGGTAAAAATGATAAAATTGATGAGTTTTGAGAAATATGCTTTCCCATTAGTCAGTAATGAATGCTCATCAAAGCTAAAATCACTGGTAGGCTGTTTTATTTTAATAAATATTCTAATACTAAGCACTAGTTAATTTTCAAAACATAATCACTTCCAGGTCTATTGTTTGTTCTAGAAATGAAAAAAATATGCATGGCTATATTTTAGTGGAAAGACATATGATAATCTATGCTCTAGAGCCTGTAACAAAAATATCTGTGAAATATTTAACATGTGAATATTTGTGATCATTAAAATGTATTCAAATTCTATCATTTTAGACTATTTTTCCAAAGACTATTTTTTAACAATATTACTACACAATATGTATTTTAAGATTTCCATAAATCCTTTTTTTGGTATAAAACTAAACAAATCTACAGAGTTATGAAATTACATGGTTACAAGACTGAAATTTTACTCAGTTTGTTTCTGAGATTATTAAGATCTAGGAAAGTTTCTTCATTTTGGAATCGCCTCCTGTACCTAGCATAATGCTCTATGCTTAATAGGTTTTAATGAATCATTAACAGTGAATGGAAGGACAATCTTGATCCTTCCTCGTTTGTAGATATATATCCTGATAAAAATCAAGGTTCCATGCTTACTGTGATATTCCTGTTCTACAGCAATTATATGGAAGCATCTCAGTGAAGTTACAAAGGAAATATAGAGCAGAAAGTGTGCCTGATCTGAAAATGCTGACTCACCAGTTCTTACTTAATGAACAGCCTTATCACCTGTTTCTCTTACTTCCACAAATGTAAAAATACTTTCAAATTATTTTCTCTTTCCTCAGCAACTTTTGGTTTGGCTGAAGAAAGGTGTCTAGGATTCTTATTTTCTAATCTGATTAATATCTAATTTCATACCCTAAGGGATAGAAATTAACCGTGGTTTGGTTTCATTTCTAGTCCATTCTATTAGCAAAAGTCTGTAGCCTGGAGAGTCCAAGAGAAAACAAAGTATATATCCAGATAACTCATGAAAATAGGAAATCAAAATATCCATACACTAATACAGTTTACAGTTCTCTGGTATATTTTAGGACAAAAGATATTTTTGGTCTAAAACAATCTCCTAAATGTTAGAATCTTCTTTTTCACTCTCCTAACAGATACATGATTGATAGCACTTTAAAAGTATGTAAATTAAGAAACTAGTCTACTTTCTGTTATTATTATAGGTGTTATGGGTTGACTTGTGCTCCTCAAAATGATATGGTGAGGTCCTAATTCTCAGTTTTTCAGAGAGTGATCTTATTTGGAGAAAGAGTCTTTGCAGATGTAATTAGTTAAGATAAGGTCATAAGGAACTGAGGTGTGCCCTTAATCCAATAGACTAGTGTCCTCATAAGAAGAGAAGAAAGACATACACAAAGAGAACACCATATGAAGAAGCAGGTACAGAGGGAAGACAGCCGTGTAAAGACTGAGGCAGTTTGGAGTTATGCTGCTATAAGGCAATGAATGCCTAAGGCTACCAGGAGCTAGAAGAGGCAAGAAAGGATCCCCCATCCCCAAGAGGCTTCAAGGGAGCACGGCCCCACCAAACAGCTTGATTTCAGATTTCTACCCTCCAAAACCTTGAGAGAAAAACACTTCTATTGCTCTAAGACATCCAGTTTGCCGTACTTTGTTCTGGCAGCCCTAGGAAACTAATACAAAGGGTATGTTAAAAATCATCATCAACGATCTGACCAAAACAAATACTAATAAGACATATGTCAAATATATTAGCGCTTATTTCTAGTCAGAGGGTTTAGAGGTGGACAGTGAGTTTTCTGGTTACTGGGATTATGGAGAACAGTTGTGTGGTGTGTTGGTTAAAAGCTTACACTTGAGAATTATTTACATTTATTTGGATACTAGTTTTGTGATTTTGGTCAATGTACTTCACCTTTCTTGAGCCTTAGTTTTCTCATTGATGAAAAGTGAATACTATTTGTATTGAATACCTTTTAAAGATTAAATGAATTAAACATGGGAAATTCTTTAAAAGGAACCTGGTAATTTGAAAATGTTCAACAAGGATTCATTGCTATTATTGTATTGTGTTTTTATGTACTCCCCATCTTGTATGAAGTTTTCTGTATTACTTCATAATTAGAAAAAAAAAGAAAAATAAAGATTATTTAGAAAATATGTTTAACATTTATTGAGAGCTTGCAACGTGCCAAACATTGTGTGATGTATCATGCAGGCATTTTATCTTTTAACTCTCACAGGTATTATGAGATATGTATCATTTCTAGTCAATATTATATATGAGGTTAGTAAAATCCAAAGATGTGAAATAAATTGTTAAAGGACAGAATACATCTAGACCATTCAAATTTCAAAACTTTGTTAATAACTATGCTATGCTATGTTACCTCACCAATCCTTCTCCCAAACAAAATAATACAATCTTGTGTCAATCGATGATGCTCTTTGTGGTGCGAATAGAGTTGATGTAGTGGAATGACTGTTTAATTTACTTTTCTATTTTTTGAAATTGAGACATGCTAGTCAGAAAAGAAGAACCATATTACGTCTGTATATTTGCCAGAAAGCCTGATTTGGAGTCTATGGTTCTAATCCCCTGGTAACCCTCATTCTTTTTATTGATTTCTTATGTTATTCCATTGCCTTTATATAAGATATCAGCTTTTAGATAGAAGTGTGTGTGGCTGTAAATTAAGACTAAATTTCAATTCAGAGGCCAAATAAGTAAGCACTTGTATAATGCGCTCCACTGAATATCACAAACACCCCTTGCAAAGCCTATAATATCACATGCAATATTTTTATTCAATATAATTAGAGATAAACGTGACTTAAATGCCTCTTATTATCCCAAAATGTAAAATCATGGTTCCATGAATTTAGACATAGGTTAAAAGCAAAACATATATTTTTTTTAGTTAATGTGAACATATTTCTCTTATTTAGTCAAACAAACGTTATTAATAATTTTATTTTACTTTTTCTTTTCTGATAACCCAATTTCATCTGTTCTTGTTAAATCTCTCAACAATCAATGGCCTGATAATTATAAGATGACTTTCCAGCAAGTGTGGAAGATTTGTTATTCCTAAAGGAAGGCTTTCATTGAAAGATTATGTGTCTGATATCTTAGATGTTTCAAATCCTCTTAGAAATACTTTCTGATTTTGTTTACACCACTTCATTTGATGCTGCAGAAAAGAGTTAACTTCTCCATATCTTCTTTTTCTGAATCAAAATACTTGTTGTTTCCCTAAGGTAACAATAACTGCCAAGACCAATGTATCAAAAAATAGCTCAGACACAAGAGAAACATGTTTCTGACTCACATGAAGCTCCAGACCAATAATGGCTCTCCATGAGATGATTTGGGATCGAGGCTTTTTCACCTGTGGCTGCACCATCTTCAATACATGGCTTTCAGGTTTGCAGTGCTTGTCTTCATCAATCTGACATTTGCAACAGTGTGGCCAGCTGCACATAAGAGACGTTTATAGGTCAGTTCAGAAAGTGATAGATACCACTTTTGCTTACATCCCATGACTACCAATATGTGAAACTGCCAACTCTATCTGCAAGGTAAACTAGGAAAGATAGTCTACAAGTATGCATGGAAAGAGAAGTAAAAGACTGCCAATCACTCTCACATTCTTGAACTCAAATTATAGTGTAAACTGCCAAGGGCAAAGAATTAGAATAGGATTAGTCCATGCTTTCCTACTATAACTAGAGGAAGAAAACTTATCCACATACAGCAAGCCTCATTTCATTAATGAGAGATTAGCAGCAGTCAAAATGTGGTTCAGGGGAGAGGGGCAAGATGGCGGAAGAGTAAGACGCGGAGATCACCTTCCTTCCCACAGATACAGTAGAAATACATCTACACGTGGAACTGCTCCTACAGAACACCCACTGAACGCTGGCAGAAGACGTCAGACCTCCCAAAAGGCAAGAGACTCCCCACGTACTTGGGTAGGGCAAAAGAAAAAACAAGTAACAGAGACAAAAGAATAGGGACAGGACCTGCACCAGTGGGAGGGAGCTGTGAAAGAGGAAAGGTTTCCACACACTAGGAAGCCCCTTCGTGGGCAGAGACTGTGGGTGGCAGAGGGGGGAAGCTTCAGAGCCGCGGAGGAGAGCGCAGCCACAGGGGTGAGGAGGGCAAAGCGGAGAGATTTCCGCACGGAGGATCGGTGCTGAGTGGCACTCACCAGCCCGAGTCTTGTCTGCTCAGCCGCCGGGGCGGGCGGGGCTGGGAGCTGAGGCTCGGGCTTCGCTGCTAGCCGGGAGGGAGTCCGGGGAAAAAGTATGCAGCTGCCGAAGAGGCAAGAGACTTTTCCTTGCCTCTTTGTTTCGTGGCGCGCAAGGAGAGGGGATTCAGAGCGCCGCCTAAACGAGCTCCAGAGGCCGGCGGGAGCCATGGCTAACAGCGCAGACCCCAGAGATGGGCGTGAGCCGCGGTTAACAGCGCGGACCCCAGAGACAGGCGGGAGACGCTAAGGCTGCTTCTGCCGCCACCAAGAAGCCTGTGTGTGAGCACAGGTCACTCTCCACACCGCCCCTCCCGGGAGCCGCTGCAGCCTGCCACTGCCAGGGTCCCGTGATCCAGGGACAACTTCCCCGGGAGAACTCAGGGCTTGCCTCAGGCTGCTGCAACGTCACGACGCCTCTGCCGCCGCAGGCTCGCCCCGCCTCCTCCGTACAGCTCCCTCCCCCCGGCCTGAGTGAGCCAGAGCCCCCGAAGCAGCTGCTCCTTTAACCCCGTCCTGTCTGGGCGGGGAACAGACGCCCTCAGGCGACCTACACGCAGAGGCGGGTCCAAATCCAAAGCTGAACCCCAGGAGCTGTGCGAACAGGGAAGAGAAGGGGAAATCTCTCCCAGCAGCCTCAGAAGCAGCGGATTAAAGCTCCACAAACAACTTGATGTGCCTGCATCTGCTGAACACCTGAATAGACAACGAATCATCCCAAATTCAGGAGGTGGACTTTGGGAGCAGAATATATTAATTTTCCCCCTTTTCCTTTTTTTGTGAGTGTATATGTGTATGCTTCTGGGTGAGATTTTGTCTGTATAGCTTTGCTTTCACCATTAGTCCTAGGGTTAGGTCCGTCCGTGTTTTTTTGTTTGTTTGTTTTGTTTTTTACTCAAAAAAAGTGTTTTTCCTAATAAATATTTTCTTAATAATTTTTTCCTTATTTTCTATGTTTAGAAATTAAAAAAAAATTTTAATAAGTTTTTTCATATTTTTATTTTAAAAAATTGAACATTTTTTTCTTAATAAATTTTTTTCTTAATAATTTTTTTCTTATTTATTACTACAAAAAATTAATAAATCTATTTTTAAAAATTAAAAAAAAATTTTTTCTGAATACATTTATTCTTTTTTTTTTTTTTAATTAATTAATTTATTTATTTATTTATTTATTTTTGGCTGTGTTGGGTCTTCGTTTCTGTGCGAGGGCTTTCTCTAGTTGCAGCAAGTGGGGGCCACTCTTCATCACGGTGCACGGGCCTCTCACTGTCGCGGCCTCTCTTGTTGCGGAGCACAGGCTCCAGACGTGCAGGCTCAGTAGTTGTGGCTCACGGGCCTAGTTGCTCCGCGGCATGTGGGATCTTCCCAGACCAGGGCTCGAACCCGTGTCCCCTGCATTAGCAGGCAGATTCTCAACCACTGCGCCACCAGGGAAGCCCTACATTTATTCTTAATAATTTTTTTCTTATTTTTTATTATAATAGCTTTATTTTATTTTATTTTATCCTCTTTCTTTCTTTCTTTCTATTTTTTTCTCCCTTTTATTCTGAGCCATGTGGACGAAAGGCTCTTGGTGCTCCAGCCGGGCATCAGGGCTGTGCCTCTGAGGTGGGAGAGCCAACTTCAGGACACTGGTCCACAAGAGACCTCCCAGCTCCATGTAACACCAAACGGCGAAAATCTCTCAGAGATCTCCATCTCAACATCAATACCCAGCTTCACTCAACGACCAGCAAGCTACAGTGCTGGACAGCCTATGGCAAACAACTAGCAAGACAGGAATACAGCCCCATCCATTAGCAGAGAGGCTGCCTAAAATCATAATAAGGCCACAGACACCCCAAAACACACCACCAGACGTGGACGTGCCCACCAGAAAGACAAGCTCCAACCTCATCCACCAGAACACAGGCACTAGTCCCCTCCACCAGGAAGCCTACACAACCCACTGAACCAACCTTAGCCACTGGGGACAGATACCAAAAACAAGGGGAACTACGAACCTGCAGCCTGTGAAAAGGAGACCCCAAACACAGTAAGATAAGCAAAGTGAGAAGACAAAAAACCACACAGCAGGTGAAGGAGCAGGGTCAAAACACACCAGACCTAACAAATGAAGAGGAAATAGGCAGTCTACCTGAAAAAGAATTCAGAATAATGATAGTAAAGATGATCCAAAATCTTGGAAATAGAATAGACAAAATGCAAGAAACATTTAACAAGGATGTAGAAGAACTAAAGAGGAACCAAGCAACGATGAAAAACACAATAAATGAAATTAAAAATACGCTAGACAGGATCAATAGCAGAATAACTGAGGCAGAAGAACGGATAAGTGACCTGGAAGATAAAATAGTGGAAATAACTACTGCAGAGCAGAATAAAGAAAAAAGAATGAAAAGAACTGAGGACAGTCTCAGAGACCTCTGGGACAACATTAAACGCACCAACATTCGAATTATAGGGGTCCCAGAAGAAGAAGAGAAAAAGAAAGGGACTGAGAAAATATTTGAAGAGATTATAGTTGAAAACTTCCCTAATATGGGAAAGGAAATAGTTAATCAAGTCCTGGAAGCACAGAGCGTCCCATACAGGATAAATCCAAGGAGAAACACGCCAAGACACATATTAATCAAACTATCAAAAATTAAATATAAAGAAAACATATTAAAAGCAGCAAGGGAAAAACAACAAATACCACACAAGGGAATCCCCATAAGGTTAACAGCTGATCTTTCAGCAGAAACTCTGCAAGCCACAAGGGAGTGGCAGGATATACTTAAAGTCATGAAGGAGAAAAACCTACAACCAAGGTTACTCTACCCAGCAAGGATCTCATTCAGATTTCATGGAGAAATTAAAACCTTTACAGACAAGCAAAAGCTGAGAGAGTTCAGCACCACCAAACCAGCTTTACAACAAATGCTAAAGGAACTTCTCTAGGCAAGAAACACAAGAGAAGGAAAACACCTACAATAACAAACATAAACTATTTAAGAAAATGGGAATAGGAACATACATATTGATAATTACCTTAAATGTAAATGGATTGAATGCTCCCACCAAAAGACACAGACTGGCTGAATGGATACAAAAGCAAGACCCATATATATGCTGTCTACAAGAGACCCACTTCAGACCTAGAGACACATACAGACTGAAAGTGAGGGGATGGAAAAAGATATTCCATGCAAATGGAAATCAAAAGAAAGCTGGAGTAGCAATTCTCATATCAGACAAAATAGACTTTAAAATAAAGACTATTACAAGAGACAAAGAAGGACACTATATAATGATCAAGGGATCAACCCAAGAAAAAGATATAACAACTGTAAATATTTATGCACCCAACATAGGAGCACCTCAGTACATAAGGCAAATACTAACAGCCATAAAAGGGGAAATCGACAGTAACACAATCATACTAGGGGACTTTAACACCCCACTTTCACCAATGGACAGATCATCCAAAATGAAAATAAATAAGGAAACACAAGCTTTAAATGATACATTAAACAAGATGGACTTAATTGATATTTATAGGACATTCCACCCAAAAACAACAGAATACACATTTTTCTCAAGTGCTCATGGAACATTCTCCAGGATAGATCATATCTTGGGTCACAAATCAAGCCTTGGTAAATTTAAGAAAATTGAAATCGTATCAAGTATCTTTTCTGACTACAACGCTATGAGACTAGATATCAATTACAGGAAAAGGTCTGGAAAAAATACACATGGAGGTTACACAATACACTACTTAATAACGAAGTGATCACTGAAGAAATCAAAGGGGAAATCAAAAAATACCTAGAAACAAATGACAATGGAGACACGACGACCCAAAACCTATGGGATGCAGCAAAAGCAGTGCTAAGAGGGAAGTTTATAGCAATACAAGCCTACCTCAAGAAACAGGAAACATCTCGAATAAACAACCTAACCTTGCACCTAAAGCAATTAGAGAAAGAAGAGCAAGAAAACCCCAAAGCTAGCAGAAGGAAAGAAATCATAAAGATCAGATCAGAAATAAATGAAAAAGAAATGAAGGAAACAATAGCAAAAATCAATAAACTAAAAGCTGGTTCTTCGAGAAGATAAACAAAATTGATAAACCATTAGCCAGACTCATCAAGAGAAAAAGGGAGAAGACTCAAATCAATAGAATTAGAAATGAAAAAGGAGAAGTAACCACTGGCACTGCAGAAATACAAATGATCATGAGAGATTACTACAAGCAACTCTATGCCAATAAAATGGACAACCTGGAAGAAATGGACAGATTCTTAGAAATGCACAACCTACTGAGACTGAACCAGGAAGAAATAGAAAATATGAACAGACCAATCACAAGAACTGAAATTGAAACTGTGATTAAAAATCTTCCAACAAACAAAAGCCCAGGACCAGATGGCTTCACAGGTGAATTCTATCAAACATTTAGAGACGAGCTAACACCTATCCTTCTCAAACTCTTCCAAAATATTGCAGAGGGAGGAACACTCCCAAACTCATTCTACGAGGCCACCATCACCCTGATACCAAAACCAGACAAAGATGTCACAAAGAAAGAAAACTACAGGCCAATATCACTGATGAACACAGATGCAAAAATCCTCAACAAAATACTAGCAAACAGAATCCAACAGCACATTAAAAGGATTATACACCATGATCAAGTGGGGTTTATTCCAGGAATGCAAGGATTCTTCAATATATGCAAATCAATCAACGTGATACATCATATTAACAAATTGAAGGAGAAAAACCATATGATCATCTCAATAGATGCAGAGAAAGCTTTCGACAAAATTCAACACCTGTTTATGATAAAAGCCCTGCAGAAAGTAGGCATAGAGGGAACTTTCCTCAACATAATAAAGGCCATATATGACAAACCCACAGCCAACATTGTCCTCAATGGTGAAAAACTGAAACCATTTCCACTAAGATCAGGAACAAGACAAGGTTGCCCACTCTCACCACTATTATTCAACATAGTTTTGGAAGTGTTAGCCACAGCAATCAGAGAAGAAAAAGAAATAAAAGGAATCCAAATCGGAAAAGAAGAAGTAAAGCTGTCACTGTTTGCAGATGACATGATACTATATGTAGAGAATCCTAAAACTGGCACCAGAAAAGTACTAGAGCTAATCAATGAATTTGGTAAAGTAGCAGGATACAAAATTAATGCACAGAAATCACTTGCATTCCTATATACTAATGATGAAAAATCTGAAAGTGAAATTAAGAGAACACTCCCGTTTACCATTGCAACAAAAAGAATAAAATATCTAGGAATAAACCTACCTAAGGAGACAAAAGACCTGTATGCAGAAAATTATAGGACACTGATGAAAGAAATTAAAGATGATACAAATAGATGGAGAGATATACCATGTTCTTGGATTGGAAGAATCAACATTGTGAAAATGACTCCACTACCCAAAGCAATCTACAGATTCAATGCAATCCCTATCAAACTACCACAGGCATTTTTCACAGAACTAGAACAAAAAATTTCACAATTTGTATGGAGACACAAAAGACCCCGAATAGCCAAAGCAATCTTGAGAACGAAAAACGGAGCTGGAGGAATCAGGCTCCCTGACTTCAGACTATATTACAAAGCTACAGTAATCAAGACAGTTTGGTACTGGCACAAAAACAGAAATATAGATCAACGGAACAGGATAGAAAACCCAGAGATAAACCCATGCACATATGGTCACCTTATCTTTGATAAAGGAGGCAAGCATATACAGTGGAGAAAAGACAGCCTCTTCAATAAGTGGTGCTGGGAAAATTGGACAGGTACATGTAAAAGTATGAAATTAAAACACTCCCTGACACCATACACAAAAATAAACTCAAAATGGATTAAAGACCTAAGTGTAAGGCCAGACACTATCAATCTCTTAGAGGAAAACATAGGCAGAACACTCTATGACATAAATCACAGCAAGATCCTTTTTGACCCAGCTCCTAGAGAAATGGAAATAAGGACACAAATAAACAAATGGGACCTAATCAAACTTAAAAGCTTTTGCACAGCAAAGGAAACCATAAACAAGACCAAAAGACAACCCTCAGAATGGGAGAAAATATTTGCAAATGAAGCAACTGACAAAGGATTAATCTCCAAGATTTACAAGCAGCTCATGCAGCTCAATAACAAAAAAACAAACAACCCAATCCAAAAATGGGCAGAAGACCTAAATAGACATTTCTCCAAAGAAGATATACAGATGGCCAACAGACACATGAAAGAATGCTCAACATCATTAATCATTAGAGAAATGCAAATCAAAACTACAATGAGATATCATCTCACACCGGTCAGAATGGCCATCATCAAAAAATCTACAAACAATAAATGCTGGAGAGGGTGTGGAGGAAAGGGAACACTCTTGCACTGTTGATGGGAATGTAAATTGATACAGCCACTATGGAGAACAGTATGGAGGTTCCTTAAAAAACTAAAAATAGAACTACCATACGACCCAGCAATCCCCCTACTGGGCATATACCCTGAGAAAACCATAATTTAAGAAGAGTCATGTACCAAAATGTTCATTGCAGCTCTATTTACAATAGCCAGGACATGGAAGCAACCTAAGTGTCCATCATCGGATGAATGGCTAAAGAAGATGTGGCACATATATACAATGGAATATTACTCAGCCATAAAAAGAAATGAAATGGAGGTATTTGTAATGAGGTGGATGGAGTTAGAGTCTGTCATACAGAGTGAAGTAAGTCAGAAAGAGAAAAACAAATACAGTATGCTAACACATATATATGGAATTTAAGGAAAAAAAAAAAAAAGGCCATGAAGAACCTAGTGGCAAGATGGGAATACAGACACAGACCTACTAAAGAATGGCCTTGAGGATATGGGGAGGGGGAGGGGTGAGATGTGACAGGATGAGAGAGTGTCATGGACATATATACACTACCAAATGTAAAATAGATAGCTAGTGGGAAGCAGCCGCATAGCACAGGGAGATCAGCACGGTGCTTTGTGACCGCCTGGGGGGATGGGATGGGGAGGGTGGGAGGGAGGGAGATGCTGGAGGGAGGAGATATGGGAACGTGTGTATATCTGTAGCTGATTCACTTTGTTATAAAGCAGAAACTAACACACCATTGTGAAGCAATTATACTTCAATAAAGATGTTTAAAAAAAAAAAATGTGGTTCAAATGAGTTAGAGCCCAGCATCTACTGTTAGCAAAAACAATGGTAGGGGATGACGTTCTTTCCTCAAGAGGCTCTTGCCTTGGGAGATTGGGGAAACTGTGGGGAAGGGAAGAATCAGTCTGCTATTGCCTTCTTTTCCCTCAACATTTCAATGAATAGTCCCTTGCCTTAGTGCTATGATACTTAGTGTTTATGTTGAATGACACATCTGAATGGATCATAAAATAGAGAATAAGAGATGGTATTCTATACCCATATTCTTCTGTTTTTTCCTGGGGCATTCCAGGTAAATGTATTTTTCTTTTTTTTATAGATTTTTTTTTAAAAGGAATTCCTTTATTTTTATTATTTATTTATTTTTAGCTGTGTTGGGTCTTCGTTTCTATGCAAGGGCTTTCTCTAGTTGCAGCAAGCGGGGGCCGCTCTTCATCGCGGTGCGCGGGCCTCTCTCTATCGCGGCCTCTCTTGTTGCGGAGCACAGGCTCCAGACGCGCAGAGTTCAGTAGTTGTGGCTCACGGATCTAGTTGCTCCGCGGCATGTGGGATCTTCCCAGAGCAGGGCTCGAACCCGCGTTCCCTGCATTGGCAAGCTGACACTCAACCACTGCGCCACCAGGGAAGCCCTGTATTTTTCTTAAAGAGTTAAATTTAAGATTTGGTACTTGTTAAAGGCAACATTTTAAATCCCTAGCATAGGAGGAGACAGTATAATATATTATTTTTTAATATTATATTTATTGTACAAATATGGGTTTCTTTTTTTAAAATTAATTTCATTTTTATTTTATATTGGAGTATAGTTGATCATGGGATTCTTAGAAAAACAATAAAATTTCTTATTTTAGACTCAAGCCATTAACCTACAAAATTATTTTAAGAGGGATCATTAGCTACTTATTTATTGAATTTTAAAATAATGCACTTTGCTTAGAATAAAGTGTAAGCAGTGCAAAATATCTGACATCTTTAAACTAGTTATAGCAGCAGTTAAAAAGCAAAGTCTGAGATTCAAACAAATGCATGTGGTTGCAATTGATTTGAGTCCTGTCCCTACAGCACTGCTGACCAGAGCCAGTGTGGAATTCCCCAGCTGCTAGTTACCACCACTGACAGGCAAACTCTTCCCAAAGCTGCTCAGAAACAAAGGAAAATGTACCTGTAGGCCTGACCAATTCCATAAGGCTGTGCAGAATCTGGGCATTGTTTACTGCTACAATCTCACTGTGTACCATTCTCAGTCTCATTCACTACACTGCTTATGGTATTTCCTTCTGCTTGCAAGGTTCTTTGTCCCTGATCTGTTCATGCATTTTTCCTTTCTGTCATACAGATCTCATCTCCAATGTCATTGCATTAGAGAGGTCTTTCCTGACCATCCTATGTAATATTTTGCTTTTCATCCCTGCCCAAGTCACTCTCTATCAAATTATGGTTTATTAATTTATTTGTTTGGGTTTTTTCCATTCATGGTACTTAAACTATCTGAAATGATCTTATTTACATATTTGTTTTTTCTCCTCCCTGATTTCTACGCTTGACAAGGAAAGTGAGCTTGTCTGTCTTGCTCATTTATTGATGTGTTTCCAGACCCAACAACAATGATTGGAATATGGTAAGTATACAGTCAATATATGTTGAATGAAAAAGACAGTGGGTAATGATATGTGGGTGAGAGAAGCTGATATTTGTCCTTCTTAGTATGTAGGCTAGTTCTGAAATTGATCAATGAACTCCACATTTCCCCTGAAATACCCTTTGGATGGAAGACTGTGGATCTTCTCATCAAAGCTAAAAAAATATGTAAGGCACCTACGTGGCTCACCAAGGAAACTGTTCTCTTTCTAATATCTAATTGATCCTGGTAGAATTATGTTTATATCCCTGGCATCTCTAACAATTTTGATTATGCTGGTTCAGAGAATCACCTAGTCAGCATAATGTGCAAAATTATTCTATATAAATATCATTATGTTACATAAAATAATTAGGCTTTGCAGTTATTAAAGATAGCAATAATAATTTATAGTTATCGACAATCTAATTAATAATGAATAGCAATCATTATTGGTTCAATGAACTTTGTAAACAAAGTGCTATATTTCCTCTTCTACACATAATAACACTGAGCTTCAGTACTCTGTAGAAGGTCATAAATTCAAGAATGATGAGGCCAGTTTTTCACTACAAATTTTACTGATGCTGAAGTTTGTGCACCTTAACCATTTCACCTAATTGTCATCAGCAGCAAATGTTTACTGAGTTTTGTTACGTTACACAGAGCTTGAATAGGAGCCCAAAGAGTCTGGTTTCAGAGACCGTGCTTATAACCCATACTCTAAGCGACTTCCTCTCTGGTTTTAAATGTTTACTCTAGTCCTCAATAGAAATATATCCCTCTTTTAAAAAGTTATTTCATGTTGCATTATATATTTTTAAGGATAAGTTAAACATGGTTGTCTAGTCAGGAAGTCTCTTAAATGCATTAAAATAAATTTTGAAAGTGTATAACAATTATAATTTAGGGATTATAAATCTTATACATGCTTATTGTAGTAAAATGAAGACAAGAAAAATAAAAAATCATTTATAATCCCTTCTTTTCTGAGATAACTACTGTCAAGAAATCTTTGGATCACAAAACAAAATTGCACTTAATGGTAAGAGAGAAGAAAGTTTAGAGAGTATAGAACCCTTTAAGCTCTCAAAAACAATCAAAAGGTGTTTTTATCATCAGAAAAACCATTGAAGCCCCTTCGTTTTCACGTGGTGTTATAGATAGAAATCACCAAAATATGTGTAGAAAACGACATATAGCAAGGTCACTTAACCTTTTGGCAACTCAAATCCTCCTTTGAAATATAAAAATAATAAGCCCTAGCTTACTTGCCTCAGGGACGTTTAAGGATAAAATTAGATTATAAATGTGAAAGCTCTTTGAAATATCTTCTCTCTTGCTGAGCACTTCCCCACAACTATATTCTGTTACTATGCCCTCTGACCTTTCTTCTCACTTGAGAATCACTGTGTCTCTTTGACTCCTTCTTCAACACAGCATGGAAATCACAGGACTACATACTCTCTAGGCTACTTTCTGATTCGGTGCTATGATTTCTGGGAAGAAATTAATGACATTGTTGTTAGGGGAAAAAAGGCATACAGGAAAATGCTGGAAAATAGTTTAAAGATATTGTCTTCTGATGCTTTACTGTGCCATTGGTCTAATCTCTCCAAGTCTTGTGAATTTCCCCTGAGTAGTAAGATTGATTGCCAAATGATGAAGCACTGAATTACAGTTGACCTTTGAACAACACAAGTTTCAACAGCATGGGTCCACTTACATGTGGATTTTGTTTAATAAAAATATTGGAAAAAATTTTGGAGATTTGTAACAATTTGAAAAAACTTACAGATGAACCAAGTAGCCTAGAAATATAGAAAAATTAAGAAAAAGTTGGTTATGCCATGAATGCATAAAATATATGTAGATACTAGTCTATCTTATCATTGATTACTATAAAATACACACAAATCTATTATAAAAAATTAAATTTATCAAAACTTACACAAACAAACACAGACTATACATGTCACAGTTGAGAGAAAGGTAAACAAACATAAAGATGCAGTATTAAATCATAATTACATAAAATTAACTGTAGTACATACTGTATTACTGTGATAGTTTTGTAGCCACCTCCTGTTGCTATTGTGGTGAACACAAGTGCTGTGTGTATCTGCTTAAGACGTCATGTAATCATCTCTGCCTGAGCAGTTTCTCTCTAGTAAATCGCATATCAAGGTAAAAAATCATCTCTCGAGGTTTTCCCATGTTTTTCACCATGTTTAGTGCAACTTTGTAAATCTGAATGACACCAGGGGATCCACACGAAGTGCCACTGGTGATGCTGGAAATGCTCCCAAGAAGCAGAGAAAAGTCACAACGTTACAAGAAGAAGTCGAGTTGCTCGACATGTACCGTAAATTCAGGTCTGTAGCTGTGGTTATCCGCTGTTTCGAGATCAATGAATCCAGTGTAAGGACCATTGTAAAAAAAGAAAAGGAAATTCAAGAATCCATCACTGCAGCTATGCCAGCAGGTGCAATAGGCTTGCACATTTTTTTTAAATACCTTTTTATCTCACAATGAAAATGAAGCTTTTATATGGGTGCACGATTGCTATAACAAAGGCATACCTATAGACTCTAATATTATTTGAGAAAAAGCAAAGTCATTATAAGACAACTTAAAACAAAAGGAAGGTTAAGGATCTAAAGCTGGAGAATTTAATGTCAGCAAAGGATGGTTTGATAATTTCAGAAAGAAATTTGGCTTAAAAAATGTCAGCGTAACAGGAAAAGCAGCTTCTCCAGACCAAGAGACAGCAGGCAAGTTCCTAGATGTCATTAAGAAAATCATTGAAGAGAAAGGATATCTGTCTGAACAGGTTTTTTAATGCAGACAAAAGTTCTCTACTCTAGAAAAAAATGCCACAAAGGACACTTATTAGAAAGGAAGAGAAGCAACCATCAGGATGTGAGGCAGGAAGGGACAGGCTAACTCTACTGTTTTGTGCAAATGCAGTCGGGTTCATGGTCAGGACTGCCCTTATCTATAAAGCTGCTAAGCCCCGAGCTTTGAAGGGAAAAGATAAACACCAGTTGCTAGTCTTTTGGTTGTACAACAAGAAGGCTTGGACAACCAGAACCCTTTTTCTGCATTGGTTCCATTGATGCTTTGCCCCTGAAGTCAGGAAGTACTTTGTCAGTAAGGGACTGCCTTTTGAAGTTCTTTTGGTATTGGACAACACCCCTGGCCACCCAGAACCCCATGCGTTCAACCCTGTAGACACTGAACTGATCTACTTGGCCCCAATCACAATGTCTCTAATTCTGCTTCTAGATGAGGGACTGATAACATATAGGAACATTTTTAGAGAAATAAAAAAGTGAAAAAATCCAGACAGAAATTATGATGCATTTCAGTAACGTTACTAAGTGTGCCTGCCTCTTCTGCCTACCCTTCAATCTCTTCCACCTCCTCCACCTCTTCCACTCCTGACACAGCAAGGCCAACCCCTCCTCTTTCCTTTCCTCCTTAGCCTACTCAATGTGAAGATGACGACGAGGATGAAGACTTTTATGATGATCCACTTTCAGTTAATGAAGAGTAAATTGTCATCATGCTATACAGTTAATAAACGTATCTATTGTGTCGTGTGTGTTTTTGTGTGAAAATCTAATAACTGTACAGCAAGAACTGTATGAGACGTTTTGGTGTCATCATCATCATTATCATCAAAGTATTTACCATGTAGACCATCATGTGCAAGACTTGTGTTGAAGTGGAGAGCCTATCCTTACATAGGCATAAGGTAAGTGATATTTAATATAAAGTTAATAAAGTGTAAGTTTTCTTACTGTTTTATAACTCTGCTTCCAAAGAATTACATTACTGTACAGTATGTGTCTCTGTCTTGTAATTAGAGAAAATGCATATCAGTCTATCATCAAAATAAGTATTTTTTTAAAAATGTAATGTTTCTAATACTCTATTATGAATATGACTGTGATACTGTATGCCATAAAAAGTTTATAATGACCTATTTATTAGTGTATAGGCTAGGCTACAGTGAAGCAATCACATCAATTATACTAGGCAGCCATGAAGTAATCATATTGCTGCCTCATTATATTGTAAATGCATGAATTGTTATACTTGTAAATAAATATTAATTTATTTTTCACATTGTCTTTTAATTTTTAATGTCTAGTGTTAATAATATGCATAACATCTACAGTGTTTTGTATCATATAAGACAATATTGATGTAGGTATTGACAGGTGATTCATCTTGTAAACAGATGACATAAACTTACTGTATGGATAAAGACAATACAGTACTGTAAATGTATGTTCTCTTTCTTATTATGTTCTTAATACTTTTTCTCTAGCTTATTTTACTGTAAGAATACAGTTAATTATATGTAAATATAACATATAAAATATGGGTTAATCACTGTTTATGTTATTGGTAAGGCTTCTGGTCAATGGTAAGCTATTAGTAGCTAAGTTTTGGGGGAATCAAAAGTTACAAGTGGATTTTTTTTTTAAACCAGATGAGGTTTTTAAAAAATATTTATTTATTTACTTGGCCGCGTCGGATCTTAGTCGCGGCATGCGGGATCTTTCGTTGTGGCACGTGAGCTCTCTGTCGTGGTGCAAGGTCTTCCTCTAGCTGTGGCACGCGAGCTCTAGAGCGCACAGGCTTAGTTGCCCCGCGACATGTGGGATCTTAGTTCCCCGACCAGGGATCGAACCAACATCCCCTGCATTGGAAGGTGGCTTCTTAACCACTGGACCACCAGGGAAGTCCCACAAGGGGATTTTTGACTGTGCAAAGGGTTAACGTCCTTAAACCCCAAGTTGTTCAAGGGTCAACTGTATTTTCATACCCACTACTTTCTTCATTCTTGGAGCTCTCATTATATCATTTCCTACTTTCTTTTATGTTCAAACTCTTCTTTTTAAATTTCTGTATCTTTTCTAAAATTAAATATCTCATAAAGAAAACCCTCAATTTCTCATTTCTATCTTATTATTGCCTTATTGCCTTATCTAGTATCTTCTTTTCACAGTCTCCTCACACTGTTGTCCATAGGCACTGACTCTAGTTACTTTCCTCTTCAAGTATGTTTTCTTAAAATCCATTATGAAAGTAATATATGCAATGATAAACATTTCGAACAGGTTAAAAGAACTTTTAAGTATAGCTCAGAGTCTCAGTCGCATTTCCCAAAGTAAAATTTTCAGTCTCAGGTCCTGGAGGCTGCCCATTGTCCCTGCCACATGGCTCTCTCCCAGGTCCGCTCAAACCTGAGAGCTTAATTCTTCAAGGTGAGAAGGAGAATTTTTGCTGCTTTTGTCTCTTTTTTTTCAGGGAAAGTCTGTATCTTTTTTTAAAAGAGCTCACCTTTAAAATCAGAACAGGCTCATTTCCCTTTTGATTAATGAAAGTCAGCCATCTAGGACCTTAATTACACCTGTAACATTAATTTACCTTGGCTACATTCTACTGCTTAAAAGCAAGTCACAAATTCCACTCACACTTAAGGGGTGGGAATTATACAACTGTGTGGTTATCAGGAGCAGGGAATTGTGGGAGACATCTTAGAATTCTGTTTACCCAGGATTCCTCAGTGTATTGTTTGCATTTGAGTCTGTTCACGAAGGTTTTTCTAAAGATATACTAATATTTTAGGTAAACTCAATTTCATCAATCTTTTTCTTTCTATCTCTTGGATTTGTGCCTTGTTTAATAAAGCTTTCCCGATTCTAATAATATGAGAACAATATATATGGTTAGTGTATTTTTTTTAAAGTGCTTTTACAGCTTTATTTCCTGTATTTTTTTTTCTTTTTGCCTTTTGTGCATTAATTCTTTGATACTTCTAAATTTTTCTTGTTTTTTTATGTTTTGCTCTTTTAGAGATTTTGCTAGTTCTCCTAGTGCTATTTATGGAGTAAGCCATTTTTGACCCACTGATTGTAAATGCTACCTTTATCATATAACAAAAACTATGAACAGTTCATTCTCTTGCTAAAATCTTAATTCTATTTAATTGGGTCAATTTTCTTTTTCTGCACCAAAACAAAATACTTTTTAATTCTGCGTTCTTATACATGTATCTACTCCATGGAGGAATGCTGTCCATTTGTTTCTTTTGCATTATTCAGAATTTTCTTGGATATTTCCAAATGTTTATTTTTCATATATATTTCAGAAACAGTTTTCCTAAATCAAAATAATATTGGTAATTTTAATAGGATTATGAGATATTAATTTAGGAATAATTTACACCATAACAACATTTCATATTTTACTGATGAATAATGTATTTCCTTTAGTTAACTCTTTTTTTTTATGTCCTTTAGTAGTTTTGATTTTAGAGATCTTTATATATTTGGTTCAGCAGGTGTCTGAAACTTTACTTTCATCTTTGATTTTATAAATTAAATATTTTCTTTTCTAATACTTATTAGCTGTTTATTTCCACTGACTTCTGCAAAATGACTTTGTGTCAAGAATCATTATTTAAGGGACTTCCCTGGTGGCACAGCAGTTAAGAATCCACCTGCCAATGAAGGGGACACAGGTTCGAGCCCTGTGCCAGAAGATCCCACATGCCGCGGAGCAACTAAGCCCGTGAGCCACAACTGAGCCTGAGCTCTAGAGACGGCAAGCCACAACTACTGAGTCCACATGCCACAACTGCTGAAGACTGAGTGCCCTAGAGCCTGTGCTCTGCAACAAGAGACCACAATGAGAAGCCCATGCATCTCAGTGAAGAGTAGCCCCCACTCGCCGCAACTAGAGAAAGCCCGCGCACAGCAACGAAGACCCAATGCAGCCAAAAATAAATAAATAAATAAATATTAAAAATCTAAAAAAAATCATTATTTAAATATCTTATTTTATTTTTAATAGTTTTGATTAATTATTTTGAATTTTCCAAGTATATAATCAAACCAATTGGAGATACTGATATTTTTGCCTCCTTCTTTTTCAGTTTTATTCCTTCCTTATTTGCTCTTGACTAATGACATTGAAAAGTGCCACCAGAAACAGTAAATAATGATAATAATAGTGAGTATTCTTGACGGATTATTTTACCAGGGGTGCTATTTGTCAAAAATAAAGCATTGGGACTTCCCTCGTGGTGCAGTGGTTAAGAATCCTCCTGCCAATGCAGGGGACAGGGGTTCGAGCCCTGGTCCAGGAAGATCCCACATGCCGTGGAGCAACTAAGGCCGTGCACCACAACTACTGAGCCTGCACTCTAAAGTCCGCAAGCCACAACTACTTAGCTCACGTGCCACAACTACTGAAGCCTGCGTGCCTAGAGCCCGTGCTCCACAACAAGAAAAGCCACCGCAATGAGAAGCACGCACACCGCAATGAAGAGTAGCCCCCGCTCACCACAGCTAGAGAAAGCCTGAGCACAGCAATGAAGACCCAACACAGCCAAAAATAAATAAATAAATAAATAAATAAATAAATAAATAAATAAATAAATAAAATTTAAAAAATAAAGCATTGAGTTAGAAATTAGAATTTATATATTATGAAACCAAATAAATACCACCTGACCTATTTTAAGAAGCACTTTCTTAAAGCAGAATTTGATATTGTGCTTTACCGGTTATATTTTAAAATTCTATAAAGTTGATTATATGTTTATTCTAGCATATTATTATAGCGAATATTTTCTAATATTATTAAACTTCCCTTGTTCATGGTGTATTATTTTTAAAGTGCTGCTGTAGTCTAATAATTACATATTGAATTTTTGTATCAGGATATATAGGCGAGATCAGGATATTTTTTGTCACATTTTTTCCATATTTTCATCTAAAAGTTATGCTGTTTTTTTCCATAGAATTCCATAATCTGGAAGCCTTTCTCATCTCATACTTTAAAACACTTTAATGACACTAGAATGATCTGTTCCTGGAACATTTAATAAAATTCACTTCTGAATTTTTCTCAACTCTAGAACAATGTGTATTGAACCTCATAGTGAATATGAGTCACTGATTTTTTTTTTTTTTTTTTTTTTTTTTTTGACCGCACTGCATGTGGAATCTTAGTTCCTGGACCAGGGATTGAACCCCTGCTCCTGCAAGTGGAAGTGCGGAGTCCTAACCACTGGACCACCAGGGAATTCCCCCAGAATCACTGACGATTTTGTTAGAATGCAGACAGATTTCATAAGTGTGGGATTGGGCCCATGATTCTACATCTCTAACAAGCTCCCACATAATGCTGATGCAGCTGGTCCTGGAAACACACTTTGGCAAGTTCTAGAGTTTTTTCAAGGTTAAATTTTCTCTGTTAGTTTGATGACAATTGGTCTGTGAAAATTTTTTGCTTTTCTTTTTTAGAGTTAAATTTAGAAATTGTATTTTTCTAATTTTTTTCTTTCATACCAGGTTTTAAAATCTATGAGGAAAAAGTTGAGCAGACTCATTATTCTAATAAAATATGTTCCATCTCTAGGGATTTGTTTACTTTTCTTCTGTAATATTATGAATTAAAGCTCAGTTTTATGTTCATCTGTTTTAGTCTTTTAAAAGAAATATCCCTTGAGATTAACTTCTGCCTACTGATCTTATATATCTAATTGCTTAATTTATGCTCATATTTAATATTTTCTTGGTTTTATGGGTTTTTTATTTTCCAGTTTCTTGAGTTAGATGTTTAGCTCATATAATATTAATTCATAATAATTACATTATTACTTCATCATAGTATTACTGTTTTATAACTTAAGATATACTATACATATAAAATTCACAATTTCAAGTGTAAAACTTCAACAATTATTGATTTTACCACATTGTGCATTCATCACCATAAATCAGTTTTAGAATATTTCGAAATTCCAATATGATATTACTTTTTGATAAAAAATAGGAGGTTTTTTTTACAGATTTTCCACTGTACTCTTTAGCCTTATCATACAATTTTGCTTCTTAATGTTTTAATTGTTAGTACTTTCTAGTTATTCTGCAGTTTTAGGGATTTTTATTTTGACCAAAGTTTTTCTTTTCTTAAATTAAGAAAGAAGATATATCTAACACCTTCATATTATGTACTTTAGATTTTATTTAATATGTACTAGATTAACTTCTATTTTTACTGTATTGTGTTGTATTTCTCAGGCTTCCAGAACATCACAGTCTTCTAGTTTATCATTTTCCTTTCTTTGCATTATTCTTAGGCTCCTCTGATCTTCTTTTACATAATTGTTTCCTGATGAATTTATTATTTTTCCTATTTTCATTCTTTCTCTCTCTCTCTGCCTCTCTCTTAGTATATTTTTCCTAGGTATTACTCAACCACACGGCTTAATTTCTATCCTTTTGTTAATAGCCTCATATCTACAAATCCACCGTACAACCCCTTGCCAAGCTACACACTTATCCAACTGTGTAGGAACACATCCCTTGGAATAATGCACAATGTTCAGAATAGAGTTAATTCTTCCACACTCTATCTCCTAACACTCCTCTGCCCTTTTGCCTATTCATTGCCAAATAAATTACAAGATACTAGCTCTGTTACCTGCCTTATAAAGAAAACATTTTGTGCCGTACCTGGGGCATATTGATACGGACTGTGCTCTGCCCTACTTTCTCTCCTCATTCATTTTCCCGTTCCTGCTTCTCCATTGTCAACTCCCTTCATTTACATAACTTACAGAAAACATTTCAGTGTATGGTTAAAGGTATGGAGGACTCTGGCACAAGACTGCCTTCTTTCAAGTCTGATTCAGTCATTTGGCAGTGTGATTTTGAGTCTCTCTGTGAACTTAACCTCTCTGCCTCATAAAGTAGTACAGGTACATCCATTATAAGACTGTAACAATGATTCAATCATAAACATATAAAGCAATGGTGCCTGGCAAAAAGTAAGAACCCGATAAACGTTTGCTCTTATTTTTGGTCCAAAATTATCTATTTCCTATTACAAAATACAAAAAGCTCTGGAAACAAAGAGTTTGGAATTTATTTGACAAGAAAATCAACCCTAACCCTGTGCTTATCTGGATACAAGATATGACTTGAACTAAAGTGATACTATTATGTTATTTACAAAATTAAAGTGTGTATTTTCATTTCTCTGCTGAAATATAAATGTTTTGAATACTGGTGTGCTACCCCAAATCTCACTAGAGATGTTACATAATATATTAAGCATGCCCTATCTTATCTTTCTAAAATGTGAAAAATTCTGAAGTCAGAAATGCATCTGGCTACAGGATTTCAGAAAAGGGATCATGAACTGTACTACAGTTTAGGCCTTAGCTTCAATATTACCCTCTTGTCAAAGCCTTCCCTGTATTCCAAAACTGATTAGAAATATCTCTTGTGTGCTGCAGTTGTGCCTTACATTTACCCCATCATAATACTTTTGAACTATTTTATTTGCCTGTAAAACGTGTGCTCTTTTATTCAGCATAGTACCTGGCAGCTGGTAGGTATTCAGCAGGTACTTATTACAGATTCTCTGAATGAATGTATTGGATAGAACATCCCTACACCAAAATAAACAGCCACATTAACATTTATTTAATGCCTTGCTGAGCATTAAATTTGTTGCATAAATTCATTGATGCAACAATGAATGAGACACAGAGTCTGACTTCGAGTCAGTTGTAACACGGTGGTTAAAACAAGAATATTGACATGGATCCACT
This sequence comes from Balaenoptera acutorostrata, assembly GCF_949987535.1. NCBI lineage: Eukaryota > Metazoa > Chordata > Mammalia > Artiodactyla > Balaenopteridae > Balaenoptera > Balaenoptera acutorostrata. Next base: position 73,464,149 of record NC_080068.1, read on the forward strand.
TTAAAGAGATTTATGCTCTGATAGTGAAAAATCCACAGGGTGTTAATAGTGCTTTGAGGAAGCACCTTTGAGATTCTGGCAACACTTCCTAGAAAAAAAAAAGACATTTGAGCTGAGGGTTGAAGGAGGAGAAGCTGTTAGTTCTACAAAGAGAGAGCACTGAGAAGACAGAGCTAATGAGCAAAGGCATGAAAGCCGGAAACTGCTAGATGAGTGTGAGGAATCAGAAGCAGTATGATCACCTGGTGACAAGCATGGGTAGGACAGGAGATTAATAAGAGTCAGAGTCAATTGATGTACCTCCTGGAGATTAATTAATAATCGTAGTTTTTCATTTGTAAATGTGAGAACTCCAAAGAGCAAGGGAAACTGTGCTTGAGAGGAATAAACTCTTCATCCATATTAATTGACTGACTCTTCCAACGGATTGCCCCATAACCTGAGATTTTCTTTAAATTTAACATTTAACTAACCATAGTTATTTGATGATTGGGTTCTATAAACTCTGGTTTCCTCATCTGAAAATTCTACTGCTCAATTTCTGCCTCTTACAAGGATAAGGGAGGAAGTACAAAATTATTTTTGTCTCAATAGGTGACTATAAAAATTCCAGGGTACAATAAATGTCTAAGTCATTATCAAGACGACTGAAGATCAGAACATCATGCTTTGCAATAATTTTGTTAGCAATATTTTGAAAGAGTATTAAAAGAATTCAAAATACTGCCCTGAGAAAGGTTAAGATAAGGATTTACTAGACAATCTTCAATATGAACAGCTGGATTAGTAACCTTTATTGCAATATGAAAGAGGAAAACATGATCACATCTAGATCTCTGGAGAAATTCTCTATGTTGTTGCCTTTTACAAACTCTGTATATACTGTTCAACCTTATTCTATTTAAAATATAGCTATGTTGTGCACCAGTAATTAACATAATATTATAGGTCAATTATATTTCAAAAACAAACTCATAGAAAGAGATTTGTGGTTGTCATGGGCAGGGAGTAGTGGGAGGGGGTATTGGATAAAGGTAGTCAAAATGTAAAAATTTCCGGTTATGAGATAAATAAGTACTAAATCATGATAAATATAATATAAATATAATCATCATGATAAATATAATGAACACTGCTGGATGTTATATTTGAAAGTTGTTAAAAGAGTAAATCCTGATAGTTATCACAAGTATTTTGTGATAGTATTTTTCTTTATATATATACATATATATATATATATATATATATATATGGTGATGGATGTTCAGTAAACTTACTGTAGTAATCATTTCTTGATGTATGTAAGTCAAATCATTATCCTACAGACCTTAAACTTTTACAGTGTCAATTATTTCCCTATAAAACAGGAAAAAAAATGAAACCAAAAATTAAAAATTATATATAGCTATTTTCACAATATTGATAATATGAGCTATTGAGCTAAAGTAGAGGAAAGAAGTGACAAATATAGGGGCTGCAAATTGGACCCTATTGTATCTTCTGGCCTCAGACTTCTATTCTAAAATTATAGACCTGTGGTTCATTACTTCAAATTGTGCATTGAAAATATGAATTATTGGATTGGCCAAAAAGTTCGTTCAGGTTTGCCATACCATCTTATGGAAAAACCCGAACGAAATTCTTGCCAACCCAATATTTTTTTCCTTGAATATGAAGGTATGAATTATTTTTTCTTGAATGTTTGGAAACTTATTCTTCTTGTAAAGACCACAGTGAATTGTGTTGCTATTTGACTTCTAGGCACAATGCTGGCTTTTAGGATTTAAAGAATCACAGCAAGTCAGAGGCCATGTCCCAGTGATAGCAATAATGACCAACAGAAAACTGGTTGTGTTGAGCCATAAGAAGACAAAACTATAAACAAAAACAGAAGCTTTTCTTGTCTATATTTTTTTTAACCATAACTCCATTGGATGCTTGATTATTCAAGATTAAAATGAAGTTATATCTATAAAATTCTGAAAGGCTGAAGATAATATGGTACTTATTTCATTGAACAACAGAGGAGGGGTTATTTATTTGGACATTACCTTCAAAAATTAGTATCAAAAGTGTGGGGTGAAAACCATAAAATCAAAAGTTTCCCAAGCAAGTTTTCTTTCTTTTTAAGTGTTATGGAGTCAGTTGAATACAAGTTCCACAAGAGCAGTTATCTTGTATGTGTGTTATTGCACAAGCAATTCCCAGGGCCTGCACAGTACCTGGAAACTGGCATGTGCTTAAAAAAAAAATGCAATGTGGAATGAATGAATTAATAATGGCCATAAAATGGGACATTTATTGAAGGAAGAGAGTACTTATATGCTTTTAGTAATTACCTTATTTAATCCTCTCAATAAGTCAGGAAGGTAGGTATTAGTATCTTCATTTTATAAATGAGAAAATGAAAGCATAGCTAGAAAATATCTCACCCAAAGTACGTATGTATTTATATACATATATTCAAATTATATATGTGTATATAATATATATATATATACATGAAACGTGTGTGCATACACATATATCTATCATCTGTCTTATTTCTTACCTACTTGGCCACATGCCTCTCATCGTGTCTAGAAGAGAGTGGAAGCTCATTAGATGTTAATCTCCTTTTCCTCCTATTAAGGGTCTTATATTTAACATGCAGATTAAATAAAATCTTGGAATGAACTAATATTTAGCTTTGTATAATACTATAAATTCATAAGGTGAGTTAAAAAGCACAACTTTCTCTGTATTCTCTCTCTCTCTCTCTTTTTCTCTCATTTATATAATTGATTTGTCTAGCTTTCTTCCCAATGACTTAGAAAAAGACTTTTGTGTCTCAAAAATTATAGCCATCTCACTTGTTCAGAACTTTATTCATTTCCATGAAAAACCTGGCATTGCTCTGTATTTCACACAAATTACAATGTAATATATTTTCCACATTATTTGAATTTGTGTCTAGGGATGTCAAAAGGCCAAGAGCTTAAAAGACAGATCAGTGAATCAGAGAGCTAAGGAGATACAAAATTTAAAGTAATATATTCATTTTGATTGTGCTAACCTTTCCCCACAGACTTTGAATAAAATTACTTTTGGAAAGGAAAGGGTGTTCAGAGGTTTTAGGTTAAGAAAATGAGGTCAATACATAAATGGTAGTTAAACAAATCCATAAAAATGATGACTTGAAATTCAGGGGTACTTGGAGGAAGTATTTATCAAGTCATATAGAAGATGTTCTTCTAAAATTTAGGCATCTTAACCTTGTCCATTACTTAGTAAGGCATATGGAAATATCTCAATGTATCATTTTCAGAACTCATTCTTTATAAATAATTCAAATACTTCATTGTGATTCATGTTCATCTGAAAGAGATTGTAGGTCTTTTTTTTTTTTGGCTAAATACTGGGCCAAAAGTGAAAACAAATTCATCTTTAGTTTTTCAATAATGAAAATATTACAGATCTTTCAGAAGAGAGATGAATCCATTAGGTAAAGAGTGCTTCTCAGCCTGATTACAAACAATTTACTATTACATTGCTAGCTAGAAAACATAGAAATTTAAGTTTTTATGTAAATAAATGTGAATAAATAAATGTAAATCTCCTTCCAAGTTTGAGGTGGCTGTGCGCATTGATTTGGCTAATAGGATGTGTTTTTTTCTGACAGGAAACTCTAAAATCCAGTGTGTGGTTCCACATATTTTACTCCTCCTGCTACAGTAACCTTGAGAACGAGTCTAGGTGGAGTCTTTGTGAGCCCAGGTCTCTGACTAAAATGAGCAGAGCTCCTCTGCTGATCTTTATTGCACTTGAAACACACCTGATAAATGTACCTGTTATCCAATTCTGTTTTTGTTTGTTTCTGCAATATAATTTAGCCTCTTATGACTGATACTTTATTATTTGGAATAATATTGTTTACGTATACAAATGGTTTGCATGCATATTTGAAACCATAGAGAAAGTCACACATTAAAATAATAAAATAGTTTTATCTAAAAAAAAGCTAGACACATATGTTGCATTGTGCTATAGTACCTAGAAATAAATAATTACTCGTTGTGAATTATGACTATGTTCATTAAAATCTAGTTCACAGTCACTGAGAGAATTCAACCTGACAATAATTATACATCTAGTACAGTATAGGGGCATAGTAGGCACTCCATAGATAGTTTTCTTTTTTCTTTGGCTTTTAACTGGTAAGGCTATTAACTAGTTTATTTTAAACAAGAATTTAGAATTTGACTAAAATCAGTATTAGTCATGCAAACTTGAAATTTTGAATTCCCAGATTACTGCATTAATAAAGATTCAGCCCTTGCTCTCAAAGGGTTATAGTTTTTAACCAAAGCAATAAAATAAAGCCCCAAATAATCAGTGACCTACTTTCTCTGCTATAAAATAATCATACTAAATGGGTTTGTATGTATTGGTCAGTCACTTAATATAAATCCTGAAACATATGTGTATATGTGCCATAAAATGTTGGTAGGACAGTGTTGATATGTGAAATAGGCCATGTTTCCCAATATTTACATGCTTATACATATGATGTTTAACATGTATTCACTGAGTGCCTAATAAAGTACCACATATTGTGATCAGATAGAGTTGTTACTCTTCTGGAAATGCCCGTTTTTTTTCCCTCTACATTCTGATTTTCTAAATTTGTAAAAGAGGTTTCATTAAAACTTTTGTATATTTTAATGTTCAAAATAGGGTCTGACACATAGAAATGGCAGAAAGAAGCAACTGAACCTGACTGGGTTTAACATTTGCATAGTATAAATTTTCCTGTGGTGAAAGTGGCCATTTATACCCAGGAAATACCCAAAGTCTGACAAATTGTTACCACATTTCCTCCAGCCACCGTTTTAATTTTGCCCTTTATCATTTCGCAGAAATGACCACAACAACTTTTAACTGGCTTATTGCATCTAGTCCTCCTTCCTTCTATTAATTCTGCATTAAATCACTAGAGTAAGCCTCCTGTCTCTACTCTGTACAAATAAAACAAAACAATAATAATAATACCAGGAGTCAGCACTCTTAAGAGTACCTTTAAACCTCTTTCATATTTCTATATCCAAGTATTATGAGCCAAACATCCCTATTTCAGTAGAGCAGTCAGTTGCTAACCAGTATTTCAGCAAGCGCTTGTCTCTCCAAATGCAGATTAAGTTCCATTTTAAGCAATTTGTTCCCACACTAAACCCTTGAATAACTTTTATCCTATAAACCTCATTTGGTATTTATTATTCATTTCATAGTATTGTAAATTCCTTTGTATTATGTCCACATGTTATTTCTGTAATTAAATTTTAAATTCGTGGAGAATAATCATGTTTTGTTTTCTCCCAAAATATCTATGACATTTAATGGATATTTATCAGTTTGATTCTAAAAATTTTTACACTTAATTTACTTTTTTAAAAAAGAGCATTGAAAATTGTCACCTTAGTAAGGATTTATATGAGAATTAACCTCAAAAATGAGAAACAAGATTACTAAAAAAAAAATTCTGAGATTTAAAAAAGAAACCAAATATTTCCTAATATGCAGAAACTTTTAGTAGTCTTCAAGATCCCCTTTTGGAAAAACTAGTTAAATAAGAGAATTAATTGGTCTTTCCTCTCCAATGCCCAGCCTTCAGTTTTTGACATTTATAAATCATCATCGGAGCAAGGTGACTTCCATTTTAGTATGACAATATCATCCCAAGATGGAAAAAAAATTTAAAACGATATCAAAAATATCTTTTAGAAGAGAAATGTGGTAAGAAAAAAAAAAAAAAAGAAGAATGTTTGCTTTTCTCAGAGCAAACAAAAGATAAAGCGGTGAAAGATTGCATTTGTCAGTGAGCAAATGGAACTTTCATGTTAATGAAACATTGAGAGATGTAGTTGTAAAATTAGACACAAAAATAAATATTGAAAAAGACAAGGGGATTTCATAAAATTCAAGGAACATAAACAGAATTTCAAGCCAAATTTTTGCCAGTGTGTGGGGAGTTAAAAATCACACAATGGGTTATAGAGAGCTGGGAACAGAAAACAGCAGAGTTAAGAATTATAAAGTCCAAAATGTTTTATGAGCAGAAAGTCAGTTTCTTCACTTCTCTAAGAATCTGGGAGACCAGTGGAAAGAAGAAAGATAATTATCTTGCTTCAGTACTAGAGATTAAAAGGTGAATCCTACAAATGGCCTCATAGCTCCTTTCTTTCTTCCAGATCACCTTTAAGAAATAATCATTTCAGACTTTTGGATGACTTTTTGTGAAGAAAATGGAACCCTCCTACACTGTTGGTGGGAATGTAAACTGGTACAACCACTATGGAGAACAGTATGGAAGTTCCTTAAAAAGCTAAACATAGAACTACCATATGATCCAGCAATCCCACTCCTGGACATATATTTGGAGAAAACTATAATCCAAAGATACATGCACTCCAATGTTCATTGCAGCACTATTTATAATAGCCAAGACGTGGAAGCAACCTAAATGTCCATCGACAGAGGAATGGTTAAAGAAGATGTGGTACATATATACAATGGAATATTAGCCATAAAAAAGAATAAAATAATGCCATTTGCAGCAACTTGGATGGACCTAGAGATTATCATACTAAGTGAAGTAAGTCAGACAGAGAAAGACAAATATCATATGATATCACTCATATGTGGAATCTAATTTAAAAAATGATACAAATGAACGTATTTACAAAACAGAAACAGACTTACGGATATGGAAAACAAACTTATGGTTACCAAAGGGGAAATGTTGTGGGGAGAGATAAATCAGGAGCTTGGGATGAACATACACACACTACTACATATAAGGTAGATAACCAGCAAGGACCTACTGTATAGCACAGGAAACTCTACTCAATATTCTGTGATAACCTATATGAGAAAAGAATCTGAAAAAGAATGAATATATGTATATGTATAACTGAATCACTTTGTTGCATACATGAAACTAATACAACACTGTAAATCAACTGTACTCCAAGAAAATTTTAAAAAGAAAGGAAGAAAGAAAGAATCATTTCAGATTAATATTTGTGAATGTTTGGTACCAGGAAGATAGACCTGATTTTGAGACTTTTGGAGAGATAACACAAACAAATTTAGTCTCTTAAAAAAAAAACAAAAAAGCTTAGAACTAAATCTAACACATAGTAAATGCTTTCTGAGAGGGATTATAAGGCAATTCTATCATCTCCCTTTCTGCTGGCTTTAACCAAGGAGAGGATTCACCTCTGGTGAATCTTGGTGATGATCAGCTAAAGGCCCAACTTAGTTTCAGGTGTACAACATAATGATTTGACATTAGTATACATTGCAAAGTTATCCCCACTACAAGTCTAGTTACCATCTGTCACCATACAAAACTACAACTTGTTCTTGTGATGAGAACTTTGAAGAGTTACCTTCTTAGCAACTTTCATATTTGCAATGACTTATTTAAAAAAAATTCTTTAACTCCTTAAACATTCTGCTACTAATGCATTCCATATATTCAATTATTTTCTTATAGTCTGTCATTTTTTTTAAAGTTTAACATAAAGTTTACAAGTATTCACACCTTTATATTACAAAGATTTTCCAGTCCACAATATGAAATATTCTAAATTTATTCTAGTTGTCTTTTATATCCTTAATTAAAGTGTCAGCATAACTTTATATGGATTCGACACATTTATAAGTATTATTCCTAGATTTTCTATAAGTTTGTTGCTTTTTTTTTTTTTTTGGTTTAATTTTCTCTATGTTGTATAAGAAGGTTATCAACATTTATACATCATTATTTTGTCTGGCTACTTTAATACTTATGTATTAAGTACCCACTATATGCAACGCAATTTCTAGCCTCTGAGGACAAAATAGTCCTTGCTTTTATGGAGTTTACATATCCAGCTTATATGATGCATTTAATGACAGTTACAACTCTTCCTTTTTAAAAGATACAATGTGTGGGGGCTTCCCTGGTGGCGCAGTGGTTGAGAATCTGCCTGTCAATGCAGGGGACACGGGTTCGAGCCCTGGTCTGGGAGGATCCCACATGCCGCGGAGCAACTAGGCCCGTGAGCCACAATTACTGAGCCTGCGCATCTGGAGCCTGTGCTCCGCAACAAGAGAGGCCGCAATAGTGAGAGGCCTGCGCACCGCGATGAGGAGTGGCCCCCGCTTGCCACAACTAGAGAAAGCCCTCGCACAGAAACGAAGACCCAACACAGCCATAAATAAATAAATAAATAAAATTAAAAAAAAAAAAAAAAGATACAATGTGTGAGTGTTTCTCAAAATACTTCCAGTTTCCCCTCAATTTAGTGTGAAACTTAAATTACTCTAAAAAAATAAAGTCAATAAAAAAATGACTAGTACAGTACTGAGTAATAACATCATTCTTGTCCAGTCCTTGACCATAATAGAAAATGTATCTAATCTTTCACCATTAACTTTGAAGTTTTTGATAGATTTCTGATAGATATATATTAACTAAAAATTTATTGTATAATATAAATTTTTTATTCTTTCTTTGTAATCACAAATGCATGTTAAATTTTCTTGAATGCTTTTTCATTATCAATCAAGATTATGGTGGGATTTTTCACCTTATTCAATAAGGGTAATTGATCCTGCAAGTTGTTCATGTAATTAATCAAATTGTCATAGTATATTATCACTTTAATCAGTTCTAGCCCTTATGTTATAATTATCAACTATTTTTTTAAGAATTAGATGAGATAATACATGTGATGTTTTTTAAATTTTTTTTATTTTTTAACATCTTTATTGGAATATAATTGCTTTACAATGGTGTGCTAGTTTCTGCTTTATAACAAAGTGAATCAGTTATACTTATACATATGTCCCCATATCTCTTCCCTCTTGCATCTCCCTCCCTCCCACACTCTCTATCCCACCCCTCTAGGTGGTCACAAAGCACCGAGCTGATCTCCCTGTGCTATGCGGCTGCCTCCTACTAGCTATCTATTTTACGTTTGATAGTGTATATATGTCCATGCCACTCTCTCACTTTGTCCCCGCTTACCCTTCCCCCTCCCCTTATCCTCAAGTCCATTCTCTAGTAGGTCTGCATCTTTATTCCCGTCTTGCCTCTAGGTTCTTCTGAACATTTTTTTTTCTTTTTTCTCTTTTTCTTTTTTTTTTAGATTCCATATATATGTGTTAGCATACGGCATTTGTTTTTCTCTTCCTGACTTACTTCACTCTGTATGACAGTCTCGGAATTTTCTTTGACTCATTCTGTTTCTTTTGGGTTCAGTTATTTTGGTCAGTCACTTTGGTCCTTTTCCTTAGGTCTATTACTTATCCCCCCCCCCCCCCCCAATTATAGAAAATTCATTGTATTACCGAATGAAAATGCAGATTTATTTATATAGGTACCTAGTTTAGCATCCCCCCACACATACTATTATAAACCTATTTAGACAGTTGTGCTATTGTAATAAATTTAACTTCAAGGGAAGGTGCATTATTAATTAAATATTAACTCTGAGAATTGACTAAGGAGTCCCTCTTGATTACTTATTTCTTGACGCTAATTTTGGAATATCATGGAATTACAATAACCTTTCAGTGACTTGCTCTTATATGTATTTTACATTGTGATGGGCTTTCTTCAATCTTCTTTCTTCATTATTGTAATTCTAGTCTATCTCCTAGAAGTTTTTCAAAATACACGGCCTATTTATGGTACAGTTTTGGTTTCCAGGGCTATTAATGGTTTTCCTTTAACAAAAATAGCATTTATGCCAAATCATGATGGATAGGTTTGGAGGAGAGAAATAGGTTTTCTTGATCCTCTGTCATGATCCAATTTTAAAAATAACCAATCTCAATCTGTAAAATAATTCACAATCTTAGCACACAAAAGTAGTATTTGTGGTTGTTGGATTTAGTAGATTGACCCACTTGAACCCCTATTCCAATCTCCTTCTAGCATGCTGAAACTGTTTCCCAGATTTCTTAGGAGCTAGGATCTTAGAGTTAATAAATTAGTATAAGATTTGAATTTGGAAATGAATTAAGTGGAGTGAGAAGTGTTCAAATTATTATTATTTCCTTCTGCTGAGGGATTAGTGATATGACTCTGAATCCAACATTCTGGAGGGGGAATTCCTAGTTCCTGATTATAACTGCAAGCCAATGTACTCTTGTAGCTAAAAATTGCAGAGGCAGCTTTCTGATCCTTCAATTTCCTGATGTGACAGGTTCAGGGAGTCATTTCCAAGGGGCTTAGCCATGAGTCTGTTCCTAAATTCTTTTCTGTTTAACATCTTTAAAGATATTAGAACAGAGACTGACATAAGTTAAACACTCAAGAAACTTAGGGTATTATTATTAATGGAATTTTTGCTTTTTTGCTTACTATATACATAGCCTGCATAAAAGCAAGGGCTTGTGTTTGGCTTGATCTTCTACACAAATGTTCTCTTGCAGAATACATAAGCACAAAAGGAATATATGAATCCTAGTCAAAATAATTATTTTTATCTACAAGTGTAAATTATAAAACCTATGTTGGGTTTAAATTGTAGGTTTGAAGCATACAACAGAGATTTTATCCTATTTCCTTGGCAGTGAATAACTTTGGAAGAATTTTTATCTTGCATTTTCATAAAAGTTAGACAATATTTTAAAATATATTAATCAGGACATACTATTAGTATAAAGGGCACTGATGGAGACAAGCGAACTATGTATGATCACATCAAGGCAAGATTACAAAGTAATTATCAAATTACTTTGATATTTACAAAGTAAAACACAACCTATACCATTTTAAATTATGATAAACCTGTTATAGCAATTTTAAAATAAGTTTTCATTTATATTTCAAACATGTAATTAATAGAAAATATTTACTATATAATTTTGTACTCATTAAATTCATGAGTATGGCAATAATTTAGGTTAAGGAAATTATTTTTACAAAGCAGCTGAGGAGTAAAATATGGAATTCAAAATGAATCACACTTGAGGAAGAATCCTTAATACTGAATCACCTTTCTTGTTTTATATACTTCTTTAGCAATTACAGCTAGATTAGATATTAAGAAGAAGATATATTAAAAGGAGTCATACAGAATTGTAAGAACAAGCACAAATGATCATTTTAATTGTTTATATAGGAAAGCCTTGACTCAATCATAGCAAGGCAGGCATGGCAAGAGCAGGGTATGGTGATAGCATGTTATCTTAACTATAAAACACTATTTTATTATTTTTATATATTATATTTTATTTTTATATTTTTATTTTATTTATTTAGATTTATATATTTCTATTTTATTTATTTATACTTCTATTTTATTATGTTATATATTTTATTTATATATTATGTATACTTATATATTTTATTATTTACACATACACACATTTTATATATATAGTGCTTTTTATACCTACTCATTGCTTAAAGATCACATAGTAGAATGCTGGTTTTCAAACTCTACTCTTTTCAACTCTTACTGAGGAGACTGATTAAGGATTGCTGTTGTTGGATGGTATGAGATAAGAGCAAACAGCAGTGGAAGGAGCAAGCGGGGCTCTATAACCTGTGCCCCTGATTTATCCAGTTCACGTCTTTTTTTAGTTTTTTTGTATATTGGGATTTGTGGTAAGTTTTTAATCTGAGAACAGGACTATAAATAAAATCAAAACCAAAACAAAACAAAACCCAAATGTTTAAAAACAAGTGATCTAGTTCAAAGTTTGCATTGTTAGATGAAGGAACTCAATCCTTTAAACATCCTTTGATTAATGCCAAAGTCACCATTTAAGACCACTTCCTAATCCACGTGCCAGTCCTCTTTAGGCAATGACACATTGCTTCTCTTATCCTAGTCTTTATTCATTCTACTTAATTCAGTTTATTTCAATGAACATATTATGCCCCTCCTGTATGCCATGCATATATTAGGCATTGGAGACATGAAGATGGATAATTCATGATTTCCTTCCCTCCAAAATCTCAGTTTACTTAGGAGACAAACAGTACATACAGATTTCAGAATACAGGAGTAAATGCTACTATGAGGTGTATCATACCCAAATAAAATTAAGGCTCATTAATGCAGGATTGTTTGAGAATGGGCTTTTATTCCTGATTTTGTTCATTCTGGGTACCAAAATCTTAATTCTAATATTCAGAAAATATTCACGTTTCATATATCAGTATGAAACAATATTGAAGTGTTTTCATTTAACTCAGAAATTTTTGAAGTTGACAAAAGGACTTATTGAGCACAAGTAAATCTACACTCATTTATGAAAACTATGTAGAATTTCCTAAACTATACTTATACACAATGAATTCCAAAGGAGAGTGGCTTTTATTATTAATTTTTAGTTTCTCTTCATTAAGTAACAGGTAATAATATTTAACCTTTTTATAAAAGAGAAGCTGTGATCCAATTTGTGGTTTTTCCTGGGATTCACCATATTGTCCTTTTCCACATCTTCTGGTCAATTCTGGGATGTTTATATTTCACTTCAGTGAAATATAAACTGAAGTTTTTTTTCCTCTGGTTACTAAAGTTTTTTCTCCATCTCCCCTCCCCCACCCCCAACTGCAACGACCCACCTCCATCTCCAGTCTGAATAATGGTGTCTCTGGAGTCTCCATTGAATCCATGTGTTCCCAAAGTATCAATGGTCTTCTGCCTGGTAACTAGAGACAGGTTGTATTTTAAATTTCTTTGGCTACAAGACTTCCTCTGTTCAACTTAAAACAGAGCCTCCATTTGCACTGATGACACATACAGTGAATCATCATCAACAATAGCTCAGGACCTAACTCTTTACTTATTTACTTGTCAATATCACATGGTCATGCATGAGATGAAGCTCAATCATGAAGCTTAAATTATCAGACTTTGCCGCAGACTTCACTGTAAACAATGTCTTACCAAGAAATGATATCATAAGTTGACAGAACTCTTCTCTGCTTTGTGTTATACATAATGCTAACTTTAAATATATTTGGGATACTAACAAACATCTATTTTATTACCAGAGAGTAACTTTAAACTTCAGAGATCATGGGTCATATTGCTTATATGAATGATTTTTACTTTCTAGTATTTCTCTGTAGTCACCTTTACTGCTTGTACTTCTATATCTGATAAATTATGTTCACTTCTACAACATCATGATTATTTAATCTTGTCTTTGAGTAAGCTTATGATCTCTTTAATGAGAGGCTATAACAAAGACACTTGAGCTGAGGCTTCTGAGACTGATTTCATTAACAGATTCTGATACCCTGAGTTTAATTTATAATCATAAATCACCATCAATAAACCCATGCATCTACTAAATTAAGATGAAAAGAAAAACTTTGAGAAGATATCTTTAAATTTAGGTGGAAAAAGTCACTTTAGTTATTTTGGATATTCAAGTCCCAAGTTTCTTTTATGATTAAAGAAATCAATGCTTTTTTACCATTGGTATCCAATTTGCAATTTCCTTCTTTGATGTTTTGCTAGCATCATGTTAGTTAAATGAAGCAATTATGCTCTTAGCTTTAAGTAGCTACTTAAATTCTTTTGAAGTATAGTGGAAAGCAGCAGGGTTTTGGAGTTAGGAAGATCTGGGATTTAAATACCAGCTCTGCCATTTAGTAGCTGTGTAACCCTGGGCAAGTTATTTAACTTCTCTGAGTTTTCATTACTCTATCTATAAAGTAAGTATAATACTATAAAGTGGAAGATTTCTTCCAGGGATTAAATGAAATACTAAATATATGCAAAAACACAACACAGATCCCAATAAAAAGTAATTATTCATTTAATGGCAGCTATTACCAATTTTATATGCTGATGTATTTCTCAATTTTAACAGCTTACTTTGCATATGCAAATATTTTAGAATAATATACTTAATTTGAACTGATTTTTATTTAGAATATTGTAGAAGCTTTCACCCAAGACCACCTGAAGTCATAAAGAAGAGCTTGGCTGCCATGAGGAGGAAGAGAATAAATGCAGAGAAAATCCTATTCCCAAGTCTGATAACACCAGGTTAGTCTCTGACTGAGGCTGGACCAGGGCAATAGCAAACCACTATCTCCACATCCCACTTAGTTCAAGCAACAGTAACAAGCAGCAATAGCCTGGCATTAGGAAGGGTGAAGTCACGTAGAAAGAGCCTATCTGTGGTTGCAGGTGTGCAGAAATGACTAAAGTTGAAAGAGGAGGAGGGCCATTAAAAAAAAGTCTGTTTCTCTACTCCCTACTTTCTACACAAGGAAACAACAGCCCATTACTAGAAGAATTTGAAGAATATGTATCAGTATGAGTCAGGTTCTTTAGAGAAATAAAACCAATAGGATATATACGTACAAACATGTAGAAAAAGATTTATTATAAGGGATTGTCTCATCTTATTAGGGAGGCTGAGAAGTCCCATGATCAGCCATCTCTAACTGGAGGCCCAGGAAAGCTGGTGTAGTTCCTGTCCAAACCCAGATGACTGAGAACCAGGAGGCCAGAGATATGAGTTCCAGTCTGAGTCCAAAAACCCAGGAAACAGAAGCCCTGCTGTCCTAGGGCAGGAGAATATGGATATCACCATTCAAGAAGAGCAAGTAGATTTGCCCTTCCTCTGCCTCTTTCTTCTAATCAGGCCCTCAACAGATTGAATGATGAATTGGTGAGGGCAATCTTCCTTACTAAATCTACTAATTCAAATGCTAATCTCTTCTGGAAATACCCTCACAGACAAGCAAGCTATTTTTACCAGCTATCTTGGTATCCCTTAGCCTAGTCAAGATGACACAGAAAATTAACCATCATAGTATCCCTGAAGATAATAATAGCAATAAAAAAACCCAAATAGAGTTCAACTACAAACTAAATTAGCTCATCCCCCTACACTAACAGCATAACAAAAGAGACATGACCATTTACAAGCATAAACACTATTTACTTCAGTCTGTATTATTTTACATACAATTCCTGATACTCAAGAAAATTATGAGACATTGAAAAATGTAAGACAAAAAATTAAAATTATTGTCAAGAGATAAAGCAATCAACAAAATCAGACTCAGAGATGGCCCTGGTCTTGGATTATGAGATAGGGACATTTACATAACTAAAATTAATATGTTAGAGGATCTACTGGAAAAAGTAGACAACATACATGTGTGAGGAAAGTTTAGTAAAAAGATAGATAACATAATAAGGTAAAATAATAATACTAGAATTCTAGATATTGAACTAGAGTTGGAAGAGGCGAGTCCGGTCTCAAAATGGAGGGCCATGATCCAAAGGAACCAGAACAGTTGAGAAAACTGTTTCTTGGTGGTCTGAGCTTTGAAACTACAGATGATAGCTTAAGAGAACATTTTGAGAAATGGGGCACACTTACAGATTGTGTGGTGATGAGAGACCCCCAAACAAAACGTTCCAGGGGCTTTGGTTTTGTGAGTTACTCTTGTGTTGAAGAGGTGGATGCAGCAATGTGTGCTCGACCACACAAGGTTGATGGGCGTGTAGTGGAACCAAAGAGAGCTGTTTCTAGAGAGGATTCTGTAAAGCCTGGTGCCCATCTAACAGTGAAGAAAATTTTTGTTGGTGGTATTAAAGAAATACAGAAGAATATAACTTGAGAGACTACTTTGAAAAGTATGGCAAGATTGAAACCATAGAAGTTATGGAAGACAGGCAGAGTGGAAAAAAGAGAGGATTTGCTTTTGTAACTTTTGATGATCATGATACAGTTGATAAAATTGTTGTTCAGAAATACCACACTATTAATGGGCATAACTGTGAAGTGAAAAAGGCCCTTTCTAAACAAGAAATGCAATCTGCTGGATCACAAAGAGGTCGTGGAGGTGGATCTGGCAATTTTATGGGTCGTGGAGGAAACTTTGGAGGTGGTGGAGGTAACTTTGGCTGTGGTGGAAACTTTGGTGGAAGAGGAGGCTATGGTGGTGGAGGTGGTGGCAGCAGAGGTAGTTATGGAGGAGGTGATGGTGGATATAATGGATTTGGAGTCGACGGTGGTAACTATGGTGGTGGTCCTGGTTACAGTAGTAGAGGAGGCTATGGTGGTGGTGGACCAGGATATGGAAACCAAGGTGGTGGATATGGTGGCGGTGGTGGAGGATATGATGGTTACAATGAAGGAGGAAATTTTGGAGGTAACTATGGTGGTGGTGGGAGCTATAATGATTTTGGAAATTATAGTGGACAACAGCAATCAAATTATGGACCCATGAAGGGGAGCAGTTTTGGTGGAAGAAGCTCGGGAAGTCCCTATGGTGGTGGTTATGGATCTGGTGGTGGAAGTGGTGGATATGGTAGCAGAAGGTTCTAAAAACTCAGAAGAAAAGGGCTACAGTTCTTAGCAGGAGAGAGAGTGAGGAATTGTCAGGAAAGCTGCAGGTTACTTTGAGACAGTCGTCCCAAATGCATTAGAGGAACTGTAAAAATCTGCCACAGAAGGAACGATGATCCACAGTCAGAAAAGTTACTGCAGCTTAAACAGGAAACCCTTCTTGTTCAGGACTGTCATATCCAGTTTGCAAAAAGTGCAGCTATTGATTAATGCAATGTAGTGTCAATTAGATGTACATTCCTGAGGTCTTTTATCTGTTGTAGCTTTTTCTTTTTCTTTTTCTTTTCATTACATGAGGTATATTGCCCTGTAAATTGTGGTAGTGGTACCAGGAATAAAAAATTAAGGAATTTTTAACTTTAAAAAAAAAAAAAAAAGAATACTAGAATTCTAAAAATGCTACCAGATATAAAGAATTCCTTTAATGGATTTATTAGTAGATGGACATAAAAGAGAGAAAGAAGAAAAAAGAGAGAATCCAAGAGCAGAGAAAAAACATGGAACAGTCAAGTATATGTATAATTGGGGTCCCAGAAGGAGAAGAGAAAATTTGGGTGCAGAAGAAAAATTTGAAGAGATAATGATCAAAATGCCCATAGAATCTTAATCAGTATATATACAAAGAGAAACAAACATAAAAAAACTACCCACTTAGATACATCATAGTCAAAATGTGTGGGGGGAAAAAAGATTTTCAAAATTTTGAATGCAATCAGGGAAGAAAAGAAAACATTACACACCAAGAAAAAATAAAAATAATCTTATTGATCAGAAATTATGCAAGCCAGAATACAAGAGTTTTACATCTTCAAAGCACTGGGCAAAAAATAAAAACACTCAAAGTGGAATTGTACTTCCAAAGAATATATCTTACAAGAAACTAAGATGAAATAAAGAACATTTTTCACTGACAGCATGCCATGTTAAGAAATTTTTCAGACCATGTTAAGTAATATGATACCAGATAGAAACTTGAATCTAGGCAAAGAAAAAAGAATGTGGGAAATAATACACACAAAAAAGATGCAAATAGAAATTACATACTTTCTTATTTTTAATACTTTAAAACATATTTGATTCTCTAAAGCAAAAATGTGAAAATATAATGTAGACCTTACAGCATATATAAAAGTAAAATTATGAGAACAATAGTAGAATGGATGGGAGTGCATAATTGGAATTATATTGTTATAATATTCTTAAATTCTTTGTGAATTGGTATAATGTTATTTGCATGTGAAATGTGATAAGTTAAAGAAGAATATTGTAAGCCCTATGGCTACTACTAAGGAAAAGAAATATGAGTAACATACACGCAAATTGGATTAAAGCCTTGAACATAAGACCTAAAATCATAAAACTCCTACAATAAAATATAAGCAGTAATCATCTTGACATAGGTCTTGGCAACGATTTTTATAATCTGACACCAAAAGCAAGAGCAACAAAAGCAAAAATAAACAAGTAGAACTACATCAAACTAAAAACTTCTGAATAGCAAAGGGAACCATCAACAAAATGAAAAGGCAACCCAATGAATGGGAGAAAATATTGGCAAATCATATATTTGATAAGAAGCTAATATCCCAAATATATAAAGAACACATACAACTCAATAACAAAACAAACAATCAGATTAAAAAACGGGCAGAAGATCTGAATAGACATTTTTCCAAAGAAGACATACAGATGTCCAACATTTACATGAAAAGATGCTCTACATCATTAATCTTCCAGTAAATACAAATCAAAACCTCAATGAGATACCACCCCACACCTGTTAGAATGGGTGTTACAAAAAAACAACAACAAATAAGTGTTGGTGAGGATGTGAGAAAAGGGAACTCGAGTACATTGTTGATGGAAATGTGAATTGGTGCAGTCACTCTGGAAAACAGTATGGAAGTTCCTAAAAAAGTTAAAAATGAAACTAGCATATGATCCAGCAAATCCACTTATGCAAAGAAATGAAAATACTAACCCAAAAAGATATACAACTACATGTTCATTGCAGCATTGTTTACAATAGCCAAGATATGAAAACGATTTAAGTGTTCATCGATGGATGAATGGATAAAGAAATTGTGATACGAATTGTGAGTATATTACTCAGGCACAAAAAAGAATAAAATCCTACCATTTGTGACAACATGGATGGACCTAGACAGTATTATGCTAAGTGAAATAAGTCAGAGAAAGACAAATACTGTATGATCTCTCTTTTACGTGGAATCTAAAAAAAAAAAGAAAACAAAAAGCAAAACCAAGCTCATAGATACAGGGAACATACTGGTGGTTGCTACAGGTGAGGAATGGCGTTGTGGGAGAAATGGGTGAAAAAAAAATGACCTGTGCCTCCTGGTATGATGCTTGGAGAAGGACAAAAAATGTTTTCGTTTGTGTTCTTGCCAAAATCATGTAACCTAAATCTAGTCAGAAGGAAATGTCAGAAAACTCCAGACAGAGGAACATTCTACAAAATAACTTGTCTACTCTCTTAAAAAATATCAAGGGTAAAATAGACAAAGATAGATTCACTATAAACAACATTATTGGAACAAATGTCAAAGTATGAATAATGTCTATAAATTATATAGTAGTATTGTAAAAATCTTAAATTCCTAATTTGGATCATTGTTCCTAGGAAATACACACAGACGTATTTAGAGTTGAGAGATATCATGTCTACAACTTACCCTCAAATGGTTCAATAATAATGATAATGATTAGTAACAATATTATGAAGAAAATATGTATATACGGAAAAAATAATCAAAGGTGTGGGGAAATTTTTACAGTTGGGACTATCACAGAAGGGTGTCCCTACATTTCTTTTTATTACTATTTTCTGTAAGTCTGAAATTATTTCAAACTAAATATTTACTAAATAAACTTCAAAAAGAGATATAAGTAGTAGTGAAAATAAATGAAATCATGAAAATGATTAATACAAAAGGACATGAAAAAGGATGAAAAAGAACAAAGAATAGATGGAACAAAGAGAAAATAAGGATTAGTATAATAGATTAAGACTAATCATATCCCAGATCAAGTTAAACTGAAATGGTCTAAACACCCCAGATAAAATGATGCACTTATCAGATTGAATAAAAAACAAGACTGAGCTACGTATGACCTATAAAGAAACTACTTTATTTATAAAGGTATATATAGATTAAAAGTAAAAAAAGAAGGAAAGAAGAAATAAAAACATAAAGATAAGAACAGAAATCATTTAAATTAAAAACAGAAAGACACTAAAGAACACCAATGAAGCAAAAAAGGTGGTTCTTTGAGCAGATCAATACAATTAATAATCCTCAGCCTGATTGATCACAAAATCGATTAAAAAAAAAAGCAACACAAATTACCAAAATCAGGAACGAAAGAAGTGACATCTTTAGATCCTACAGACATCATAGCAAGTATTGGTAATTTTTTTTCTTTATATGGACCAATAATAAATACTTCAGAATTTCCATGCCACAATACAGCCTCTGTAGCATATTCTTGTTGTTTGACTCTTTTTGCGACAATTTAAAAATGTAAAAAACATTTTCACTTCGTGGGGTGTATAAAAACAGGGCCAGATTTGGCTCTCAGGCTATAGTTTGCCAAACCCCAGTTAAAAGGACATTAAGGCAAAATTATGAACAATTTTAAGTCACTAAATTAGTAATTTACATAAAATGTACAATTTCCTCAAAATATAGAAACTTCCAACGTTCACTCAGGAAGAAATAGATAACAGGGCTGATTACATGTCTATTAAAGGAATTGAGTTTCTAGTTAAAAACCTCCCAATAAAGAGAACTCCATGCCCAGATAACTTCACTGGCAAATACTAACAAACATTAAAGGAAGAATGTACCAGTTATACACAAATTCTTCCAGGAAATAGAAGAAAGTTGAGAATTTCCAACTCATTTTATGAGGAGGAAGAAAAATCCTACTAAATATCCCTCAAGAATATTGTATTAGTTTCTTCTGGTTGCTATAACAAATTACTACAAATCTGGTGGATTAAAACAAAAGAAATTTATTCTCTCACATTTCTGGAGACCAAAAACCTGAAATCAGTATAAGTGGGTGTAAATCATGAGTTGGCAAAGCTGCACCCTCTCCAGAGGCTTTTAGGAACACTTCATTCCTTGCCTTTTCCAAAAATAATTTGACCTTTATGATAAAAACTGTCAGCAAAGGAGGAATAAAAGGGAACATTCTCAACCTGGTTAAAGGCATTTACCAAAAAAAAAGCAGCTAATATCATATATATATATATACATATGTGTACAGTAATATTGACAAATGCATTCTTGCTAAGATGGAGAGTAAGGCAGTGATGTCCTCTCTAACCATTATTACTCAATATCATAATAAAAGTCTTAACCAGTAAAATAAGGCCAAAAAAACCCCCAAAACACTAAAAGTATAGAGATGAGAAAGAAATAACTAAAATTTATTTTATTCATACTTTGATATAATTGTCTACATAGAAAAATCCCAAAGAATTTACAAATTTTCTCTAGTACCAATGAATGTATTTAGTAGGGTTGCAGGATACAAGGCGTACTAAAATCATTTTTTATATATACCAGTGATAAAAAATCTTTTAATTTAAATTTTAAGAGACTATTTAATACGGTATGAAAAATGACATCTATAGGAATAATTTTAACAAAATATATCTGATTTAAAAAATAAAAACTAAATAAACGGGGAAATAAAAATTATACTTGCAGTAAACAACTGAAAGTCAAAATTTTAAAAATTTTACTTATAATAGGATCAAAACATGTGAAGCACTTAGGGAAAAATCTAACAAAGTCTTTATAAAATGAATATGATGAAAACTAACACATCAATGAGAGAAATCAAAGAAAATTTAACTAAATGAAAAGTTTATTTGGAAGACTCAATATTATTAAAATATCAATTATTCCCAAATTGATTTGTGCATCCAAAGCAATTTCAGACACAATCCCAGCAGTTTTTTTTTTTGCTTTTTGTTTTGTTATAGATTAATAAGTTTATTTGAAAATATTTATGGACATGTAAAGAAGCTAAAGTAGTCAAAACAATTTTGAAAACAAAGAATAAAGTATGAGAACTCCCAATTTCTGATTTCAAGACTTACAACAAATCTATACTAATCCAGATAGTGTGATATTGGTGTAAGGATCATTGGACCAGAAGAGTCCAAAAATAGGCTTACATATATAACAGTAACTAATTTTCAACAAAAGTTGACAAGGTAATACAATGGAGAAAGAATAGTCTTCTCAACAAACGGTGATGCACCATTTGGATATCTACATGAACAAAAGGAGACTTTGATGCATACTTTGCACAATACATAGAAATCAACACTAATTGGATCATAAAATTAAACACAAAACATACAACTACAAAACTTTAGAAGAAGTCATAAGAGAAAATCTTTCCGAGCTTGGATTAGGAAAAATGCTTTTAGATCATCCCAAGCACAAACCATGAAAGAAACCAAATTGATACCTGTACTTCATCAAAATTAAAAACTTTTGGTCTTTAAAAGACACTGAAGAAAATAAAAAGACAAACTACAGACTTGGAGAAAGTATTTGCAACTCATATATCCATTTAAAACAATTCAATAATAATAATAGTAACAAAAATAAACCATTAAAAATGGGAAAAAAAAGTTTTGAACAAATTCTTCACCATGAAAGAGATATGGATGGCAAACAAGCACATCCAAGAGGTTCGACATCCTTATTTATTTGGGAAATGCAAATAAAGACCAAAATGAGATTTCATTACACACATATTAGCATGGCTAAAAATAGGCAATGCCTAGTGTTGACATGAATGCAGAGCAACTGTCATACACTGCCTCCAGGAAAGCAAGTGGTGCAGCCTCTTTGGAGAACAGTTTAGCAGTTCATATATAATATATAAGATGCATCTATGAATATAATATAATATATAATATAGTATATTTTAATATAATATGCAACCCAGTAATCCCCACCCCAGGCATCTAACCAAGAGAATGAAGACATATGTTCACAAAAAAACTGTATACAAAGGTTTATAGCAGCAACTGGAAGCAAGAAAAAGATACGTCTAAATAAATAAATAAATAAATAATCTTCGTACATCCGTACAATTAAATATTGTTCCCCAATAAAAGGAACATAATATTGATAACATCTAATAGAGTAGAATCTTAAATTTATTATGCTAAATGAAAGACACAAGAACACAAAACTGCATACTTTATGATTCTGTTTATATCATGTTCTGGAAAAGGCAAAGAATAGAGATAGATATCAAGACAGTGATTGCCAGGACTGAGTATGAGATGGATTGACTACAAAGGAGTATGTTGAAAATTTTCGGATAGTAGAAATATTCTATATCTTCATAGTGACAAGTGTCAAAACCTATGGAATAGTATTCCTAAACAGGGTAAATTTTACCAATTGTAAATTATATCTCAATAATCATGAGATATAAGCAATGTTCTTTACACTCATTTCTGTTAGGTTTTATCTGTGTCAAGATTTCCCAAAGCTAAATTCCGTCATCCAGCATATAAGTAAGCTTTCTCTTCTAGCTTCCTATTTTTCAGTCTTGCAAAAAATGCCTTTTAATTTTCTTTCAAGGTGACATTGATCAACTAAATCTATTCTGTCCTTGTTTGGTTGACTAACCAACTTTAAATCCACACAGGCTACAGTTACTAAACAGATTGAAACAACATGGACCCCAAGGACTTCAAAGCTATGACCCTCCACCATGTCTGTTGGCAGCAAGTTCCTGCAATGTAGTCAACTGAGAGGGTTGATGAAGTTATCTCAAAGGAACAATCTGTCTTGAATTCCAAGATGAAAAAATTAAACCTCTGAGGCTATTCCACATGTAAATTAATGTGGAAAAATGATATTATTTGCCTTTTTTTTCTGATCACACGTCTTCCTTTTTATTCTAAGTGTATATAGATTCTTGATAATTGCACTTTGCTTAAAATTTAAATGATGTTGGTTGTGACCCTGGAGGAAAGATCAGCGTGCATGCAAATCAACGGCAATATGAGTAATTTAGGGCAATAGTTCTTAACCTTTGGGGGAGAGAAGAAAGAATCCCTTATAGATAGTCAAATATTTGCTGAATCAATGAGAATGAGATGAAGCTTCTTCTCAGAAAAAAAACACATGTATATTATTCATGTAAAATGGAGTTCAAAGACTATGAATCCCAATCATCTTTTCATTAAGAGGTCATCAAACCCTAAGAGAAGCATCACCATTATGTTGTCTTATAAATACTTGTTAAGTTCTTGGAGGTATTTTAACATTCCTTGGAATGTGATATATTTAGCAAAGCTGCAAAGCTGGTCACATATATTCAGTGAGCAAATATGTATTGACTGCATTTTGCCATTGTATATGGTATCAGTGGTTTCAATGGAAGTCTATATATCATTTGTTTAAGCATCTCCTGAGAAGCTTGTTAAAAATACAAATTTCAGGATTTTACCTACTGAAACTCTGAATCAGGTTGTACAGGGTGGTAGAATTTCTATTTTTAAAGGCTCCACTAGGCCTTTCTGTTCAATAGCCTGGTTTGGAAATATGGTTCAAAAATTACTAAGTCCTGGGCTACTTTTCAATGTTTATAGAGACATGAAATTATCTAACATGCTCTTTAAGTTAAACTTCTTCTCAATGAAAACAAATTAGTGATGATAAATGTATTCCTAAAGACCATAGCAGTTAATTCCACGCCTTCATAACCATTTCAAACATTTGTTCTGGGCAGAATAATTTATGGGTGTTTTTAGCAATAATGAAGGAACCATTACGAAGTGAACTACTGACTGAAGAAATAATGCTGTAATACTAAAATAAAATCCAGTTTTCAGAGAATAGCACACTGATGTTCATAATTCTTCTGATGGGAAAATATGACAGAAATTAATATTGTAAAGACTTTTAAGAATCAGCTCTACTAATCAAATACTTAATATTGGGGAAATACAATATTGCGCATATGTGTTGTGTAAATTTGTAGATGCTTTCTCCTCTCCATCTATTCCACTTGTAAAATATTTTAATATGAATTTGATGTTGTTTTATATTCCTCACTTCTCTGCCTCATAATTTGTTTCAGAGATTAATTGTCCATACTCCTGTTCTACCCTGGATATCTGGACAAATATATTCCTCTCTTTTACCCATGAGATATGACATAATTTACCTGATTAACTTTTTTTTTTTTTTTTTTTACCTGATTAACTTTTTAAGTCTTGTTTTGATCAGCAAAAATTAACTTGCACCAGATCCTTGCACCATCTCAATTTCTGATGAGAAACCTCTCCCCATATTAACCCTGACATCCCATCCTGTGTACCCAAATTTGTGACAAGTCTTCAATTCTTGATTATGTTTTCATGACTTAAATGCTGGTCTTATTTCTACAGCAGGTTATCTAAATAGATAGACAGACTGAGTGACAGATAATTCACAAATTCACTCTTTTTCATCCAACAATTACAGTGTACCTACTATAGCTAGGTATTATTAGGGACACAAAGACAAAAGAGAGAGTCCCAGCTACAGAGAGTGTGCCATATGGTGTTATGACAAACACCATAATATAAAATACTTACTGCTATAAATGGAACACATATACAGTGTAGAAATACAGAAAAATAGATGTCAATATCTGATGATGATTGTGTATATGTAGAATCTGTCCAAAAAGATTTAATGTAAAAATATATTTTACATTGTGAATCAACACATTAGGCCATATTTATTCCCCCAAATTTAGACACTAATATTCTTGGAGACTTTGTAATTTGGACTTCTCTCAGACCACCCTTTTGTTCAAAATGAGTCAGACTTCTATAGAATTTCATGGGTGGTGGTTGGTGATAAATGGCTATAGGTCAGCAGGGGTAGCAGTTGTGGAAGAAAGATGGCTGTGAAGGGATAGAGAGCAAGGAAAAACTAGAAACTGGGGTGTTTCTCACAACCTCCAATCTTGACAACTCAGGTAATTTGCAGAAGAAAATGGCATCCATGGAAGGGTCCAATTCAATCCACCTGCTACCAGGTGGCTAATTAATGCCCTTGTGCAATGGTATCATATTTGGAGCTAGGTGTTAGTATCTGTTATTGACTGGTTGGAAATTTGCCAAGTCAGACCATACTTGGTGAATCTATATTACTGACTCTATGTATAGCATTCATCACTTGGTGTAAAAGGACAGTCTATAAGGACATGGGTGGCTGGAGAAAGAGGGTAACTGATAGTCACACAGCACATCATCTTGTTCACTTGAATACAAAGGTCTTGTTGTGGTGAGGCTATCTTTGGTGAGAATCATAGATGGAATGAAAAATATGTCGACATTCTGTGTTTCTTCAGAGAGGTCTATTCAAATATCTCTTCCCCATTCTCTTGCCACCAATTTTCCAAGTGTGTCTCTTCCAAGTCTCTGACCTTTAGACACGAACTATAAATCAATGAAGATTCTACTTCTGACAATCTCTCATTAAAAAAAAAAAAGAATTCAACAAAACAGTTATACTACTCAAAGTTCTGCCTAATGGGAGTTTTCTTCACTTTATTCTGCAGGTCCTGGAGTAAGCTGAAGTTGTCTACTTTTGTCTACAGAATCATTTGTAAATAAGGCCTGATTTTTTTTTTCATCTTGTTAATTACTCATAGGATATTCCTAATGAGACTCTAGGTGAAGATTGAGAGAGATGGGCAAAGGAGCTGGAGTAAGGGCCATAGGCATTTTAGCTATTTGCTTGTGTGTCTCAGTCTATGCCTCACTCAAGTCTGATCGCTTATGTGCTGCTATCATTTGACTATGGACTTCTGCCCATGCCAACAATACCAGTTCATGAAAGGTAACTCAGGTTGTATGGTAACTTGGTGGCTCATGTGAAGTGTTCAGTCTCTACTAGAGACCTGTAGCAAGCCAGAATCTATTTCTTAAAAGGAGAATAATAATCTGAAGAGGATGGCACAGCTTTGCTCTAAAATTTTAAAAGTCTTCTTTGTGATTCATTAACAGGAGTCTGTTCATAAGTGCCACACAGCATCCCTATATGCTACAATCATTTCAAACATAATTGGATTAGTATTCTCTTTTGGCCCAAGTGGTAGAGGCTCTTATGCAGTAGTCTAAACCTATTGCAGAGGTTTTTTCTTTTTCTGAGTCCTAATAAAAATAATAAAAGCCCTCATAAAAAACAGACTTTAAGGTTACTCAGTAAATGGGTTGGAGTAATAAACCTAAATAAGGGGTATGTTGTTTCTACAATCCAAAGAGACATAATGCTCCTTCTTTAATGATAGGAAGGACCCGATGCATCAAATTTTCCTTCACCTTCACAGGAATATCTCCACGCCCAGGTCACTGAACCCCTAGTAATTTCATCAATGTGTAAACAAGGCCCTGAATTTTTGTGGAGTTCTTTTCCCACATTTTGGTAAGCGTGTGTCTTACCAAGGTGTCTAGAGTAGTTTCTTCTTCCTGTCCGCCAGATCCAATCAGAACAGTGTCGTCAACTTAATGGAAGAGCATGATGTCTTATATAATAAAAAGACAGTCAAGGTCCATTTAGACTAGACTATGTCACTGGCTGGATGTTTGATTTAGCCCTGAGGTAAGTCAGCAACAGTGTATCCTGACCCTCTCCTCTGAAAGTAAATGTCTAATGAGTTTCACCACTGAAATGTTTGCTACACATCAGGTATCAAGAGACTCTGGGAACTACAATAATAAAAACACATCTGGGATAACAGCTGCAATTGGAATCATTACCTAATTAAATTTTTGATAATCTACTCTTATTCTCTTATACCCATCTGCATTGTGTATAAGCCAAATAGACAAACTAAATGTATCTTTAGTAAGAAGTACCACTCCTTCATCTTTTATGTCCTTGGTGTGGCAGAGATGTAGCATTACATTTTGTTTATTATATTGGTACGTAAAGAGAGTCCTGGGGCTTTTCTTAGGTTTTTTCCCCACAGGTCAAAGAATTAATTTGGTATTCTACAAGTTGCTGAGTATGTCCCTCACAACTATGCATTGTATACCTGGGATAAAATCACATGATGGGTTCAGGTGCACGCAGGCCTACCTTGGAATCACCCCAAACCATAAATCATCTCATCTCTATAGATGTCTACTATGGCTACACTGGACCACAGTGGCATTTTGGATCTCCAGGAATTGCTGTAAATTAAAACCAGGGCATTATAATCTCAAAGAATCTGGTTATTCAGCTTCTACAGTCACTCTGATAAATGGTGGCAGGACTTCTTGGAGGAAGGATAGGACATAAATTTACAGAATAAATTTTTGTCTGTGTAGCTACAATCTTCCTTAAGCAAAACCCATCTCCCCTTCATTAAGAGGCTCTAGACTCAAGACTAGAAACTGGTTTGAGGGGCTTGAACTCTTTTGTGATAATTCAAATCACATCTTTCTTCACTAGACCTAATGCTTTTCTGACTATACACATCAGTAAGGTTCTGTAGGCTGATCATCTACTTCAGTTCCAAGGACACCATTATCATTTAATAAACACCAAAGATCTCTGCAGCTCAGACTATGCTGATTACTGTGCTGCCTCTGGTGTACATTTCTGTACCCATGCCCATCATTACTCTGGTGATTAAGTGCCGCCACTTGACCCCTGATATTCTAGGATTTTATCATGCCCATTGAATACAGAGAATCCCTGAGATCCCATTATCTCCATTGGATCTGGGAATCCAGTTTGATGGCAGCATTTCCCACTATCATCTCTGGCCTACAGACAATAGCCACCCAAGAGCTCTTCAAGGCTGCTGGAGGTTCCCTGATGAATACATTAAGGGAGTGTGCTTGGACAAATGTAGGGGCATAGATTGGAGTTGGTGAGCAGGACAAATCCATGCCAACATCTATTTATTCTTAAAACTTCGGATACCTACTTTTCAGTATCATGGATGTTTTAAGTTCATAACTTGTTACTTTTGGGTAAAGGATCAGTCAGCCATTAAAGCAAACTGCTAGAAATACTCTTGATTAAACATATTGAATCCAGAATCTTCGCTTAGTGGAATGTACCCATTTCAACGCATTTTGACCCACCCAGCATTATAATCCTTCTACCCTGATCCAATATACTTAGAATTTATTTTCATAAAGGCTCCCCAGATTTCTGTCAATAAGAACAATTCTTTTGGTGTTCATGGCACCTCCTTGTGGTCTAAAAGGAGACTTGAGGACTATAAATGTTTTTCTGGTACATACATGTTGTCACTGCATACTTTGTTGGACCAAGAGCTATTGTAAGACAAATTAGGGAGGAAATATGCAAGTAGAAGGACGTTCTCTCTCTGTGGAGCTTAAATGGCCATGGGAAACTATATTATTCTTTAGCTGCTAGTCAAAACCGTATAAATAGACATATTACAGGCTATTAACTAGATGAGTAGGGAGTTAGGTACTAGATAGGACCCATTCAAAGATGCCCTTGGGGCTGGGGCATTTCAATGCCAGTCCTGCTAGTGAGACTTTTTAAAAATAAAATATATTAGGCCATATACAAGGTGAATGAGTAATTGATATAAAGCTCCATCAAGATCTTTAAGGTTTTCATTAAATGTCAGGCTTTGATATATCTCCAAGTGCTGTACCTTTTCCTGTAAGTGTCTCATATTCTGAACAGGACTATATTCCTTGGAATCATGGCTGCTAAAGGGTCATTCTTCAAAAATTCTTTCCCACTTTTGACATTTTTATGGGATGGCCCTTTAAAGTAAAATATGGAAGGTTTTCATGACAGTGATGCCCTGGTATGTAGTCACTAAAATAACAGTGTTGGTTAACCTGAGGTGGGAAAAGGTGTCCTGGGCAGAAATATAAATTATCTTCTTTAAAGCAGAGATCATGACTCATCTGTCATCGTAAAGACAATATCATGTAGCAGCTCAAACATGGGCTCTGAACCCTGACTCCCTAGATTCAAATCCCAGCTCTGCCACTTACTTGCTGTGTGACCTGGGAAAGTTACTAAATCTACTAGATCAATTTCCTCATCTATAAAATAAAGGAATTATAATAGTAACTGTCTCACAGAATTGTTTTAGGCTTTTAATAAGTTAAGATATCCAAATCAATTAAGATATCCAATGTTTAGAAAACTATGAGGACTATAAAATGGTTAGTTCTTGATATTTTGTATTTCCCTGTCATACCTTCTTTAATTACTATAATTTTGTACTGATCATCAAAAAGTAATAACAGTCATATCAACAACTAATATTTCTATGTTGTTTGATAATTTACAAAGAGTTATAATAAGGTTATTGTATTTGATTTTCATACCTATTTTGATAGGGGTTGTCATCTCCATTTTGTAACTGAGAAATCTGAGGTTCAGAGAGATATGGTTTGCCAAAGGTCAGAAAAATAATTAGTGTAGACAGGATTTAAATTTATGTTAGTTGACTCTACATTCTTTACTTTTCCAAATATAATTTAATCATATACTTCCTGATGTTTACAAGTTTACCCACCTGATTCCAAATCTTTTCCATATATTGAGGGCTGTTATGTGCTAGGCATTTTTGTTTTATCTAATACTATTACATCAACTCTGCAAACTGTATATGCAATATATATATTGTATATATAGCTTAGGAAATGGACAAGATTACCCAATGTGAAAGTGGGGTGCAAAAAGAAAAGAAGTTGAACTCATATTTGAGGAACTTAAAAATGTTAGGGTCTGGTAGAACAAGCATGCAAAGGAGTCTAAAAAGAGTTAGCAAAAGGTTCATAAGAAAAACCAGGAAAGCATGGTATCATGATATTGAGTGTTTTGATAAAGAGAG
The DNA here is from genome assembly GCF_949987535.1 of Balaenoptera acutorostrata. NCBI lineage: Eukaryota > Metazoa > Chordata > Mammalia > Artiodactyla > Balaenopteridae > Balaenoptera > Balaenoptera acutorostrata. The sequence goes on from NC_080068.1 coordinate 73,494,419, forward strand.
TCAACTGGATCCAACACAGATGAAAGGTCATACAAGGTGATTATGGGAAACATCTACCGGATTTAGCAACCTGGAGCCATCAGTGTCATGGCACAGAGGCCAGACCCCTAAGTTTGGTGAGTGAATGGATGGTGATGAAATAGAGAAGAATGGCTATTAGTGGGAGTAAGGAATAGGCATAAAAGACAGAGGGGGTAATAAGGTTAATGTAGTATATGTGTAAAGTTTAATGTTATACATGAACATATTTGTATGTTGGAGAGGAAATCAGCTAGAAAAGAAAGCATGAAAGATACAAGAAAGAACAGAGATAACCAGTGGCAAAAGGTCAGATTCAGAAAGTACTATACAGAAACCAAAAAATGGGATGGACTTAGATGCTTTAGATCCATGGCTGCCTGCCGCCAATGATCAGTACTCCCTCTCTTTGCTGTACTCTAGAGGCCAGGTACAGGATTAAGGAGATTGAACAAAGAAAGGGTGTGTGTCTTCAGTTTTGTGAAATCTCTTTGAGCTGGCCCTCTCTTCTGTTTGATTTAAATAATAATCTTATTGCATAAATTAAAATGCTTGGGTTTGTTAATTTTTATCATGGCAATATGTACATAGGAAAAATAGTTAATTCCCATGGTGTGATAAGAAGGAGTAAGTCTAGCAACAAGGTCTGGATTTTGTCTAATTAGAGATGGGCACTTGGAATCTATGCTGTTGAAAGAGATCCCTTAATGGCTCCAGAAGTATATAAAAGGAATAAAGCTATGCATGTGTTTATTTATTTAATTATACACTGAATACTTATTCATTCTACAGATATTTATCGAGTACCTATTACTTGCTAGCCATTGCTTTGGACAAAAGGGGTGAGTGGATGAAAACAAATGAAATCCTTGACTTCACAAAGCTAAATTATAGGGACAGAAAGGTACTGACCAAATGTACACATAATATTAAATATAGATAAGCTATAATAACATTAAATATATACATAACAATACGCGGTTTGCTAAGTACTATAAATTTTTAATATATAAAATTTTAAAACACAGAACTGATAATTTGGGTAGAAATACAGATACTTTTAAAAAATGTGTTATGTTCTATGATACAAATATGAAATGGTTGCTTTAAGTGGAGAGAGTATTACATGCATCTATAATGTAGAACCATTAAGAATAATGCCTGGTGACACATAGTCAGAACTCAATAAATATTAACTATTATTATAGGACAGACTGTACCACAGACTAGCATGCAGTGAACAAGCAATAAAGGCTCCTTGGGGGAAAAAATGACACCTAAACTTAATCAGAAAGAATGAAGAGAGACAAGGCAGATGAAGAAGAGGGCAGGGCCTTCTAAACTGAAGGAATAGCATATTACAGGACAAAACAAACAAACACACAAAAGTATGATATTGAGTGATAAGTTTAGGAACCTACAATTGGGATTTTGACTGAAGTATAGAGTTTGTGGAGAATTAGAAAATGACTCCAAATGTCCTCTGGAGAAGCCGGGTTTCAGGACAATGTTGAGGGTGGGGTGAGAACATCAGTGTCTCCTAATCTTCTCCATTCTCCCTGTTAGACTGTACATTCTAGAAATTACTACTCTGTGCCAGATTCTGTAACCAAGCACTAGAGTGAATGAATTAGATTTGAAACCTACTCTCAACAAGTAAACAACAATGACAAATAACATTTTTTGAGTGATCTCTATTATCCATGTACTGTTTAAAGCAATCCCCATGTCTTCATTCATTTGATCTTTACAACAACTCAGTAAACTAAAAATTCTTATAACCTTTCTATAGATGAAGAAAGCAAGGCAAAAAGTGGTAAGTCTTGTTCACCATTGTATTCTCAGTGCCTGGTACAGTGTCTGACATCATAATTTATTCATAAATATTTGAATGAATACATTAATAATGGACAAGTGAATCATATTGAAATCTAGCTTTGCTAGGCCAGGGTTGCACATTCATAATCAGGTCACTGTCTCACTGGTCATTTTGTGGGACAATTATAAGACAATGGTTTTCAAATGTTTTGATGCATGAGAACCTCCAGAGGTTCTTGCTAAAGATTCTAATTCATTTGGTCTGGGGAGAAGCCCATGTCTTTGCATTTTTAATAGATACTCCAAGCATTTTATTCTAAGGTGATACTTGGATACATTTTGAAAAAAATGCTGTGAAATACGAGTTGATAATCATTACAACTAGGTATGAAATTAATGAATAATGGTTATGGCTCAGCCTGTCAAAGGAAGGAGAAGGGGTATGGTGACTTCAATGACAATATGAAGAAATCATCAGCTGCAATGGAATCATTCTACTGATCCTTTTCATCCATATTGCAGGGCTTCTCATTTTGGGCAGTATTGAGAGTTTGGACTTGATAATTCTTTGTTGTGGGATGGCTTTCTTTTGCATTTTAGAATGTGTAGCAGCAACTCTGGACTCTACTTACTAGATGCCAATAGCTCGTCCATCCTCCAAGTTGTGACAACTGAAAATATCTCCAGACATTGAAAAATGTCTCATGAGGTCAAATTGCCTAGAATTGGAAACCACTGCCATAGTGGAAGACAGAGAGCTGTCTCCAGACACTTTCCTACAGCAACTTCTGGCCTTCTAATCTAGATTTGTATACAGTATAAGACACCTGATCTGTTTCTCCATAAGTGTTCCTCTGTGAGACACTATGGCTTGTTTGATGAGCACAGTGTACTTTCTTGGCTTTTTTTCAGAGCTCACACTCTGTGTCATCCCCCCTCCCACCATACACACACACACACAACTGATTTAGTAAATCAAGTGAGACAGACTGTCAGCGTCAAGACATGGCTGATATACAAAATCATCATTCCTTCTTCAGGTTCCAGAGGGCTCAGATCCATTTAACATAGTTTACAGGGAATTATAGTTAACTACGACAGCAGAATAGGATCAGTTTCCCAGAAGACAAATATTATAAGAAGGAAAAATAAATCAAAGGAAGAGACACAGAAATAAAAAGTCAGATAAAATTTCTTGAAAGAAAGAATTTAAATAAGTTTGAACAATTTCAGTCCCAAATTGGCAAAAACATATATTTCAGAAAATACAGAAACTTTCCCAGTTTGGAAATTACTCCTGTCCTTTATTTTTACAAGAATAAACAGACAATGTGTAACTGCCTAAGGATATATCCTTCACCTTTTCTCTTCATTAATTTCTCTTAACAGTTCTCAGCATCTTTCAATTATGTATGAGAACAATAAGAGTAAAACCTTGTTAATTTTTGATGGGAGAACTATAAACTACTGTTGTATAAAAATATGCAGTATCATATTGCCACTGATTAGATGCAGAAAACTTACCTAATCTTAGCAAAATGCAAAGAGTACCTAGACGAGTATTTGTTATTCACTACATACGTCTAGTGAATTCATTCCTAGTTCACTGGCTAATCAGAAACGGTGATTTAGTGTGTGCACCCAGTGAAACAGTTAAATAGCTATGCAAAGCATATTCTTAATTGGCCAGAAAAAAAAACTATCCAGATTCATATTGAAATCAACTTTAAATTTATTCACTTCAAAATCTATTATAATGAAACTTTATTGTTATACAAATTATTTGGTATGAGCTACCTTGACTAACATACTTTGTGGAAGAGAATAATGCTTCCTAATTAACTGGTAGTAGAAGAAAAACAAGGAAGTCAATACCTATTTTCAGAGAAGACTAAAAAGATGGAGAATCAAAGAGAGGGGAGAAAAGCCCAGCACTGCACCATCTGTTATTCTGGGCAAGAAAATACCTGTAACCTTGTTACCTCCATCCAGTTCCTTTAAGTGATTTCAGATGGCAGGGTAGCAACAACTACTCATGCACAAACACTGTTACTTCTACCTTGAACTATTTCCTGGGAGACAAGTACTCTAAGGTAACTCGGTGGTAAATTGCAGTTCACCCCTGAATCTGGTCAATTCCAGGTGGTTGTGAGATGATTAATGACAGCCAAAGACCCCAACCCCAGGGCTTCGGTGGGAAGCAGCAATTTAGGAGGGCATAGAGGCGGAAGATGGCTGGGCAGAGCAAGCCTGTTTCCACCACCACCACCACTGTCTTAGCCTATACAGTTTGTTCGAGCTGCCAGAGGCTTTCTAGTTGCCATGGCAACTGTTGGGCTCTGCTGCAAACTCAAAGCATAGCCTCTGAAGTTAGGTACCAAACACTGGAGCTCAACAAACGCAAAGGGGAGAACAAGGATTACACATGTAATCGATCTCCAGCTCCTATGACTAAAATAACCTTTTTAAAATCGGATTTTTGTTTATGTTTTTGTAAAAGGAGATTATTCTTGTCTGGTATTGTTCATTAGTATCATCTTCTGGTGCCCAGAGAGAGGAGACTGCAAATCCTCTCTTATAAGACAGCGGAAGGGGGGTGGGTAGGAAACGTGATTACCAGGAATGCACCCAGCCCGCTCATTCATTCATTCAGTTATATATTTCAGCATCTCCCGAGAACATATTTGTGCTGGGCATCGTGCCAGGTGCTGGGTCTGCAAAGAGAAATGAGACACCGCTCCCTCTCCCCCCCACACAAAATTAACAATAATTAACAAAAATTAGCAGAACCTTCGCGAGCCTGGGGAAAACCAATTAGGCACGGCAAGCTCCCCACGGATGCCTCTTGGAAGACAGATTCAGAATACAAACACGGGAGAGGAAACAGATCCCCGAAATAGAGTCAGGCAGGAGGGAAGGCTAGAGGGAAGAGGGAAACCGTCTTTCCCTAGGGAGGGAAATCTGTCAGGGCCACTCAACTGTTTCTCTGAGGCTGCCAGGGAGAAGAGGTTTGTTTTTCTTTCAGAAAGACGGAGCCCTTTTCCCTACTGGGCTCGATTTCTAGTAGGGGAAGCCCCGCCCTTTTGGGCCGTTGATTGGCCCAACTTCTTTTCAGATAATTTATGCCAGCATCCTCTCGGAATGATTGGCTGCCTTGCTCAGTTCCCCTGGGAGTCGCATCCTACCTGGTTGGGAGGTGTACTGCCTTCCCACACTCTCCCTTCTGTACTCACCAGGCTGCAGCTAAGGTGGGAGAAAAAGTCCTGGCTTGGAGAACTGAGCGGAAAAAGCGATCCCAATGGGTTCTTGGAAAACTCTTCTCTTCACCCCTTTTCTTCTGTGGAGTCAAAGGAAGGGGTTGAAGTTGATGTTCCTGTTACTGACCCTGCACCTGGGAAACTGGTGAGTAAATTCAAGGACTCAAAACTATTCTTTGGTATCTACCCACTCCCCCCTCATTTCTCTTTTCTTTAAAAAATCATTCTAGGTTAAATAATTTGCATTTCCCTGGGCACATGTGCAACATTTTGCCATCAGTTTATTTTTTGATTAGATCTACTCTTTTTCTGATAGAATGAAATTAGCCTATGTGTGAAGTATGGAGATAGCTCAGTTGTTTTTGACTTGAAGCACAGTGGAAACTAGTAAAGATTCAGTTACTGGAAGTGGGGAGGGGAGTAGAAATGTTTTCGCTACTACATTTAGTGAATGAATGCCACTGATGAACTTTCTGGATGATTCTGCATTTTAAAGACAAAGTTATTTTAGAAACTTGTTACAGAACATGGCATGTATGATGCTTTTTATACACTAATATTGCCTTTTCCCTTACCTTTTTGCTATTCTAAAAAAAAAAAATCAAAGTTTTACATCAAGAAAGATCATAAATATGGCTAAAAATCCATCAGGGTTGAAACTATGTTACATTTAAGTTAGAAGTAACCATGTATATTTTACTGAGCCGGCTTTGAATTTTTTTTTTAACTTGGCTGTGTACAAGTAAATAAATATTGTAAGGTGATGTGAATGTCCCGTGTGTGTATGTGTGTGTGTGTGTGTGTGTGTGTGTGTGTGTGTGTGACAGAGAGGGAGAGAGAGAGGGAGTGCTTAGAACTCAAGAGTAAAATGCAATCACTATAGAGATGGAAACATGCCTTTTTAAGTACTTGCATCACTGCTAAAATTTATTATTATGATGATTATTTTTAGCATATAGCTAGAGTGGATTTTTGCCATTACTAACAGATAGAACAACTGTATTTTCTCTCCAAAAATAGAGAATAAAGTATGCTAAGTAATATTAGACTTGCCAGAATATGTTTGACACCCAATGTTTTTTAAGTATTACAGTTTTAGTTTATTTACCCTTTTCCCTTAGAAACGTAAATGTTCTGCATGAGCACAAACATTCTACTTGATTAATTATTTCTTATATTTAAGCGCATCGTAATGGTTTATTTCTTTGAATATATTATAAAATTATGGAAGATATTTTGGTGGGCCATGTATTAGTGCTCTCATGCATCTTCATAATATCGCAAATGAATCTGTGTTCTCGTAAGTAAAAACAGACTAACCCAGTGATTTTCTGAAATAACAACCTGTAAGCTGATTTATCACTGTAAGTGCAAGTTTCTCTTGCAATCTAATAGACAAGCTGCTTACTAAAGGGCGTACTGTCTACTTAAAGAAATGTTTGGTTTTAAATAATACATTTTCTTCTTGAGGATATTTACATTATGAGAATCATGATGGGTCTCAGACTCTCTTCAAGCTGCTCAGAATTAACAAGTTGTGTGGTGTAGTGGACAGAGATGGGCTCTGGCAGTCTGGAGACATGATTCTATGTGTCAAGGGTCCTTAACCTCTCTGAACACAGTTCCTTCATCTAGGAAATGAAGGGCAGTAGTAGATCATTTATGATTTCTTCCAGTTTTCATATTCAATATTTCTAAGATTTGAACGGAAACATAAAATAACTCAATAGCTGCGTCACTGGCTTTTCATAGCAGTTTTCAAGAGAGAAATTCTAATTGGAAATGCCGTGTACTTTTTTTTGTCATATGTATGAGTGAGAGAGAGAGAGATGCATTATGCAGCTAAAATAAATAAATCATTTTATCATAGTACTATAGAGAATATGGATTATTCTGGCCAGTGAAAAAATACATATTAAAAAATAAAGCTGTATGTTGCTGTTGTAATTAACTCTTAGGGCCTCAGTTATGAGAGTGTATGTCTTCACTTTTCAAAGTAGCTACAGTTGTGATGAACTTTTTATCCTTTTAATATTTAGTTGAAGATAATTGATGTCAACATGTATAAACCATTTACATTCAAAATTTCTTCTTCCTTTCTTCTCCTTTTGAGGGACCTTTCTAAAACTAATCACAGATGGTTCTATTTGTAAGAATTTTGATGTCTGATGCCAGTTTCTAAATTAAATTTTCAAAGTCACCTATTTGGGGATTTACCAAATTGGAAGCTATTATTTTTTGTATCTAATCAAAGACAGTAGCTTGTTTACTCATTAGTTTTCATCAAGAGCATAAAGGAGAGGCACTATATTGATTTTTACATTGCTGAACTATGAAAACCAATCCTGTTGTTGTAACTAAAAGCTGTAGTCATGGTTCCTATGTTTCATTCTCTGTGAGGCTCTATGGCATCTTGGCAAGTTGGTTAAGATCTCTCAAGCTTGATTTGACTTATTTGAAAAATAATGTTTTGAATTTAATGTTGAAAAAAATATAATTATAATCAGACTTTTGAAAAGAATTGAAAAAGTGCTTTGAGATTTTACATAGTCTAAAATGTAATTTACGGTAAGCTTTGACTAAGAAGTTGTATGTTGAGAGAGCTAAAGGGAGATAACTCATTTTTATTTCTAAAAACAATCTCGAGTCAATAATCATACAATTTAGCAGTCAGTTGTGCAAATGACAATATTCAAGTATAATTACATTATAAAATATATTATTTTAAAATAATTTCAGTAATATATTTTGTGGAGATGGTAATGCATGATTTTTCTTTAGGCATTCAGAGCTTTGGCTTCATTTTCTAATAAAATATAGATGTAAACGAGTACAAAATGACTAATGAAGCTCCATGATAATTAAATATTCAAAGAAGAACTGAGAGACAAAATGATTTTGAAGTTAAAATGCAAATGCTATAATTGATAAATCCCCTGTGTATAGAGTCTTTTTGGTATACTTGTCTTCCTTTTTATCCCATTATATACTATGAGTCACATTTCTGGCTTATCAACAAAAGGAAATGCTTGATTTTTTCATCTTAAAAATGAAAGAGACAAATCTAGTATTTTATATTTATATATTTATATAAAGGTGATTAAAATTTGTCTAAGAAAATAATAATGAAGGTGGGGTCCCAAAGAAGAGGAGACAGGCAGAGTGAAAAACGGAAAAAAAGGGCTCTTGAGATATTGTCAAAATATGATGAAATGACTGCCACAGGCCTCAGGAGAATAATTCACATATATGCATGCTACCAACTGAGAATCCTGGACTTGACCATTAGATGTAAATTCTAGTTTCAGCTCCAGCACTTCCCACTAGGCTGATTTCAGGCAAATCTTTGAGGCAGAGAGTCCTCGTTTGTGAAAAGTAGAACTGACATCTACCTTTCCAGCTTGTTTCAAGACCAAGAGAGAAAATTTTTGCAAAGTACATGGCAGTTAAAGTTTTAACTGAAAAGTCATAACAACAGATATTCTTGGAATCACAGTAATTCTAGAATTTTTTATTCTAGTTAAATTTAAGTGCAGTAAACTCCTTGAATCGTTTGTGCATTATTAAATATCTTTTGGATTATGGGAGAGATCATTCAACGAATATTTATTGAATGCCTGCTATGTGCTCTACACAGTGCAACTTGCTGGGTTTACAGTGGTGAATAAACTAGACATGAGAACTAACCATATGGATAGTACTTGTGTCTAGTGTTCTACATGAGTACTACCATTATGCACACTGCTAAGGCTGAGGTTTATGGTATTAACCAAAGGAAAACATCTTGTAGTCAAAATAAGGAAATATATCTTCACAACTCCAAAGATAAACAGAGGAGTCTAAATTTTTAAGGTTAGTGGGTACTGATAGAAAAGATCATAATCAGGGAAAGAGAATTAGAACACCATGAGATTACTCATCTACAAGACCAGAAAACCATGGAGGAAATGTCTCCAAAATTCTAAAGATAAATGTTCAACCTGGAAGGTTATACTTAGCCGAACTACCAATCAAAAATGAAGGGAAAATAAAGCCTAGATACTGTTATTCTCCCCATTTCACAGATGGAAAAACCAGGGCACAGCAATTTTTACGAACTCACTAAAGATCATCTTGCTGATAATGCTGAATCCAAGACTCAGATCCCATGTGCTCTATGCCCAGAGCCTGCATTTTTAATCACCTTTCCTCTAAGATTAAAAATGCCATATAAATCAAAGCAATTAACATAACTGTGGATGAGGGGGTTGGAAAGTAAGGGAGGGAGGGATAAAAGGAAGAAAGGAAAGAGAAGGAAAAAAGGAAAGGAAAGGAAAGGGGAAAGGAAGAGAGGAGAGGAGAGGAGAGGAGAGAAGAGGAGAGACAGTAAAACTGACAGAAGCACAGTAAGTTACAGTCTGCTGTGTATTTATCACATAATCTAGAATATTATATGTAGCGCTGGATTAATTATTTTAGGAAAACCTTAAATGAACTGGAGTTCTTGATCTAGAAAAAACACCACTGGATAGACAGTTAAAAGCAAGAATTTTGAATTCAGGTAAATTTTGTTGAGGAATCATATATTCTTAAGGATGCTAGAGAAAATCATTGTTGAATTTGTGTATAGATGTTATAGACAAACCATAAACAAGTAGTGAAAGCTATGTGAAGCCAGATTTTCATCAATACAAAAGCACTCTAACAAAATAATGGATGTCTTGTCACTAAACTTCAAGCAGAAGCTTGTTAGAGTTCTTGTACTCTGTGAGAGCCAGATGAAATTTATGTTTTTTTCTACTTTTAAATATCTCAGAATCTAATTCTATCTGTACTAAAATGGTTTAACCAACTGAAGCCCCATGTTTCAGGAAATATTCTTAGCTATTAATTCATTCAATAAACAGTTATTAAGCATTAGCATTCATTCAACAAATATTTACTCAGTGCCTACCATGTATTAAGCAGAGGTCTGGAAACTGGAGATATAGTGGTAAGCAAGACATAATCTTTGCCCTACTAGTGTTTGTATAGTGTATACAGGACATATATACGTGCTGGACAAAGAAGGCAGAGCCCCTGACCCCAGTGAACTTAAAGTCTAGTAGTTAATGTTGAGACGGTCTATCAATATAAACAAAAGACAATAAAATGCTATAACAGCTACTTGCAATTCTAGATGAGCTATAGTGGGGACACTAAGGAGACTGGCATCAATTGTAACTCTGGGAAAAGACTGAATGCTCTTAGCTGTCATAGGCATAAGTTCAGGTCAGTGTTAGTGAAAAATATACACAGGAAGATAACACTACTATTCTGTGGCCAGAGTTATGGTCTCACGGTTTGGTGGGCCTTTTGAAAACTATATTCCTAGGATATCCTTTACTTTGGTCATCTAACATATGACATTAAGATAGCAACGTCCTATTAAAGCCTATATAACTTAGTTTAGTAGTAAATTTTTGAACTGTAGGAATTCTTTCCTTACAAATACAATTCATTTAGAGATTTAACATTTCTCCCTATTTTTAGACAAATATATTGAGTGACAAATATTTTGAGTAACACAGTGGTAGAGACTGTGCTAAATATTAGGGATATAGAAAGGAAGTTAACATAGACCCTGCACTCCAACCTGTAGGTAGATGAGCATATCAGAAGATCTATGATTAGAGTATAGTGGGTTAAATATGAAAATTTTAATATTGTTGTGATCAGGGTGTGATTTGGTTCTCCACATAGCTGTAGGGCTGCTAGAATCAAGGGTTCTGGAAAACAAGTTAATCTTTGGGTAGATTGCTAGGACCATGACTTGTGGTTGCAGAATTTGTGATCCGTTTCAATATAGGCAGGTCATTTACCTCTCAGTCAGCCTAGGTGTGTACCACTATTAGAATAATTTTCCAACACATGCAGTAGAGTGTTTTGAGCAGGGATTACTTTTCTACTAAATAGCCACATTGACTAGAACAACGTAGCCCTATTGGTTGGATTAAATTTAAGTTTTAATCAGACATCTGTGTTCTATAAACTAATTTGTTACTCTGTGCAGGTGTCTTATGAGTGTATATTTGTTTCTCTCATTTCCTTAGTAACAATTCTTTCTGAAAAACCTGCAAATTATCATAACTGGAGTTGACTAGAAAGAGTGTTTTGTTGTTTCTGTTCTACTCACTTGTATTCTCTCCCTTTTGAAGTGAAAGTTCTGAGAGGATACTTATGTCAATGAAACTATTTTACCTCTCACTTTATGGTCCCAAGACTTAGGGAAAAGGTATATCTTTTTGCATTCAAAAGAACAGACTCCCATTTCTTTCTTCCATTTAATTTTAAGATCTTTTCATATCGTTTATAATTTAATAAGTGTCAATATTTGCCTTAATTCTGCAAAAATTTTAGCAGCCTGATAGAATTTATCTGATGCATAAGTGCATCAAAGGCTTAGAGAATGTGAATGTCATGAAGTGTTATATGTTTCTAAGTCTAATTTATGTTCCGTTATGTTCTATGAATATAAAGTGGAACAATGGAAAATTTGGTGTTCATTTTAATATACTTTCAATCCAGCGGTAATTTTTTAATGGACTGTGAAGAAAATTATGGTTTCTTTCCCTTCCTCCAAAAAATATTCACATGGAAACAGTCTCAAAAGAACATTTATAATCTCTGTGTATTCATCATCCCCCTAAAGACTATTCTTTGGAAGCACGGTTCCCAATTTTCTAAACTCTGTTTTAACAAAATAACGTTGGCCTGCCAAAAAAGCAAATAAAAAAATCCAAAAACTGGCAAAATATATTGTTTTATTATTAGTACTAGTTGTTATTTTAAGGATCAATCACTAAACTATGAGCAAAGATGTTACAAAAAATAATCTGCTATATTTTATATTTTTCTGTTTTTGTTTTCTTTCTAAAAATATGTCACTATACTAATTTTTAAAAATCGATTCTGATATCAGTCTGTCCCTTTTCTCATTAACTAATATAACCCTACACTCCTATATCCTATCTAACCAGATCAAACTATGTTCTACTAGATTTAGGAATTGGCCATACCCCTTTTGAAACTAACAGTGAAGATCTCTGTGCCCAAAGTAATCTCTATTGCCATTAATTTCCTAACATTAGTGTAATTTTAAAGATGCTATGTATTCTACCTTACCAAGGAAGCTACATAAAAATCACAGTGGATGAAGATGTCACATTTTATTTTTTCTCTGAGACTAATATTCCACATCTCAAACTGTAGAATCAATATATAATCCAATTTCTGTTCTATTCTGTGGACATAAAATATTTTAAATTTTAAGTTTTTTACCACAAATAGTTTAGACCTTATTTTTCTTTACTTGTTTTCTTAAACAAACAATTTAAGTAATCTCTAAGTGATATACATATATATGTTGTTGAAATATATGGGAAAAACAAAACTTTTTCCCCTAATGTCATAATCGTTTTGATCATATAATGTAAATAATAATGGAGTAATACTTAGTCCATTCTACTCCTCAAAATTACTTAGCAATTTGGAGCCTATACTTCCAGATTTTTCCATAAGTTTAAACAAATATGTATATACACATGTGTGTACATTTTTTATACAAATGAAATCTAACACTTGTTTTTGTCACACAGCTAATATCAAAGATATTTTTCTAGATTTGTACACATACTTAGTTGTACCTCCTTTTTAATGATGATATGGCATTCTATATTAAGGAAGTATTATAATTTATTAAATTAGTCTATTACAGATTCTCTGTCTTTTTTTGTTTATTATGAATATTGTTACTGTGTATATATATACATATGTACATGCTTTTAATTTCAATATTTCATCAATGTTGCCAAATTACTCAATTTATTCTATTAGAGCAATTTATTCTATTAATGGTTATAAAAATGTCATTTATCTATATTATCAATAGTACTGAATGTAATGAATCTTTTAATATTTTGCCAATGTAATGGCTAAAATTTGTCACATTTTAAAGTTATTTTCCCTTGCTACCAGTAAACGTTAGCACGGTTTGTTATTTTTATTAGTCTTTTTTTCCCTCTGAAATTTCTGTATACCAGTTACATTGTAAATATCTTTGTCTCAATCTATCCTTTGTCTCCAGTCTTTGTCTAAACTGTCTTATGTCCTCCATGAGTTATTTTTCCTTTTTTTTGTCATTTTTTTTTCCTTTCCTGGTTTGGTTACGTGTTGCATAGAAAGACCTCCTCATCTCAAAAGTTAAAAAACGTTTTCAATATTTTCTTTAATAGTTTTATACTTTATTATATTTTGATCTTTAATATATCTGCAATTTATTGTCTAAGTAGTAATCTAATTTATTTTTTCTAAATGGCTTGATAAACCTTTCAATCTAATTTACTGAATAATTCATCCTTTCATTTCTAAACTGACTAGTCACGTTTGTTGTATACTGAATTTCTAGACACTTGGGATCTGAATTTGAAGGTTTGATTTTGTTTTCACTGATTTCTTTATGTGTTATCACAATATGGTTTTGATTACAGTGACTTTATTTTGTTTTCTTTTTATTCTGGCAGGGCAAATTTCATCTAACAATCTATTTTTCAATAATTTCTTGTAATTATTATATTGATTCTTCTACTTAATTACAGTATAATGATTTTAATCTGTTACATAGGAACTGTGGATTTTAATTAAAACTTTATTAAATTTAGAAACTAATTTGAGAATTATGTATTAATAATATTGTTTTATAGCCAAAATATTTATTTGCCTTTATTTTGTTCTATTCTTATATTCTTTAATTGGTGTTTTAGTTTCTTCACATAAGACAGATCTTCCCTGCTATATTTTTTGTAATTGTTTTATAGATTGTATTGTCATTGTGAAAGAAATCAGTTTTTTTTTTTTAAGTTTATGATGGATGAGTGCTAGAATCAGAAAGCTACTGCTACTATGTTTTAAAATTTATATTAGGTTAACTACAATCAATTCTCTGATTAAGACCAATAATTACAGTTTTTAGTTGTTTATTTTCTTTATTCACTGTAATTTTACCTGTAAACAGCAAGATGATTTCTAATATTCGGTCCATTTATTCATTTACTTAGTGAATTTTTTTTTTATTTTATACCTACTATATGTCAGGCTAAGTGCGAATGGTATCACATTGAAAACCTTAACCCTGGCTTTCAAGGAGCTTACAGAGGGTCATAAATAAATAAAGTAAATAGCTAATTAAGATGCAGTGTGATCAATTTTATGGTAAAGTTAAGCACTGGACAGACTGGAACACACTTATTTAATATTCTAGGCATGCTTCCCTTCCCCCTCCTCAAATTTTCAAAGCATTCCTCTCTGTGCCTCATGTGATGGGTCCCAAATTCTTTTGTGTTAAGAGGATAATCACAGAATTGAGTGGACTATCACTTCACCTCTCTAAAACTCTGGAAGTTCAAATCTGTAACTCTATTATCTATCATCTTTTACTTGTTTCGCTTCCCTACCAACTTTTATGAGCAATAAAAATGATTCAGCATTACTACCCTAAAAAGAGCTTTGTACAAAAGAATTAAGCAAGTAGAATATAAAGGCAAAAAGAAAATAAGAAAGTTTTTTAATTTTAACTTTTATTTTCTTTGACTTTCAGATCTAAATTCAGTGCCTATACATACTCTTTAAAAGTTAGCTCCTGTAGGCTTTGACATTAAAATATAGTCTACTCAGAAACATTAGAACAGGTATGTTTCTTCCCTGGAACTTGTCATTTGACTTATAGAAATGTATCTGATGTTCATAAACAAACACTAATTTGTCATGAGCAACAGATCACAGATGAGGCCTTGTTTGGAGCTTCAGCTGCACTTTTTTTTTTAAATAACCCATTTTATTTATCCATTCCACTACTGATGCATATTTGGATTTTTTTTCTGAATTGATGGTACATCCACTAATGCTTCTCTGAACATTGTGGAACAAGCGTTTTGGTGAACATACTATGCAACTGTGTTGAGTATGCACCTGGGGGTGCAATTACTGGGTCATAGAGTGTGTGCACGTCCATCTTTAGGAGATAACACCAAGGAGTTTTCTAAGTGGTTTTAACAGTTTGCCCTCACAGTCCTGTACAAGAGTTCCAGTTGCTCCACAACCTCATCAACACTTGGTGTTGTCAAGGTTTTTTATTTTAACCATTGTGGTTTATGTATAGTGGTATCTCGTGTTTTTAATTTATGTTTTCCTCATGAGTAATGATGTGGAGTGTCTGTTCATGTACTCATTCTCATTTGGTTATCTTTGTGAAATGCCTAATCAAATCTCTGCCCATTTTTTTTTTTTCTGATGGATCATCCATCTTTTTCTAAATAATTTATGGGAGTTTGTTACAATCTTAGAGATGAGTCTTTTTTTTTTAAGTTTTGCTATATGATTTAATATTATTTATTGCCTTGTCCTAAACAGCTTGAAATTCAATTTTGTAATCATAGCATCAGCAATATGTATTGTATTTTTTTTTACATCTTTATTGGAGTATAATTGGTTTACAATGTTGTGTTAGTTTCTGCTGTATAACAAAGTGAATCAGCTATACATATATCCCCATATCCCCTCCCTTTTGCTTCTCCCTCCCACGCTCCCTATCCCACCCCTCTAGGTGGTCACAAAGCACCGAGCTGATCTCCCTGTGCTATGTAGCTGCTTCCCACTAGCTATCGGTTTTACATTTGGTAGTGTATATATGTCCATGCCACTCTCTCACGTTGTCCCAGCTTCCCCTTCCCCTTCCCGGTGTCCTCAAGTCCATTTTCTACGTCTGCATCTTTATTCCTGTCCTGCCCCTAGGTTCTTCAGAACCTTTTTTTTTTTTTAGATTCCATATACATGTGTTAGGATACGGTATTTGTTTTTCTTTTTTTTTTTTTTTAACATCTTTATTGGAGTATAATTGCTTTACAATGGTGTGTTAGTTTCTGCTTTGTAACAAAGTGAATCAGTTATACATATACATATGTTCCCATATCTCTTCCCTCTTGCATCTCCCTCCCTCCCACCCTCCCCATCCCACCCCTCCAGGTGGTCACAAAGCACCGAGCTGATCTCCCTGTGCTATGCGGCTGCTTCCCACTAGTTATCTATTTTACATTTGGTAGTGTATATATGTCCATGCCACTCTCTGACTTTGTCCCAGCTTACCCCTCCCCCTCCCCATATCCTCAAGTCCATTCTCTAGTAGGTCTGAGTCTTTATTCCCGTCTTGCCACTAGGTTCTTCATGACCTTTTTTTTTTTCCCCTTAGATTCCATATATATGTGTTAGCATACTGTATTGGTTTTTCTCTTTCTGACTTACTTCACTCTGTATGACAGACTCTAGGTCTATCCACCTCACTACAAATAACTCAATTTCGTTTCTTTTTATGGCTGAGTAATATTCCATTATATATATATATATATGCCACATCTTCTTTATCCATTTATCTGTCGATGGACACCTAGGTTGCTTCCATGTCCTGGCTATTGTAAATAGTGCTGTAATGAACATTGTGGTACATGACTCTTTGAATTATGGTTTTCTCAGTGTATATGCCCAGTAGTGGGATTGCTGGGTCATATGGTAGTTCTATTTTTAGTTTTTTAAGGAACCTCCATACTTTTTTCCATAGTAGCTGTATCAATTTACATTCCCACCAACAGTGCAAGAGGGTTCCCTTTTCTCCACACCCTCTCCAGCATTTATTGTTTATAGATTTTTTGATGATGGCCATTCTTATTGACCAGTGTGAGGTGATACCTCATTGTAGTTTTGATTTGCATTTCTCTAATGATTAGTGATGTTGAGCATCCTTTCATGTGTTTGCTGGCAATCTGGATATCTTCTTTGGAGAAATGTCTATTTAGGTCTTCTGCCCATTTTTGGATTGGGTTATTTGTTTTTCTGATATTGAGCTGCATGAGCTGCTTGTATATTTTGGAGATTAATCCTTTGTCAGTTGCTTCATTTGCACATATTTTCTCCCATTCTGAGGGTTGTCTTTTCATCTTGTTTTGGTTTCCTTTGCAGTCATCTGCACTGCCTTAATAGATTGATGGAAGAGTCTTCCCTAGGTGTCAGAACAAGGGCATTTTCATTGCAGTAAACTTTATATGAACTATATCCAGGGTGACTTTACAATTTATCATCCAAATTAGGCCATTTTGTGAGTGAAAGAGGTTACTATTAATATTGTAATTATTCTAGGACAACAGGTGTAAATCAAGATTGTCCTGGGAAAATCTTGATGAATATTTACCCTATGTATGAAAAATAGTTTATATTGATTGATTGACTTGCTATAGACATATATATATATTTTCTAGCTGTAAAGATGAATTCTCCTCATGATTATATGGCTTAGCATGCCTTGTCTTCACTCAACCTATCTCTTAGTTATCATTAGTTTAAAACATTTGCTTGTTATATTCAGAAGAGTAATACAATCTTTAAAGTACTCTTTTACATACAATAATTTACTATGTAATCAGATGGATTTGTCAAGGTATTAAAATAAGTTAGTAAGACAAAAAAAAAAAAAAAAAAACAGCAACACTGATACAGGTGACTCAGAAATTTTCTTTAGTAACAAGTTACAAGTGTCAATTAAAGAATATGAGAAGCAAAAGCCTCAGAGAAGCAGATGCCAAGTTGGGATTGGACATGTAAGAGATTTTCGAGAGAAATGCCTGTGCAGGGTAAACGAGAGGAAGTGGAAGTAAGCAGAGAGAGCCTTCAGATAATAATGGAGGTCTGATCCCTGTGCAAGTATAAGCAAAGAGGATGTTTGGGTTAAAAGAGTCTCAGACTAGAGAGCCCTACTAAACAGGCTTTGGCCAGGCCAGCAGAATTCATCCAACACAAGTTGCCCTTTAGAGGAGGCCCTAGTCTTGCAGGAACGGGTCTGTACTACCATTGCCACAATGTTCATTTATTGCCTGAAAGCAGCCTGGGGAAGCTTGGATCTGGTACAGATGCAGTGCTGGTCCAGAGCGCTGGCGCCTGGGCTGTCAGTCAACCATGTTCCTACCCAAGGAGAATCGAGTGCCAACTTTTTAAGACTGCCAATTTCATTTTCTTGGCAGAGTGTAAAGCTCTAGTTGTCTCTATAAAAACCTCTACTTAATTACTTATTATTTATGATTAGAAATTTATTTCAGGGCACTATCTGGTGTATAGGAAGAGGCAGTTCATTTTTAGGTAGGCATTAATGTCAAGTTAACTCCTTTTCATGTAGTTATGTTACAAAATTATGCAGAAAAACTGTAGTATACTATTAATATACAGAAAAAAATTAAATTTTCTGTAGCTCCACTAGCATAGAATACGTAGTGTATTCATTATACTGCTTTCTGGTTAAATCTTTAGCCATTTTATACCTAGGTTTTGATCAAGGCAAATTATTATATGTTACTTTGCATACAACATTAAATTATGAAAATAATTTAATATTTTTACAGACTTTTCATAATCACCAATTGAATGGATGCATCAATCACACCATATGGACATATAATACTTTACTTAAACGTGCTCTTTTGTTTAAAATTTGTGCTACTATAGAAAACGCTGTGATAAGCATCTTCGTACATGATGGGTTTTTGTATCATTTGAATAGTTTTCTCCTTCATTAGAAAATAAGATCAAATAGATCAGGAATACAATTTTACTTATCTTTTTGTTTTCAGCAATTAGCATATTCGTAATACATGGTATTTCCTCTATAAATGAATTAAAGCATTGGACTGAAGATTGAGCACACACTTTAGAAAGTCTTTTTTATCAGAGAGAGTGTGTGTGTGATTCCTTGAAATTATTATTCTAACTTCTCAGAACTCAAAGGCAGAGACTAAGCATTCTACCCATGCACAACCCAAATGCACTTGCTAACTACTTACCAAAATGTTGTTATGTTCTTATAAATTAGAAAACTCAAAATCTAACTACCCCGGATTGTTTAACAAAGATAAAGTAAGATACCATGGAAACTTCAAAGAGAAAAGGAGTCTTCAAGCTAAATCAATCTTGTTTCAAATCCTGGCTCTATTATTTAATAGTGTGGGTCCTGCAAATTCTATAAATCTATTTTTTTCTAATTTGTAAAACAGGAATAGTAATGTTTATTTCATGGGATTACTCTGGATTAAATGACATACCTTAATATGGAAGAAACCTAGCACTCAGTTCATGAAACATGGTAGGAAATTACTCAACAGCTGATAAGAACAATAAAAACATCAATCATCAAAATAAACATTTAGTAAAATTATATACTAAGGAGTATATTTATTTCCAATAATGATAAAATTATACTCATTCAAATTATTTAAGAGAAGCGCTTGCAAATGTCTACAAATTCCCAGAATATTGCCTAAGAAAATAATACTTGTTTCCTCCAAATGAATGTTCACTCAACATAGGTAAATGTTACAAAACTTCCAGTCTATGAATGATAGTGAAACATCAGATATGCTATATGAACTATCTTTAAGATTATAAGTGTTTATCACCAAAATAATACCAATATGAAATTAAGGTAGTTAATGAATATTCTGAAGGTAATTCAGAAAGTGCGGAGGAAAAATGAAGAAAATTAACTATAATGAAATTTCCTTTCTGTTATTGCCAAAAATGAGGAAAGTTAGTTTGTGATGTCATTGAGGTCAATTTTTATATTACGTCTGAGATAGCTGGGAAAAGGGGGATATAAGTCAATATAAGCATGTGCTTCCTATTTTTTCTGGGAACTTCCATTTGACTACAGTTGTATTTCAAAGCTAGATGGATGCCCTAAATTTTGGTTGTTGACAATATCTCAGCAGTTCTAATTAGATAAAATTTTCCTGGAAGACACATGGGCAGGATTCTTAATATTTCAGTACTTTTAATGCTTTAGTTTATAAATGAATGTATGTATGTACATATGTATATATATTATTGAGAGAAAATAAGAAATTATTTAAAGGAAATCATACAACTGTATTTCAGTAGTATATATTTTTGAAGTTAAATACAGCAAAACAATTAATATAAATGAGCACTTCATTAAAAATCTGTTAAATAAATGTACTCCAGGAGTTCATATATGGATAAAATTTGTATACTGTGGTAATAAACTACCCACAAATCTCAGTGGCTTACAATACTAAATGTTTATTTCTCTCTCAGGCTACATGTCCATTGTAGGTCAACTGTGGCTATGTTCATGTTGCCTTCACCCTGAAAGTGAAGTCATGGAGTAGTAGCCTCTGTCTGAGTATGGCTGGTCTTCTGGCAGAAGGACAGAGAGATATGGTGAACCATGCACTGACAATAAATCTTCTGCTTGGTAGTGATCTATGTTACATGTATTCCATTAACCAAAGCAAATTGCAGGGCCAAACCTGAGTTTAATGGGACAGGGATGCATTGCAGAAAGGAGTATTTCAGGTCACATGACCAAGTTAGAAGTCAGTGGAGTGAAAAGAATAGTTCTCTGACAGGAAGAAGAGGAAAAATATTGAGAAGAATAATGTACTCCATTATCCGTTAACTCTCCATTAATAACTATCAATACAATTATTGTAAAGATAAAATGAGGTACAAATACTTAACGGTTAAGTTTTAATTTACAATGTTAATTTATACTCTTTAAAAGGATAAAGAGAGTGGATGTTAACTAAACTTATTGTGGCAATCATTTCACTATATATACATAGACCAAATCATTACGTTGTACACCTTAAACATGTACAATGTTATATGTCAATTATATCTCAATAAAACTGAAAAATAATTTGAAAGGATAAAGTGGGTAAAGGCTGCATTAGCTAAGATGTTTAGGTTCACAGCAAAAGAGATTTGAATGAATAGTGTAGAAATATCAACTAAGGCTGTTAAGATAAACTTGAATATCTACTGTGGGAGGGAAGCTCATCTCTCAAATAAATATATGTAAATAAATAATATATTATAGATTTACCTGATTTTACCAGTATAAAAGTTTATATATACTTTTTCAGTGGAGGACTAATATTTACTAAAGTTGGGTGTAAGTCTAGGTTGATCTCACTCAAATGAAGGGGGGTTACTTACGGGTAATAAAGTAGTTTGTTACTTTTGGTGAATTATAGATGAATATCTATATTACTATATGTTTCTACCACAATTCATAAGTAAGCTGAAACTTTATGCTTGTTAAACACACAGGCGTAGCAGGAAGCATTAGCTATAGGACCAGGGTTTGAGTCTCAGTTTTGAAAATAAATGAGTTTGTGCTATGGTTGATTCCCTACTGACTTGTTTCCTCATTTACAAAATAAAGGCAGTGGGTTATTTGATCCCTAAAGTCTAAATTCTAGTCCTAAAATGTGATAATCATGCTTTCCATATATATATACATATATATATATGGAAAGCATGATTTTATATATATATGTGTATATATATAGACATGTATATATATACATATGTGTATGTATATATAATATGTATATATATGTATACATGATTTTATATATATATGTATATATATGAAGAGTGAGTCATCCACTCATGATTTGGTAAGACAATCTTTGACAGACTTCTTGGAATAGATGTCTGGGGTCTCGGTTCTTCTGACTTAAAAGGAAGAAGCATAGGTGTGTTCAATACCTTTTCCTTTTTTCTTTGAACACTTCCTCACTCATCTTTCATTAAGTCTTCTTTTCTACATGTGCATTTTAAAATACATTTTACCAGACTAATGATTACAACTTTTCCTGCACTTATTTACTTCTTAATTTTTAGTTTAGGGTGTGGTGGTATAGAGTCACTTACGTATGGTTGTGCAGATTGTGTACCGCACAAATCTAGGGCCACTCCTCACATTATCAGTGCATAATCTCTATGACCTTAAATGACAGTTGTGGGAGTGGCAAAACTTTATTACATTAATATTATACGATATTTCCTTGCACTGGATTCTTCATTTTTGAGTATTATTAAAACAGGACAGTTCATATGATGTAGGCGTTAGTCTAACCGAATGTAAAATATTTCTAATGCTTTTTTTCCCCTATTATTATTCTCTTACACAATTAGAATAATCTTAAACTATTTTTAAAAATACACTACTTGGTTGAACTTTCTATCATACAATTTTCGTTTTTGAATTCTTTAGTGTTGATAAAGCAGATGATGAAGATGATGAGGATTTAACAGTGAACAAAACTTGGGTCTTGGCACCAAAGATTCATGAAGGAGATATAACACAAATTCTCAACTCCTTGCTTCAAGGCTATGACAATAAACTTCGCCCAGATATAGGAGGTAAGTTCGAGTAATCATTCTCGGATTTTGGTAACTGTGAAAGCCACATTTGCTGATGTTATTTTATCATATTTCATATTCCTTGAGTGTCCGATGCGTGTTAGAGACTGCGGGTTTGGCAATTATTATTTGGAATGGTACTGTTTTGAAAGCTTCACAGTTTGACGTGGGAAGAAAGACATCTAAACATTTTCGATGTAATTACTTTACAATTGCTACAACAGAGCAATTTTTGATAAAACTGCCTGAAAAACTAAGAGATATTTCATAAAAGGGAATATTTGAAAGGTATGTAGGCGTTCCAATTTTGTGCAGTGCTGCACTGTTTTAGTTAATGTAGAATTATAAGCCTTTAGAGTATATTTAGTGTAGACAATCCAACATTGTTCTTCTTTGTCAAAATTGTTATTCTCAGTTCTGAGCATTTATGTATACATCTTATAACATAAATAACCTCAAAGTTTCCCACTGCAACACTTTAAAACAAACAAAATATGTCAGCCAGATTTTTATTGGGATTGCATTAAATCTATAATCAATATAGGGAAATTGAAATGTTTACAATACTGAATTTTTACTGTACCAAATTCATGATCATCATATATTCTTCCACATATGTTCAATTTTTTATTAATGTCTTCTGTAAAGAAGTGCTGAATATATTTTACTAGATTTAATTTTCTATATTTGAAGTTTTAATGTAAGTATAAATAGATTTTTTTTAAATTTTACTTTCTAAGTTTTTATTAGCAGTGTATAGAAATACAATAGATATTTTGCTAGTCTACTCTGTCCTCAGCAGCCTTGCTAAATTTATCAACTTTATTTATTGTTATATTAATGTAGATTTTCTATAAACACAGAGAGTAATGACTATTACCAATAATGACTACTTTGCCAATAGAGTTTATTTTGCATATAATGAACATTCTAATTAATTTTCAAAATTATACTTTTTTCATGACATATTGCACTAAGACTAGAGATCAGTGTTGAATAGTCCTGGTTTGTTCCTGATATCAGGGAAAACAGTCTATATTTCACTATTAATTATGATGTTTGATGTAAGCTTCTTTTTTTTTAAGATGCTCTTTGTAGTTCCTTTACCTTCTTATTTTGCTAGGGTTCTTTTTACCTCCCTACTGGTTCAAATGACTTCTGTGCACCTACTGAAACAATCATATTGATCATATTTTGCCCTTTATTCTACTAACGTTTTTTCTGTAACTAACTTTGGCTGATTTTTAAAACTTAAACAAAATTTGCGTGTCTGTAATAAATGTTACTTAGTTGTGACATGGTAATATTTTTAAAATATCACTAGATTCAGTTTGATAATATTTAGTTTTGGAATTTTATATCTATGTTCATAAAGGGCATTAGCCTGTTATTTTACTTTCTGTAATGTCTTTTTCAGTTTTGGCATCAATATTATGCTAGCATCTACAAATGAGCTATATTTCCCTCTCTTTTCATCTCTGAAAGAGTTATCTAAAATGGATACTATTTCTCCCTTAAATATTTGGAAGAATTACTTGGTGAAGTCATGTTGGCCTAGAGTTTATATTTTGGGAAAAAATTTTAGCAGTTCAATTACTTTATTAGTTTTGGTTAGTTTTCAAGGAATTTAAATTTTAAAATTTACTTGAGTTAGATTGTTTCATAACATCTTTTATGATATTTTTAATGTTTTTAGGATCTGAGGGCTTTTCTCCTCCACCATTCCTGATATTAGTAATCTATTCTTTCATTTATGAATAAATCTTGAAGGGCTTTAAAATTTTTATTAGTTTGTCATAAAATCGAATTTTAGCTTTGTCAAATTTCTTTGTTGAAAATTTTCTTAAATTTTATTATTTTACACTATTTTGTTTATTGTTAATCTATTTTCCATGATTTAGTTTTCTGTTTTCCTAGATTATTTTAATTACTTTTTCAAAATAAAATTTAGACTTAATAAAATATTATCTATCCATGAAATTCCCAGAAATCTTTCAGCCATAATGTTAATATTTACATAATCATAGAATCATTACCTAAATCAATACATTAATATTGATACAATACTATTAACTAATCTACAGACTTTATTCAAATTATGGCAGATACCTCACTGATGTCCTTTTCTTCTGTTCAAAATCCCAACCAAGATCACACATTGCATTTTGTTCTCATGCCTCCATACTCTCCTCCAACCTGGTATAGTTTCTCAGTTTTTCTGTTTGTTTCATAAACATGATAATTTTAAAGTATACTGGCCAGTGGAACGCCCCTCAATTTGTCTGATATTTTCATTATTGGGCTGTGTTTATGCATTTTTGCCAAGAACACTGCAAAAGTGATATTTTGTGCTTTCAGTGTATTGTGTTAGGAGGTATGTGATGTTTATATATCTTATTACTGGTGATGTAAACCACACTTTCGTTAAGTGTGGTTTCTTCCACGTTTCTTCACTGTGAAGTTATTATCTTTTTGATTAATAAATATGTTGTGAGGAGATACTGCACTGGGGAGAAATATGCAGATATTTCTCAGCACACTTTTGTCCATTCCTCTGGTCTCTATCAATGATTCTTACCTGCAAGAGTATTACTGTGATGTTTGTCAAGTGGTAAGTCAATATTATCATCATTCCTTCTACACAAATTAATTGTAATTCTGCAGTAAGGAGGATCTATGACTTGTCCCATTGTTTATCTATTCACTTATTTATTTACTCAGTGTAGACCTCTAGATATATGTCTTATCTTATAGTTTATTATCCTTTACCATCATTATTTATTTTATTGCTCAAAATGAAAATTTGACAACTGGTACGTCCTATAATTTTATTTCTCTGTTCTTTTATGTTTCTATCATTTTCTGAGCATATCCTTACTTTCTAGCACATAAAATTTTCCAGGCTCCTCTTGATCCAGCAATGGAATTCATCATTTCTCGAAGAACCCTGGTTCCTCTTTTTGTAGAATGGTATTTAGAAACCAAGATGTGAGCACCAGGTGTATTTCTTAATATTGGGTGTCATTGCTTCTTGACCTTCTCATTGGGCAGAAGGAGAAAATATATGTTCTACACATACATTCACAGGCATCTATATTTCTATGTCTATCCCTGTGTATACGTATTATAAACCAGAAGTCGATACTGACAGCCCTGATTCCAATCCAAAGACCATAGGGCTCATTCTAACCTTTCCCTTTTCCTTATCTGTAATTTATTTTTCCATCAGGGAGACACCTGGCTCTCATTTACCCATAGTATATGTTATTATTTGTTCATTTCCAGTAAATACATAAAGTAATTCTATAACTTTAACACATCTATAAAAAATTAACTAGAATAAAATATTCATATACAATTTTTTTTGCCTTTATCTTTGCAGTATGTAATCAAAATACTGTTCCTCAAAGTAACTTAGGTTAGTTCTTTTCTTCCCTATCCCCATTCAATGTGGTTATGTTAACCATTTTTTGACAGTTTCATTTCCATGTTACTGGTTATATTCCACTTTGAATGGAATTTATCTATGTTTACTTTTAGCATTTGTATGATTTTATTTCTTTTATTTAATTCCCTGATGCATTTGAATTTTATTCCTGTGTATGGTGTAAAGTATGAATCTAATTTTTATCTTTTTCAAATGGTTTTTCTGTTGACTCAGCATGAGTTTTTAAAAAGTCAATCTTTGCTTCCATTATTTGAGATGTCAACTTTATCATATATTACATTTTCTTATGTACTTTTGTGATTTCTGTCCTTTCTATCCCATTCTTTTATTTGTTTTTCTATTTATTTGCCACCACACTGTATTAACAGTAGAGATTCAACAGTATTTTGAGACTAAAACATTTAGTATTAATATCTTATAGAGCTGGCCCCACCTCATATTTTCATTTTCTTTTGGTTTTCCTTTTCAGTTTTCCTGGCTATTGCGTGTCATTTAAAAAAAAAATAGGAGCTTTATTATCAACAAGTTTAGTTACATTTAAAAAAGAACTGTTGGTATTTTTATTGGGATTGCGTTAAATTTGTAAATTAACTTTGGGAAAACTAACATCTTTATAACATTGTATCATCTAATATGGAAACATGGGCTGCCTTTCTAAATCTTCATGTTAATTTTGTATCTCTCTGGAATGTTTTAAGATTTACTCATAGATTTTTCACATTTCTTAAATTGAATCCTAAGTATTTAATTTTTTCTCCTGTAAATATTTCCTCAACTGTAATGTCCTATACCTGATTTCTGGTTTTGTATATCAATGTCATTGATTTATGAATGTTCATTTTATATCTTACTACCTTCCTGCTGCCTTACTGATTTTTTGATTAGTTTAAGCATCATTTGTTTTCAAAATATGCTATCATACCATATACAAAAAGTTATTTATTTTGTTTACCAACTCATATGCAACTAATCGAATTTTCTTGTCTAAAAGCATTATGATGTTTCATTGTCTAATATATCTAACATAATAATGAATAGTAGTGGAGATAATGGGTAATTTTGTATCATTTTAGTTCTCATGGAAATGACTCTAGTGTTTCTTCATATGAATATTCACATTAAGAACTTATCCCTTGATTTGCTTGATTTAGTTTTAAAATCAGGAATTGGTATTGAAATTTTTCAAAGCCTTTTTCAACATTTCTGGAAATAATTTTGAGTTTTATCCTCTTTAAATCTATTAGTATGGTGTATAGTATTAATTGAAACAATTTGCATTCTGAACTAAAGCTCTCTTGGTCATGATATATTATAAACTTAATGAGGTATTGGATTCTGCTTGCTAATATATTATTTAGTATTTTGTATTGGTATTTATAAGTGATATTCATCTTCTATTTTATTTTTGAGTACTGTCTTCATTTGTTTTAGCCATCCTTTTACATTTGTTTCATGAAAAGGTATTTTCCTTCATTCTCAAAGGTCTAGCACTTTACCCGGGGGTTAGCATCACCTGACTTTTGGAAGTTTGATAGAATTCCATTATAAATTCATCCAGGTCTTGTGCTTTTTGGAAATAGTTAGTCACTTTGATCACTTTGTTTTCCTATGAAAATTGGTCTGTTTGTGCTTTCTACTCATTTTTGGTAATCTGTATTTGCCTAGGAAAACTATCTCTTTTATTTAGGTTTTCAAGATTACTTGCAAAGAAGTCTTCAAAGTAATTTCTTAGGATTAAAAAAAACAAACTTTTTCTGTTTCAATGTTTAGTTCCCATTTGTTATTTCCTATTTTATATTTTGTATTATTACCCCCTTTTTTCTGATCAAGAAAATTAAGAGAAGTGGATTTTTTCAGAATTTCCATTATTAACTAATGAGCTCTGTTTTTCTATTAACTACCTTGTAATTTCTACTTTGTCTTTATTATAACCTTCATTATATTTTATTTTGTTTTGCTTTTTTTTTTTGAGTTGGAAGTTTAATGATTTCTTTTCCCGCTTCAATTTTTGGTGTGTTACTATCTGTATTTCCCTTTTTCTCCTGTAGATTTTGCCTCATAAAGGTAAATGCATTGTTATTTGGTGTATAAATATTTTGTGTTATATCTTCATAATGACTCTCAAGGCTTTAAACATTAAAAAGTTGTTTTTATTGAGATGGTTAAATTGATGCCAATTACTTATCACAAGAAACAGAAATCTGTACTTCCATTTTACTCGTCATATTTCACTATTATTATTTGACACTCTCTTTTCTTTCAATTAATGTCAGTTCCCTGAAGGTAGAAAGCACCCTATCCCTCGTTGCTAAAACAATGTCTGAAACATAAATTATGTTCATTTAATACTTACTGAGTGAACTTTTCTGAATAGAATCTAGCGTGTATAATCTTTTAATTTCATGTGTAAGTATTTTGACAGTTGTCCTACTTCACGAATTTAGCATTTTACCTAAATTATTTCAGATCAAGATTTGGACTTTCAAATGCTATATACATCTGTGACATCACATCGTTTAATAGATTAGACAAAACATGTCCTAAGTACCTTGATAATTATACCATGCATAGCAGCATTTGTATCTGTGCATCTCAGATTACACAAAATGAATTATTTAATCGTTCACATGATTTGTAGGCATTCCTTTCTGTCCAAAATTTGTGTTAACATCTTTCTTCTTCATTAATTATGAAAATAAATTTAATGAATTTACTGAGGACTTCTGAAATTAATAAGGAATTAATATTAAAAGGCTTTGTAATTCTAGTAAAGCTTTAATTACTTTATGTTGAATTTTATTTTTTATTTCTTAACAACTTTTCAGGTAGAGTCTACAGCTTTTCAAACAATTTCAGTGATTTAAATAGTTTGATTTAATCTAAAAAATTACTATCCCAATAGATTTAAAGCTATCCCTCTCCCAGAATAGATGATAGACATGTACCACTAGACAGGGACTTGGGGTGAGAAGGGGAGGATCTGCTTTTTTATTCCATCTGTTTAATTCTTCTAAGTTTCTAGTGATGGGAACATGCAGGAGATATGAGGAGTTAACTAGGTGCAGTTTGAAACTTTTGTCTTCTTAGTTTTTATTTCTTTTTGGGTTAACACCAAATGGCCCTTGGTATACTTTGAGAGGCAAACATATAAATAGTGAGGGTAGGAGGGTAGGAATAGAGTAGAAATGCTTTATGTTGTTGTTCATAGGCATTTTATACTGCTCACTTCCTTGACCTGGGGAATCTAGAGGCTTCTCTATATCTTCCACCTGCCTTAGCTCCTTTCATCAACAATCTAGTCTGGAGATACGTGCTGCTGGTGGCCAAAAAACTGGTAAGATGCCTCTGGTCCAGTTATTTTCTTTTGATGTGAATTGTACCCACAAGAAAATAAAATATCCTAGACATTCCAAAGAGTGGGTGTGCAGATACTCCATTGCTTCTCTTTCTTTAAATCTCCTCTCCAACTTTCTTTTCCCCTGATCAGGTGTAGGAGCAGGAGCAGGTTGCTAAGTCTGCTGTCTAAAGAGACATTAAACTACAGAATAAGAGATCAGTCTTTCATTCTCCTAAGAAGAAATTCGAAATAATTAAATTTACATATATTTAATATATGTTATATATATTAAAAGCAGTCATACATTTGTGAGTATTGAATACTTGAAATTGGTTATCGACTATTGAGTACTTGAAATGTGGTTAGTACGGCTAAATTTCAATTAAATTTAATTAATTTCTATTTAAATATAAGTAGTAATATGTACTGTGCAGAGTAGCATTTTATCTGTTCATCTCAGAGTATACATAATAAATGACTTAAGTCTTTTCAAAAAGTGATGTTGGGAAAGCTGGACAGCTACATGTAAGTCAATGAAATTTGAACACTCCCTCATACCATATACAAAAATAAACTCAAAATGGCTTAAAGACCTAAATATAAGACATGACAACGTAAAACTCTTAGAAAAGAACATAGACAAAACATTCTCTGACATAAATTGTAGCAATATTTTCTTAGATCAGTGTCCCGAGGAAAAATAAATAAAAGCAAAAATAAACAAATGGGACCTAATTAAACTCAAAAGCTTTCGCACAGCAAAGGAAATCATCAACAAAACGAAAAGACAGCTTATGGGATGGGAGAAAATATTTGCAAACGATGCGACCAACAAGGAGTTAATATCCAAAATATACAAACAGCACATACAACTCAATATCGAAAAAACAAACAACCCAATCAAAATGGGCAGAAGACCTATATAGACATTTTTCCAAAGAAGACATACAGATGGCCTAGAGGCAGATGAAAAGATGCTCATATCACTAATTATTAGAGAAATGCAAATCAAAACCACAATGAGGTATCACCTCACACTGGTCAGAATGGTTATCATCAAAAAGTCTACAAATAATAAATGCTGGAGAAGGTGTGGAGAAAAGGGATCTCTTGTACACTGTTGTCGGGAATGCAAATTGGTGCCTCCACTATGGAAAATAGTATGGAGTTTCCTTAAAAAAATAAAAATAGAGCTACCATATGATCCAGCAATCCCACTCCCTGGTACATACCCAGAAAAAACAAAAACCTAATTCAAAAAGATACATGTGCCCCAGTGTTCACAGCAGCACTATTTATAATAGCCAAGACATAGACACAACCCAGGCGCCCATCAACAGATCGGTTAAAGAAGATAAGATATATATATGATATAGATACATATATGTATATATATATATAAATATATATAAAGGAATATTACTCAGCCATAAAAAGGAACAAAATATTGCCATTTGCAGCAACATGGATGGACCTAGAGAATATTATACTTAGTGAAGTATGTAAGACAGAGAAAGACAAATACTATGTGATATCACTTATATGTGGAATCTAAAAAATAATACAAAGACTCTATATACAAAACAGAAAAAGACTCACAGGCATAGAAAACAAACTTATGGCTACCAAAGGGGAGAGAGAGGGGAGGAGGGACAAATTAGGAGTATGGGATTAACAGATACAAAGTACTATATATAAAATGCATAAAATAGATAAGCAACAAGGATTTATATAGCACAGGGAATTGTAATCAATATCTTATAATAATCTGTAATGGAATATAATCAGAAAAAAATAACTGAATCACTATGCTGAACACCTGAAACTAACACAATAGTATAAATAAAATATACTTCAATAAAAAATTTGAAAACAAACAAATATGAATAATTATTAAAGTGATCTTTTTAGGCATTCTTTTCTGTCCAAAATTTATGTTAGTATCTTTTCTAGGTGTCTGTGTTAGTATCTACTAGCTAAGGTATTAGACAGCACAGTCTTAAGTATCTATTTATCCATATCTACCTTTTCTTCCATGTGTATCCAAGTGTCTATTTGTCCATATGTAACCTGGGGAAGGAGATGGCAAATGTTAGTTGACATTCCTTGTTAGTAAGGCCTGGGAAGAAGTATCTGGACCCAAATATAACATCTTTGTGTTGAGAACCCCTGCTGTCTGTTCTAGGGCAATAAGACATATTAGTCATAGTTCTTTCAAAATCTGTATATTATAACTGCAATATCCAGATCAATGGGACTATTTCTGTTTTAATACCATTTAGGGGCAATAAGAAAAGACCATTAATCTTATTTTCCAGGATTAGAGTTTTTGACTGACTTAAATTAATTTTAATATCCAAAGTGACCAAAAAGCTACATATTATGCTAAAGATATCTTAGATAATTGGAATACAGCATGGTTAAAAATAAGTATGAAGAAAATATTTTTAAAATTCATTTTAGTTTATATCTTCTGATTGATAAGCGATTACCCACCCAGAGTGGGCTCTCTTCAGTTTTGCCTTAACTACCTGGAAACTCAATGTTGAGCTCCCTGTTTTTTTCTTTCTTTCTCTTTTCCTTCCTCTTTGTATTTGCTGGATTACTAAGTTGCCTGGAATGTCTATTTCTATATACTCACTTCCACTAGGAGTCTACTTATATTCTGGTGAGATACTTAAAGCAAAGTACTTAGAAGTCATAGCACAGAAAGAGGCCTTGCAAAAATAATTCAGTGTCATCTTTACCTGTCTTCCCTTTATCTATCAAAAATGTAATTTGCTGTGGCAGTACATGCTTTTCTCAGTCATTGTTGTACTATCACAAAAAACAGATCTTTGTTCTCTGTGTGTATTGATGAATTAAACATAGTGTGCCCACTTTCTAAATATCATTTAATAAGCTTGGAATAGCAATTTTCTTTTAGTTTCATTTTTCTACTTTTGAATTGAAGTATGGTGTTTTCCTTTTAAATATCATTGAAATTCTGCAATTGGACAAACCTTCTACTGAGAAACTCATAAAGCCAAGAAAGTACTTACTCAATTACTAAGAACCCTGTATTTTAAGTGATTTCACCCAAAAGTATTGTTCATAGCATAAATCAATGAAAGCAGTAATAAGTCATTATTAAGGAACAATTACAGATTTCCATTGTTTTCCTTTTTATATTTTGAAGCATATAAGCACTAGCTGTAGTTTCAAAATTAATCTGAAATATTTTAATTCACTTTCAGGTTTATTCTACTTCGTGTTTTGGGGATGAAGTTTAAAGGATTGGATCAAATGATAGCATCTCAAAGTTATAAAATGATATACATAATAACTCAAAAAATGCTCATAGTTTGCAAATATATATTCATTGTGTAATTTATTGAATATCTTCTCTGTGAATAGCAATGTTCTACGTTGGACTTACTGACGTAATATATCTTTTGTCCCATCTCAGAAGGACTTGATGTATGTGCATCATGAAATATCTCAGTGTGGCTCAAGCCCTAATGCCAGAGTTAATATTTTTGTAACATACATATATTTGCCTTATAGTTAGCTAAGGAAATGTTGATATCAAGAAACCAGGACAGATCACTCATATCTACAGCTTTCTCTACTGTAAAATGTGAAAAGTATGTCCTGTAAATAAAAATGTCCTCAAGAATATTACTCAGCCATAAAAAGAAACGAAATTGAGTTATTTGTAGTGAGGTGGATGGACTTAGAGTCTGTCATACAGAGTGAAGTAAGTCAGAAAGAGAAAATCAAATACCATATGCTAACACATATATATGGAATCTAAAAAAAAAACAAAAACAAATGGTTCTGAAGAACCTAGGGGCAGGACAGGAATAAAGACGCAGACGTAGAGAATGGACTTGAGGACACGGGGAGGGGGAAAGGTAAGTGGGGACGAAGTGAGAGAGTGGCATGGACTTATATATACTACCAAATGTAAAATAGATAGCTAGTGGGAAGCAGCCACATAGCACAGGGAGATCAGTTCAGTGCTTTGTGACCACCTAGAGGGGTGGGATAGGGAGGGTTGGAGGGAGACGCAAGAGGGAGGAGATATGGGGATATAAGTATATGTATAGCTGATTCGCTTTGTTATAAAGCAGAAACTAACACATCATTGTGAAGCAATTATACTCCAAAAAAGATGTTAAAAAAAAATCATTTAGTTCTTGGCATAAGCAGTGTTCAGCCCCAAGTATCATGCAATAGAGAGCAGGCACTCAGTTTTTGTTGATTTATCAGATGAACTGAAAAAATCTAATCAGATAAGACTGGTACATTGCACTTAATTGCTTATAACTGGTAATAAATATACTAAATGATACTAATAAACCTATTGTTATTAATTGACTTTCATAAAAACCACTCTGTAAATCTAGTTATAATTAGTTTAATTATATGGCATTTATTGGTTACAATTCATAGCTAGTCAAACATAAATGGAAAATGATTAAAGCAACTCATCTCAGAAGTCATCAGCTTAGGTTAAGCTATAGAACCTTCTATAAGTCATAGAAGCTACTTTTATTTAAGAAATCTAATTGTTGGCTACTAGATCAAATTACATTGTCATGTATCATGTAAATCTAGAAATCTATAGTTTTGCATACTAAAACTATTTCTAACAAATCCCATTTATTTTTCTAGCTAAGAAAATATGTATGTCATGTAATAAAATATTTGCTTGAGGAAAAACTAAATAAATACTGTATGTTTTTCTAAGTGTAGGGCTTTTTATAATTTCAAAGATTAAAAATAAATATGGTTTTAAAATAATACAGGCACTGTTTTCCAAAATGCCTCAAGTTTTCCATGGAAGCTTACCAGCCTGGAAGCTCTGACAGACTAAAAGTTACTAAGATAGGGAGACTTGAGACAGGATAGGGACTCAGACAGGCAGATTCAGCTATGTACTAGAGGAGGGGGTTCATCCTGCAAGGTCTAATATAGCACCTGCATTGTAAGAGTGGTAAGTACTGGGACAGAAAGGGAAATCACATAAACTTATCCGGAAAGGATAACTGAGTATACAGTACTGGAAACATGTTTACTTTAGCATAGAAACTTTCAGTGTACAAGGTGGTTTTTCTGCTTTATTTTATTTGCATTATCTCTATGTAAATCTCCATGAGATCTATGACAGATTTTCTTCTCACAATGTCTTTTTCCCTCCTTGTCTACTTTATGAAACCTTTATATGCATTCCTCAACAAGTATTTGCTGAATCAGTAAATGTACCCTTTATGCTTTATATGGCAGGGGGGTAGGGAGTAAAAAGAAACTATGTGAAAATGTTTTTCATAGTGAACAAAAAAATCTCACGAGTATAAGTTATCATCATTATGGTAAATCTCATTATAGCATGCCAAAAATACCTGACAAAGGTTCAAAGCCCAAATCACAATCAAATATGAACTATTGCAGATATTAGTTAATCATATCATTCGATTAACATGTAAAAGGCTGACCTGTGCTGCACATTTGATAGAATATAAGAATACAACATATACCATTTAAACACTAACTTGGAAAACACAAATGGTTATGTACAAAACACAACAGATGAAGTCCACAGGGATGGCTGTACAATATACTCTGAGAATTAGATGAAAATACACCTTTCACTGGACCCAGTTATAAACAACCGAAAGGAATTTTGTTAACAAGAGAGGAAGGAGGTGTGAACAAATTTAATGACGCTCCTCACAAGAATCAGACCTGGATGTAGACGCTTCAGATCTATCACCCCCTTTAATCATCATAACTACGCTTCAAGCTCTAGTGTGTGCCGGATCTAGCTTATACTGGCTCACAATAACCACTCATTATATATTGTCCCGACTCTGTATTCAGTCACTTCACACTAGTATTTTTAAATCATTCACTGTGGGAGTATTTACAACATTGAAATCAGCAAAAGGTACAAATCGGGGCTTTTTTTCTCCCAGTCCAAGAGCAAGTTTGTTAACATTTGCTAGCACATCATGATATGTGCTAAGTAGGATAACATAACAATGTTTAGGCTCTAAAATCCATCTAATCCTAAAATTCTATGACTATTGCAGAGCAAATTACCTAGCATTTTTAACTGAATAAACTTCTATAGTTTTAATGGATGATTTAGACAGTTTTAGGCGGTACACTGGGAGGTTTTTAGTCAAAAATGGTAATTTTTAGTTACATAATTTATTTGTAAAATGAAAAGGTTGTTGTGTTTATATAATGGGCCATGCTTCCTCATTTAATAATGAGAATGTTTTATTATTGAAACTGTAAAATAGTAATAGTTATTAAGATTTATTTAAATAAGACTTATTTAAGACAACCTATGATTATATCTTTGACCATTCTTTTTTTTTTTAACATCTTTATTGGAGTATAATTGCTTTACAGTGGTGTGTTAGTTTCTGCTTTATAACAAAGTGAATCAGTTATACATATACATATATCCCCATATCTCCTCCCTCTTGCGTCTCCCTCCCACCCTCCTTATCCCACTCCTCTAGGTGGTCACAAAGCACTGAGCTGATCTCCCTGTGCTATGTGGCTGCTTCCCACTAGCCATCTATTTTACATTTGGTAGTATATATAAGTCCATGCCCTCTCTCACTTCATCCCAGCTTACCCTTCCCCCTCCCCATGTCCTCAACTCCATTCTCTATGTCTGCATCTTTATTCCTGTCCTGCCCCTAGGTTCTTCAGAACCATTTGTTTTTGTTTTTGTTTTTTTAGATTCCATATATATGTGTTAGCGTATGGTATTTGTTTTCCTGTTTCTGACTTACTTCACTCTGTATGACAGACTCTAAGTCCATCCACCTCACTATAAATAACTCAATTTCATTTCTTTTTATGGCTGAGTAATATTCCATTGTATATATGTGCCACATCTTTTTTATCCATTCATCTGTTGATGGACACAGGTTGCTTCCATGTCCTGGCTACTGTAAATAGAGCTGCAATGAACATTGTGGTACATGACTCTTTCTGAATTATGGTTTTCTCAGGGTATATGCCCAGTAGTGGGATTGCTGGGTCGTATGGTAGTTCTATTTTCAGTTGACCATTCTCTATATTGGTATTTTGCAGTGAGGCCCACAGTAATTGAAACTGATGTTTATGTAAACAGCATTGGACCAGTTGATCCCATAAATATGGTGAGTAATGAATATTAAAAATAGTTATCTGGCATAGAGTTCTGGAGTATATATATACCACAATAATATAGAAAGAATAGAAAGAATACGTGAATAATTTCTGATAACTAATTCTGAATGAGTTCAGGGCAACAGGTGCAATTAGTGATTTGTTGGTTGTGCATAGGCTGACTCCAAGATATAGAGATGACTTTGCAGATGGTAGAGTTATTTTTTGAGATAGGGAATATAGCCATATGTGCCCTCAGATGCTGAAGGCACATTCAGGAGGAACTGTCCAGTAATGATTTGGATTTTAATTTCCAGGAAGAAGTTAGGACTGGAAATAGATGTAAATTGGGGAGGGAAGAGGGACAAGCCGCATAAAATATAGCTTAAAGCCTCAAGAAATGATCCAAGGAAGATGCAGATTAAGAGGAACACAGATCTGAGAATCAGATGGTATTTATAATGAGGTCAATGCATGTAAAATACAGGTGGAAGAAAGAGAAATGCAGAAAAGGGACATACTCAGAAAAGTCAGAGGGTAGGAGAAGAACCAGGGAGAAGATGATATTGTATAATCTGAGGAAGAAAAGAGAATGGAAAAGAAGGAAGCAATAATCAGTTTTCAACATACATGAGAATCCAGTGATAAATGGAATATATTGGGCCCACTGGTGTTGGTTATATGGTACTGGTTATCTCTGTTAGATGAAATTCAGTGTAAAAGTGAAAGAAAGAAAAGAATAACAGCTGAATCGTATGTCTCTCCTCCATCCTCAAAATTGGTCTCCTATCCAACTTCTTGTCACAGAGCTAGAAATAAGGGTTCTGCAGTGATAAACATGCAATCATGTGTGGATTTCAAGGTGATGGTGAGTAAGTGGGAATGCAGGTTAATTTTATGAACTACTATTTTGAGAAACTTGACTTAGAAGAGAATGAGATAAGAGTTTGGTGGTAGAGAGGGAAGAAAGAGAGTAAAAGAGAAATATGAGCAAGAGAGAATATGAGAAAATGTCAAGGAAAGGTCATTTAGGATGGAAAATGGAAAAGTTTGTAACTATGCTTTATCTCTTATACACAGAATAGTTTTCATTACCATTTGAAAGACATAATTAATAACTCCAATATAACCCACAGACATTATTTAAAATAGGATGAAAATGTGCTGTTCCAAACCCTAATGATCCCATTTCTGTGAGTCAAACTACTTGGTCCCATTCAATGAGCTCAATCATGTGTTATGTTCATCTCCTTTGATTTGGCCACCTGTGTTACTCTCTCAGGCTGCCATAACAAAGTGTCAGAGACTGCTGGCTCCAACAACAGACATTTCAGACATTTATGTCTCCAGTTCTTAAGGACAGAAGTCCAAATCAAGGTGTCAGCAACTTTGCTTTCTTCTCAGGCCTTTCTCCTTGGTTTGCAGATGGCCACCTTCTCGCTGTGTCATCACATGGGCTTTCTTCAGTGCATGTGTTTCCCTGGTGCTTTTTGTGTAACCAAATTTTCCCTTCTATAAAGACAGCAGTCAGATTGGATTTGGGTCCACCCTAAAGACCTCATTTTAACTTAATCATCTATTTAAAGGCCCTATCTTCAAATACAGTCACATTCTGAGGTACTGGGGGTTAGGGCTTCAACATATGAATTTTGGGAGGACACCATTTAGCCCATAACATCATGCAAAGATAATTCTCTAACACTTTGATGATTTTTCTCCCTAACTTCATTTATTCATTATTACAACAAATTGTCTCTTTATTACTGATCTTAACCACTTTATGCCTGAATAACCATTATTATATACTTGTCTGTGTCTGCTTATTCTTATAGTATTACAGTCATGCTCAGTTTTTCTCTTACTCAATATGATGTTCACATGATTGTCATTAACTTTCACAGCTGCCTATATTGATTACCATACTGACAGCATTTTGGCCACACCATAATGGACATCTTTGTTGCCTTAGTGCAAATGAATATGAACTGGCTTGGGATAAGTCGAATTTGAGAGTCTGAAAATAGGAGCCAACTGTCAGGAGGAAGGGCTGGAGCAAGTATTTATCAGGGATTAGCTAAACCTCTGAGGAATTGGAAAAACAGTGTTAAAGAGAGACGGAAAAAGAAACAAATATCAGACCTTGAGGAACATATATTGGGTTGGCCAAAATGTTCGTTCGTTTTTTCCTGTACGATGGCTCTAGTAGCTCTTAGTTGTCTTTAACTTAATTTGAAACAATTTTGTTAGATTGTATTGTGACAACTGTCATATCAGCATGCATTTAAAAAAAAAACTTACCAAACTGAGGAATTTTTGTGTAGCCATTTTAATACTGAAGATGGAAGAAAAAAAGCAACATTTTCAGCATATTACGCTTTATTATTTCAAGAAAGGTAAAAACGCAACTGAAACGCAAAAAAAGATTTGTGCAGTGTATGGAGAAGGTGCTGTGACTGATCAGACCTGTCAGAAGTGGTTTGCGAAGTTTCGTGCTGGAGATTTCTCTCTGGACAATGCCCCACGGTCGGGTAGACCAGTTGAAGTTGATAGGGATCAAATCAAGACATTCATTGAGAACAATCAACGTTATACCACATGAGAGATAGCTGACATACTCAAAATATCCAAATCAAGCATTGAAAATCATTTGCACCAGCTTGGTTATGTTAATCACTTTGATATTTGGGTTCCACATAAGTAAAAAAACCTTCTTGACCGTA
This sequence comes from Balaenoptera acutorostrata, assembly GCF_949987535.1. NCBI lineage: Eukaryota > Metazoa > Chordata > Mammalia > Artiodactyla > Balaenopteridae > Balaenoptera > Balaenoptera acutorostrata. Next base: position 73,533,458 of record NC_080068.1, read on the forward strand.
TTTCTGCGTGTGATTCTCTACTGAAGCGTAATGAAAACATTCCGTTTTTAAAACAAATTGTTGCGGGCGATGAAAAGTGGATACTGTACAATAATGTGGGACAGAAGAGATCGTGGGGCAAGCGAAATGAACCACCACCAACCACACCAAGGGCCGGTCTTCATCCAAAGAAGGTGATGTGTATATGGTGGGATTGGAAGGGAGTCCTCTAGTATGAGCTCCTTCTGGAAAACCAAACAATTAATTCCAACAAGTACTGCTCCCAATTAGATCAACTGAAAGCAGCACTTGATGAAAAGCATCCAGAATTAGTCAACAGAAAATGCATAATCTTCCATCAGGATAACACAAGACCACATATTTCTTTGATGACCAGGCAAAAACTGTTACAGCTTGGCTGGGAAGTTCTGATTCTTCTGCCATATTCACCAGAGACTGCACCTTCAGATTTCCATTTATTTCGGTCTTTACAAAATTCTGGAAAAAATTTCAATTCCCTGGGAGACTGCAAAAGGCACCTGGAACAGTTCTTTGCTCAAAAAGATTAAAAGTTTTGGGAAGATGGAATTATGAAGTTGCCTGAAAAATGGCAGAAGGTAGTGGAACAAAAGGGCAAATACGTTGTTCAATAAAGTTCTTGGTGAAAATGAAAAATGTGCCTTTTATTTTTACTTAAAAAACCAAAGGCACTTTTTGGCCAACCCAATATATTTAAGGACCTGAAAGATGAAATTGAGGTAGTAAATTAAACAGCATAGTTGGCAAGAAAATGAAGATAAAGCAAGGGAAGAGAAAGTTTCAAAGAGTGTTTTAGTATTACTTCTACCTCAAACAAATTTGTATACAACCTCTTGGTTTTTGTAAAGATAAAACATTCTATATACCTGTGTGTATTGATTTAACATTATGCAAATATAAGATTTCATAAAGTAATGCCTTACTAAAATGTTAATTTTCTCTTTAAAAAAATCATAAAATATTCAGTCTCTAATTAACCAATACTTAGATAAGCCCATTTGGGCATGTGGAAGTCTAAATTTTCCTGCATTGTATATGTTTTATTTGGGGCTTTTGTTTTCAATTTGAATGAATTCATTAAAGAAAAATGTGGTCATTAAAGAAGAAGTAGAATTCAAGACTGAATTAGTATTCCAGAAATATTTTGACAAGAATGGCTATCAAGAGGCTTCTATGATGATCTTCCTATATAAAAGTTTCATGGTATTAAATATTTAGTTTTCCCAGTGGAGCAAATTACACACTTGTAACCTTGGTCAGTGATAGTTTTTTAAAAAGCTAATTAAGTGAAATTACTATTAAAATTGGTGATACTAAAGCACATATAAGAAAAAAAACTGTGGAATATTTGATAGTGTTTACTAAAAGAGAAGCATTGTCATACTAGGGATTAAGGAACAATTTACAGAGAGGACTATTTTAACTAAACAATGCAGGAAAATTAGAATTCAGTTATTATAAAATGAACAAAATTGCTTTGACTGTGAGTGTAATAAAGCAAGCAGACTTGAGTGTAATTAAGCAAGCAAGTGTTTTTTCCCTCTTTACACATACAACTTAAGTTACTGATAAGGAACAAAATTAATACATAGGTTTAATGTTTTTATTTTTTCAAATGAGGCAAAATTTTGTTTGGTGCAAAATGGTTGTTTCATTTTAAGCTTGGCTACATAGAATAGTATCTGTAGATTACTGATAAGACTTAAAGCAATATCATTCTACACTAGGATATGTCTTTCTTTTCTTTTCTTTTTAAATCCAGGGTTAGATGAATGGCTTCAATCCTGGTATCACTGTCAAAAATTAGATATTTAATAATTGCATGTTGAAAGAATGAATAAATCAGTCAATAAATAGATCGTTCCTATAGTTTCTATTTTGAGAATTTAAGTGCAAAGTGAATAACAGATGCACTAATGAAGATTGAAAAACTAACTTGGAAAGAGGCTGTTCAACTATGCATCTCTAAATAAAACTATCTAAATGTAAACAGAACAGAAATATACAATCAAAACTGAAGGCAAAAAATGTTAATAGAGGTTATTAGATTGGAATTAAATTATTTTAACCTCTTAATTTTTCAGGTTTTGAGGAGATTATGTATTTTCACTCTTTCAAGTAGATGTCTCAGGATAATTAAACAATTGCACTTATCCTCTGGCAGCAAATACAACATTCAAGGGTTATAGTGATTCTCTGAATCAAGTCAAAATCAATGAAAGCTCCAGAGAATCCAAGATGATATTATAGGTATATAACACAAGGGGAGTAAGTAGAAAACAGTTATAATTGAAAATTCCAGGTATAATTTGGACATGGGTTTACTCATAGGAACTGGTACACCGTTATATAGTCCAATATTTAAGAGATTATCAATATACGCATTTTGAAAGTGTCAGACCAGAGAGAAAAACAGCTATAAAAAACTGTTCAAGAACAAGATTCCATTTCATGTCTGTAGAACTTAAGTTTATATCATCCTAACTGCCAGGGTCAGAGGTCACATGGTCTTAGAATATGCTTCCGAAGCTGAATAGATTCTTCCAGCGTGAAATTGCGATTGGTTTTGGTAATGGAGACAGGGCTGAAGAATGAAAACACAAGTTATGAGGAAGGCAACTTAGAAAGGAGCCAGGGCACAAGCTGGGCTAGACTCCAGAGTAACTACCTGCTGGAGATGACAATGCTGGGGAGAGCAGTACACAAATAGGATTAAATTAATTTAGCAAAAGACAAGTTGTTTTCTTTCTGTCCAGTATAGAAATATTTAACAATAATGCCCCTTTTCAGACTCCTTTTACCAGAAAAGGAAAATCCAACTGCTCCCTATAAAAGAAAAAATATTCTTTAAAAGCGTAGATGGAACTACGAAAGTTATAAACACTAATCATTATTGTATGGAAATACAGTACGGGATATAAAAGATTTTCCCAGAAACCAAATTTTGTTCCATCATTCAAATGGAATGGCCAAGCATCAAATGTGTATATAGGGGGTGAGGTATAGTTAAATAATCTATTTGAGAATGGTGAAAACTGAAGTTTAATATTTTTTTATTTTCCCTTATTTTATCAGACTTGTTTTTGATAATAAACTCCCTAGACATATAACTTGGGTTTAAACATTCTAGATATTGAGAAATTGAGAAAGCTGGTGCTCAGAGAGAATTTTTTTCTCCATGAATTTCTTGCAAGGAGCACATTTCTTCAGCATGGTTCATACAATCGGTGCTAATGTTCACAGGTTCATCTTTCCATCTCTCTTTGTCTCTGTCTCTGCCTTTCTCTCTCTCTCTCTCTTCCCTCTCATTCCTCTCCTTCCTTTTCTCTCTTTTTTGTTTCTGCTGCTTCCAGATTTAAGGAAATAAAGCCTCAAGCATAGCTTCTACATATCAAATTAACCGTGTTTTTTCCTCTTACTATATTAACAGGAAACATTCATTCCTTGCCAGCTATATTATTTTTAGGAATTATGAAACAGCAAACACATTAAGTTTATTTGTTTAGTTTGTACAATATTTTAAAGTTTGTTGCCATAGTTTTAATTTCTTTTCTTTTGCATATTATGTTAAGATTTATTGTTTTCATTAAATACTCTAAAACCTCTTTCTTTTCACAGGCTTTATTTTAAAATAATATAGAATTTAGGTAAGTTTTGATTCAACACTAGCAGAGATAAAATTAACAATTATAAATAAATGTTATTTTCAACTCTGTGCTTCTTTGATCCAGAATGCTCACTTGCCCCATGAATAGGAAGTTAAAGCTCTTAGAATAAAGAAATTAAAATAACCTCTGAACCTCCAAAAATTATTAAAATAATTTTACTATTTCTTGAGTTGATAAAAACACATTTAAATTTTTATTTTATGGTCTTATTTGTCTTTTATTTATGTAAGACTTGTATTGTGAAAGTTGGTACATTGGCTACTAAGTTAGAATATATATGGCCTCTTTCCTTTGGAGAAGTATAAAACCTAGTGGGGAAGACGTCTAAAAAATAACAAGTTAGATCGATACAGAAGAGGAAGGGCCAGAAAAATTCTGTGTATGAACCCATACATATTTTAAGTTGCAAATGGTGACCCTATGCTATTTTTTTTCTAAAAATCTTTCATTAAAATAGGATTTTTTCCTTATTATAAAAGAAATACATGACAAATATTAGAAAATTAGAAATTCCATTTAGGCAAAAGAAAAAATTAATATTCTAGATTATGATTATCCAGTGGTCACTATTGTTAACTACCATTTTAATAACTTCATATAAATAGTTTTCCCAAATGTTATACTATTAATATTATACATAGTTTTATAACATTGTCTTTCTACTTATTATATCATGACTGTTATTCCACTTAATTACTTTTTAAAAATATCATTAAATGTTGCATGATATTAGGGGATGTATTTGTACCATAATCTATCTAATAATCCATTATCTAACATCTTGGTCAGATTTTGGAGGAGTCTATATTGAATTCTTCTTTAATGATCTGCCTTCCGGGTTAGTTACAATTTTGAGTCCTTCATGAATTGGTAAATAGAGAATGTTGTAGAATGTGCCTGTACTGCTTGGTAGTTCTGGCCTCAGGCTAGGATTAGGGAGAAAGTTCTGCCAGAATAAGGACCTAATCATACATGTGATTAAAAGGTAGGTAGCCTTGCTTCCTGCCTAGCTGATTCAAGGCACTATTTCATTTGTCAAATGTTATAGATGATATAACTATATCTTATGAGTATACATTTTTCACCTCTTTGTTTAAAATCAAATTATATGAGTTATATGGTACCTACCAATGGCTTTCAATGATAAACTCAAAGTTATTAGGCAACCACTTTGATTGCTTCACTTCTTAATAGAAAATTTATTTACACGAGGAGAATGACAAACGTTAATACGTTGCTAATAATACTCTTTAAAAAAAAAAGAAAAACAATGAATATCTAAGTAAAAGCAGTTTAGCACATATGGTGATAATTAACATGGCCTAAGATAACTTCAGAGGGATAATATTTCACCATTTTTGAAGATTACATTTAAAATTCTGTTGAGGTACATTTATTAGTTGAATGTTAAAGTTTTCTTAAATACACACACACATAAACACATGTTCTCATACAGTGTTTATATATAGAAATTATATTTAAAGAGATGACAGGTTATACTGTACAGTTTGAGGAATTCTGTACAAATCTTATCTGTGGATTTCTCTCTCTCTCTCTCTCTAACTCTCTTTATTTCTTTTACTTTTACCTTTATTTGGTCAGAAACCTAGTTATTGGATATAAATGTCTTGAGGAAGTGATAGAATTTTAAGTTGAAATTTTCCAAACTTTTAGAAACCCAAATTGCATTTAAGAAAAATGCAGTTTTTCAGTATTGCTTTGTGAGATTCTGATTCAGTAATCTGGGATGGGAACCTAGAATCAGAATTTTGAAAATGCTCTTTGGGGACTTCTGGTCAACCAGTTTTGGCAGCCACTGGCTTGAGCCATTTTCAACTACAAATTTAGCAGGAATTCGGTGGGATTAAATTAAAATAACAAAGATGCCTATAGATCAGAAGTATTTTTATGAGAATGGGTCACTGGACAACACCATGTCCATTGTAGCCTTTATTCTTGTTTATGTTTAGAACAAGATCACCAAACCTTAGAGATGGGAAAGATCAGAATGATAATTTCACGTAGTGCCCTGATTTTTCCAGTGAGAGAGAGTAAAGGACTTGGTCAGCACCCTACTCTAAGAAGTCACATAACTGGGACTCTGACATGATTTCCTGACTCCACCCAACCAGTAATTCTTTAGATTACATCATAACGTCTCACTACACACACTAACTACAACACACTTTTGATGTATAAGTATTAGTCATTGTTTACCTGAAAAGTATTTACAATTATGTATACAATTAAAGACAATGCCCTACCTCCTACTCAGTTGTGTTATTTTTATATTTGTTTCAGCCCAAAGGCTTTAAATAATGTACTAAAGTTTTAGGTTTTAGATTGGCAATGAATTTGAACTCACATCAGTTACCCTGCAGTTTAATTAAAATCTGAAGTAGAGAAAACTTGTTAAATGTCTCCACTTTTAACATCTTGCTATAATGGAAATCATGACAAATCTCTATAATGGAAATTGTGCAAATCTTGCCACAGGCTTTGGCTTATCTGGGTAGAGCACTCAGCTTTGTGATATGCACAACTTGATCTAACCTACCGAAGTAAACGTCGGAAGCCAGCACTTCCAATAATAGTGTGAAAAATGCCATCCTAGTAGCATACTGATATGTCAGAAAATCCTCTGATTCTATTTTTGTGTTAGGATTTGAACTTGTAACAAAGAGTGGACCGCAAAATTAACTTACATTTTAGAGATAAAGATCTCTCTTTAATTTTAGTATTCAGCTGTGTTTGAAAGTCAGTTCAGGTTAAATACAACTCCTGTCACGAAGTCTTTCTTAATTTCCCATAGCTGAAAATGATCTCTATTGTTTCTATTTCTGTTTAACTCTATCTCCCCTAAGTATTATTAATTTCCAATTTTATTATTTATATATTCATAACAGGAAGTCTTCATGTTCATCTTTGTAAACTGAGAACAATACAGAAGTAACTCGAACACTGAAAAATATTTGTAAAAAGTTAAGTGATGAATGCACATGGTGTTATGTACCTTTGGAAATCTAAATTTAGAGACATAAAAATAGAACCCAAAGGGTTGATAACTGAACTCAGGATTTATGTCTGCTTTTGTAATATCTCTCAGTGTACTGCTGACTGATTTCAATGATTTAAGTACCTGACATAACCTCCTTCCTTATTTCTTTTTCATTTGAAAAAATAGAATAACACCAAGTTATTTTACTTATCTTGTGATAGTATCAAGAAGTTGGTGCTTTTACAATAATTGAGCAAAGTGGGGCAGAATCCTATGAACTTTTATCACTAAAGCTATTTGTGCTGGGGATTAACTACACTTGTACCTTTTCTCTACATGTTTATAGCCTTAGTATCTGGTTTATTGCTAACCATTGGCCCATCATATTTTGGCCGTGTGAATAGATACTTTAGGGAGAGATTAATGCCAAGGTGCTAAGATCAGATCAGGATCAACCCAACTTCATGATGTAATTATGCACCTAAATTAATTATTTAGGTCTGTATTTTGAGTGATGCTAATTCCATTACTAAAAAAAAGTATTAAATTAACCAGTGCTTTTAAATGTTAGACACAGCACATAATTGCAAATCTGACAGTGAAGTAGAAGAATGCACTACATGAACTTTCATCAGTTATGGTTTGACTGATTGAGTTAGAAATCAAGATGGCTCACTTCTTCACCTTTATTCACTAATGCTATTTCCTGGGCTAACTTGCAAGGAGGCAAAGTTTCATAGTGTACGTTGGATCTCAAATGTTAAATGCACTGTTCCTCATCTCAAAATGTTTATCCTAGAAGCTATTCTACTTGTTCTCAGTGAATGGAAGTTCCTTTTCATGTTTCTTTTGCTTATTTATTATGCAGGTAATTATAACCTCTAAATAGGAACATGAAGTACAAGGACACAGTTTGATTATTTTCTCGAAATTACACTAATACAAATGAGCAAATAAAATAGGATTTTTCAATTATGTATAAAATGGCACAGACTTTAATAACTTTTCATCTCAATGAGGCATTTATTAAGGATTAGTAATTTAAAAGAGCTTGGAAGTATTAGCCTTTGCAAAAAGTTTAGGAAGCGTGGATAATCAAGACAGGCTCTGTATCTTTCTCTTCTTGAACATAGATTGAGGGACTTGTGAGCAGAAAAAAGCTTCACATTTTCCCAAAAATCTCTGCTTGGAAGAATTTGGCCCTTTGGAAGTTATAACTCTTCCAACAGTGATTAGCACATTTATAAACAGGTGCGCTAAAGAAGATCCTGCCAGCTGCTAAGCAGGATTCACAGATGCTTGCTATATCCCAGCCCTATATAAGTTAGTTCTCAACTGCAATCTTTAATGCCCTGTTAGTCAGGAATACTGAAGCCAAGTATACCTACTAAGTAGCTTGAGGCTTCCTCTACCAACCAATGTTGGATCTTTGCCAAGCCATAAACCTGGTGGGTATGTTAGCTTCTTCCTTTATCTTAAGCAGTTTCTGCTGTTCAATCCCATACAAAAGTACAGTGTATGTTGGTGGGAGTGTAAATTGATACAGCCACTATGGAGAACAGTATGGAGGTTCCTTAAAAAACTACAAATAGAACTACCATACGACCCAGCAATCCCACTACTGGGCATATACCCTGAGAAAACCATAGTTCAAAAAGAGTCATGTACCAAAATGTTCATTGCAGCTCTATTTACAATAGCCAGGACATGGAAGCAACCTAAATGTCCATCGACAGATGAATGGATAAAGAAGATGTGGCACATATATACAATGGAATATTACTCAGCCATAAAAAGAAATGAAATGGAGGTATTTGTAATGAGGTGGATGGAGTTAGAGTCTGTCATACAGAGTGAAGTAAGTCAGAAAGAGAAAAACAAATACAGTATGCTAACACATATATATGGAATCTAAGGAAAAAAAAAAAAAGGCCATGAAAAACCTAGTGGCAAGACGGGAATAAAGACACAGACCTACTAGAGAATGGACTTGAGGATATGGGGAAGGGGAGGGGTGAGATGTGACAGGGTGAGAGAGTGTCATGGACATATATACACTACCAAATGTAAAATAGATAGCTAGTGGGAAGCAGCTGCATAGCACAGGGAGATCAGCTCGGTGCTTTGTGACCACCTGGAGGGGTGGGATGGGGAGGGTGGGAGGGAGGGAGATGCAAGAGGGAAGAGATATGGGAACATATGTATATGTATAACTGATTCACCTTGTTATAAAGCAGAAGCTAACACACCATTGTGAAGCAATTATACTTCAATAAAGATGTTTAAAAAAAAAAAAGTACAGTGTAATTCTGGTATAGAATGTTGTTTAAATGGCAACCAAGACTATGTGAAGAGGGGGTCACGATGCAATGTTTTTGTGTACAGGGACCTCATGTCTTCACATCTATGCAGAACAATGAACTACACACTGTAGATGTTAAATATATGAATGATCACTAATTACATTATTATATGGGACAAATTATCCATAATACTTTATCTATGCATATTAGTCCCTTTATAGAACATACATTTCATACTCAATTACATAACGTCTAGGCCTGTGTTGGATTTTAAATAATTATAAATATGTATGTGGCTTTCCCAAATTGCAATAGTGTTCATATGAAATAGATAAAATAATGGTGTTTAAAGGTATAAACTTATAAGGAGTATTAACTAATCCATAGAAATCTAATGTACAGTATAATGAATATAGACAATAATATCATACTATAATTAGATACTTTGATAAATATCACTATAACGGTAATCATATAACAGTATATAAATGTACTAAAGTAACCTTAAACTTACACAAAGTTACATGTCAAATTTATTCAATTAAAGAAACCCACCAAAATAGATAAAAGGAGGTTTTCCACTCACGTTACTCTCTGTATTCTAGTCAAGTAAATTGTAATTATAAATATCCTGCCTGGAAATTAGGATTTGATCCAACTTCTCTATTGACAAATTGACTCCTAATCTGTTTACTTATTATTCTCCCTACCATTTAAACATTTTTTTCATTCATTAGTCAAGCTCCCAATTATAATTCCATTTTTTATAAATATTTCTCTCCAGGTAAATTGGACAAGAGCTAGTATTACATCAAGAGTGAGTAACCAGTCTCTCCCATCTCAAGTGACTCATATAAAACTTTGTATCTTTCAATTTACTCTCTTCCTCCTCTTTTAATATCAAAGTTACACACACATACATATAATCACTTTCTTTTCTCAGTAGCATTGAATATGTATTCTTATTCATTAATTTTATCAAATAAATTTTAATGCTTATAATATGGTAGATACTCTGTCAAGGTATAAAGGTAGATTATACCTAATCACCTACTCCTAAGAATTCTCTCATAACCATGCAATTTCCTACTTACAGTCACTTGATGATTATGGGCAGAGCCTTTGCTCTAATTATGGCATCATCAGGCCTCACTGTGACCACCATTATATGCGGTTGTTAGGTATGTGGATTTGGGATTCAACCTACCGTGTCTCGGTTTTCATATCATCTGCTCTTTGATGTGGGGAGAATTATTTTATGTCTCTATTAATAAATGTTCCTTAAAAATAAAGATTATAGTAGTAATTATTCACAGGGCTGTAGTAAGGATTTAATGACATGACACTTGCAAAACTCAACAGAATACTTGGCATATTATAAGTGCTTAATATGGTGTGTGTGTGTGTGTGTGTCTGTGTGTGTGTCTGTGTATGTGTGTGTGTATGATTGCTTTAAAATATTTGAAAACTGTGGATCTAAATAATTGAAATTAATTTTTTGGACAAAGGACAAGATAAGGGTTTTTAGATAATTTGGCGAGTGTTTGCATTTTGATTTTGTAGCTTGTGACTTTTTGTGTGACTTAAGCATTTGTAAATACCACAAAATTTAATATAATTGTTAACATGAAAATGATTGGCCTTTATGTTTAATAACTATATCCTACCTATTATAAAATCTTGAATACAATTTACAAAAAAATATGTAAAGCCACACTGGACAGCAGTAATTACGAGGAATCTTGGATTTTAGTTTACATGACTCATGTAAACAATGAAAAAAAAAAAGGTTAAGATAATGGCATACTTTTTTTCTACAAAAAAGACTGAGTTTAAGTGCTATTTACTTACAGAAACTTTATAAAAATTCAACCTGAAGAAAATATCTAAAATAGTGGCTTAACTATTATAAGTCATTACTCTTCTTTTTATCTTTTAGGAATACACAATAGATATAATTTTTGCCCAAACCTGGTTTGATAGTCGTCTAAAATTCAATAGTACCATGAAAGTGCTTATGCTTAACAGTAATATGGTTGGAAAAATTTGGATTCCTGACACTTTCTTCAGAAACTCAAGAAAATCTGATGCTCATTGGATAACAACTCCTAATCGTCTTCTTCGAATTTGGAATGATGGACGAGTTCTATATACTCTAAGGTACTACTGTTTAAAAAAACTTGTAGTTGCTCTAATTTATTTTCCATACTAATATTTGATCAACTCATAAATTTCCATTTTTCAAACTTGCAAAGTAAGAAATATGAAGTTTCTTTTATACACTAAAATCTAAAATGGTGAACTATTATGGAAACACTTGTTTAAGCTCGGAGTTACTAGTATGTGAAAAGGACTGAAAGCAAAGAGGAAAAACTCTTCGATTTCCCCTCTTTGAAGCAGAATAGATTGTGGTACAAACATTATGTTTTTTTTAATCTATAGGGCAAGTGATTGACAGAGATTTTTCTCTAGGAGTTCATCCTGCTATAACATTTTAAAATACTCTGATTTTCAGTGGTGTAGTAAAACATCCCTAACATAAGATTAAATGAGGGTCGATGTATAAGATTCAAGTTTATTTAATTCATTGTCTTGAACATATCGACTCATTAAGAATCATCCCTATAACGGAAAGATGTTTATGGTCAAAAGAAAAAAATTCACCATACTTAACCAGGTACACTCTGTTAATCTGCATGTGTGTGCACGTATATGTGTTTGTTGAGATCCTGAAGTATGAATTTTTAACTGTAAACACAGAGATCATACTTGGGCTAATTATGAGGCATCTTAGTTGGCTGGAGAGAAAAATGTCAAAATTTTCTTATTCATTTATGAATGTTATTATATTACTACTTAAGACTTTGAGACTTCCGAATTATTATTATTTTCTATATCACAGTCCATTACTGTGGGCCAAAATCACGTTTAAAAATTAGACAAAAGATTTTTAATGCCTGAAATTATTTCTCATTATTTAATATTTATTTTTCCATCTAAATAGATTGACAATTAATGCAGAATGTTACCTTCAGCTTCACAACTTTCCTATGGATGAACATTCATGTCCATTGGAATTTTCAAGTTGTAAGTGATAAAATACTTGATTTTTCATAGAATTTTATAGCCTCTGATCCTGTTTATTTAAAAATGTAAAATAAAATGAGATAAACTGCAATTTATACAATTTTCAGAAGTGTGGACTATGTTTAATTGTCTTAGATAAAATGACATATTTGTTTCTGGCTTTAAATTAAAAAGTGGCAATAAATCCATAGTAAATATATATATTTTATCATTCTTTACAAATCTTAGTTATATCCATGTCCTTTTCTTATTTTGATTAAATAAGGGACTACTGAAGATAGATTTGTATTCAGATGTTTTTACACTGCCATGAATAAAAAGTTGATTTGAATTTTATTCCTCTTTCTAGAGGCCAGATTCAACTTTATTACATTGTACTTTAAAATATATTTAATTGGTCTGGTGAAGAACATTTACTATGTGGTAGCAAATATTTGAGAAAACTTTAATGAGTTGGAAAAACCAAGGTATAAATAAATTTATTCAAAAGAATGAATGAAACACAGAGAAATGACTAGAGAGAAATAATTTAGATACAAACACTTAGTATTTTGTTGCAAAGAAATAGTTATAATCTTTCTATACCAATATCAGTTTTGTTTTATATTTACTAACATATTTATCCTCACATATATCTTGATAAACATGTTTTTCTACATAATATATAATTGAGCGTCTTGAAAACCCATAAAATGACTTTAAAAATATTGCTTATGTCTATGAATTGTATAATGCTTTTTCCTTTTTTAAAATTCAATTTTTTTCAGATATCACATTCTAGAATTTATTCACAGTAGATTATAAGTATTTATAAGTATTATCCTGCTTCTTCACTTTAAAAATTCCCATATATCTCTTGCTGTCATTTATTAAGGATTTTCTTGACTTTCTTAATAATTTTAATCTCACTAAAATGTCCTTTTTAATTCATAGTCTCATCTCTCACTGCTCTGATTTTCTAACATTGACTTCTCAATGAATAAAACAGCCATATAACAGCAAAGACTTGATTAAAAGGAACATTCAAGGACTAGTTGATATGCAAATATTTAAAGATGTAGCAATTACTGTATTCTCCTCTAGATATCATGCCTGAATCCTTGGTGTGATATCTCTTTAGCTTTGATTGTCATTATTGGGAATATCCTATCCCTGTTAGTGCAATTGGGTGTTACTGACATAAATATAATAATCATAGCTATCTTTTTTCAGGCACTCTATAGGAGTCCAGTAGAGGATACAGCCTTCTCCATCTAATATTTCACAACAAATGTATTTGGAAGATTTCATTATGGCTTCCATTTTACAAGTCAACATCATGAGATTTAGAGTGGTTAAGTAACTAGCTCCCTGTTTCTATTTGTGCCCACATTCCTATATATTATGATTATACTCTATTACTTCTACAATTCCAATGAAAAAGAATGGGAAATATGGAAAAACAAGATGCTAAACCTTTAGAACAAGAGAGAGAAGATGGAGAAAAGAAAGAGGAAACACATCCTTACACAGGCCAACAAAGATGAGAGCAATTTCATTGCATGCCTGATTAAGGGATCCTGGTGGGAAATGATACTCTGTTTTGGAACTTTTTAAAGTTGATAGTGAATTTCATTCCGGTAATATGGTAGATTAACCTTTGTGTCTAAAACAATTTAAAACATTTTATTATTAAAATCGTCTCAAAAACCTTTAAGTGATCACTAGGAAAGAATTTTCAGCCACAAAAATTCACATTACAAGTTGAAACCAGAAAGGCAAGAAGGTTTGTAGCCTGAGGACATTTGCCAAAAAAAGATAAAATTGAGCTTCGATTTTGACAGCCTTGTGGACTGGAAATGTAGTAAAACATGATCGCTACATACATCTGAGTTACAAAAGGCTGGACACTTAAAGTAACAAGAAGGAGCGCCCCCTCCCCCATACACACACACATGCACATACAAACACTAAGGTCTAAAAGGAAAGTTGTCTCTTCAATCAGCATACCAGGGTGAATTAACTCCTTGAGAGGATTTAACCACAAGCCCAGCCCCACATGGATTTTCCCAAATTTCCTTCGCTTGGTCCAAAAAACCCTTGTGGATTTCCAGGAAGTGTAGCAGAAACAAAATCATGTCCTTTTTAAAAGAATACACTTCCATTCTAGACAGCTGCAGAGAAGGCAAAGGCATTTTCAACATAAATAACAAAGGTCTAGTATCCAGAATATACATAAGAATTCAGATAAAAGAAAGATAAAAAGGAAAACCCAATAAAATAATGGGCAATTGACAAGCAGTTATCCAAAGAAGAAACCGAAGAATCTAATAAACACATGAAAATTTTTCTAGGTTTTATTCATAATCAGGAAAAAAGTGAAATAAAGTACACTCTACAGTGAAAATAAAGAAGACTGTCCAAATAAACTTTAATGAGAATATAGATCCACATGTATTTTCATACTCTGGTTGGTGAGAGATGAGTATAGTATACTCTCTATGGAAAAAAAGATTGACGTTGTTTCATAAAGTGGCAAGTATATGTAAACCACGACCCAGCTACTCCATACCTAGGTATATATACCAGAGAAACTTGTGCATATACATGTTTTGTGAGACATGTACAATAACATAACTAACAGCAGTGTTAGTAATAGCCAACAGAAAAGATTACAAGTGTGGACACAGTAAAATGGATAAATAAATTTTAGTACATCTTTACAATAGAACAAATTTACTACTACTACATAAAACAGCATGGATGACTATTACAAATATGATATTAAAAGAAGTAAGATATAAAATAATGCATCCAGTATGTTAACAATCAAGCAGAGTTCAAAAAGAAACTAGACTAAGCTATATATTTCAGAATTGCCTATCAAAAAATTTATAACCAAAAAAACAAGGGGAGGATTATCACAGATATCAGGTTAGTGGTTACCTGTGGTCAGGAGGGGAAATACTATATTGGAGTGGGCACATGGTTTTTCCCAAGGCTAGCAAGATTTTATTTCTTGATTTAATTGGAGTCAACATGGATTATCATTATTTAATCATTATGATTATTCCTTAAACTATACTCATAAATTTTATGCAGTATTTTTTCTATATTTGACATATAATAAAAATGAGAAAGAATGTCAAAAGAATTTGTCTTTGGATGTTTGTATTGCAACAGTAACAGATTTGGATCTGCTAATGTATATATTTTTAATTTTAATTTTTACCTAGATGGATACCCTAAAAATGAAATTGAGTATAAGTGGAAAAAGCCTTCTGTAGAAGTGGCTGATCCTAAATACTGGAGATTATATCAATTTGCATTTGTAGGGTTACGGAACACAACTGAAATCTCTCACACAATCTCTGGTAAGAAGGAAATACAAATCAGTGATTAATGCTAGCATCAGTGGCATTTGTACTTAAATCTATGGTTTGGAATCCTATACTTATATGTATTTTATAGCCAAAATAAAACATATTTTTTTCTTCCAGGGGACTATATTATCATGACAATTTTTTTTGACCTGAGCAGACGAATGGGATATTTTACTATTCAGACCTACATTCCATGTATTCTGACAGTTGTTCTTTCTTGGGTGTCTTTTTGGATCAATAAAGATGCAGTACCTGCAAGAACATCACTGGGTATGACATGTAATATATGCTATAGTATCATAGGACTTTTAGCAACATTTTTATGTGATAAAAGTTTACAGTTTAATATGTTAGAAATATTCCTCTAACTGCAGTCTGACAAAAATGGACAGATACTCTAGTGCAATATAATGTTGAAATGAATATATGAAACAAGTAGGAAATAGAATTGTAAAGAGCTTTAAATCTCAGAAATGTTTTTATTAGAGGTCAAGGGAAGAATAAAAACTAAGTAAGAATTAATGCATGAAAATCATACATAATCCCTGAATCTTAAATGTGATCAATATTTTCAATCACTTTTTATCAAGATTTTATTTTTTAGCCAAATCACTAATAGCCAGTATTTATTGACTGGTGTGTGTTTAGAAAGCTTTGAAAGCCCCTTCTCTTACAATGGTGCTAATGAACAGTCAACAGTTCCAAAGGGCAGGTGCTGAAAGGAACAAGAAGTTTCCAGGCTTCTATGATCTATAAAATGTGTAATTAGTCTGTGAATATTTTTGAGAGTTGCCTGTACAATAACACTGATTAAAAGGGTAATTTGTAATTCATACTTGATAAAATAGACTTTTCATTTTTTCTTTAGCAATGTGTTGCAATAAAGTCATAAGAAAATGTGTCTAATTATTATACATTTGTTTAAAAGAAAATGATAACCTAAATTTATGCATTGATATACAAAGATGAATTATTGATTAATTCCCAACATCAGTATAAGATATGAATCTCACTACTGATAATTGTGTCATAAAGACATAAAGAAAGTTGGGACAGTTTCTAGTTTCAACAATAAAGAGGTTTCCATGTGGTTTCTATGGTGGGTGGTGACTAACTCCATTTAGTAAATATAGTAAAATGCAAATTCCATAAAAGCAGCAAGATAAAACCTGAAGTACCTAGTTCTATATTTGGAAATGCAACTCCTTGGGAATCTAAATAGAGGTGTAGATATAGCTAGGGGACAAAATGCACTCATATCTGAGTTTTGTTTCCTACAATTATTTCAAATTATTTTATGTTCCAAGGTAATCAAATTACTTTTGTTTTTTTGTATGCTTCTCTGAGTATAACAAATATTATATTTTGTTCTTAAATATTATTCTTATATTTTTTCCCAAAGAAAATTTGGATGGATTATTTCTACCATTACGGTTATATGAAGCCAAAAGCCTATGCCATAGTGTCATGAAAGAGAATAGTCAATAGTGGAATTGTGTTTTTACATGAATTCATATTTTTAATATTACCACATCAACTATAAAGATAAGCCATAGCCAGATCTAACTTAAAGAGTATCTCTTACAACTGTGGACCCTATGTAGTTGGAGGATCAAGGATTTTTTTTTTAAGTGTACATACATACATCCATACATACATCATTGAAGGACAATTTCCTGAGCTCATTTATTCAAGACTGTATTTTAACAAACATTTATCAAAAGCTTTATGTGAAATAGGCAGCGTTCTAGGTGCTGCAGTGTTAACAGTGAACAAACTGTGATGTGCTCATGTTCATGTTAAAACATAAAACATTTATGTTTTAGTGGGGTGTACAGGTAATGTACACATATAAAAAGCATACAATAAAATGTCAGTGAGTATTAAAGGGTATGAAGAAAAAGTAAAATAAATGGCTAGAGAATGGCAGGGGATGTGGGTGAATATACTGTTTGTTATGTTATCTTGTGGAGTCAGACTAGACCTATTTGAGGAGGTGTCAGAGACCTAATGAAGTGTGGGAGCTAGCCTGGGGGATATCTGGTAGAAAGATAGTCCAGACAGGGAGAACCACAAGCTTCTGAAGTGGAATCTTCCTTGCCATCCATGCTTGAGGTTCAGAAAGAAGACAACTGAGTCTAGAGGTGACTGAGTAGTGGTAGAAAACAAGATTGGAGAGGCAGCCGGTAGTTAGATCATATGTTTTAGTAGGTCATTTTAAGGGCATTGGGTTTTATTCCAAATGTAATGGGAGACTATTGTAAGATTTTGAGCAGGGGAAGCCACCGGGGAAATACCAATGAATCTGCTACGTATTTTAAACGTTTTCTTAATTTCATGAACTCAGAGATATTTTAATAGGAAATCCACCATATTATTTTTAAGCTAAACTCTGTGATAATAATTACTAAATTAAAGAAATAAATGTGTAGAAGCTAAGTTCTACTATAGTTTTCCTTAATTTATGCAATAGAAATGTAATAGTATTTTAGTAAAGTGAAATTTAATTCCGTCATTGATAATGAAATCAAAGAACACATTGGCCTTAAGATTTTTTTTCTACTTGGGATGGGACATTTTTATGGAAGCCAGGAGTACCTTGGGAAAGCTACCTTCGTCTGACTATGGGAATGTTATGATTTAATAAGTTATAAAAAACATAGTGCACAAATCAAGGAAGAGAGAAGACTGGTAGTCACTGAAATTATTTCGCACTTACCATATGAAAAGCCTTTAAATATAATTTTGGCTTAAAAATAATTGAAGCAAAAATTGTCAGGAATAATGGGAGAAATACACAAATCTGCAATAATAATTGAACATTATAATACTCTTTCTCTTTCATTGATAGAATAACTACATGGAAAAATCAATTAAGATGTAGAAAATTTGAATAAAATTATCAAACTTAACCTGATTGATATTTATAAAACACTGCACCTAACTACAGAATACACAATATGTTCAAATGCATACGGAACATCAACCAAGATCTCAATAACATTCAAAAGACTAAAACTTTCCAGAGGATATTTTCTAACCAAAATGAAAGTAAATTAAAAATGAATAAAAATAACACAGATTAATAATGGCCTCATTCATTTGGAAAAATTTTAAATGACCTTTAGATAACTCTTGGGTTAAAGAAAAGTCAAAAGGAAATTAGAAAATATTTCAAACTTAATTTTAATAAGAATTTAACATATAAATATTTGTAAGATGCAGCTAAAGCATTGCTTAGAAGGGAAATTTTAAACACTAGTATTAGAAAGGAAGAAAGATTTTACATCTACTTTAAAAAATAAGTAAATACCTTTTATGTAAATATATTATACAAAATTTATCACATTACTGTGCCCGTTTTTTAGATGAGAGGCACAGAGTTAAGAAACTTCCCTGAGGTCACAGAGTTAAGAGTGGGAACATCAGAATTTGAACCTAATTTGCCTCCATGACTTCCAATTCATTTTACGTGTATCATCTTTAATTTTTTCAATCCTAAGCGATAAAAATAAAAAGATGGGCATGTGAAAGGAATTATTATTAAGGCATGTTTCAGTGTAGACATGAGGGAAAGAGGTGGCTGTTGCCTTCACCATACCAAAGAGGCGCTTTCTATTTTTTCAACCCAGATGTTGCCACTTTATAAATAATTGACCAAATTAAGATTCATTTGGCATTATATTTAGTACTTTTTGGAGAGAAAACAATCCCACTAATGGTACCTTCTTTCATGAGGCAAAGAATGAGAATTAAGGCAGTTTAGATCAGAAGAGATATAACATGTGCAGCTGTGAGTTAGGGGGCCTAAAATTAGCAGTGGTAAGAACCACAAGAAGACCATGGATAAAGAGAAACAGATACGCCCAAAGATCCATACACAGGGCTGGGGCCCAGGCGGGTATCCCAATTTTATATGTTGACTTCTTCAAAACATGAAGATTTACTCTGTCCTTTTCAAGTATTCCCTTGATATCATTTTGCCTGTATTCTTTACTGAGATGAAAAAAATAGGTCTAATTCAAGTTATAAAAAAAAAAAATTCTAGAGTAGTTTGGATTACTTTTATCTGTGTGTGGCAGGAAACTTCAAATCACTGTAGATTCAATTGGGAAGAGGTCTAAAATGGCTTCTGGTGCTCTGGCTATTGTAGTCCAGCAAAATGCAATTAGGAAGAGGGAAAGAAGGGCATTTCCTATCTTTCTAATGACATCTTCTGGTAGTTGTTTACGCCCTTGACTTAATTCTTCTTGGCTAGATTTCAGCCTGTGGCCACACACAGCTAAAAGAAGCTGGCAAATAAATTTGTACTTTCAGGCAGGCGCAGACTAGCTAAATATTGGATAGTCTATTATTATGAAGGAAGGGAAGAATAGGTATGGGGAGTCAACTACCTGCGGTCTGGAGAATTTAGATGATTAGAACTCACAGAGACACAAAGAACACATTGAACACAATGTAGCTATGGTTACCAGAATTTTTTTTTTCTGTAAATCACAAGTAATTATATGCTTTTATTTTCCATTGTTTATTTCTGCTCACAATATTGCCAAATCGGATGGAAGAATAAAAATGGTCTAAGTTATTTTTCATCATTTATTTTTCTTCCCTCCCTCCACAGGTATCACTACAGTTCTGACTATGACAACTTTGAGTACAATTGCCAGGAAGTCCTTACCTAAGGTTTCTTATGTGACTGCGATGGATCTCTTTGTTTCTGTTTGTTTCATTTTTGTTTTTGCAGCTTTGATGGAGTATGGTACCTTGCATTATTTTACCAGCAACAAAAAAGTTAAGACTACTAGAGAAAGAAAGCTAAAAAATAAGGCCTCGGTATGTTAAAAAAAAATCTCTATTTTATAAGAAACAATTTACTGTTAGAGATACTCTTTTGGGTTCTCATGTTATACTTCCTTAGACTGATATGGTTGCTAGTGATACCTTGACAAAAGATAAAAAAAATATTAAGATGAAACTGGAGTACCTAACATTGCCCACCAGCAAAAGTATTCTTATATTTTTCCCTAGAAAAGACTTTTGGATCACCTTTGTAAAGAGTGGTTATTATGCTGTGAAATTTTCCACAAGTAGTAAATTTTTGTACCTAAAAATTATTTAAACTCTCTCTTTGAATCTATTTTTGTGATAGGATTTGGACTTCTTACATTGGTACCCCACAAAATTGACTTAATTTTTAGAGATAAAGATCTCTCTTTAATGTTAGTATTCAGCTGTGTTTGAAAGACATAGCTTTCTATGTCATAGAAAAGATATCTGTTTGGCTTTTGTGTATTTGTACTCACTCCCCCTTCCTAAGCATATATCTACCTTAATTTATATCACATCAAGTTGATAAATTAGAATTAACTCTACTGATTCTAAAATACTTAAGTATTGGATGATTAACTATAATTTCTTTTTATAATGGCAATTATAACAACCTTAAAGTAATATGTAACACTGAGTATTCCAGGAACTCCTTTATATGCATAATTTCATTTATGCTCATAGGCACCTTATATATACAACTTCAGTAATTTGCACAAGGACAAACTTAGGAAGTGAAGGATCCAAGACTCAAACCCAGGTCTTTTACAGTGACAGAGGTCAAGCTTGTAATCCTTCCTTTATGTTGCCTGTTTTCATAGGACTCAGAAAAGTAAACATCTTTTTCTCCAATATTAACAAAAAAGACATTTCATTGCTAATTCCAATAAATGTTTTTAAAGCAGATTTTTTCCCAAAATACCAGTATATTTGAGAACTATATAAAACAGTTATGCATGAGTGGTAAGCTTGTAAACCTACCATAGCATGTACATAATGAGGCATGGGATTTTTCATGTTATGTCCTAAATTTGTAAGTTCTAGGATTCAATGCTTTTTCTCCCTTCTCCCATTTTTCATTAGTTTCCTTATAAAACTTTACCATACTTTTAAATTATATTTTACTTTTTATGTTATACTCCAAGGACCAAAGCCTTGTGTATTTGGTTCCAGATTCCCACCATATCCCAAGGAAGGAGAGCACATTGTTGGTGGTACACATTTCAGAACTTACATGGTAGAATTAACATGTGACTCTCTCAACTTGACATAATTTTAGCTTATCCATATGATTTATTATGGCCTCTGAGTGGACAAAGCATCAGGGGGCAATGATTTCAACTTTAAAATCCATTTGCTAATTTTTTAGGTAAAGAAAAACACAGGTTTTCTACTATCTGCCTTTAATCCAAGTCAAACATCCTCTCTGGATTTTCCATTTCATCATTTACTTATCCACAGCTATGCTTGATTACTACCTTGACAATTTTATTTTTGGAAATTGTGAATGAAAATGTTTAGAATAAAAATAATTAACATTATAAGCCAGACAATGTACAATCTCACATGGATTCTAGAATTTCATTCTAAGAATATGTAATATAGGTACTAATATTATCTAAGGCTACTCAACCAATAAGTGGCTACTGTAGGAATACAGATAATCAGTTTGACTCCAGATCATGTGCTCTCAACCACATTACCAGATGTCTCATTTACTGAGGAAGCTGAAACATTGGAGTACAAGCTTTAAAATTATGATGTTCATTTAATCATTCATTCATCAAATATTAATTAAGGACACCCATGTTCTAGGCACTGTTCTAGAATAGTTATTTAGGAAAAAAATGTCTGTATGTTGAGTATTTAAAACTTAGCACCAAACCCAAGAAGCAAAATATTAAAGATGAAAAATTAAGGAATAAAAAATAAATGAGAGCTTTGAAGCATTAAATTGCAAATATCAAAAGTTAAATTGATATGTAATTGACTACCTAGGTAAGAAAAATATTTTTAGAGCCGTCCAAAATAAAATGCTATAGTAGTTTCTTTCTGTTCAGTTATGTGTTTCATGAGCTTTTTCAATACAAAATGACACTTTAAGTGAAAAATTGGATCAGTAATCAAATCTGACTCCCTGCCTAGTTCAGTGTTTAGCCATACGGTCTTGCCAATCAGGTAAATCAGAGCACACTTTTATGAAGAATAGGTAGCTCTGCTTGCTGTTGTCTCAAAATATTCTATTTAAGGGCTTTGTGGAATCTGTGTTTTTCTTCTGTTCCAGCCAGGAGGATCAAATGCAAGCTTAGACCCAGAAATCTTGGAGCATCTTGCCTTTACACCTGTTTTAATTGTTTGTGAGTTTATCTTCGTTATCTCTCTCTCTATCTATCTCTCTGTCCTTCCATCTGCCCACTTTATTTTATAGGCTCAAAATTCTGAGTTGTTTAAAATCCAGCATTTCCCTTTTCTTCACCAAATTATTTATGGCAATAGGCCAGGAACAAAGATCTTGCCTAGAGTCACTGAAAAGTCAACATGTCTGTTATTAAAAGAAACTAAAATCCCCTTCTTGACATCTCTTTGACTGCTTAGCTGAGAATCCCAGAAAACTCCAATTTATTTTACTCAGGAAGAGATGATATTTGAACACAATAGATTTTTAGCATCAATGACCCCTCTAAGAAAAATATAAATTAATAAAGATGCTTTCTACCTTCCTCTCCACATGATATATTGGACCTTTTCTTTCTTTCTCTTTCTTGCTCTCTCTCTCCACCTCCCTTCCTCCCTCCCTTCATCTCTCCCTCCCTCCTTCCTTCCTTCCTTCTTTCCATTATCCCTTTCTTCCTTCTGTCCTTTACTTATGTCCATATTTCTTTATTTCTTTCTCCTTTATTTTTTATTGTGAATGTCAGTGACATTTTGACTTGGTCATATTACCATCCAATATATTTTATTGGGTTTTTATTTCTACTCATTAAGAATATGATTCAGGTGTGTTTGTATAAATATCTATTTTCAAGAGAATCTAGTAAGTTAACTATGTTGAAGTATAGAATCAAGATCCTTATGAAACATGTAAAGATCTCAGAAAAGCAATAGTAGTAAACCAGCTAACTAAAGAGTAGTTCTTGTTGAAACTCAAATAGCCCATTGATGATAAAGAAAATCTCAGAAAACCATGTTATACCTACATCAGGAGCCTGATCTACCCATTTGAGGTAGAACTTTTTTGTAATCTCTCAATTGGTTAAAATGTTAAATGAAGGAAGTTTATTTCACCAGCCACGAACAAGGCACTATGAAGAGAATAACGACAGAATGTGTTCTCTGCTTTCAGGGATCTTTGAATCTAGTTGTGGAAAAATACATTAGAAGTGTAAATGTAAGATAATAAAGTACAGTACAAATAACAGTCCAATATAAAAATCAAAAGTAGACAAAGACACTATAAGGAAGTAGCAGTTAGGTGACTGG
The DNA here is from genome assembly GCF_949987535.1 of Balaenoptera acutorostrata. Lineage (NCBI taxonomy): Eukaryota > Metazoa > Chordata > Mammalia > Artiodactyla > Balaenopteridae > Balaenoptera > Balaenoptera acutorostrata. The sequence goes on from NC_080068.1 coordinate 73,557,201, forward strand.
TTTCAAATACCTTTTCGGCAGCAAAATATTTTCTATGATAGATATAAGTTAAGAATATTTAAAGACGTTCTTATTGAAATAGAAATAGGTACCACAAAGTCTGAACTAAGTGGCCTGTCCTATGCACAGAGGAAATCTTGAGACATCATGTAATATGGTCTGTGAAGCACTAACAAGTACATAGTGTTGAGAAGAGGCTATGTCATTGTGAGCCAACAGTGCAGTGGGTGGCCTTTTTCATTTCATTGTAAATAATTTATTCAAAATGTATGTAAACTAACTCTTCCAAAGAGAATTTGATAGAGAAAATTACAAAGAAAGCATGGCATCATTGAAGTAGTTCTTTAAAGAATAAGTTGTAGTTTTCAGGAAAACAAATTATCAAGAATATTTAAGAGAGAAGGAACCATTAAGCCAAGTTGAGGCATACATATAAGAATAAAAAGTAGATTTGTATATTTCTCAGGCTTTTTGTCTAATACAATAGCACTAGCCATATGGCTAGGTTGATTTAAATTAATTAAAATCAACCAAAATTTAAAATTTAGTATCTTAGTAGCATTAGTCACATTTCAAGTGCTTAATAGCTACATGTAACTAGTGGCTACCATATTGAACAATACTGATACAGGACACTTAAAGCATTGCAAAAACTTCTATTGGACAGTACTATAGAAAATAGTCATCTTAGGAAAGAAAATACCCAAGTTGAGGATAGAAAAGTGGTTTATTGCCGAGACATGGAAAGTCTCCAGTACCATGTTAAGAAATTTTGATTTTGCACTGTCAGCACTGATAAGCCATGCATGTTTTTAAGCAAGATGGCATATTTGCTTCTATGTTTTTGAAAGATAATTATAAGTAGCATGGAGTATATACTTGAATGGCAAAAGAAGCAAGGAGATAAAGACTATTGCAGTAGTTCAATAAGTCATATATTACTGAGAGTGGAACTAGGGTATTGGAGTGGAAATAATGTGTGGAAGGTTTTGTTTTTTGTTTCTTGTTTGTTTGTTTGTTTTTGCCCACAATACCCAACCATAACCTTTTCTTCACACACAAAAAAATATCATATTTTCAGCCAGTGCATATCTATATGAATAAACATTCTTCTACCTTTCAGAGCACAAAAATAATGAAAAGATGAATCAATACACAGTTTCACAAATTATAAACCTTCTTTTCTGTAATGGTAATTGGCAAAGCTCCTAGGAAGGATTTTTTGATATTGGTGAAATGTGAAATACAGTAAGAAGTTTACTTGTGCATGGTTGAAACAAATGAACAAATCAAACAGTATATAAATATACAAGTGACAATACAATTCTCTGCTTCACAGCCTTGGTCCCAACCCTCAGAATTTTTTTTTTTTAACTTTCTATTTTTTACTTTCCTCTGATAATTATTTCCATTAACCTCTAATTCTTGGAGTACCAAAATTGACAACTCAGAATCACCAAAATCTACCTCATGTCTATTTTTAAACATTGATGTAGATTTTGTAATTTTTGAAATTCTGACTGATAAATAACTGGGATTTTGTGAAAGTTGATTGGAGAAAATCTGTGCTTAGTTTGGCATTCTCATGTGCCACTTTTTGAATGAGAAATTAATAGTGATATAAGTCAATATTTCATAGTATCAATAACATAACCTAATAATGTTTGTTAATCATATTGCTAATACTTAATATTATTAATTGTATTAGTATATGATCTAAATAGTTATTATATTATTGGTCTTGGTGCTTAAAATATATTTTGTATATTTAACTATACGATTAATCTATAAGTAAGAGTATTTAATATATAACCAGACACATGTATCTTTAATAGTGAGAATGGAATGGATTTCTCAAAATGTTAAGTTCAGCTATTCTTAGTGACTTTTTTAAACAAAAAAATGGCATATTCTCAAAACTACATCATTTGAAGTAAAAGGAAATTCTATTCAATTGTGTTGTTTCTTTTTATGTCACTTAAATGGATCTATTTTATTTTTTCAATGTTTGCTATTTGGGGGGCAGCAGGATTTTTATTTGAGAAATTGTAAGGTGGGTTTTGCTGTTTTACTTCAGATAAATAACGCATATAATGTTTATATTCTTCCAATTAATTTTTCAGTGGTTTCCAAGGTCACAAATGTGTCGAAAGTATTTTATTTTACTGATACTGTGTCAGCTCTTTGGCTATTTTTCTCAATACATATAAAATTCATTCCTAGTCACATTCATCATTCAATAAAGTGTAGTTTCTTTCAATTTATGAATTAGTGGCATTTTGGGGGAGGCAGCAGGAAACTAGAAAATTGTCAATCTAAATTGTCACTGCAATAAGAAGCTCTCCATGATTTTGACCACCAGGGATTGGTCCATGTTTTAAATGAACCATTTGTAGTTTTTCTCCATTTTTGTGCACTTTAATGTTTAATCATACCTCTCATGCACAACTGATATCTTCTAACAAACACACCATCTTCCCATTTATGGCAGTTCTGAATGATATATGGAACGTGTTTTATGCCATATAACCTTGAAATTGCGGACTAACAAACTTGCATTTTAACCACTTTTCACTCTGGTTAACATTGGAACATACGTTATTTAAGTAACAAGAAAATGAATACCAATTTGCCTCATTTTTATACATAAGTTTAGTGCTCCACTAAAATTTAGGAGTGTAGTCGAGTATCTCCAAGTGTCAATCTCAAAAGATCTGTCATTAACATTTAATAATATATTGCCTCTGTTTTTCATGATATATCTAGGCAAGTGAAGTCATGCATTTGTGTTTAGGGCATTGCTTCTTATCTTCAGGCTGCACATTTTCTTCCTAATATGGATGTTACAACTTGTGTGATGGTCTTATTTTTTAAAAATATCACTAAATGTGATTATTTGCTTCTCTTTGCATCTACTGAATGTTTAATATGTAGTGGGTCAGATTCTATGTTTCTTTTTAGGAATGAAATGGGTTTGAATATAGGTCCAAATTTTAAAAAATTATCATTTTTTGTGTTTACTTTTTTTAATCTTTCTCATACAATGTTTAATTTTCATGGCTTTGAGATTTATTTATTTCAAAATTTAGGATGAAAAAATTTTATAAACTTTTTCATTAGAATTTAAAATCAGGATAAAACAATTGTTATAATCTCAGCATTGTATTCAGTGTTTACATAATGACACCACTGATTATAATAAATTGTGAGGTTCACATTTTAAAATAATCCCTGTAATACGTGGAAGTCCTGAGAGATGAAGAGTTACTAAAACGGCAGTCTTCACTCATATTTTACTTGCCATTTTATTCAAGCGTTCATTAATGTATTTCTTTCCAGGAACATTTTTGATGAGGTCCAAGTTTTTGTTGTTGTTATTATTGTTATTATTGCTTGTTTTAGCACATATTTTATAGTCAATTATGATATATCCTCTCCAGGAATCAACAGTAGCAATGACAATTACAACACTATTATCAATTGGCAAGGGAATACTTGCTATGTTTCAAATATTTTGTTTGGTGTTTTATGTATATCATCTCATTTAATCATCAAACAGATCTATGTATTGTAATTGTGGCTTTGGTATGGCAAAAGACACAGACACAAAAGAGCAGTGACATTTCCTGTTCAAAGTTACAGGACTCTACTGGGCAGGGCTGGAATTTCAGCCTAAGTGATTGCTTTAATATTCCACAATATCCTGACTCCAAAGTGATTGCTCCAAATTGATTGTTCCAAAGTGTTGGCTTTAATATTCCACAGTATCCTGGCCATGCTCGATTTTTTATATTTTTAAAAATTCTTCTTCTTATTTAAGTATTATTCAGAACACGGTATCATCAAGAGTTAGTTTGACATGTGTCCCAAAAAATCTTGGTAAAAATAATAACTATTACTACTGGGCAAGACGAAGCACGGATCATTTTACATGTCATGAAGTTTATTCATCACAACCATCACAAAAATTAGGTGGTAATATAATTTCAGCTGGATAGCTGGAATGAGCAGAATTTTGGTAGAATTAGCAGAATTTTGAATACCAGTTGTTCCCCAACCTTAATTTTTACCTCCTGCACATTCTATCTCCCAAATATTATGCTTTGTACCTATCCACAACTCCAGACCTCATATCTTTTTTATTCATTCATAGCTCCTCAAAGTTTTCTGCTTTATCAGAATGTCATCTTTACTATTTGTTCTCATTATTACTAAAATAAAGTACAGAATATAACCATAGCAAACCAACACATGTTTATAGCATTGTAAATGATTTACTGTAAAATATCATAGAAAAATAGTTTATTCTCATTTTAGAATTAGATTCATGGTTAACAATAATTCAGTAGAACAACTTTCTAAAGGTTAAAATATATTTAATTTTGAGTGTTTTTTTCCCTGCAAAATCTTTGGAATGTAAAATAATATTTTTATGTGCTACAAGGTAAATTATAATCTAAAAACATGTTAGAATTGGGTATTCATTTGATTTTTGGAAAATAAGATTATTTTTACTGCATGTCAGTCTCTCAGAGTTTGCCTTGAGGGGACAAATTGATCTTTTTATGATTTTTTTCCTCAAAACTCATTTATTATTTTACTCAGATGTCCTCTGGACTCCATCCAGGATCTACTCTCATTCCAATGAATAGCCTTTCTCTGCCGCAAGGAGAAGATGATTATGGGTACCAGTGTTTGGAGGGCAAAGATTGTGCCAGCTTCTTCTGTTGCTTTGAAGACTGCAGAACAGGATCATGGAGGGAAGGGAGGATACATATACGCGTTGCCAAAATTGATTCCTATTCTCGAATATTTTTCCCAACAGCTTTTGCCCTGTTCAACCTGGTTTACTGGGTTGGCTATCTTTACTTATAAATTCTACTTACTAGGCAAAACTCATAAGAAGTCTGACTAAATCCAATATAATCGACTGTCCTTCAATAACATGAAATTTAAATTTAAAATGCAGAGAAACCAATGGTTAAAATGTGAATAGTTATTTTAACTATTTTACAGCTTTCTTAGGTAAATAAAATAGCAGCTTTCAGATTAATATACATAAATTTATGTAAAACAGATTAGTTGCAAAATTCAGTATATTAAAATAGTATTATATATTTGTACTTTAATTTTCTTTATTTTTACATATATCCTATTATGATTTTGAATTTATGAGTTCTGTGATTCATATTTCAAAGATGGAATAATTTTAATATATATTTTATTTAAACATAGCCTATCATTTGTAATGGTAGCTTAATCTAATGCCTAATATTTATGTAATATGTTTTTGCCTAGAAAATATTGTTAATTTGATTTTTTTTTTTTTTTGCTTTTTATTTTTATGCTCTGTTTGGAATAGAGCTAGTTGAAAACATATGAAACATATGAAAACAATGATTTCATTGGATTGACTTCCAAGAAACTTTACTCCCAAAAAGAAATTAATTTATTTTTAATTTTTTTATTATTTAAAAAAGAAAAGGCCATTTTACCTTATCTTTGATCCAGTTCATTTCCTGATGAAACATTAAATAAAACTCCAGTTATATTTAGGTTTGGTGATTTACAAACTAAGATGGAAACCATCAAAGTAATTTAAATACAAGGTGAAAAAAAATGAAGAATATTACATTTAACCATTTTATTCTCTGCCGCATAGCATTTATGAAGAATGAAGAGATTAACACTGAAGAGTTTAGATCTACCAACCCTGAAATTAAATACAGAAAGAACTGACTTTTTCTTAACCCTCTACAAAAATGTTACATTCCTTAAATTAACCAAAAACATTGAGGAACAGGGCTTGTATTTGCTCACTGTGGCCAAAGAATTATTATCTAGCAAATTGATTTGAAATGCATATTGAGGATATGGTCTTAATTATGTACTATTAACATTTTTCAGACCAGAAATGTTCTGGAAACACAGTCTTAGGCTTGTGTTCTATATCGCCTTTCCCCGTTCCTAAATTTGGACTTGGTCAGCTTTACGACTTTGTTATCAATTTTAATGATATTCTCTTTTTTTAGAAGAGGTGAGCAGGCACAAAAATCATGTTAAAGGTGGAGTTCTGTTAGAGGCACCTCTAATGAACATGAGTGTGTGGGGCTCTCTCAATTCTGAGAGGAACAAAAATAGTCTTACTATAGTTTACAGCCTGTTGCTTAATAGTTTCCAAAATGTCTGTTTTGTTAAGAGGCAAGATAAATTTAGGCTTTAATTAATCTATTCCTGTAACTAGTTGGGCATATCAACTATTTATAAGAACTCCCTATTCATTCACCATTACCTAATTATCTGTAAAATCACCAGAATGATCTTGAAGATAGCCTTTAAAAATTGTTTCCATTGTCAAGAGCAACTATCAGGGTGAATAATTTTGTGATCAAGGCCTATCTTATGGTATGTGGAGGAAGCTATCACCTGTGCGCCTGACACCACGTGGATAGTGAATACATGTGTATGCTCTGGCATGGTTATACTTATGTTTTTAGAATATATAGTGGGTTTTTTTTTTTAATCTAAATATGTTTCATTGTGTATCCACCACCTACATCTGAACTTTTTCACTTAGCTTATAAATCTTGGAAAAACATAAGCATGAATTAAATGATATTGCCCAAATATCCACCGACACTGTTTTTTTCTGAATGGAGAGCCAAATTAAACTTTGGCTATGTATATATTCACTTACAAAGTGCTCATGCATTCATTGTTATAACATTGAGTATTGATGGATATTCTTAATGTAAACATTCATTTAAAGATAAATGAAAAATGAAGTACCAATGAAGAATAAATCATTTCACTAAAATGTATCATGGCTATTTCCATGTTTTAAGCTATAGCCTGCTCATTATCATGGGGGCAATTTTAATCCTGGGATTCTTTCAAGTCTATCAGCATGACCCTATTTTAAAATTCTTAAAAATGCTTGATATTAATAGTTTTGATTTTCTCACTGGTGTTCCATTAACTTGGCTTTAAATGTTGACAGTATTTACAAGTGGAAATAACATATGATAAGATGATAAAAATATGACAGATGCTTTTCTATATACATTCATTGTATATATCATCAAAACTAGTGCTTTGTTTTCAAAGCCAGTGGCATTTTGAGCAGTTCTGTTTAAACAAGCAGATCAGAAAGGGAAGTGTGTAAAAATCTTATTATTTCTAAAAATGAGAATGAAAAGGTGAAAATGCAGTTAGATTATTTTTACAAGAAATCAAGTAGAGCTTACTTTCAAAGGGTATGCAGTCTAATCCCTGTTTCTCTCTTCTTTCAAGTATTAGTTTTATCATCTTGAGAAATAATTTTTAAAAAAATCCTCCTCTTTTTCCAGGTGAGTTATATCTTAATTTTATTGGATTCACTGGTACTTGTGTTTCCTGACTGATTTAAATGTTTTTAACACTAATATAGACCAAAGAAGTGGATATAGATGAGGGGAGAGATAATTAGAGCAGAGGGACTTAGAATAATTTGGAAAAGTGTTAATTCACATCGAGCTATCCTCTAAATATGTGACCAGGATCTAGAAGTATCAAGAAGGGAAACTGTGACTAGCATGATTTTATTCTCTTGGGTTTACAATTGCATGATAATATTTTATCTATCCTTGAATTGCATAGATAGACTCAATTGACCTAAAAGGCCAAGTAGTTTCTGGAAAAAAAAAAAAAAACAAAACTTAGATTTCCTGAGAATTCAGTAGGGAAAGGGCAAAATTAAAGAATAAATCTAACTAAATATAAAGTGTTAATGTAAGCAGAAATTAGATAATTCATTGGCTACATTTTATTTTAAAGATATAGATTTCATTAAGGAGTTTTAAAAACATTATCTTTAGGTTAAAGTTCAATAAATGTGGGTAAATATACAAATAATCACCAGGGGATTTTTTCCCCTTTAGTGTGCTCCCATATTCTGACATCAAATTTAATCATAAAATATCTTATATTTCAGTTTAAGAACAAGATCAATATTGAGAGCTGCATTCTTTCCAATGATTCAGCATCAAAAAGAATGATCGACTGTACTCTCACATCAAGGGCCCATAATTGTAAGATGTGAAATTGTATTCCAGGTCAAGGTGTTGTGAAGAAACACATCTCGTACTTTGATTACACAAGAGATTTAGATAGGATGATTTGTTTGAGTTTAAAATTTAAATTAATAACCAAAAATTAATTAGATATATAATAAATGAATAAATACATGTACAAAATTATCAGTTTTATACCAGTGTCTATTTTCACTTTTGCAAAATTCAGCAAGATACCATTCACAATTACTTCATTGATCTTAGCGCTGGAGTTTAACTGATCGCTTAGACATTCAATAATTTAGCATATGTCCCACCAAAAACATTTTGAAAATAATTTCTGACCAAGCTATTTTTCTTTATATCATCAAATTTATTTAACTCCTCAATGTCACACCAAATGAAGTCTAGACATACTTGGTAATATGTTTCTGTTGGTCATTGTTTTTTACTGCTAGCGAGCCCTTGACAGAGCACTGTAAAGTCACAGAAACCATTACCAACCCTCTATCAAAACATTCCAAATGGAGTTTCCAGACACTGTTGACCACATTGCTGTAGTCAATGTAAGGTCAGTTCTGTCTTTTTTTGCTTGTGCATTTTGGAAATGACATAACCTAATTCAAATATTTACGCAGCACTTCTTATATATAAAGTACTGACTTAGATACAATAGGGAATATAAAAATGAACTCTGGAGGAGATTATAATATAATCAGAAGACTAGTTATACAATTTAAGGGATGGAGGATAACTCTGGGAAAGTTTCTTGGAGAATATAGGCTTAGAGGTGGGAACTTGAGAATTCAATATGTCAATAGGCGAGGTTAACAGAGAATACATTTTCCAGTTGAGTAAACAGCTTGAATAAAGAAACAGAAGCATGGGCACAAATAAAAGTTCCATTTCAATCGAAGGTTAAGATTCATATAGGGAAGCAAAGATGAGGCTAGAAAGATAAGTCTAGCCCTATGGTAGAGAGGCAAGAATATGAACTTCAGAGGGCTGAGTGATATAAATTCTTGAAGCGTTCACAAAGATACATGAGTACAGAAGCACCATTATTAATATCGCAAGAGTTTCATTTATTGGTGTGTGATGTTTGGAGTAAGGAAAGCCAGTTAGGAAGCTACTATAATACACGAGGTGAGAAAGAATGAAGGTCAGTACGCTGGTGACTGAAGTTCATTGGGGAAGGGGGAAAGACAGATCCTGAATAAAAAAAGGAAAAATGGCAAACATGAAGCTGTGATTAACAGGCAACTGAGTGACATGTTGTGTGTAAGAAGAGAGGGAATCCTGTATTGCATAGTAGGTATTTGGGTGTAAATGAACACTAAAACACTGCAAGGAAATTTTGGATGTATTACAATCTTATTTGCTGTTACTTTTAACATTTTAATCAAATGCTTATTTTTCCTACTGATCTATGTTTCCCACATTAGGCATGAAAAAAAGAATAATCTCCTGAAGTATAATCTGTCCAGATTATTATTATTTTGTGAGAATCTGTTCCTCACGAAAAGGGCTTTCTCTTCAAATAACTTTCTCTTCCTTCTTTCTAACTAAGAAAAAAAATAATATATTTGGACAAAGAGAGGAAGGGAGAACTGTGAATAGAAATAGGCTGCTGTGTGACCAGACAAATCCAGGAAGTTGATTCTGATTCTCAACCAATTTCTGAAATATTTGCCTCAAAATAAATTAATTTATTGTTGGACAATGAAATATGTACCTGGAAGCTTTGAGTCTGGGAATAGTTAAGATGAGCCTGTAATGCAGTTAAGCTGGAAAGAGCTAATTAAAGGACTTTTAAGATATAGTTGACCTCAATAGAAATAGTTTGGATCTCGATAAACCACTGTAATAAGAGTTATTTGTGTCCATAAGGTGTATGTAGTCACATCGTATAATAAAGTTTTATGGCTTGTGATTGCAGTGGCTTCTGCTTCATCATTTTGGGGAGCATTTTGTGTGTGGCAAAGTTACTCAATTTATCAAAGTATTATGTCCTTTAATGATTCTAAGTGCAAAATAAATTCAGTAACATTATGAAATAGTTACATTCTCTTAAAATCTGTCTTTTTTATAGTTTTCACACAGATATGTCCCTTTTTAGTTTTAGAGTATGTAATCATGATTTTAGCATTGAAGTTAATTTATGATCAATGTTATTTCACATTTTTTCCAATTAAGAAAATAAATTTAAGAGTTCTCTTTGACACAGAGTTCTGAAAATGAATTAAACTAAATGAATTAAAAGGTTAAGCAAAGATAGTTAATATTTATGCATGGTTTTCACTACCAAGACAATGAATCTGGATTATTCTAACAACTTATGATTTCATCCTGATCGGAACTGCCAGATAGTATTCCCCAGGTGAATCAATGAGAAAAATATATATTAGTGAGGATTAATACGTGAGCCATTCCAAATACCTTGTGTTATGAAAATGTATTATTTCATTTGAGGAAACAGTTAGTGAAGGAAAATTCTCTGCCACTAAAATACAGTACTTAAAAAAAAGGGAAACTTTGTGACTCTTCCTTCAGGTCCAATGCTGTTTTTATTTAAAAAAAAAAAAAAAACCCTGAATAAGATGAAGGAGGTTTTAGTGTTTCTTGAGCACTTGCCATGTGTCTGGAACTTTAAGTGCATTATATATTCATAACTTAGACTTTAAACGAATGAGCTCTGTGTAACAGATGGAAAAACTGAGGCTCAGTATATTAGATACATGCTCCAAGCTCATGTACCTGTAACCTGAAATTAAATACAGGTACCTCTAGTTATACATACACTTCTCTTTCAGTTACAAGTAACTATTCTGATGACAATGTGATTGTTCATATTCCAAAACTAGAACAAGTTTCCTTCACAGAAGAGGTGTTTAGACTTAAAAAGCAACCTACTCAATGCTGTTCGAAGCACAGAAATCCTGTATTATTAAGAGCGTAATCTTTGTTATCTCCTTACTTGTTATTTCCAGTGTGGACTCAATGTCAGCTGATACATTTTAAACAGGTACTATAAGAGTTCTGAAAAATTACTCCTGATTTCCAATCAAATATAATACAGACTACCAGGCACGCCTCAGAGATATTGCGGGTTCAGTTCTACGACACTGCAATAAAGTGAATATCGCAATAAAGCGAGCCACATAAATTTTTTGGTTTCCCAATACTGAAGTTATTATAGTGTTTACACTATACTGTAGTCTATTAAGTGTACAATAGTTTTATTTCTAAAAAACGTACATACCTTAATTTAAATATATTGCTGAAAAATGCTAACCATCATCTGAGCCTTCAGCAAGTCATAATCTTTTTACTGGTGGAGAGTCTTGCCTAGATATTGATGGCTGCTGACTGATCTGGGGGGTGTTTGCTAAAGGTGGGTGTCTGTGGCAATTTCTTTCTTTTTTTTTTTTAAATATATTTATTATTTATTTATTATTTTGGCGGCGCATGGTCTTAGTTACGGCATGTGGGATCTTCGTTGCAGCATGCATGCGGGATCTAGTTCCCGGACCAGGGATCGAACCCGGGCTCCCTGCATTGGGAGAGCGGAGTCTTTACCCACTGGACCACCAGGGAAGTCCCGGCAATTTCTTAAGTAAGACAAAAAACGGAGTTCTCCTCATTGACTCTTCTTTTCAAGAATTATATCTCTGTAATAGGGAATGCTGTTTGATAGCATTTTACCCACAGTAGACCTTCTTTCAAAATTGGAGTTAATCCTCTCAAACCCTGTCTCTGCTCTATCAACGAAGTTTATGTAATATCCTCAATTCTGTTGTCATTTCACCAATCAAGTTTGCTGTCTTATATGGACATGGTTTGTGGCGCACCCCAAACATTGTAACAGTAACATCAAAGATCACTGATCACAGATTACCATAACAAATATAAAAATAATGAAAAGTTTCAAAATATTGAGAGAATTAACAAAATGTGACACAGAAACAGGAACTGAGCAAATGCTGTTGGAAAAAATGGCGCCAACAGACTTGTTCGATCCAGGGCTGCCACGAACTTTTAATTTGTAAAAAATGCAATATCTGCCAAGCACAATAAAGCAAAGCACAGTATAATGAGCTATGCCTGTATTTCCTTTTTAGAAAAGGGAGTGGCACACTATGGCCACAGCAATAGTAACTGGCTCACAGCCATACCCCTTCATTTACATATTGTCTGCGGCTGCTTTTGCACTGTATCGGCACAGTTGAGTAGGTACAACAAAAATCGAGCGGTCCTTAAAGCCTAAATATTTACCCTCTGGCACTTTACAGAAAAAGTTTGCCAACCCCTGTTTTGGAATAACTTTATTGTGCTATTTAAAAAGGCACCACATTTTTTAAAATGCATTTTCTTAATTTTTAAAAAATAATACAGTTAATTGCTCTCCACTGTACTTTATAGTCTCAACTCCTCTCAAAGAAACATTAATCAAAGCTATGTTCTCTTTTTTTAAATCTGCTAAAAAAACTGTTGTGAATCTGTTTTATTAATGAAAATGCATGCTTCATAATTATTTCAATGTTTTTTGAAGTAGATAAAGTAGACTAATCTAGAGAGAAGATTGCTGTTACCACTAAAATTGACACAAGATGCTTTAAGTAAAAGAAAAGTGATAAATGCAACTGCTGAAGTAATTTTAATATTTTCCCCCTTGAGACAGCATAAAGTATGTTTTCTCATTAAAATTGTTTGTGTCAGTATACTATCTTGCTTTTAACATTTTTCACAGTATTAAAATCCAAACAGCTTTTTCTGAATAATTTTATTGGAATAAGTATTTAGTTCACTTTACACAGTACTCATGAGTTTCTCTCTGCATTTCAGGGTGTGCACTTCAATAATTAAAATTTACAATTCAAATAGTCACAAAAAATTAGTTTGTTAAAATTTTTTTGCTCAATAAAATAGGAAAACATCTTTAAGATAATACTATATAATAGGTAACTTTAGTAATGATACATTCAACATTTACCATAGATCAAATTTCTGAATATTGATTCAAGTACACTACTAAAAATTATTTATGTTCATACTAAGATTTAGATTTTTACTTTTTTCACTTTTTTAGCTTTAAATCTTTTAAATTATGGTGCTAAAATTTCAATTCTTCATTATGGCTTGTCTTTTTAAAAGATTACTCATAGTAAAATTTCAAAATTGTGAAAACCTCACTTTGCATTGATATTAATAATTAATATTAGCATATTGTTTTACCACACGTTTTAAAATTAATGATCTCAGCTGATGAGTAGCAAAGCCTGTGCCATATGAGGGACCAATAGGAAACATTCCGTTTGGCAAACTAGAAACCATGAGCTTGGGTGACCCAGACAACATGACACACATCAAGTTCAGTCGTTTGCTTATAAATTCTGTGCCTATAAAGTAAACTCTGGATTTTAAGACATATTATAAAAGAACTAGAGTCATTTGTACTGCGTGCATAATCCCTCCCATCTTTCCTGACTTTGTCTTCTCAAGGATGAGTAAGAAAGGTAAGAACATGTACTCTTAACTCAGAGTGTTTTGATGTGTCTTTCAGTCATGGTCCCAGAAGAAGAATGATGGGATAGTTGAATTGTGTAACTTGAGGAGGGTTTAACAAAAGGACACTTTACAAAAGTATGGGAAAGAGGAAAGCCTCCAAGCATCTTCCAGGATCCTGAAACTAATTCCAGAAGGAAGAGCTGGTGCCAAAGGATCAGAGGGGAGGGAATAGTTGCAGGGAGCAAGAAAGAAATAACTGTGGGCAAAAGGACATTTGACAGATGCTGTCAACTTGTGGCAACCTTGTTGGAGGATCCTGTGGAATAAATACCTCAGTGACATCACTTCCCTTCTTCCCTCCAATCTTCTGCTAGTGCTCCTCAGTGGCAAAACTTAACTGGAAGCCGAGAGCAAGGGGCATTTGATTTGCTCCATACAGGTCAGTTTTCTGGGACACGGAGCAGAGGGCAGAAGACTGGAGACATTTGGAGGGGAAAATGGTCAACACCCAGAACAACGTTTGAGGGCACTACTGAGAGATTTAGAACTGATTACAGTTAATGACTTTTATGGTCACATAATCACTTTCTCTCTGCCTGGAAAAACAGAGCTAGAGGCATCCGCTGGCAACTCGGAGCTCTGTGCCTCTCACTGCGCAGTCACCAGCCATGGCTGGATCAGGATGCCTTGGCAAAGTTGACCTATGCGTCAGAAAAGCTTCTCTATCTCTCCAGCTCTATTTTCTCTGATATAGGCAGGTATTATTTGGTGCACATTAGTGCAGTACATTTTTACGTATATGTTCGTTCTACGAGCAAAGGGCTACTTTACAGATTTTTTTTTTTAATTGACATTTGTTACCAAAATTCCAGTTAGAGTGTTTTTCTTTTCCTTTGTCTCTATTACACACCTCTTTTTCTTGATAATTTGAATGGAAGAAGAGAAGCAGGGCCAGGAAAGACAAGATCCAGGTTTTTCTAGCTCTTTCTTTTTTGCTAGGATTACAACAATGAATATGACATAGTTTCTGACTTCAATAATTATTATAAACTAAAGTGTAACAGTACATGCTGAGCTTTCACTATGTACCTAGAACTATTTACAAAAATTCAATTGCACATGAGGGTGAAACTTTCAAACGTATTGATGGTATTGACTGGTCTGCAATTGAACATCTGTGATACACAAGCACACCATAGTTCAATTCTGATTTAACCACCTTTGACAAATAACTGTAATACAGGAAATTGCAGGTGACACACTGAACTAAGTATAGTGAGAATGAGCCATGTTTTTCTATGAGGAATTGTGAGAGGGAATGGCTTCTGAGAATAAAAAAAAAAAGAGTGGGAGGTAAAATATAAATAAAAATAAGAAAAAGTAACTTTAGCTAGTACATAATATATACTTGGCATTATCCTAAGAACTTTATTCATAATAACTAGCTTAATTCTTACAACATCCCTAAGAAGTAGTTACTATTTTATTTGTAATTTACACAGCGAAGCTGAGGCACAGAGTGTCTGATATACTTGCTCAAGGACACAGAGAAAGTGAGTAGCATAACTGGGATTAAACCCTGGCATGCCAGCCTGAGACCTGTTCTCTACATCACTCTACAAATTGCCTCTCTATGCATACAGGATCCACATACTGATGAACTGGAGAAACAAGATTATTTATATTAATATATAACTGAGAAGTCAAAGGCCAAATGTTAATTGTCCTAGCATGAGACTGCAGGGATAAAGGGTGAAGGAAAAAAAGGGCAATCTCCAAATGGAATATACAGATTTCATATTTTAAATCCTTTTATTAATTAAAATTACTTCTACAATGATTCGGCAATCCTATATATCCCATAGAATTGAAAGCAGGATCTTGAAGGGATAGTTGCACACACATGTTCATTGCAGCAATAGCCAAAAGGTAGAAGCAACCCAATAGCTATCAACAAATGAGTGGATAAAGAAAATGTGGTATATACATACAATGGAATATTATTCAGCTTTTAAAAAGAAGAAAATTTTGCCACATGCTGCAACATGGATAAAACTTGGGACAATACACTAAGTGAAATAAGTGCATGCCTATGAAACATTTTCTAAGCCTAAACCATGTAAAGCGAAGAAGCGATTACCTTAGGACACATCTTGCTAACAGATGCCCACAATAAATAGAAATAAAGTACATATGCTCACATAGTTGAAAGCTATGGCAGATTGATGCTGAGATGTTGTGTAGTTCCTGCAGAAGGAGCTTGGAGGTGCCATTCTTGCTGCTCAGGCTGTGCACTGCCTCTATAAAAGCTTATCAAAAAACAAATGCTGAACACTATTTTAACTTTTCACTTTTTTTTTTTTTTTTTTTTTGGTAAAAGCAAAAATCCTCTTAGGATTTATTTCAGTTAGCAAAATCAGGTACCAGTGTAGGTCTTTCCATAAGACTGAAGTGGCATAAAGTGAACTTTTGAAAAGTGGGGTGCACCTGTACTGCAGATTCCCCTTTATGAGGTATCTAAAGCAGTGAAATTCATAGAAACAGAAAGTAGGATGGTACTTGCGAAGGGCTTGGGGAAGGGAGAAATTGGGAGCTGTTCAATGGATATAGAGTTTCAGTTTTGGGGTTTTTTTTTTAAGATCTTTTTTTTTTTTGATGTGGACCATTTTTTGAAAGTCTTTATTGAATTTGTTACAATATTGCTTCTGTGTTATGTTTTTTGGTTTTTTGGCCACGAGGCATGTGGGATCTTAGCTCCCTGACCAGGGAGCGAACCTGCACCCCTGCATTGGAAGGCAAAGTCTTAACCGCTGGACCGCCAGGGAAGTCCCGAGTTTCAGTTTTGCTAGATGAAAAACTTCTAGACAGCTGCTGCACAACAATGTATATATAGTTAACACAACTGAACTGTACAGATTAAGATAATAAATTGTTTTTAACCACAATTAAATATATGTCTATATATCTATCTATAGAAGATAGATAGATATACAGAAGTTAAATTACTTCCACAATCTTCTTTGCAGACTAGATATACATGAGTAGTATCAGCAATAGTCATTTATATTTAGGAAAATTAAAACCTTATTGTGTAGTAAAAAAGAGAAACAGCTTTGAAATTATGCAGACTTGGAATCAAATCCTAGCCCTCCCTTACTTCTGTGTGGCCATGGACAAATTACTTAAATTTATAAGCTTTGGCGGTTTTTTTTTAATCTAAAAATTGGAGGTAACATATAATTCAAAGGATTCATAAAGATAACATTTATGGGAACACTTGGTGTCTTGCAGATGCTCCAGAATTGTTAATATCTGCCCTTGATGTTTACATGAGGGGAAAGGCTTATGAAAGGGAGATTTCTTGAAATAATGACTTTTTGATCCAGGACTGTAATAGGAAACAACTTTATATAGCAGTTGAAAATGTGACTCTGAATTCAGATGCACAGTTTGTAGCCTAGATCCACTAGTTACTGACCAACCACATGGCACTAGGAAAACTGCTTAACCCCTTCAAGGGTTGAGCCACACTCATCTCAACTGTAAAACATGGATGATAATAAATGTACTGACTCTATAGAATGTGTAGCAGACACTATAAAGTGAGCGCCAAAAAAATATATTCCAGAGAAAGACAAATATAGGATATTACTTATATGTGGAATATCAAAAATGATACAAATGAATTCATTTACAAAACAGAAATAGACTCACAGATGTAGAAAACAAATTTATGGTTACCAAAGGGGAAGGGAGGAGGGATAAATAGATAGATATACAGAAGTTATGATGCTGAGCATATCCTAGAAGAAGAATGCATTGGTATCAATCTGCATGTAAGTCATAGTTTGGGATTAACATATACATACTAGTATATATGAAATAGATAAACAACAAGGACCTACCTACTGTATAGCCCAGGGAACTATATTCAATATCTTGTAATAATCTACATTGGAAAAGGATCTGAAAAAGAATATATATATGTATATATATAATTGAATCTCCTGTACACCTGTAACTAACACAGCACTGTAAATCAACTATACTTCAATAAAAAAATATTCCAAAACCCTATCTTTCCCTTAGGCTTTCTCTACTATAGAGGAAAATAAAGAAAATAAATATGTGTTTTCCCATACTTTCCTATAATTTAAGGGTGACCTGTGATCCAGTTCTCAATTATATGTAAGAAAGTGCCTGGGTATTCCTTCTAGCAAGATTTTCTTTTTCTTCTTAAGAAATAGACTAGTGTCTGCAATCAGCCCTTAGGCCTGTCAGCTTTTGGCCTTTCCCTTTTTCCTCTTGGAATTCAGGCAGAAGACCTGGAAGTGCAAAAGTTGATGTATAGAAAAGAATAAAGATCGTTATATCACTGATGAGTTGCCACATAAGCCTTAGACTGCTTATCCCAGAATTTCTTGTCATTATGGATTAAAAAAAAACCAAAAACCCTCTATTCTTTTAGACACCGTACAAGCTTATCGCAAGCATTAAAGGAAGCAAAGGGAGGAAAACACTTAGCATGGTGACTTGCCTGCAGCAAATTATTATTGACAGGCATGTATGCCTAGATGAATGTGGATCTCACAAACCCTCTATTTCATATTCTATGATGCCGAGCATATGCTACAAGAAGAATGCATTGGTATCAATCTATATGTAAGTCATATTTGAATGTTTTTATCACTTTCCTAACCTTTGCCAATAAATACATAATTATGAAAAGCCAATTGTATTACAGGCTTCCTCAATTTTTACAGAGTTACTTTCCATTATATTCTGATTGATTGGTTGAACAGTGAGGAAAATAGACATTCAAGAATGCCTGAGAATATATTGTAAAATCTTCCAAAGAGTGTGTAAAAAAATCATTTCTGGGATAGATTTTACTGTTGCATTAAAAAAAAAATTGGGGGCTTCCCTGGTGGCGCAGTGGTTGAGAATCTGCCTGCTAATGCAGGGGACACGGGTTCGAGCCCTGGTCTGGGAAGATCCCACATGCCACGGAGCAGCTGGGCCCGTGAGCCACAATTGCTGAGCCTGCGCGTCTGGAGCCTGTGCCCCGCGACGGGAGGGGCCGCGATAGAGAAAGGCCCGCGCACCGCGATGAAGAGCGGTCCCCGCACCGCGATGAAGAGTGGCCCCCGCTTGCCGCAACTGGAGAAAGCCCTCGCACGAACCGAAGACCCAACACAGCCAAAAATAAAATAAATAAATAAATAAATAAATAAATAAGAAAATCCTTGAAAAAAAAAAAGAATTTAAAAAAAAAAAATTGGATCTGCATCTGGTTTGGACTATTTTGATGAGCTTAAAATATCTTGGGGGGAGTAGAGTGTGTATACCATATGCTCAAGCCTTAGTTCATTGATTAGTTTATTGAGCTGAGCTGACTTCCTAGTGTAAAGCTGATTCATTTTGTGATTCATCATAGAGAAAGCTAATAAGTTGAAATGCTCTTTCTACTATTATGGAAAATGTATGTTTCTTAATGGGCTTTATAATAGTGTAGTTTTCAACCATGACTTGCTTTCCTTAAACTATCAAGATGAAAATTAAAGTAGCATTTAATCTAAAATGATACATTCAATGAAGTAAAGATGTGACTGGCTCTTTGAAAGCATATGAATCAAATCATATTTCTAGAGTTCCATTATTTACTGAACCAATTCCACTGTAGACTGTGTTTTCAAGAAAAGGTTGCAACAAAACTTCCTAGCATACATGATTTGTTTGTTTGTTTTGTAATGTGATTTTTGACTTTTCCCCAATTAAAAGGTAGGACTTAATTCAGTTACTTATTTCCTAGAAATTCCTATGGTATCTGGCCTTGCCAACATCTACAAGTTTATCTAGTGCCATTTCAAAGACCCTGGGTGTTCACAACAAAGAATCTTGGCATAATTTTTTATTTTGGCTTAGATTATTCTTTTCCCTACAGTTTGCTTTGTTGGCCCATTCTTATATTGTAGATCTAAGCTTAAGTGTAATCTGAAAGAGGAATCCTCTGACTACTCTGTAAATGTGGGACCCCCTTCATTATTCTCTGTTCTCTATATATGATTGATCTGAGGCCCATTATTCACTTTGTAGCACTTATTATAAGCAGTAACTTTTATAAGTATATACACACATATTTATTAATTGATTAATAGATCATCCCCTAAGTTGTAGCTTCAGATAGTCAGGGGCCAAAATAGCTACCACATAAGACAAAATTAATAACTATTATTTGAAAGAATCATTGAAATAATGATTCAAAAGAGAAGACTCATAATTATACCTTGTTACAATACAACAAATGTACAAAATTTTTCTTTTAAAAAAGTATGGAATGCAATATATATATATATAATCAGGTAAATGGGCAGTATTTAATGTTACCATCAGTTAGAAAAAAAAGGAAGTGGATCGAATGAAAATTCAATTAAACAATACAACAAATGCAGGAAAACCGGAAAATAAAGAATATTAAAGAAAAAATTAAAGATTGATAAACATGACATGAATTGATAAACACAGGCAAGCAATTAAAGAATAAAAGAGAAAAATCACTTATAAAACAAGAGAGAATAAAAAAGATAACTCATGTAACCAAAGTTGTAAATCTAAGGAAGATAAAACATCAACTAGAGAAATAATTGAGACATTTTAGAATACTTTGTGCAATTACACAATAGTAACAAGGCAACATGAAATAGGCACGATTGACATAAAAGTATTAGGTATGCCAACAACAATGTGAATCAAGGGGAAAAGGCACTGGAGTCAGAGACATATAACAAGGGATTATTTTACATTTCAAGGAATAGACTAGAAATAAATTTTAAAAACCTCTCAATTTGACTTTTCCAGAAAATATATTTTAAAATCTGAAAAGAAAAAAACACACAAAACTATAGGCCTATTGCATAAAATATATTACATATATTTTATATAAAATTCTAGCAAATAAAATTCAGCATTAATTGTTCCATACCAGACAGAGAATATTACTTGCTACATATGGCCAAGATCTTCTGAATGATAATTAACTCAAGAAGGTTGTGAGATGTAGCTTCCCAGAGGGTTTTCCCGAAGTTAAATTTCCATTTCCACAGGCTATTTGATATGATATCTCATACATATGACAATTTAAAACAATATTTTTAGCTCAATAACTTAAGCAATAAATGTGCACATGCACAAATATACTTTTAATATTTCAAGGAAAATAACAATTGGAAAAAAATGATTTATACATTATTTATTTCAGGCAATTTTACCATTATTGAAGTTATTTCAAACCAAGTTAAGTAATGAAGGAACATACACGTAATAAGCGGTTTTCAAAAATAGTATTTTTGAATTCATAAAGATTAATTCCAAGTTGAATATTCTATGCTTATTCAATCTTCAATTTTTCTCTACCACAAGAAAATTTTATGGAGTACATTTTATTCACAGTCATCTTGAAAAGCTTATTTAATGATTTTATGGATGCCTTAATTCTACTATCTGAAAAACTCCTGGCTATGAAGGTAGGAAATGGATCCATGTCAGGGAAGGAAATTCATTGTCAACATGTGCTTAAATAGTGGCAATGCTTGATGCATTATTTCATTTAATTCCTGCAGTCTCCCTATGAGGTAGTTATTTTATTTTAAATTAGGTACTGAAGGTTTTGGTACTAGAGTTATCTGTGCAGGTCATGCTGTTGGTAAATAACAGAGTGAGACTTGAACTTAGATTAACCTGACTAAATACAGTGTGTGTGTGTGTGTGTGTGTGTGTGTGTGTGTGTGTGGTGTGTTTCCATCTTTCATGGTTTGATATGGAGAAGGATAAAAGAAATGTGGTTAACTCTATTAAAAGCAAAATAAATTAACCACAAGTCACAGAAACATTAAGTATGGTAGCTCTCCAGCAAAGAAAACCATAAACAAGACAAAAAGACAATCCTCAGAATGGGAGAAAATATTTGCAAATGAAGCAACTGACAAAGGATTAATCTCCAACATTTACAAGCAGCTCATGCAGCTCAATACAAAAAAAAAAAAAAAACCCAATCCAAAAATGGGCAGAAGACCTAAAAAGACATTTCTCCAAAGAAGATATACAGGTTGCCAACAAACACAGGAAAGGATGCTCAACATCACTAATCATTAGAGAAATGCAAATCAAAACTACAATGAGATATCACGTCCCACAGGTCAGAATGGCCATCCTCAAAAATCTACAAACAATAAATGCTGGAGAGAGTGTGGAAAAAAGGGAACCCTATTGCACTGTTGGTGGGCATGTAAACTGATACAGCCACTACGGAGAACAGTATGGAGGTTCCTTAAAAAACTAAAAATAGAACTACCATATGACCCAGCAGTCCCACTACTGGGCATATACCCTGAGAAAACCATAATTCAAAAAGAGTCATGTACCACAATGTTCATTGCAACACTATTTACAATAGCCAGAACATGGAAGCAACCTAAGTGTCCATCGATAGATGAATGGATAAAGAAGATGTGGCACATATATACAATGGAATATTACTAAGCCATAAAAAGAAATGAAATTGTGTTATTTGTAGTGAGGTGGATGGACCTATAGTCTGTGATACAGAGTGAAGTAAGTCAGAAAGAGAAAAACAAATACCATATGCTAACACATATATATGGAACCTAAAAAAAAAAAAAAAGGTTCTGATGAACCTAGGGGCAGGACAGGAATAAAGACACAGACGTAGAGAACGGACTTGAGGACACGGGGAGGGAGAAGGGTAAACTGGGATGAAGTGAGAGAGTAGCATTGACATATATACACTACCAATTGTAAAATAAATAGCTAGTGGGAAGCAGCTGCATAGCACAGGAAGATCAGCTTGATGCTTTGTGACCACCTAGAGGGGTGGGATAGGGAGGTTGGGAGAGAGATGCAAGGGGAGGGGTTATGGGTATATATTTAAACATATAGCTGATTCACTTTTTTATACAGCAGAAACTAACACAACATCATAAAGCAATTATACTCCAATAAAGATGTTAAAAAAATGGTGGCTCTCAATGTGAAATATTCTTATAAACATCATGAATTATTTTTCTAAATGATATTGTTTTAGAACAATATTTTATTTCCAAATTGCTGAAATACCACCATAAACATACTATCATTTTGAAAATACATTAACAAAGTAACAAAGTGAAGCCAAATTGCCCTCAGGATAGATGAGAGCAGCTATTAATGAAATAGGACTTTCAAAAATCATAAAAATAACAAGTAACAACAGACTTAAACATTTTCTAGTAAACTGTGAAAAATGGAAATAATCAACCTATTTGTGATAATCACAATCACAAAGTGCTTGAGGAATCTTACTATTGTTTTAATTCCTATTCAAATAGATTGGAGTATAAATATGATTTCTTTGGTAACACCTTTTAATAGTCACAAGACAAACAAACAAAAACCTTGGACTCAGCTTTTCTCTTATTGCCATCATCACCTTTTCTACTGAATATTTCTAACTTTCTTCTAAATATAAAAAAATCTTCACTAAGTTTTCACCACAGAGTTTTGATGGATATTTACCCAAGGATATATTAACAACTTTCAGGTTTTAAAATGTTTTCTGTTCTGTTTGTTTGTTTCATGAAACTCTGGCTATACAAATGCTAATCATTTGACATATGTTATACCTGGTCTTTTTATAGAAACAAACAAAAGAAAAGTGGTTTAGAGTCAAACAGCCCACTATCCATCTACTATATCCAATCGCATTAAATAAATCACCTGAGTTTTCCATTCATCAGTTCCAGAACAACTGAATATTGTCCAAGTATTCTGAATCTCATCTTGAATATCTAAGTCAAAAGTCCTTCCAGTATATGAAAAACCATCTGTTACTCATTTCTATTTCAAGGACTTCTTCTAGACACAGCATAATATTATATATTAGTCTTAAGAATTACTGTAGAAACATTTGAAGTGATAAGACCCAATTTTTGGAATTAAGAATCATCAAGAAATTTCAAATATAGTTGATGTTACGGAGAGTAATAAGATGACCTCATCTCACCAGAGTCAATATTTTTCATTTCTATTACTGGTTTTCAAACTATAGGAATATTTTATCCATTCTTTCAATGTGACCTTTTTGAAGTAAATACTAGAGCTCATTCTCTAAAGGGATTCCTTCCTTGGTGCATGTGCAGTGGTGGATGACATATGTAAATGTGCAATGGGATACCTGGGTTCTCCAAGAAGAAAGTCAACACGGGATTAGATATGTAAGAGCTTTACTGGGGGTAATTCCAGATGAATTACCATTACCAGCTTTACCTTGCATGATTTTCTGAAATAAAATTTGGAGATAATATAGGTAAATCATATATTTCTACACTTAGATGATCAGTTTTTCAGGAAGTGATAATAATAACTCCTTGACTAAATACATCTTCCCCAGTCTGTCTTCTATACTGATGCTTCCAGTTAAGCAATAGAGGAGAGATACTGTCTCTGGAAGACCTTTGTTAAACACTCAAACACCTTTTCATAATGATGGGAGGTTCCAGGGAGTCTTCACTGCCTTCCTTCTGCTAGAACGGATGAGTTTTTCTGAACTGTAATATCCACTTATTTTTGTATGTTTTACCATTTATAAGGCATTAGGGGACCTTATTTCATTTGATCTTCGCAATGTCAAGAAGTAGCTAAAGAGTACCACTAGTCCCACTGCACAGTTAAGAAAACAAGAATTAGTTATTTTTTGAAAGTTAAAGAAGTACTCAATTAAGGCCAAAGATATGAGCCTTTTCAAGGCTAATTCCAGAGCTCTTTCTAACACAAGGCCATTCTTTTCCAACTGGTGTTCCTTCACTTTGACCAGCCCAGACAATCTAGCCCTGTGGGATGTGAGGAAGGAGAGAGGGTTCTTGCTGAGAGAAGGGATTGATCCTACAAGAACAAATGTCCTTTGAATAAAGGAATATCTGAGGTCATTTGGCCTGGTGGGCAGTAAGGAAACAAAGGAGCAAAGAAATGAAGGTATTGAGAGGTAGAAAGGGAAGGCTCCAGACTCCCTAGATGTGGTCTACCTGTTGCCACGTGGAAGATCCAATACATTTCACCAAGACATTACACAAATTTAACATCATAGTAAAGTACTGCAGGATTGAGTAGTATACAGCACAATATATGTCATTTTTAACTCTACCAACTAATTTGATTACTGTAATAATGTTCTGACTAAATTAATTTTAGAAATTGAGGAAATTGGGACTCAGTGAGGTTTAGTGATTTTGATAGAAGTCATCAGCTAGCAAGCCAGAGCTAAAAATAGAACCAGCTTTTGACACCTATTTCTATTTCATTTCCTCTACATAAATCTCAGTGAACTGTATTTGTTGTGCCTAAGACATTCTGGTCCTTTGAATCCTATTGACAACATTAAAAATAAAAATAAGAATAATATTTGAATATCAAAATTCTTATGAAACATAAGGTACTAGGTAAAAGTTAAGCAATCTTCTTAATAGATATATTTCACTTTTCATGATGGTTCATAGTTAACTTTTTTCCTGTAAATCTAGGCTCAAAATGGCATTTTCTTTGAATTTCAGTATTTTATCTTCTCAAGAAAAACTTAGAATGTCATATATTAAATAATGACAGATTTTAATGTAGGTTAAACTTTATCAACTTTTATACCAAACAAGCAATAAAAATAAGGTTTTAAAAATTGAGTAATTGTAGTTATGCTAAAGTAATTTGTAGTTACAACACCAAGATTGCAGCTTACCATTAATTCATTGGGGGTATAATTATTTAACAATGTTGATAGAAGAATTAGCAGGAGAAAGAGCCTAGTGAATGAAATATGATTTGTTTATTTATTTTTCAAGTCATTAGTGGGAATACGAAAGCATTAACATAAGGCCACAGCAGTATTTGTCTATCAAAAAAAAGTGCCTATCGAATTTTTGTAATAACTACCTGAATATCAGGAAATGTTAAAATCATAATACATGTCAAGTGTAGGACAATACCTCAATATAAATTTAAGCTACACAATGTTGGTAAAATATATTGAATTTGTTTTGATAAAAATATATACAAGGATAATTTACATTGTCAGGAGCTGAACTGAGAGAGAGAGCTGAGCCATCAAGTGTCCGAGTAGTGCATTAAACAACAAACCCAAAATGAAAGAGTTAAACCTTTAACTACTTACTGCTATGATATAAGCTAGAGTCTGAAAGAGGAAAAAGCTCCAACTCCCCCTTTCACTTCTCCAAAATGGCACATCAGTCTGGTGTCAAGTGGATTAACACAGAAGCGAGGGTTGGGTCGCTCAGGGTCTGAGGAAGCCCTTAACAAAAGGCCCTGGCAGTTTCACGGACCCTGGGTTGGGAGGAGCGCAAAGATAAAGGACTAGGAGTGAACAAGTACTGGGTCAGACTGGGTAAAATTGCCTTCAAGTTTTCTGCCTCTTACTTCCTAACGAGGTCACAGCAGAGGTACCTCTACCCAAGGCCCCACATGAAGACGTGGGGAAGAAGATGCCTGGGCTAGGAATGAAAATATGAGAAGACCACACCAGGTAAGGGGCTCTGAACCCTTGCCTGCAACTTCCCTCAGAGCCTGCAGTGCACTGGCTGTGCCCCGATTCTGGTGTGGGGAAGGCAGCTTTCCCAGTGAGGACTGCCAGGTAAAGCCTTTGTAATTGCCTATGGTTGGGCCTGAAAAATCATACATAAGTTTGTAAACAGAAGCCAGACTCCTCATACATAGTACTCTTGCTATGGAGCCAAAATATATTCCATTTCTTTTTATTCTAAAAAGTAAAATGAAAGATACTTCATAATGAATACAAACAACCAACTATTCCTTTATTTTCAAGATACATCTTTATTTTCAGTGATTGCAAGTATGGGACTTGATAGGTCTGATAAAGGAACTTAAAAGTTTTCTATTATATTTTTAAGGCATAGGAATTTTACTTTACTAATTCACTCACTTCCAGGGTGATTTCATCTAGTAAACACTATCTAAATGCTAATGACTCTGCAGTCCCCATCTCTTCCATGAACTCTACCCCCAGCCACCAACTTAAAACATGTTGACTTGGTTCTCCAGAGGACATCATAATCTTGCCCCAAGCTCTTGATTTCTGTCTTCTCAAACATACTCCCTCTTTAGTCTTCTCCATTTTAATAAAATGTAACATCATCCTTCAGGTTTGCAGCTCAGGCTAAACACCTTGGGTGTATCCCTGACCAAACATTTAATTCAAGTGCAAATCTTGTTGGCTTTTCCTAAAATTCTACTAAGTTTATGGGTACTTCCTAGCACTTCCAAAGCTCTGTTCACAGTAACAATTCACCATCATATCCTGCCTGTACCGAATAGACTCTTCATTTTCCTCTTCTTTTCTCTGAGCCAGAGTGATCCTTTTGAAATGTATGCAAATAAGATCATCCCAATCCTCTGCTCAAAACATTTTAATGACTTCCCATCTCTTTCAAGTAAAAATCCCAAATCCCTAAAATGGCCTACAAGGCTACATGAACTGACCTGGTACTACCCTCCAGACTTTATCTACTTCCACTCCGTTCCCCATCATTCCCACCTTGGCCATTCTCATTTCCTTGCAATTTGCTCAAGTACGCCACTCACACTCCAGGCCACACTTTGTACTTGCTCTCCCTTCTGCCTGAAAAAGCCTCCTTCTGATATCTTCATGATTAGCCTCTTCTCTTTCTTCAGGTCCCTGTTCTAATATCACCTTATCAAAGAGGCCTTCCCTTAACCTACTGAAATAGCAACATCTTTTTTCCCTTTCACTGAAATTGATAACCCCTTACTCTACTTAAGTTTTCTCCATGGGTTTTGGTGACAATATTAATCAAATAATTAATCCCAGATTCTTTTTCTAAATTTTCCATTAAAATGTTACTATAGTTAAGTATTTTTTACATAGTATTTCTAATGAACAAAATGGTTGTGTTAAAAATCAGAACTAGTGTTCAACAAATTCCTTTGAGTTTATGTTCTTCCAGTATACACTTTAACTAAGATGAAGCCATTTCTAATTTTCTCAGTGGTCAATATATGGAACTAAAGTTTACCTTTAAGTAAAATATAATTATTATAGGGAAAAAACTAATTTATGAGATATTTTGTTCAGTTGAAACAAACTCCTCAAACATTTTACTCATTCAGCTATTCATTCAACCATTTATATGCAGAATATTTTCATTATGTTCATTTTATATATAAGGTTCTAAGTTAGCCATCCCATATGCAAAGTTAAATAAAGCGTAGCCCTTGTCCTTACCTTTACCAGAACTTGATGTCTAAATCTAATCATATTTGTGATCTAATCAATAAAGCAGGCCCAGATAAACTATCCTTATTAGCAGCAGTATTTAAAATGACCTTATATGTTATGTTTTTTTGCAGGAGCTGTTTGTCTTTAAGTGATTTTCTAATGATTCTGATTTTTCAGCAATTCAGATGATGTTTCTTAATTCCACACAGCGAAGTTGGATATTATCCTTTATGTTTTTCCCTTGCAAGAAACTGCTTTGAGGCCATTTAGAAGAAGACTAATTTGTTCTTGCAATATCTTGCCAAGCTAGTTGACATAATTTTTTTCTACCTATATCTTTTGCAAGATGGATACATTCATATTTCAAGAACCTAAACTTATACAATATTTGCTGTAATTATTAAATCATGAAGAACAGAACTACTTGCACTATTTTTTTTAAGGAGGACTAAATTCATATCCAGTTGACTTTGCATGTATATATACTAATAACAGAAAATGTGTGCATTTTCTTCACTGATTAGATTTTCTATTCTTCTTCCGTGGAGAATTTCTTTACAGCAGTGATAAGTCCTAACAACTAGATCACTATATTAGGTATTTTAATGTACAAGAACATAAAATTATGTTAGGTAGGTTAGGTATTTTATATAACATATGTTCTAGTTATAGAGAATATATTTTCAAGTGCCTTGACAGCTGATTCCCCTATTTTAGAGAAGACAGGAAATTTGGCAAATCAAGGAATGATCAAGCAATTTTAATAACCATCCATACTGAAATAAGTTTAATTTATTTTTTTAACTTGTCAGTTTATATCTGTATCATCGAAAGATATCTCAAATTAGATTTTAAGTAGTGATGAAACGGATATTAATTATGACAAGATAACTTGACTACACTATGGTTTGAATCACATCAAAATTGAATATATTGATATATATATATATAAATTTCAAAACATTGCCAAATGACTTTCTATTTCTATAACTAACTTGTGGTTTTTAATCTCAAGTCAAAATTATCTCCTAGACTCATGATGCCTACTTGTACTTTCCCAGAAACTAAGAAAGAAGAGATATAAAAAAGAACGAAACAAGTTCCATTAATTGTAGAAACTTACAATTTTGTTAGTTATTTTGACAGTCACCTAAAATATCACTAATTACTTTAGAATGTGAAAATTATATGATTTTTTTAGTCAGTATTATAAAAATGTGTTTAACTTAGAAAAAGTGATAAATTTAGAAAGCTGCTAAGAATTTTTCTTATAAGATTATTATTTTTTATAAGTTTCCTTATTGTTTCCTTAATTTTCACCAACATATCAAATATAACCAACTGTTTTTAAAATTTTAAAGTAGATGTAAAGTACTGCACATTAGGTGGTTAGCAATGAAATATCTAATCAAAATAACTATATAAAAGACAAAAAAAGGAGTGTGTAGGTAAAATAGTCAATTTTATACTTTGATGTTAGCTTCGTTTAGACAAAATGATACAAAAAGGAAAATTGGAAAAGAACATATGGTACATCAGAACTCATCAAGAAAAACGTTAATGACTCTGAAGATTAGAGACAGAAGTCTAAGCTACCCAATTTAGATAACTGGTCAAAATGCTGCTAAGAATTCTAAATCACATCATTAAATTTGGGATAGTTTTGTGAAAAAAGAAAACCATCAGCACTGCATGCAGACTTTTAATAGAGCTTTTCTATAAACCTTATTCTTTTATATTTATGTAGTCTACACATTATAATTATTGCTCATAATTTCACTTACAAAGAGTTAAGCCACAGGTAATGTAGAAAAGACACTCTATAAAAGATCATTCTTGCCTGAATTTATTCTTACTATATAAGTTGAAGAATGGTGATTTTTCTAACTCTCATTCTTTGACAATGATCAGTTGGCATTCTACTGTAAGAGTCTTCCCTTCTCTCTGAATTTATTTGTTTGCTTGGTTTTTACTGTTACTATGTAAATCATGAATTCTTTTATGTTTGTTGTGATTTTTTTTCATTGACCAGATCTCTTTTCATTTATTTTCACAGCATCCTTGGGTAGCAACAAAATCATTTAGAAAACTGTAATGAAGTGAGTCACTTACTCTTTTAAAATATTTAGTATACTGTATATAAGTAACAAATATAATTCTTCCCAATTATTTTTAATTTTACAAGAAAATATTCCCAGTGTTAACTTGATAGTAAAAACTGCTATATATCTGTATTGCCCTGCTGCACATCTCTGGTATCCACAATAATTTTTCTAAATACCCATTGTGTTTTAATCCATAACTGTCATTATTTTTTTTTGAAGATATACTTTCCCAAATTTGGCCAACAGTGGGAAATTTTTCAAAACTGGTTCTTGTGTCATTTGGACAGGACCCCTCATTTTTGAGTGTTTGCATACTTTCTGACACAATAAGATATTCCAGAATCATCTTCTACTTTCCCTGGAATTGGCCATTTCTCTAAGTACTCCTATTTTACATTTAATAGGGAACAGTATTTAGAAAACAAGATACAGTGGTAAGGTGTGCTCACTGTGGCTGTAGTTTCATTGCTTCTATCCTTTCAGAGTACAGAAGCAGGAATTATGTATTGTAGGGCTGAGCAAATTTGTAAACACAGGGATATTTCTGGGAGCCAGAGTTCTCACTATGGGAGAAAAGACAAATAAATATAGAATGGGGAAAGAAAAAATCTTATTGTATTTAGTTGGCATTAGATATATCAGCATAAAATGATAAATTTTTGTCAATTGAATTTATTTTTATGTAAAGAAACCTTTAGCTTTTGAACTCATCCCAGTTTTCTCAATTAATAGACTTTCCACTTCTGTTCCCATTAACATGAATGAAAATTTTACAATTGTTTTTAACAGAACACTATTCTCACAAGATGCTTTAGGGTTGAATAAAGATTTTGTAGTCATTAAGTTTGGAAAATACTGTATTCTCTATTTCCTTTCTGGTGATAGATGATACACAGTAGCATTTTAAAGCTCCTAAGAAGTCTAGCATTAAAAGAGTCTATCTAACCACTTTCCTTAAACTATTTAATCACAGAATCCTTTTCCCATTTAGAAAAAGGAAAATCTAATCAAACTGGTATTACACAGAATATATTTTAAGAAATGTTCTTCTATATCATTTCTACAGAAATATGTTCTTGAGTTTGTCAATGTGGTCTCCTTAAAAGCGAGCAAAACTAGAGGGAACACATTATTTTCACATGTGCAAACTGTACACAAGGATTATTTGCTGCCTTAAAAAAGGAGAAATCCAAGGATAAATTTTTCTGGCAAGATCCAAAGGAAATTTCAGCCAGAGTCTGCTGATGGGACTCTTCACTGCCTCCAGTTTACAGCTTATAGGTGATGATTCAATAAGGGAAACCCTCCTGCACTGTTGGTGGGAATGTAAATTGATACAGACACTATGGAGAACAGTATGGAGGTTCCTTAAAGAACTGAAAATAGAACTACCATACAACCCAGCAATCCCACTACTGGGCATATACACTGAGAAAACCATAATTCAAAAAGACACATGCACCCCAATGTTCATTGCAGCACTATTTACAATAGCCAGGACATGGAAGCAACCTAAGTGTCCATCAACATATGAGTGGATAAAGAAGATGTGGCACATATATACCATGGAATATTACTCAGCCATAAAAAGGGATGAAATTGGGTCATTTGCAGAGACATGGATGGACCTAGAATCTGTCATACAAAGTGAAGTAAGTCAGAAAGAGAAAAACAGGTATCGTATATTAATGCATATATGTGGAATCTAGAAAAATGGTACAGATGCACCTATTTGCAGGGCAGGAATAGAGACACAGATGTATAGAACAAATATGTGGATGGGGGAGGGGGAGTAGGATGAATTGGGAGATTGGGATTGACATATATACACTACCATGTGTGAAACAGATAGCTAGTTGGAACCTGCTGTATAGTGCAGGGACCTCAGCTCAGTGCTCTGTGGTGACCTAGATGGATGGGATGGGGGTGGGGGTGGGAGGGAGACCCAGGAGGGAGGAGATATATGTATACGTATAGCTGATACACTTCGTTGTACAGCAGAAACTAATACAACATTGTAATGCAACTATACCCCAATTTAAAAAATAATATGTGTTTACAGTACTAGTCAGTAATTAAATAATCCAAAAGCCTTATCCAAAGCCTCTTTTTCATACCAAATCCAGGAGACAAATAAATTGCTGCTTCCTCAGTCTTAAAAACAATTGTCTTTCCTTATTTAACTGCAACGATTTCAGTGTAGGAAGACTTGGAATTACAATATGACAAATATTACTATATGTCTAAGAGCCGTGTTCACTAAATATCTACACATCTGTTGTTGAGAAATTGGTTTCATCCTTGGATAGATAAAGAGTAGTTGGAAACGTAGAAATTGAAGTAGGTATATGTAATATAATTATTGCTAAAGACTATACTCATTATTGTCTTTTTAAAAAATATTTATTTATTTATTTGGCTGCTCCAGGTCTTACTTGTGGCACATGGGACCTTCATTGCCATGGGTAGAATCTTCGTTGTGTCATGTGGAATCTTTTAGTTGTGGCATGCTGGATCTTCAGTTGTAGCATGTGGGATATGGTTCCCTGACCAGGGATGGAACCCAGGCCCCCTGCATTGGGAGTGCAGAGTCTTGGCCACTGGACCACCAGGGAAGTCCCTCATTATTGTCTTACACAAATTAAAACTCACAGAAATTCTTTGCATATCCTAGATAGACATACAATTTCTTTTGTTAGATGGATAAACCAGTACAAGCCAGTATTTCTTAAAACTGCATAATACCTTTAATAAATGAGAGAATACACAATTTAAGTGATCCTGCTTCTTTTACTATTTTGTTTCTCTCCTGGTTTTATATAAAGAAATTAGGAACATATTAAAAGTTGTCTAAGTCATTTCTTCAAATTTCTCTCAGTTCTCAATATGCACAAAAGCTCTAAAATTAAGATATCTTGAAGAAATTCATTGATATATGTACTTTTTCATGATTTTTATACTGCTTTATTTAATATAGGTGGCACTGTATCTTCAGTTTAAAAAATAAAAGTGTTTGCTCTGCAACTATTCACTCAGCCCTTTCTATTTGCTAGATATAATCTTAGAGGTTTAGAACACAAAAAGTGAAGAATACATGCGCCCTGCTTATAGTATAGATGCTTGTAGTATAAAAAGAAGGCAGGCATGAAATGAGATATATGAGTGGAGAGTGTCAGAGGAACCATAAAAATATAATAAATGAAGCATTATGGAGCACAGCAAATGAAGAGATTGGTAATACCTATAATGTTTGTAAAAACTGATGCTTTTCTGAATTAATTTTCAACAATTTCACCTTAACCACCAGTTAAAATCCTGTGAAGACATGGTACATTGTATTCTAAAATTCAGGAAAAACACTAATACGTGAATTATAAAATTTCACGAACAGAAATACCACTGTATTTCCTTACATTAAATTCAGAATAGTGGCAAAGGTAAGGCCTCTGTGGTAATAGAAGGACCAATGCTCTGGAAGGAGCTGTATTCATTGAGAGACTTGGCATGTAGCATCCTTTTTCTATTTATTCAGTCCTGGTTCAGGAGAGGGTTGAGAAGGCAAAGAATGCCATAGACTTAAAACTCAGTTGCTTTAGAAGTAAGATAAAGATGTTGGGTTATATGATTCTTAAAGGGCCCTTGAAGCTTAAGACTTTATATATCTAATCCTAATTCCATTAAGTATGAAGAGGGCAGAATGCAGAAGAGGCAAGAAGCAGCAGGAGCTGGGCCCAGTAGATCGCAGGACTGAATAAATTCTGACAACCAAGTGGAAACTAAGGTGTATTGGCCCCTGTAGGCAAAGGACAGAAATTATGGGGGGCGGACAGAGTTGGGGAGAGGTGCATAAGAATGAAAAGGCCAGGTGAGGACTCCTTTCCAGTCCTTTCTCCATCATCACTAAAAAATGGCAAGAACCTGGATATTACATCAGATACTAAAAAAATCCTATCCTTACTCTGATTTTCCATGCAATAGCACAGGAAAGCCAAACACCTACACTTATACCCCCACTCCTTGTTGAACTGCAAGCACACAGAGCAAGGAGCTGAACAGTCAACATGGAGAAAGCACCCTCTCTAGACCAGATTACAGGTTTCTCTTTTTGCTTTGATGAAATGTTCCTGGGCTCAGGGGAAAATATTCCACAAATCTGAATGAAATCTCTTTGGTCTGAAATTTGTGCATAAACCTGGAAGGAGGTAGTTTTCATGGGGTTTGGGGTTTTCTGATGAAAATTTCAGTGTTCTGATTTGTTTCCCCTAGGAATCTTCACAGATAAGCCTGTGTGAAAGTTCCCAGCAGATATTTCATTTTATTTGCTTTCCTTCTTTCTCTTGTGGCTTATTTTTATCTTTCTCTTTCAAACTCACACAGCCTAGTCCCTCAGAGCTATGTGTTAGGTCAAAATGTTATTGCATTGCTCTGTGAATGTCCATGTGGGGATGAGATGCTTCTTTCATTGTAGTACATGAGCTAAAAACTCTGGGGCACATTTTTCCATCAGAAAGCTAACTTGAGTCCATCAAGCCCAACATCTTTATTTGCTAGCAGATCAACCTGAGGCTCGGAGAGGTTAAGTAAAATTGACTTCCTTACTCTTATGACCCTAGTGACTCAAGGCTGTTGCTATCTCTTCCTTCGTTTGCTACACACCTACCTAAGTGTATCATTGTCTTTAGATTTGCCTTTTGCAATCCATTCTCCACATTAACAAATGAGAACTCATTCAAAAATGCACTCTTCATGCCATAAAATCTCTAAGGCTTCCCACTGCCTTAAGTAGCCCCGTAATTTCCATTCCAAGTCTGTGACTGATCTGACCACTTCTGATTTCCAGCTTGAACTCTTCTCACTTCTCCTTCTCAAGTGCTGTCCTTTACCTTATTGACCTCAGCATGTTCTTGCGTGCCCCTGGGTTTTGTATTGATAAATGCTGATTTCTTGCTCTATAGAAACTTCCACCTTATCCTTAAATCTAACTCCTACAGGTTATAGATTTGAACTCAAATATCACTAATACCTCCTGCACACTTCCTTAGTTCCTTGCACACCTCCCTCCCTCCCAAATACCACTTAGCAACTATAATATGTGTTGTAAATATTTTTGACTGTATGTTTATTCACTAGACTATGAGCTCCATCGAAGCAGGGTTTTTATTTGTTCTTGCTAATTGCTGTAAGTTATGCAATTAGCATAGTGCCCAGCATACAAAGGACTCAAGATATCTGCTTACAAAACAAAGTCAAAACTGGAAACAAATTTTCCTGCTTTTTAGTCTACTATTCTTTCCTCTACTCTATATATTTTAATCTCACTTGAATCACCTATAAATCCACAATGACAGTCTGTGTTTATTCATGTCCCCAGCCTTATTTACTACCTTTCAGCACACTGTGGTTCCAGTTTATAGAATTACCTGCTGCTCCTCTAAAGTGCCACCTCATTTGTATCTTTCTTCCTCTACTTCGTCCTCAGTCTTGTGAAATCCTGTTCATAGATCACCACCTCTAGGAAGCCTTCCAAGATTCCCCAGGTTGACACCCTTGTGTCTCCACTGTACTTTCATTACACTGGCATACATTTTCAAAAGGACTTTTCCTACACATATTTGGCACATACTTCCAGGATGACATTTTTTATATTTGTTTATATGTTTGTCACCCTAATAACTTCAAGATTCATGGATTTAGGGATTATGATTTACTCACTTTTCAATGTCAGTATTTATCACATAACCTAATGCATGTTAAGCTCAATAAATGCCTCTTGAATAAATAACAAAACTGGTATGATATTTTTCCCCGTTCTTTTTCTCTTTAATTACTGCAAATAAGAGACAAGTGGCACCTTACATATGATAAAGCAAGACACATTCATTTCATGTCAGAATACCCCTGGGTTCCAGTTTTACCATTGATGAGCTGAGTTACCTGAGGTCACTCCTTTTACCATTCTGAACTTCAACTTCCTGATCAATAAAATAAGTTGAAAATAAATAATTGAATAAATAAATAAAGTCTAAAATTAAGATATCTACATGAAATCCATAGTGACTATTATGAAAATGAATGCAGTGTTTTTTAATCAGTGACATGATATTCTGATGTTATCTTTTACTACTAGAAATATACAGATTAAAAATGAGATCTGAATCTTTCCCACAGCATTGAATTAATTTTATATCAAAATTTCTTTTTGGTAATTTAAATAATTATGAATGATTAAAAGTAATTTAAATGTTTATGAAATATTATTTTTCTTCCTAAAGTTTGCTATTTTATTTTATAAATTGTACATGCTCAGTATATAAAATACAAAACATTTACGAAGATGTAAATAGTTAACAAATCATTTTTTATTTGTATCTATAAATAGCTTTTAATTATATTTTGTTGCATTTCTCTCAGCCTTGTATCTATGTGTAATTTTATTTCCTTGTTTCACATAACTGTGTTCCTTATCACATAGTCTACATTGTATTCTTCTTTTTTAAATTACTCAATCATCATATAAGCAGAATTCATGTTATTTTTCACTAAATACATTTTAATAATTGAAATTAAAATAATATACTAACAATTACTTTTGTACTTTTATATTGTTTCAAAAATTTACAGTTACAAATTATGTTGTACTAACTATCATTTTGCCTAAAGTTTTTTAACCTAAAGCAAAATTACAAAATATTATTTTTAGGTCAAATAATAAAAGACTTTACCTTTCATTATAAATATTGTTAGATTGATTTCCAAAATGATTATACAAATTTACACTCCCACTAGCATTATGCAAGAACGTTAAATGTAAAAGTGTAAACTTCTTGCATAGTACATTCTTGTATTTTCCCATATCTATGCTACTTTAAAAAATAAAAATTATTTTTTATTTTTTCATATGTATTTCTTTACCAATGAAGTTTACTTTTCCCCTAAACAATATATGTCCTCCTTTTTGAATTATCTATTTATGTCTTTTATTCATTGATCTATTTTAAGTATTTCTAATAGGTTTATTGGAAAAAATATTGTCATATTATTCCAAATATTTATCCTACTTTGTTCTTCATATTGGCTTTTGAGTTATATTGGGTGCTTATTGCATATTATCACTCTTCCATGTGGTTTATCTGTATTAACACACTTAATTCTCACAGCAGCCCATCCATTGAGTACTGTTATTATCCTTACTTTAGGCATAAGGAATTTCATATATAGGAAGTTAAATAATCTGCAGTAGCAAGTTAGAATTATCACTCGATGTTGTGGCACTAGCACCTATGCTATTTGGCAGTATGTCATGCTGTCTCAAGAATTAAATAAATCATAAAATGTGATTACTTGAAAAAAAAGGATTTATTTGTTTTACAATTTCTTACCATTCTTGATGTGATTCAGGAAACCATTAACTCTTTTTTAAATAAATAAACTATGTGGTTCCACCAGTTGAGATCGTTATACATTACTATATAAGGTAAAATGTATTTAGGTTCCCAATTCTGAGCTCTTTCATTAGTCCCAGATGCTGTACACAATTTCTAAGAATTCAGATGTCTGCAATAGTTTAAATTACTATAGAAAAGCAAGAATCTTTCAGCAGATATAGGGAATATGAACAAAAGAACCTCATCTAAATTCACCGTGCACTCCAAATTTATATATAGATCTGGCTTTGGTAAAATAAAATTATACCTGTTCAAAATGACCTGCTGAAATCTCATTTGACTTATACTCTCTCAGAAATGGAATTTAAAAATATCAACTATATATTTTTTTGAAATGACATTATTGATAAACATTGCGTGTACTATTTCACAGAGATTCTCTGATTTCCCATGAATTATCTGTTTGCAGTCTTGAGTAGCAAGAACCTTGTGAACATCAAGCAATATGATTTATTAGATAATATGGTGACAGAATAATTTACAATGCACATTAAATAAACAAGCCAATGCACCCAACATAGGAGCACCTCAATACATAAGGCAAATGCTAACAGCCATAAAAGGGGAAATCTACAGTAACACAATCATAGTAGGGGACTTTAACACCCACTTTCACCAATGGACAGATCATCAAAAATGAAAATAAATAAGAAAACACAAGCCTTAAATGATAAATTAAACAAGATGGACTTAATTGATATTTATAGCACATTCCATCCAAAAACAACAGAATACACATTCTTCTCAAGTGCTCATGGAACATTCTCCAGGATAGATCATACCTTGGGTCACAAATCAAGCCTTCATAAATTTAAGAAAATTGAAATTGTATCAGGTATCTTTTCCGACCACAACGCTATGAGACTAGATATCAATTACAGGAAAAACTCTGTAAGAAATACAAACACATGGAGGTTAAACAACACACTGCTTAGTAACCAAGAGATCACTGAAGAAATCAAAGAAGAAATCAAAAAATACTTAGAAACAAATGACAATGAAAACACAGTGACCCTAAACTTATGGGATGCAGCAAAAGCAGTTCTAAGAGGGAAGTTTATAGCTATACAATCCTACCTTAAGAAACAAGAAACATCTCAAATAAGCAATCTAACCTTACACCTAAAGTAATTAGAGAAAGAAGAACAAAAAAAACCCAAAGCCAGCAGAAGGGAAGAAATCATAAAGATCAGATCAGAAATAAATGAAAAAGAAATGAAGGAAATGATAGCAAAGATCAATAAAACTAAAAGCTGGTTCTTTGAGAAGATAAACAAAATTGATAAACCATTAGCAAGACTTATCAAGAAAAAAAGGGAGAAGACCCAAATCAATAGAATTAGAAATGAAAAAGGAGAAGTAACAACTGACACTGCAGAAATAAAAAGAATCATGAGAGATGACTACAAGCAAGTATATGCCAATAAAATGGACAGCCTGGAAGAAATGGACAAATTCTTAGAAATGTACAACCTTCCGAGACTAAACCAGGAAGAAATAGAAAATACGAACAGACCAATCACAAGCACTGATATTGAAACTGTGATTAAAAATCTTCCAACAAACAAAAGCCCAGGACCAGATGGCTTCACAGGTGAATTCTATCAAACATTTAGAGAAGAGCTAACACCTATCCTTCTCAAACTCTTTCAAAATATATCAGAGGGAGGAGTACTCCCCAATTCATTCTATGAGGCCACCATCACCCTGATACCAAAAGCAGACAAAGATGTCACAAAGAAAGAAAACTACAGGCCAATATCATTGATGAATATAGATGCAAAAATCCTCAACAAAATACTAGCAAACAGAATCCAACAGCACATTAAAAGGATCATACACTATGATCAAGTGGGGTTTATCCCAGGAATGCAAGGATTCTTCAATATACGCAAATCAATCAACGTAATACACCATATTAACAAATTGAAGGAGAAAAACCATATGATCATCTCAATAGGTGCAGAGAAAGCTTTTGACAAAATTCAACACCGATTTATGATAAAAACCCTCCAGAAAGTAGGCATAGAGGGAACTTTCCTCAACATAATACAGGCCATATATGACAAACCCACAGCCAGCATCATCCTCAATGGTGAAAAACTGAAGCCATTTCCACTAAGATCAGGAACAAGACAAGGTTGCCCACTCTCACCACTATTATTCAACATAGTTTTGGAAGTTTTAGCCACAGAATCAGAGAAGAAAAAGAAATAAAAGGAATCCAAATTGGAAAAGAAGAAGTAAAGCTGTCACGGTTTGCAGATGACATGATACTATACGTAGAGAATCCTAAAACTGGCACCAGAAAAGTACTAGAGCTAATCAATGAATTTGGTAAAGTAGCAGGATACAAAATTAATGCACAGAAATCACTTGCATTCCTATATACTAATGATGAAAAATCTGAAAGTGAAATTAAGAGAACACTCCTGTTTACCATTGCAACAAAAAGAATAAAATATCTAGGAATAAACCTACCTAAGGAGAGAAAAGACCTGTATGCAGAAAATTATAAGACACTGATGAAAGAAATTAAAGATGATACAAATAGATGGAGAGATATAGCATGTTCTTGGGTTGGAAGAATCAATATTGTGAAAATGACTCTACTACCCAAAACAATCTGCAGATTCAATGCAATCTGTATCAAACTACCACTGGCATTTTTCACAGAACTAGAACAAAAAATTTCACAATTTGTATGGAAACACAAAAGACTCCAAATAGCCAAAGCAATCTTGAGAAAGAAAAACGGAGCTGGAGAAATCAGGCTCCCTGACTTCAGACTATACCACAAAGCTACAGTAACCAAGACAGTATGGTACTGGCACAGAAACAGAAATATACATCAATGGAACAGGGTAGAAAGCCCAGAGATAAACCCATGCACATATGGTCACCTTATCTTAGATAAAGGAGGCAGGAATATACAGTGGAGAAAAGACAGCCTCTTCAATAAGTGGTGCTGGGAAAACTAGACAGCTACATGTAAAAGAATGAAATTAGAACACTCCCTAACACCATACACAAAAATAAACTCAAAATGGATTAAAGACCTAAATGTAAGGCCAGACACCATCAAACTCTTAGAGGAAAACATAGGCAAAACACTCTATGACATAAATAACAGCAAGATCCCTTTTGACCCAACTCCTAGAGAAATGGAAATAAAAACAAACAGGACTTAATGAAACTTAAAAGCTTTTGCACATCAAAGGAAACCATAAACATGACGAAAAGACAACCCTCAGAATGGGAGAAAATATTTGCAAGTGAAGCAACTGACAAAGGATTAATCTCCAAAACATACAAGCAGCTCATGCAGCTCAACATTAAAAAAACAAACAACCCAATCCAAAAATGGGCAGAAGACCTAAATAGACATTTCTCCAAAGAAGACATACAGATTGCCAACAGACACATGAAAGAATGCTCAACATCATTAATCATTAGAGAAATGCAAATCAAAACTACAATGAGATATCATCTCACACCGGTCAGAATGGCCATCATCAAAAAATCTACAAACAATAAATGCTGCAGAGGGTGTGGTGAAAAGGGAACTCTCTTGCACTGTTGGTGGGAATGTAAATTGATACAGCCACTATGGAGAACAGTATGGAGGTTCCCTAAAAAACTAAAAATAGAACTACCATACGACCCAGCAATCCCACTACTGGGCATACACCCTGAGAAAACCATAATTCGAAAAGAGTCATGTACCAAAATGTTCGTTGCAGCTCTATTTACCAGGACATGGAAGCAACCTAAGTGTCCATCGACAGATGAATGGATAAAGAAGATGTGGCACATATATACAATGGAATATTACTCACCCATAAAAAGGAATGAAACTGAGTTATTTGTAGTGAGGCCGATGGACCTAGAGACTGTCATACAGAGTGAAGTAAGTCAGAAAGAGAAAAACAAATACCGTATGCTAACACATGTATATGGAATGTAAAAAGAAAAAGAAAAAAAAAGAAAATGGTCATGAAGAACCTAGGGGCAAGATGGGAATAAAGACGCAAACCTACTAGGGAACGGACTTGAGGATACAGGGAGGGGGAAGGGTAAACTGGGACAAAGTGAGAGAGTGGCATGGACATATATACACTACCGAATGTAAAATAGATAGCTAGTGGGAAGCAGCTGCATAGCACAGGGAGATCAGCTCCGTGCTTTGTGACCACCTAGAGGGGTGAGATAGGGAGGGTGAGAGGGAGGGAGATGCAATAGGGAAGAGATATGGGGATATATGTATATGTATAGCTGATTCACTTTGTTATAAAGCAGAAACTAACACACCACTGTAAAGCAATTATACTCCAATGAAGATGTTTAAAAAAAATAAACAAGCCAGTGCATAAAATAAACCTTCCAGCTTGAATTCTTGTAGAGGAGACAAAGCCTATGTAACAAATATCAATATAAAAGATACAACTTACACCTCTTAACAGAAAAGAAGAAAAAAAAAAACACCAAAGCAAAATCCATCCTGATTACTGTAAATGCTGTCCTCAGTTTTAAAAGAAGGGGCAAACTGCATTAAACACTCCAACACGGGAAGCAATGTGTCATGTTATTCTCTTCCATAGCATGATGTGATGGGTATGGTGTCTTATGACCACTGGTAATGTCCACCACAGGAGATGTCAGAAAGAAATCTTGTTGTGAAATGTCAGCTCTAAAGCCCTGAATAGTGTGTTCACAGATAGAGTGCTTAGATCAGCCAGCTTCAATGAAAACCCACAGGAAGGTGAAAATATTCTCCCCTACTACTATCAAATACATAACTCCTGAATGAATACAGTTAACATCACATTACACTTTTTTTGCTTTCATATTTTAATATGAAGTTGTGCTGAATATTTTCTCTTACACATTGTATAGCACTGTAGTATGTATTGATAATCATATATAACATGCATTAAGCACTTAATCCATGTCAAATTTAACTCTCATAGCAATCTTTAGTGGTAGGTGGTGTCACTATCTACTGCGAAAGAAATTAAGATATGCTTTTAACACTTTCTGTTGATCCTAAGATACGATATTTCAACATCAAAAGCTATTACTATTACGGTACTTTCATCATTGCTATCATTCCGCGATTAGTAACTGATATGCATATTGAAAGCATATGTGGTAAATTTAATTACTGAGTCAGATTTATGCAGTAAAGAAATTTCAAAACCATTTTTAACAGTTTTAATAAATGCACAGGAAGAGTAAGATGAGATAAAAAGATTGTTAATGTTGACGTTTTATACAGTACAAAACATTTTATCATTATGTATTATTGAAGTGACTTTTAATGGGAAGACTCTCTGAAGTTTTATCTCCTTCAAATACTGGGGACAATGATTATTCTCACTAGGGAAAAAATGCAACTTATTATAGTTACATATCAAGACAGACGTATTCATTGGCATATGTTCTGTTTTAATTAGCAGTCAGAGTTCTGCTGGGGTTGCTTATCTTTGATAATTGAAAAGAAAACTTTAGCAGACACATTTACAGAGACAATTTATCATGTTACATGCAGACCCAATCACAAGTCAGTATGGGAATCAGGCAGGCAGGAAGAGGGGAGTGACTTGGGAGTTGACATGACCAAAATTTGAACTGACAGTTCCAGGACCAGAACTTTGCACCCACAGATGTGGAATAAAAAAGCTTTGTTCTGATTCACACCAACTAAATATCTAAGGGCACTGGTCTGGGAGCTAGTACCCACCATAGCAGACTCTAAGCACAAATGGGGCTGTGGGGGAAATTAAATCCCTTTGAGGTCATAGTGAGTAAGTAGGGTGTTGTCAACCACGGAGAAGACACTTATGAGAATATAGTTAGTTGTTATAATTCGCAACAAATTCAGGATGAAATGAGGGCATAATCTCAATCATGTTGCAGAAATCTCATCACTCTGACTTGGCAGAGAGGAGGAAATGGGGAGCAGTTAAGTTCAGGCCTGAAGCCTCACTTTATCCATTTTAGATAATGGGCTTAAAACAGAAAACAAAGTGCTGACTCTATCCATTGCATCAACGGCTTCTAATATGCTACCAGGGTCATTGTCATTGGCCTGGGGACAGAAGGGAACTGTATCTGTATCTGTCAGTCTTCATTAATTGGGCAACTCAGCACAGGCATGGAGACAGATCATAAAGCATTATGATTCTGTTTCTTATTCGTGAAGTAATGACAATTGGATCCCTAGGAGAGAATGAGCTCTTAAATATGCAAGCAAAATCCACCAGTTAGAGAGGGGTAAATATCTCTGATTATAATATCTGTTCATTACCTCAGCAGATAATAATTGAGAGCCTACTAAGTGTCAGGCATGTGTATAGTTGCTAGGGTTAAAGATATTAAAAAGTAGTAGATGCTTATACTCTAAAGGGCAAACTAAATTTTCCTTTCCCTTTCTACAAACCGGAAAATAATTTATTTTACCATCAAAAGTTCCTATGTATATACTGTTGTGGTGAGATAGAGGAACTTTGAATTTTGATAGAGTGTCTTTATATTATTTCCTGTAAGGTTTTAGGATATCACTCCCTAGATACATAATTAAATGTGAATTTTGCTGTTAAGGATTTT
Source organism: Balaenoptera acutorostrata (assembly GCF_949987535.1). Classification (NCBI taxonomy): domain Eukaryota; kingdom Metazoa; phylum Chordata; class Mammalia; order Artiodactyla; family Balaenopteridae; genus Balaenoptera; species Balaenoptera acutorostrata. The sequence goes on from NC_080068.1 coordinate 73,601,230, forward strand.
TGCAAAAATTTTATTCCAACTAACTGTGACAAGTTGTTCTGGAAAAGCCTGAATACAGTTGAAGTTAAAATAGCAGTTTTGGGGGCTTCCCTGGTGGCGCAGTGGTTGAGAGTCTGCCTGCCAATGCAGGGGACATGGGTTCGAGCCCTGGTCTGGGAAGATCCCACATGACGCGAAGCAACTGGGCCCGTGAGCCATAGCTACCGAGCCTGCGCGTCTGGAGCCTGTGCTCCGCAACAAGAGAGGCCGCGATAGTGAGAGGCCCGCGCACCGCGATGAAGAGTGGCCCCCGCTTGCCACAACTAGAGAAAGCCCTCGCACAGAAACGAAGACCCAACACAGCCAAAAATAAATAAATAAAACAAAATACTTAAAATGCAAATTTTGAAAAAAAAATAGCAGATTTGTTTTGTTTAGATTTCAAGCGAGGATAGTTTAGTTCATCATACTCTTCCATTCATGGGACTCTATGATCATCAATCTTTACAAGTCCTCTCTCATATTTTATATTTTATTTTATTTATTTCCTACATTTTATACCCATCCTGCCCTTAACTACATTCTCACTTTCATATATTATCAGGGAAATACAGAGATAGATCTTCTCAAAAATATATAGTACTGGTGGGTGTATGTATATATTTTAAATACATCTTAAAATAAATAATAAACAGTTTTAAGAATTGTTCAGGTCTTAATATGTGTGAAGCACTCTTCAAAGTGTTTTTCATATATTGACTCATTTAATTCTTACAACAATTTTATGGTGTAGGTACTATTATTTTCTCCATTTACAGATGAGAAACAGAGGTACAGAGAGGTTATGTGATTTGCCCTAGGTTACACACCTAACAAGAAGTCATACCCAGATTATCTGGCTCCAGAAACTGGAAGTTTTAACCCATCTTTATGTATTTTGCCTCTATGTATGCCACATTGTGTTGTAGATCTATTTTCCATATCTTAATTTTCCACTTGATACTACAATTTTCAGTCCACATTAGTGTATAAATATCATTCATTGTTTTGAACTGCTACTGCTGCAGCCTGTTCTATAGTACAAGGAAACTATATTTTATTTAACTGTTCTCTTTGTTGGAGACACCCAGATTATTTCCAGCTCTCTGCTTCTACAAAAAATACTGCAGTAAACATTCTGCGAATTTCCCTTTTGAGCCCATTTTTGTTTGGATGTGGAGTGGAATTGCTGGGTCATGCTATACATTTACATTACATTTTAACACGCCGTGTTAAAGTACTCTCCAAAATAGCTGTACCGATTTTCATTCCAAGAGGAATGCATGCAGGTTACTCTTTTTTCACATAATACACAACCCTTGATATTTATCTATGTTTGCCAGTCTGATTGAGGGTATATCACTGTGGTTTTAATTTGCCATTTCTATTTACTAGCAGAGTTAATTGTCTTTTTATATAGTTTTAGCCATTTTTTCTATAACTTAATTGTTCATATTCTTTGTCCATTTTTCTAATGTGTTTACTTATTTTATTTGAAGTAGTTTCTTGGACATTTTTTATATTAATGTAGAAGTCTTTTTAAAATTTTTTAATTCTTTTTGATTTTTTTTTAATCAACAGTTTCAGTGTTACCTAGACTAGTCACAATCATAAACTGCAAGCAGGTATTCTTAATGGAACCAAGAAATTTGGTGATACTCACAGATTATGGTGACTGAAGCAAAAAGAATAATGACAATGACAGAAAATCCACAATAGAATGTTAGTGAAAAAAGACTAACACATTACATCAGAAAGTTAAATAAGCATAACAACCCAGTGAAGTAGGTGTTGTTATCCCCATTTTAATGATGATTAAACTGAAACTCACGACAATTAAGTTACTTATACATAGGATTGATAATTGAAGGTCAAAAGTACTTGAGTAAAGAAAGATGCAGTGGGCCTCAAATCTTCATTTCTATCAGCAGAACAAGTGATTCTGATGGATTTAGTTCTTTGCCAGCACTTCAAGAAAGACTGTCTATCTAAATCCTACATTTGTCAAATTTTGTGACTACTGCTCTATGTGCAGAGATGAAAAAGAATTATCAAAGTGTGAATAAGGAAGAAATCCAGAACTTCTTTGCCAGTTGTCACCCTTCCTTTCTCTATAGATATAAATGCTCATGTATCTCTTGGTCCACATATAAAGAGAAGGTGTTTTGGCAAAATATAATTGAAAACAAAATCTGTCAATTCAGAAAATTTCTCCAAAATGTAGAGAAAGAAAACAGTTTATTATTGAGTAAGCATTATCAGAATGTGATATGATATGCATCACAGGTAATCTGCTAAGAGGTTTAGGCTTCCAAGACAGAAAGAAATCTCAACCTTTTTATAACCAAGCAGATACAACCCATTGCATATATATTCTCAAGATAAACAATAACTAGTCCTCGAGTAGGGGGACATGACAGCATCATTGACCACACGTAGTGTGATTGCCTACAATACCCTGGTAATTGGGATTACCATCTGTGTTAGTTACTTAGCTAAATTCAAAGGAAAAATAATTTTTTCATATCTCTATGACAGGAGGCAGTTTTGCAACTTGCAGCCAGTTGAAGTTAGGCTCCTATTCTCCCACAGAAACTGGAAGATAGGGACTCTATCTTCCTTGGATGTTTACATTACAATGAAATGGTTTCCTTGAGAAAGCCATTCCTGAGTATTCAAACAGCCAACAAAAACCTTCTTTAGCTTTTACCAAATGTAAAACCGACAGCTAGTGGGAAGCAGCTGCATAGCACAGGGATATCAGCTTGGTGCTTTGTGACTACCTAGAGGGTTGGGATAGGGAGGGTGGGAGGGAGGGAGACGCAAGAAGCAAGAGATATGGGGATATATGTATATGTATAGCTGATTCACTTTGTTATAAAGCAGAAACTAACACACCATTGTAAAGCAATTATATTCCAATAAAGATGGTAATAAATAAATAAATAAATAAATAAAAATAAAATAAAATGTTTTACATACACTTCAAAGAGACAGAGAAAGAACTTACACTTAGAAATTTTCTAAAGCAAATGGTCTAAGAAAAGGGAAGAGAGGGAATTCCTTTCCCTTATTTTTAACATAGAGAATTAAGCCTCCTATTTTTAATTTGTATTTGCCCTTACAGGTGCTAATGTATTCTGCAGTTAATATCCATGGATTTTCTACAATGTCCCGAGTGTCTTTTATCCACTGGCAATTTTAGGGTAACAATAAACATAACAGGGTTTGTTAACAAAATAAACAAAACAAGGCATATGCTTTGATAAAATAGTTTATATGTATTAAAACAATTAGTACTCACCACAAACTATGAGAGCAATACTATTATCCTCTTTTTTAGATGAAGAAATTGACAAACGGAACTGAAATAACTCAAGGTAGCCTGGTTCTGAAGTCTAGACAATTAGCTACACTTATAACCTGGAATCTGTTCTGCATAAAATTTTCTCTCTCTCTCTCTCTCTGCCTCTCTGTCTGTCTCTCTCTCTCCCTCGCACACACACCTCCTCATATCTTCCACTTCTCGTTAAGAAAATTTTGATGACAAGTTTAATTCTGAAAAGCACTAATAGTTTCCCTCCAGACAATTTTCTGAAGGAACAAGACTACTCTGACAGCAAATGGCTGCTAGTTATTTTGAATGTTTGGAATTTATGCTTAGTTAATTCCTGCTCAATAAAACAAAAACTTATAAAGCATTAAGACAGGGGATACAAAAGCGAAAGAGCTTGCCTCATAGTCTTTGTTATTTCTCATTATAAAGTATGTAGCATGGCCTCTAAAAAGCTGAAATAGTTTATTATATTTCTATCAAAACAAAATTTATTTGTATAAGACAATAATGCCCACAAGCATATAGCTACCAAAGCAAAAATCTTGCCTGCCAAATACGTTTTCTTATTAAATCTCCAAGTAGTGTAAATTAAGTGTAGGTATTAGGCTAAACAGTGAGAATAGTTGAGGAGGTAAGGTCTTGGCCTTCAGAAATTTACACACTAATGGGTAAGGTGGAACCATTAACATTCCAAGCCCTGTCACAGTTACAAAACCTCTTTTGCATTTACTACCTCATTTGGTCTTCATTACAACTAGTGATGTATGTCTTATTTTAATTCTCACTTTGCAGGTAGGGAAATTGGGGCTCAAAAAGGTTAATTAATTTGTCTAAATTTACATTCTAAATGAGAGGCTGAAACTAGAACTTCTTACTAAATGTTGTGCTCATTTCACTCCACAATAGCTGCTTAATTTACTAACACTGCCTTTAAAATAGAGTGAAGTTAAGTCAGAAAGAGAAAAACAAATATCGTATATTAACACATATATGTGGAATCTAGAAAAATGGTACAGATGAACTGCTTTGCAGGGCAGGAATAGAGATGCAGACGTAGAGAATGGACATGTGGACACAGGCGGAAGGAGAGGGTGGGATAAACTGGGAGATTAGCTTTGACATAAATACACTACCATATGTAAAATAGATAGCTAGTGGGAACCTGCTGTAGAGCACAGGGAGCTCAGCTCTGTGATGACTTAGATGGGTGGAACTGGGGGGAGGGAAGTCCAAGAGGGAGGGGATATAGGTATACATATAGCTGATTCACTTCATGTACAGCAGAAACTAACACAACATTGTAAAGCAACTATACTACAAAAAAAAAAGAACCCTCACAAAAAAATTTAAGTAATAAATTCAGATAATTAATCCACTTATTAATTTTAATAAAATAAGTGAAATTTAAAAAACATATAAAATCAAGATTTCTAATACTAACCAATTTACCAATATTTTACTAAAAAGTTTTCTGGTTCATTTCCAAAATCTAATTTGGAGAATCTCTTGTTTTGTGTTACGCAGCACTCATTTCACCCATATTCTGGTAGCCACACCCTGATTTTCATGAGAGTTAGATCCCGAGCTACCACTTGACCTTAGGGTTTGTAGGGAACACCGTTACTCCAATCCTTTTGAATTCCTGTGAGCCCTCGCCCAGCTTGGCTTCCATGTGCATTTGCTTCCAGTGGTCTGCATTCAAGACTCCTCTTCAGGAGACTGCCCTCAGGACCCTGGATCCACTGTACCCTCATGCACAGGAGATCTGGAGATCATGTTTATCCAAGCCCAGTCATTGAAAAGGGTAGGAATAAATTACACACCAGCTTTCCATGGGGGAAAAGGTAGAAGACATCCCTTTCTGGACAGTTCCTGAAACATACCCCTTTTCTGGACTCTGCCTAAAATTACATCCTTGCTTGTTTTCCTTCCCATCCTTGTCTTCCTTTCTGGTTTCTTCTAGGAATACTGCCTTACTCACCTACAAAGGAACCTGGGGAACCTGACCTAAGACAGGGTGTATCATGTGACCTGACCTTACACCAATTGGTGACTCATATTCTCCTGCCGTAGGTTTATGTTTAGAGTTGATATACAATTTAAACCAATGAGAGAGAATAAGATCCCGGGAATCCTATGGGAGAGAACACTGTCCCTTCTTAAGGAAATTGGAGCTAAGAGAATGTAAAGTTTTCACCTTCTGCAGCTAGTTTTTCTGAGCCTGTTGGAGAGTGGAGCCAAAACATTGAGTCAAGTTGAGCCAAGTGGTGGGGAAAAAACAGATGTTAAGGATCTCATTTACGCCAGTACATCAAGCTTTGCCTGAAGGCAGCCCTACCTCTGGACTTCTCAGATACTTGAGCCAAAAAAATTCCCCTTTTTGCTCATGCCAGATTGGCTGAAGTTCTCTGAAGAATAACAAACTATTTCCTTATTAGTAGAGGAAAATGAGATACATTTTTCAATTGATGTAATGTAAGGAGTGTTGAGCCCATTTTTTGGTCAACAATGAAAAACTACTTGAAATCATTCAATATGCTCAAATTTTAGGATTATGTATTTAAAGATAGAGAACAGGCCACTGCTTTTTTAAACTGTTTTTATAAGTATTTTCCAGCAAAAGGGTCTCCCTGAAATATCATTTTTGTGCTAATAAAAATTCCATCTTTGACAGTAAAACCAGATTGTAAAGAGCACATTAAAATTATCTTAGTAATTTTTCACTAAATTAACCCAAGAATTTACATACTCTACATGCAACATATATACCTTAAGTATTATACTATCGATTACTATTTATGAAAGTTGAGAGAGGAAAGGGTGGTATAAATAATTCCAAAGATAGCACATCCATCCTCACTGAAAAAAGATTATGTTGTTATTATTATTACTATTATTATTATTAATTAAAAGCAGTGTATAACTAAGAGTATGGATTCTAGAGTGATATGGGTTCTGGAACTGTACGTAAATTCTGACAGATTCTAGCTATCTAGCTGTTTGATTTTTGGAAAAAAATAGCTTTTCTGAGACTGAATAGCCTTATCTGTAAAATGAGAATTATGATGGTATTTATATAATTAAGTTGTCTGAGGAATAAGTAAGATAATTCAGTTCAAATACTTAGCACAATGTTGGCCATATATTTATAGTAAAAATTTAAAATCAGCAATTGTTATTGTTTTCAATGGAGAAATTGTTTATTCACATTTGTCACATACACTGGTTTTAAAAGAAATAATATTTTTCACAAAAAAATCTCTTTAACTTAATAAATAAAAAGCTTACATAGCTAAAAGTAAAATATTTGATGGCATCCCATATCTATGGAGAGGTTCTCAATGCCATAAGCACAGTGGTCAAATTATTTATATTTTATTTTTTCCTTTCTACTACTATTTAGATATATTGTATACAATGGGATATTTTTGAAAAATTTAGCATGAATTTATCAAGGACTATTCAGACTTGGAGTTATGTACCCTAGATATTTTAAAGAAAAGAATCAGGTTAAAAGTTGTATTTTTTAGTGAGGCCTCTTATTTGTAAAAATTCATAAATATATGTGAATAAAAAATTTCTTGAAAGATAAACTCCAAAATTTTAACACTGTTCAATTCTGGGTTGTGAGATACTAACATTATTTTCATCTTTTTACTTAATTATATTGTCTATTTTTCATATCATTTCTATGATTTACTTTTCAAATTTAAAAAATTAGTTTTAGAAAGAAAAATAAGTAAAATAAAATCAAATTAAAATATGGCTAATGTTGCACATGCTCATCATAGTTAGAGAACACACATAAGTAGAAATTTGTTGTTTCCCTAATTTCTTGATTCATTATCTACACATGGCAGTTTTGCTGAAAATCATCTATCACTCAGAGTACAAGTATGGGTTAAAAAAAAATACTTTCCCAAAATATTCCAGAGGAGCCCAAGTCAGAAAATCTCAAGTACTGCCAATAGCTTCATTCTCTATGGGTTAAAGCCATTCCCTTTAGAAAGTCTTGAACTTAAATAATTTGGAATCCACAGCCTTCTCTTCTGTAGCACATAGTTAAGAAACTGAGTTTTGGGGTCATTTCTGTAAAGGGAGATATAAATAAAATCTGTCCCTTTAACAATGTTTTTTAAAGTCTAGCATTCAGTTCCTTAGATTTTTTTTTATTGTTTATTTTTTAATTTCCCCTTTCTAGTTCTAGTTTCAAAAAGTCAATGTAGAGAGAACATTAGGCAAGACATATAGCAAACTGCCTACAAGTGACTTAAAAAATTTGGTCTTTGATTCAGAAGATCTAGGTCTTAGTTGAGTCTCTGAACTTGGGAGATTAGGTGTTTCCAAAGTCACTTCATCTCTCTGAGACTTATCTGCCTATATAATAATTAAAGTTAGGATTAGGTGAAGGCTGAAGCTTTTTCTGTCTCTAAAATTACATTTTACATGTTTACAGTTAATTCCTATAGTTAAAATCAAATTTTAAAAGTCCCAATACAGATTAATTTGTGAAATATATTAATTATAACATCTCATATCTGTCAAGACCACATAACCAAAGTTTTCCCATACCCTACAATTTGACAGCAAATTTCCTAAGTACTCTTCAGATGCTTTTCTCTATTGAGAGTAAAAATATATATATTAATTTGGAGGTCATTTAAGATATTAGTTCCATTTAAAGGAAAAAAGCAGCATAGCTTGTCTTTCCTCCAAATATATGTACATTTATTTTGGCTCTTGCTAATTCATAGAATAGCCTAAAAATTAGTTTTTAAATCTTAACAAGAAATGAAAAAAAGAGATAGGAAAAAATTAGGAGGAAAGAAGAAGGGATGTAGGAAGAATGGAAGATAAATATAATTGCTCTTGACACCTTAAGAATATTTAACTTATGGATGTCTTAGCCCAGATTCTCTAAAATTCAGAGCCTGAAATGAAAACTTATATGCTAACACTTTATGGGTGAGGAAAATTGAAATCTCAGGAAAAATGGAGTGAGGGAAAATGAGCTGAGGATAGAAGAAGCCCCCACATAAGAGGGTGCATTTCTGAGCTGGCTGTAGTCAGGTAACAATCATAGACAACTTCCCAGTGTGAGGGGCATCTGAGAGAACCACTGTGCTGCAGAAAGTTTCTCTGTTTCTTATCTCCCACTGACCAAATTCCTCCATAGGGCTCTTATACCCAGACTTCCAAGTTTTTCAGTTCAGTCTTACTGGGCATCTTCTAGGGAAGCCAATCTCAAAGTAGCAGAGGAAGCCTCCAAAAGATCTAGTGGTGCCTTGTGTCTCAGAAGCAACAGGAGAACCCGTGGCAGAAGGCAACTGGTGTAGGTAAAGGTGTGAGGTGAAGTGCTGCCTATCTATGTCAATGAACAACATGGCAGACCAGGAGCCCCAGCCTGAAGGTCTGCTGCCCAAGCAGGTAGATTACCATGAACACCACGACATGGCATCAGAGCTCAGTGGGACTTCCTCTCCAGAAGATTAAACCTACCAGAAGGAAGATAATTCCAAGTGATCTTTCTGGAAGTTCATTACAAACATAGTGCAGAAAGGGAGATGTGAGCAAACCTGGAGAGTTACCTAAACTGCGTCCAACACCTGGGTTAATAATTCTCCATTTCTGTACTCTGCTTTAGAATTATTATATAATAATATTTTTGTTAACCAGCATGCATTTCTAATCTATTCATTCTCTGAAGATAGATGGCATTCTGAAGGAAGCCAGTCCACTGTAAATCGCTCTGCAAGGAAGTTATTTATAAGAGGAAAGAATAGCTCTCTTTAATAGCCAGGTGGATTTATTGCAGAAAACATTCATTGCCTGAAATATTATTTCAGGTTGTAAAGGTCAGCATAATAATATAATTTCCACCAATTAGCTTTTATGCAACTCTTAGGTAGCCAATGGTAAAGATTATTTTTAAATGATATCTAAGGATCAATTTCAACTGGCCACAGGCCTTTTGGCAATAGTTGTTTTTGTATTTTAAAAATAATGTCAAAAGAAAAACACAACTAGCAACAGTCTCTCTTAAATTGTTTTTGATATAAGTACAAGACTGGAACATTAGTTCTTGGAAATGTCCAACTCTTTCAAAGAATTGAGCCTTTCTTGAAAGAGAAGAGAAACCAACACTTTGCTGAACAGGGATTTCCCTGCTGGTGCAGTGGTTAAGAATCCGCCTGCCAATTCAGGGGACACGGGTTCAAGCCCTGGTCTGGGAAGATGCCACATGCTGAGGAGCAACTAAGCCTGTGTGCCACAACTACTGAGCCTGCGCTCTAGAGCCCGTGAGCCACAACTACTGAGCCCGTGTGCCACAACTATTGAAGCCCGCGCGCCTAGAGCCCATGCTCCACAACAAGAAAATCCACCGCGATGACAAGCCTGTGCACCGCAACGAAGAGTAGCCCCCACTCGCCACAACTAGAGAAAGCCCGCGTGCAGCAACAAAGACCCAACGCAGCCAAAAATAAATAAATAAATAAAATTACTTAAAAAAAAACAAAAAACTTTGCTGAACAACGTTAATGGATGACTTGTTTCTCCTCATGAAACTGCACAGAAAGATAAACCATGAACTATAAATCTGTATTTCTTCTCTCTTTAATTTGTACTCAACTTTATTTCACCAATATCCTATAAGGTTTGCCATCATTAGGAGCCTGCAAGGTGGTAATTCAGAAAACATTCCTTGTGGGTAGGAGGATAGATGATAATTCAATCGATTGGTAGACTGCTTATTAATTAAAAATATATATTCTGGTGATACACAGGAAGTACTTCAAGATTACTTTGAATCAGAATTTTTATTTATATCAGAATCCAGAAATTCAAACATTTTTTCTAAATATTAAATTACCTTAACTGATATTATATAATTTTGTCCACAAATGTTGTGGTTGAGGCTGCAGTTTTTCTTTCAATTCTAATTTTCCCTTCCTTTTTTTTTTTTTTTTTTTTTGGTAATAGAACTCTTAAATGTTAGCAAGGTACATGATTATCAGAATAAAGACCATATCCCCTAGTCTTCCTTGCAGGGAGTTATAGCCACCTCATTAAATTTGGCCCATGTCTTGTGAATAGAAGTGAGAGAACACCTTTTAGATCTTGGCTTGAGGGAGAGGAGAATACACTCCACTTCCCTTTTTATCTCTTCCATCTGGCTGAAAGAAGCTATGGTGGTGAATGTAGAAAATGTAAGTTGTGACAGAGATATTAATGCTCACCAGACATTCTATGTATTTTCAATATATCCCAAACCCATGTATTTAGGGAAGGCCAGATGCCTACTTCTGTTCAGTGAACTGTGAGAGGAAGTGACCTCTAACACTTCCTGGCTTAGGTAGGGAAAACACCAGGTGCTAATCTGCAGTATCTCTCTTCCTCTGCAGTGGTGACCAGTGAAGCGTCATATTCCATTTGTTGGTGCTATCAGATCATAGAGTCCCCATCATCCCACGTCCCTGAGTGACTTTGTGGAACAGAGCTCTTTGCTGATGATACGCTACAGAGGAAGTAGACAATAACCTTTCTTACTTTAAGCCTCTGGGATTTAAGGGTTAACTTGTTAATGCATAATAGCTTGTCCTAACTAATGAATGGACAGAGGCAACATTCTATGAAAGGCAGAACACAGAGCTGAGAGAACCTGGGTCTCCAGCACTGTGGAGCTTTCATATCAGTTTTGGACCTCTTAAAGAGTTAGGTAAGAGAGAAATAAACATCTTTCTTGTTTAAACTTCTGAAGTTATGGCCTTATATATGAAGTTTCACAGTATCCAAAGAGTCATTTACCAAATTTGAATTTAAATTCTTTAATGTTTATATTTTCTAAAATAAGAATTATAATTGGTCACAATAAAATAACAAAATCATAATTGCTAGGATTGTTAAAAACCACTATTTTGAAATCTCCTTTGAATAATGGTCTCTGAAGATATTCTCATCCAAGATTGTGTATTTTTAAAATAAATACACATAACATACCTAATTCTGAACTTGCACACCATCTTTTACATAGTAATGAAATTTTATTGAACTGTTACTACATTCCACGAATTGTACTATTTATGTGCATTACTTTATTTACTCTTCACAACTCTATAAAGTAGATACTATAATTACAATCCCCATTTTATAGGTGAAGAAACAGATATAGAGAGGAAGATAACTTGCTAAAAATCACACAGACGATAAATGTCCAAGACAAGATTCAAACCAAGTTTTTAATGATTTAAGAGCCTGGCCTCTGACATGATACTATATTTGTGTTCATGGTGAGATAAATGCACACAGGATATTAAAAGTCCTTTTTAAATTTTATTCACCTTAAATGTATTTTTTCCTCTTTCCCTTTCTTTCTGGTTTTCTTCCTCCCTCCTCCTTCCTTTCTTTCTTCTTTCTTTCCTTCCTTCTTCCTTACTTTTCTTCTTTCCTTTCTTGTTTTCTTGTGTTCTTTCTTTCACTTTTTCTTCTTTTAAGAATGAAATGCATGCGTGCCTTACTCAAGATTAGAAATCTGAGGATTGCTGCATTTGTCTCACACTATTTGGCAATAGATCTGCATGAGAAATCATGAGCTTCCTCTACTTGCATCAAATCTCCTATTACTCCTGTAGACATAATTTTATATCTGGAAAATTACTTTTTTGAAAATAGCAAGTTCATTCTGGAGGATTGTTTTGCAGACAGTTCTAAGGGCGGGATCAATCTCGTTTTCATTGTTCCTTTCACTTCATTTAGTACAGGTGCCTGTGCTGCTTTGCTGTGTCCCAGCATCCCAAGTGGCTCAATAGGCAGTCCCTCGACATGGAGTGAGAAGCCTACAAACTGAGCTGGGGGACTGTTTCTGGGTAGGCTTCCAGGGTGGGTGTGAAACATATGGCAATGAGAGAAGAAATTTCTGTGCTGGTATTGCTACTGACACTTTTAATATAATTTTGATATGTTAGCATAATGAAATATGTTATACATGCTAGAATTACAGAAATAAAAAGCATGATCTTGAAAAAGGTGTTTCAAGACTAGAAATAAACAGAGAATATGCATGATTAAGGTTTAATAAAGATAGATATTCTGTACTGTGGTAGCAAGAAAGAGAGATGTGGAACAGAATTTAGTCACAAAAAGGAGAGGGTAAGGGGTTAGAGAAGGCTCTGGGAGCAAGTGATCGCTGCTCTGAATCTTAAATAATGAGTAGTAGTTAGCCAGGCAGGTAATAGTAGGAATATTATGTTGGGATGTACAAAATTGCTATTACACAATCATTTTTCAATTATAAAAATGACAATTTCTAATGGTTTAACCTAACCTAACAAATGCTTTTCATTGATCCAGGAGTTTGATAATTATTAATTTATTTGGTTCTCATAACAATCATAGGAGTTAAGTACTGCTGTTTTACGCTTAAGAAAATGGGCATAGAAAGGTTAAGTATATTCTAAAAAAAAAAAAAAATCAGTAGAAAAGCCAGGATTAGAACCAAAACAATCTGGCTCAGTCATTTTCTTAAAAGCACGGATTTGCAGTCAAGATAGTAAAGGACACTCATTTCCTCTTTAGAAGTAGATGATTCTGTTCATATATATCTACATCTAATTCTCATCAATTTCCAGCATTCATGCTAGCTTAGGCCCCTCTTACTAGAGAAAAAGAGAATGATTATTTAAAATATTTATTCACAAATAAAAGTTTACCTCTTGATGGCCTCTGGATTATAATATCAATAAAGTAATACTGTTAGGACTTTAAAACTTACATACTGTACAGCCAAATTTTACTACATTCATTGAGTGTCTTTTTTCCAATTAAATATATCTGTTTTATAGACTTAAAAGTGTGTTAAATGCCAATTTAATTATTTATTGCGTGTGTATGTGTATACATTCACAACCAGAACACTAACAAGAATTTTTTTAAAATATTATATAAGCCCATTTACAGAAAGGAGACAACTTTAATTTCTAATAAAGTTTTTATAAAATAAACACACAAAAAAGCTCCATTAACTACATTAAAGGCTATGGCATCTTGCTGACTTGAATAATATAAATGGATTCAGTAGATTTACCACATAATTTAAAATTAAATCAGTTGTGAATACATGATTTGAATATTAAGTTTGGGTATAATTGAATCAGTTTTTATTCTTATAACTAATATAGCTTCACAAAATTATATAGGTCAAAATCAAAATATTTTAGTCAAGGTTTTGTTTTTTTTTGAGCCAATTGCTAAGACTACAAAATTTCAGTTTTATTTTTTCAGGGTGCTTCATGTATATAGAACCATTCCAATATAAATGAAAACTCTTTTTAGTTAAGTTATATCACCTTTTACTTATTTTTTGTTTCAAATTTTTAAATAAAATATGTATTTATAGTTTAAAAATTCACCAAAAGTGACTATTAGTACTTCATAAACAAGGTCAGTAGCCAATTTAATACATTTTAATATTTTATTCATTTACTTTTATTATGTCTAAATAGTTTTAAATTAATAATTAAAACTCAATAAAGACACATTTTTATGTTCATCCAACTAAAATAAAGTTATGTATATAATCAGGGCAAAATCAAAAATATGGCACTGTGATTGCTTATAGCATTGATTATTCACAGGCAGTTGCAATTTTCATATACATATCTAGAAATGGAAGAGCAAAAAAAAACAATAATAAGATTAATAGTCGGAGGATTTTACTTGTTTTTCTTTTATCATCAACATCATCATCATCATCCTCATCATCAATCTGCTAAGATGAATGGCTAGCTTACTCCTTCCGGAGTAAAAATAATAGATATTTACTGTGTTCTTGAAACCTCTTTTAACTATTAATGATTTACCAGCCCCTACTAAAGTCCTCTTCAGTTCTTCATTAACTCTTATAACTTGTGTGCAGTGTCTGCATATTTGCTTATCCTAATATTTGTTCAGTATAGGCTCTCCACCCATCCAAATTTTGTTGAGGTTGCTCACTACTATTACTCCTTCTGGAAAAGGTGAGGCCCAAGACAGGTTCAGTCAGTATTAAGTGGGGAAAGATTCTTAAAACCATCTGCCTCCTCATAACTAACTATTCCAATAAACACCTCCAGGTAAAAAATAAGAGTGCTTTCCCTGAGTCAGGAGCATCTTCTCCTGCCATTTCTTTTCCTACTCCAGTTAGTTTTCCAAAAAGTTCCTCCCCGGGATGTGACCAGGAAGGACTGGGATGATGGGGTTGGTGGGCGGGGTTACATGCTCAGTCAACCCCACTGAGTAAATAATACCTCTTGGGTGATCACCATGAATATGAAGCTGCTGTGCCTGGCCATCTTACAGCGCATTGAACTCACTCAAGTTTATTCTTCAGCCTGGGGCCAGCACTGTTACCAATTTTGCTATTTGTCACTCTAACTCCGACTTTGTGCCAGAAACCGTGCTAGAACTGGGTGTGTAGTGTTGAATCAGAAAGTCCTGGGTAATTGCTGAAAGCTGCTGTCAGTGTCACCACCCACTCAAAGACTCCTTTTATTTAGATTAAGGTGACCACGTCACCCTGTTTCTACAAAGAGAGAGAAAGTCCCAGCAAAGTCTCCCTCAGACTGAGGAAAAAGCTTCTCTTTAGAGAAGCCTCTAAGACGATGTTTTACCTTTCATAATTTCCTTTAAATGCTTCTTTATTTCTAGTGTATTTGTAAGAGCTTAAAATGTTTGGAGTAATTAATATGACTAGCCTACCAAAAAGAAGGAAAGAGAGAAACCTGTGGCATTCTCACCTATAAAAATGTTAAAGATTTAAGCCATTGGTATTGTTGACATCACAGGTGTTTGAGAAAATCTGGATGATGTACCAGGAAACTGGATTATAGTTTTGGGAAAAGCAGTATAGGAGATGTTCAGATAGGGAGCATGGACTTTAAAAAAAGAATTTTCCTCTCACTTACATGTGGAATGCTTATTACTCTTTGAATTTGTTCAAAGAGCATGAAAACCCATCTCCTGGCTCAAAATGTGGAACTGTGCCTCAGGGACTACCTTTAGACTGAGGAAGTTCTCTTTTCCAACCCAAGAGGGCATGTGTCATGCAAAGTAACAAAACAAAGCAGAAAAAACAAAAACAAATAAAGAAATGCAGAGCACTAAATTTTGAACTAGAAGACCAGAGTTTGTCCAGCTGCTACCAATTAACTTATGTGTGACATTCAGCAATTTATTTAACCTTTCAAAACTCACTGCCTTCATTAGAAAAGAGTAATAATAATTCCTCATAGGGTTTTGTGGTGTTTCCATGAAATAATGTATGTAATATGTTTAGCCTAAAGCCTGGCATAACTTGAGCACCTCAGGAAATGGTAGCTGGAATTATCCTTCTTCTGGAGAAATGTGTATATATTCCAACTTGATAGAAATGATTTTTAATACCTCTAAGCCCCATATATTTTAAATATTACATCAAAGTTAAACTAGAAATCCTCTGTGCGTTGAAGAGCAAGGGCACTTTTGGGACTCAGAATCCTATAATCAAATCAATGACGCATAAAATTATTTCTGTGTTTTGATATTATTTATCATACAGCTGCATTCTCAGTCAGGTAGAGGTGATGGGACATGCTAGACTATGATCTTATAATCTATCTCATCATCACATGTTTGGTCCATTTGCATGGTGTTAGGCAAAGGACAGCTTAGAACACAAGTGCTTTTATGTTCCCAATTATGAAAGATTAGTTGGCCCTCTCATATCTCAGTTTCTTTTTGTCCTTGGAGAACACTTTTGCCATTCAATCAGAGTTTTTTGTCTACACATCAGAAATCGCAGAGTTGATGGGCTATATATCTGTAAATCAGGTTTTTCTTGATTGGTAGAGGCTAATTATCACCACTCCGACAGTGTTAATAAAAATGCAAATATAGACATTCTCCACAACCAACTTGTTCAATTCATATTAATGTATCTTGTTCAATCCAGGAAAATCATTCCTTAACTAGTATTTGTCCTTTATTTCTATTCATCTAAATTAAGAAAATTATATTTTATTTTAAAGTTTTCTTCAGGTAATAAAATATTTTTCATTAATAGAAAAGCTTGCTAGTTCAGGGGAAAAGTTATTATGTGTCATCATTTTTATAATTCACTTTGCTAATATAATAAATAAATTAAAATGTCTAGATTTCAACAGAATCCTAAAAGAACTGTTCAATTATTTCAAAATTAATTTGTACTCATAAACTTACATTTTAGGTAGGTCTACCTGAATTTTAAAAAGAAAAAAGTCGCTTAGGCTAAAAAAATATTGAGCTACCTCCTGTAAGATGTACAGAACTCTAAATTTCTCCTTCTGTGATCCTTATCGCACTTGTAACTACTTGTTCTATGATTGTCTTACCCAGGAGGCCAGAGACTATTTCCATTTTGTTCCATGTTGTATTCTCCAACTTCTAATATACTGATTGCACATAGTAGGAGCTCAATAGATACTTTTTCACTGAGTGAGTGGAAGTATAAAGTTATAGTTTTAATTACAAGTACTTCCTCTATTCATTAGATAGAATGACATTTTAAAATTGTGTTAATATGCTTTTCCTCTTCTATTTTCTACATAAAGATCTTGCTTCTGTTTCACCAGAGTACCCCCACTGTCTGAAGGGCAACTAGAATTGTCTTAGTAGGAACGCACAGAAGAGGAGAAAAATGGTGAATAGCTGTTAACTTGTAAGAAATATAGCGTGTGAGTGTGTGGGTGTAAAGTGAGATAAAACCTTGAATGATGGGCTTTTGTAGAGAAACAAAGGATTTTCAGATTGCAAAGGCATTTTCATTTTTATATCAAAAGCCAGGTCTCTAAGGACTATATAAGCCTCAATGAAGAGAGGACTTAAGATGAGACAGAAGAGAATTCTTACCCATTGAAGGAGAAAACAAAGAGCGCTTTTGAGACATTGAGAGAAGAAAGCAAGATAGAGGAGAGGGCAAGGAGTCAGATGACAGAGAGGCCTTGATTTTTCTTCTCTTCACTTTGGAGTTGAACTTCCAGAGGAACAACAGAAAGAATGCAGATAACTTGAGAGTGGAAGAGAGCTGAAAGCAGAAATGTTTTAAATTTTTTGTTTGTTTGTTTATTTTGAACTCAGGGTGTGTAGACCACTCCACCATGGGTGTTATGACGATGGAAAGGAAGCATGCTGTGTCCAATCACAGAGAGGGTCTGCATTAGCCCTCTACCATCTCTTGGCCTCCACTGCTTACTCTTGGGTCCTTGTGGCATGCAAAGTACAGAGGTGCCTCTCATGGTCTTAGCAGAGAAAACAGAAAAGTAGGCTGGCACCAGACTGCCTGCTGTAGGGTTGTTGTGATGAGGGGATGGTGACACCGTGAGGATGACAGCATAGCTAGGAATGGGATAGAGGACACAATGCAGTGCCAGTGACTGCTATGCTGGGACTACAATCAGTGATGGGGAGGGCAGACAACAGCCTCTTACAATTCACAGAGAACTGTTTTCTGAAGTTCCACCACGGGGAAACTATCAGCAAAGATCAGCAGAAGTGAATGTGCACGATAACATAGGAGATGATACATTTCTTGGGGAATCAGGATTCCAGAACTTCAAACCCGCTAACGTAAGCACCAGTACAAGAACAAATTGCCCCATCCTTGCTGTCAGGAGGTCACCTGTTTGCTTGCTAACATCCAGGAATCTTCTTAGATAAGCGGATAGAAGAAAGGCCATCACTTGAGAAGACAGAATTATCCTTGTTAGGTAGATAACTTTGAATTGACTGAATATTTGTCCCAAAGAGATTGTTTTATATTGAAATAGATTGTTTACTTTGAGAAGAGACTAAATTTCGTTTTCTTGGCAAGTTAAAAACATCCTCCCCCCACCTCTGAAAGGGATGTGGACTTGATAATAAGAAAACATGGACTTTGCTGTATCCCATGATTAATATTTGGCATATATATTCTCCTTAAACCTTTAGAATAATTCTATATAAGAGACATCCTTATTTTGGAGATGAGGGAAATAACTTACTGAAGGCCACATCTATTAGATAATGTAATCAGAACTCAAAAACAGATTTGCTTCTCTCTACAAGCAACCCTTATGAATATCATAATTTACTAGTTTAATCCTAAAGCAATGAAATTGTTAAGATCTCTAATACAGTTCATTATTCAAAGAGCCATTCATAAACATTTGACAGACCCTTCTTGTTTAACACTATAATGGTAGTTATTACTAGTATGATTGTTATTATTTTGTAGCACTATCTAAATGTCTCACTAAGCCAAATTTCCACCCTCCTATATTGTTACTGAATTCTTCCACCAGTGAGTTTTTGTAACTGTGTGCCCCTCCTGCTGTAAGAGCACATGCAGGCATTTTGTGGGGAACTCCTTATCCTATATGGTTTACTGTGACTCATCTAAACAACCGTATTGAAGGAGAGATCGTTCATAGTTAGTGTTCTTGGTTACAAACTACAGAAACCAAATCATATTAACTTAAACAGAACAAGGGATTCATTCAGAGAGTTTATAGAACTGATGGAACGTCCTAAGCCAGAACAGCTACAGACAAGGCAGAATCTGGATTCCACTACTGGTCTGGGATGTGCTGGTTGATATAGGTCAGGAGTCCTATACAGGTATAGGTCTAGCAAACCCTGGAGACTTCAGCCAGGTACACCGCTTTGATCAGCAGTGGAAATACTCTGACTCTTAACTCTTATTTCATGTTTGTATTAGTCAGCTAGGGCTGCCATAACACAGTACCACAGATTTGGTGGCTTTAAACAACAGAAATTTATTTCTCACAGTTATGAAAGCTGGAAGTCCAAGATCAAGGTGTTGACAGGGTTGGTTTTTTATTGAGGTCTCCTCCCGTTATCTTCATTCTCTCTTTTGTGTGTGTGCACCTCTAGTGTCTTTCAGTTTGTCTAAATTTCCTCTTATTATAAGGACACTAGTCAGATTGAATTTGGACCCACCCTAACTTCCTCATTTTAACTTAATCACCTCTTTAAAGGCCCTTACATTCTAGGGTACTGAGGGCTTCAACATACAAACTGGGGGAGGGGAGGGCATATTTCAGCGCATAATATTCAGTTAGAAGATCCAAAGTCCTGGGTAGGATTTTTGACCTATGTATGGATTTAATTTTTTAGCTTGTGCCAGATTTGGTCACATTCTTAAATGTTTTTGGACAATTCAGGCTAAAATATGTACAAATTTTACAATTACATATTATAACCAATAAAGCGTATATTCGGCTTCCCTGGTGGCGCAGTGGTTGAGAGTCTGCCTGCTAATGCAGGGCACACGGGTTCGAGCCCTGGTCTGGGAAGATCCCACATGCCGCGGAGCAGCTGGGCCCGTGAGCCACAATTACTGAGCCTGCGCGTCTGGAGCCTGTGCTCCGCAACAGGAGAGGCCGCGATAGTGAGAGGCCCGCGCACCGCGATGAAGAGTGGCCCCCGCTCGCCGCAACTAGAGAAAGCCCTCGCACAGAAACGAAGACCCAACACAGCCAAAAATAAATAAATCAATAAATCAATAAATTTAAAAAAAAGCATATATTCTTTTCCATTTTTTCAAATTAAGCATAGAAAATGATTTCTATTTGTATTGCTATGTAAGAGACTACCTGAAAAAAATAAATTACTTTTTATCGTTCTGTGGGTTGATTGGACCTATCTGGGTAGTTCTCATTCAGGGTTCCCAAGTGGTTTTAGTCAGAAACCACAGGCTTGTGCTGCAGTCATCTGAAGGTATAACTGGGCTGGGGTCCAGATGGCTCTTCATTCATATGCCTGGCACTTAAGCAGGGATGGGTGGAATAGCTGGAGACTGACTGGCATCTCTTTCTTTCCATATTGCCTCTCCACATGACTAGTTTGGGCTTCCTCATAGAAAGGCAGCTCAGAATAGTTAAACATCAGATAAGACCACCAGCTTTACCCAATAAGCTTTCCAAGACACTCAGACAGAAACTGCAAAACTTCTACGACCTTGCCTCAGAAGCCGCTTTCACCACATCTTATTTATGACATAGGCCAGCCCAAATACAACCCAGGGGCTGGGGTGGGGAGGGGCATACAACAATGTGAATATCAGGGGCATTGTCCATTGATCCATTGGGAAGCCATTTTGGACACTAACTACAACACCTGTTTTATAATAGGATTAACAATAATGATTTGCAATTAGATGGAGGGAAGGGGAAATTTCCTACTGATTATTTCCTGAAAAATATATCAGTAAGTATAGAATTCTCCATGGCATAAGTAGGTTTTAACTAGTTATTAAAATAAACTGAGTAGAAAGTTTATTTTAACTTTCTACTCAGAAGAAGACTTAAATCTTCTTTGTTGATAACAACAATATCCAATATAATCATTTGCACTCTGATGTATTACCAAAGTATTCCCTTGTAGGTGTTTCATTTAAAGTAATCAACAGTCACTGGTGTGTGGCCCATGAAGGCTTTCCACCCAATATGAAATGACAACAAACAACACATACCATTAGCAAGAAACCTAAATCTACTCTATTAGATTTTGAAATGAATTGTCTTATTATATCCTCATTGCAGCCTTTTGAAACAGCTATTATTCTTCCTCTTTTATTGATGAGGAAGCAGATGAAAGAACAAGTGGAGATATTGTTTCTAGTTGACATAGCTAGTCAATGTCAGAGCTGGGATTTGATCTGTGTTTCATTGACTCTATATATTTAACTGTGTACCAAGTCTAGGCATCTTTAAGGTAAATCTACAACATGCTTTCTAACCAATCTACCATTTTCAGAATTAGTCGAATGGGTAATTTAATAAAAATCCATGGGGGTAAGAAGACCTGACACTTGTACCAACACACTGTCACTTGCCTTGCCAGTTATTGTTCAAGGGAACAGGAGTCTTGCCTTGGCAGTGACTTTGCTGAGACACGGAAGCAAGAGCTGGCAATTCTCTGACGCAAGCCAAAGTTAATGCTACTTCTTTTCTCTATAAACAATGGAGGAATATCATCATCTGAATAGTAGACAGGACAATATTTCTGTAATTGTTTTTGAAGCATCACAGCACCACATTTTCTCTTGCCATTAGTGATTTGACATGCTTTTAGTTACTGTGATATTAGGACCTGAACACTTGTTTACATGTTAACTTAGTGTTTGCTGATCATGGTGAACACTACTAAAGGAAAAAGTATTTAATAAAGAGTTAATAAGCAAAGCCATGCAATACTAAGAACACTTTTCAAATTATATATCAAGTAGGCAACTCCAAAATCGAATAAAAAATAAGAAATTACCTCAAATATAATTTGAAACAAAAAATGCCGTTTAAATATTTTTTCAAGTATTAAGCATAAAATCCTAGGGTAAGTTTGTATTGTCAATTTGAAGTTTTATTTTTATAGACTGATATAATCAAACTTTTAAAAAAGATAATTACACTCTTACATTTTTGAAAAACCTACTTGAAGAGACAATCTGTTAATATAGATGATATCTGAAAGCATAAAATATATACTATTTTCAATGAGCTCCTAACTCAGAGAGTACGTGGATTACTTACTATGGTCTATTTGGAGGAAATACAATTAAAAACAAAATTTCCTCTCAACCCAGAAAACCTCTCCCCAAAGGTAAAAGAGAAAGTAAACAGTTTTGCTATTGAATAAGCATTAAACCAGAATGGCATGTGCATCACAGGCAATCTTCTGAGAGACTGCAAAGACAGAAAGAACTCTCGCTCTTTTATACAGCCGAGCAGATTCACCAGTTACATACATGTTCTCAATTTAAACAATGACTGGTCCTCAAGAAGACTTGACGAAACCATTTGTCACACATAGCTCATCCTAAATTGACTTGGCAGTTGAGGTGATTATCTGTGTTGCCTAATTGATTTTATCCAGAGGAAAATAAACTTCTCATATTTTTCTGACAAGAGGTAATTTTAGAGTTAGGCGCCTGCTGCAGTTAGGCTTCTATTATCCCACAGAAACAGGTAGGTAAGGACACCATCTTCTTTGATGATTACATTTTAAAGGGATGTTTCCCAGGTCCTGGAGAAAGACATTCCTGGGTCTTAAAGTTGACAAGAGGCTTATTTAACTTTTAAAAAGATTTGCTTACATTTCAAAGAGAGAAAGAAATAACTTACAATTACAAGTTTTCTAAAGTAAATGCTCTAAGGAAAGGGTGAGGAAGGGGAAGGAGTCTATTTCCTTATTTTTATCAGGGAGAATTAAACCTTTTATTTTTAATTTTTATTTGCCTTTACACTACTGTCTGTAACTGCTTCTGGTACTGAAAACAGTGAATCAATTTATGAAAGAAGACCCACATAGTGATTCTATGGAAATCAGGAATACTAGAAGCTATCTGAATTTTTAAAAGAACATATTTGATGCTTTAGATTTTATAATTGGAAAGTGATATTAGTTTTATGTTTAAAAGATATTAGTAGACAAGTCCTTGGAATTTACTTAAAATTATATTTTAAAAATTACTATACAAAACAATACTATATTTATGTGTTGTTATTATTTTAAAATGCTTATCATTTTCAGTCTGTCCAATCCCTGACCTTTCAAAACAGTAATATTTATTTCATCCAGTGTCTAAGTGAGTCACTAGTGAAAATGATGCCCTCTCAAGTTATGTTGTTAACTTCCTTTTATAGGATATCTATAATTTCAATTTATTGATATGTTAACTAATTTTCATTGCTTAATATAAAAAACGACATTTCCCCTTTTTTTCAAACAATTTTTATTTGTTTTGAAGTTCACAATTACCCCATGAGAACTAGCAATTTTAGGAGGACTTTTTTTTGTTGTTTGTTTATTTTAATGACTTCATGAGATTTCTCTCAATGGCTAAATGAATAAAAAACAAAACTGCATTAAGCTTGAATATTGGGAGTTTGGCAAGGCTCTCCTCCATTAGTTAAGAGACAATTCTATAAACATGTTTTTCATGCAAAAAAGTAGGATTCAAATAATCACTTCAGCAAAATGACAACTAGTAGATCTGAAATTTGGCTTGACAATAGAGTGAGTGTGTAGCTACTTTACACTCCATGATCAGGAATACCTCTGTGTGGGAGTGGACATTGAAGGTGAGGTTACCAGTGGAAAAGTCAGGGTGATGAGTACTATCCTGATTCTCTTAGGCTGATGGTGGGGAATGTTTGCTACGTTCTCAGACCTAGAAGAAATTCGAAATGCCTGTGCTGGATAGAATAGTGCCCTCCCCAAATTCACGTCCACCTGAAAACTCAAAACCAATACTGTACATTAACGCATATTTGTGGAACCTAGAAGAAATTCGAAACGCCTGTGCTTGATAGAATAGCGCCCTCCCAAAATTCATGTCCACCTGTTTGATTGGACCTTTTAACAACTTAGCTTAGCTACTGATGATAGAGAATGGGTGAGGGTATTGTTTCTAAGATGATTTTTTGGCCTATGAGGTAAAATTAATTTAAGCAATGCACTGACCCATGTAAGAGGTGTTATTGGTTGCTATAGGACTTGTCTTTGTTAGTGTTTTTGGTTTGGGGGAAAAGTCAAGTAGACATTCATAAAGTCTTGAGGATCTGGATTATATATTTCATTATTCCACGGTGAAAACACAGAGATCACTAAGAAGAGTAAAAGGCTGAAGAAGGGGTCCTCAAGTATAAAGCCTTGTTATAGCCTGAAGAGACTATCAACGGCCCTAGTTGACATCGGGATTAACAGAGATTACTGGTTTCCTACCTGTAGAGAAACTCAAGAAACCTTCTCCCCTCTCTTCACTCCTTGAAGAGGAGAGAACCTAGGACTCATATAGACCATCTTTCTACCAGGTAGTGCTTTATCAGGAGTAGGATAAATACATTAATTTGGGGGCCAACTTTCCCTTTTGGGAGGTTGGCTTTACTACGCTTTACTTTTTCTTAGATCTTCTTGTCTAACTGTCAAGGTTCTACTGTGGGTAAAAGGAAAAGGCCTGCCCAGAAAAATTCCTTTTGGCTCTTGTAGCTTACATAATGCACTGTGACAAGATAGAGTTTCCGTATGTAAGTCTGTCTTGAATATCAGTGTGATTTTTGTTCAAAGTATCCCCTCTGAATATCTTTCTCCAGATCTTGTGGCTTCCATTTCTATTAATTATGTTTGGCTAGCTTCTCAAATTCAAATGATTAACAGAAAAGATTAAATCAGCGCTCATAAATTGCAAAAGCAAAGTTTTTTGAAGTTAAGAGACTAAATTCTGAATTTTCTTATCACTTCATCCTTTCTTCCTTCTTTGCTTCACTGGTTGCTTACTAGTTAAAGGATTATGATAATTGAGTCAGTAAACTAGACTTCCTGCAGGAGTTATAGAAAAGGAAATTTTGCCCAGTTTAATGTACTCTGTAATGCCACTGAATATGGACAATGCAATCACAGTTTAAAAATAGTTACAAATTGATAAATACGATGTATTTTAAAGTTCCTTTCAAAGCCCAATATTCATTTATTTCAAAGCTCTCCATGTAGATACATTCCTAACACCAGTTAAAATGAAACAAATTGACCAAAGGAAGATTTTTCTCTACTTTTTAATTAATGTATTTACTTATATTCTACCTTTTTCAAAGCAGATTTAAGAAAGCTCTGCAGATGACTTAACTCCTTTGCAGTGAAATGCATGAATATACAATATTGTTTTCCAGGCTTGAGTACAAAGGTGATATATAAAATTGAATACAAAAATTGAAACAAGATTGTTACATGGCTATTTAGATATGCTGCATTTATCTAATTAATTGTTAGGGGGAAATACTCTGAGTCAAAAATGAAGAAATAAACCTAATCCAACATTTTGTCTTTTGGTAGATTTTTC
This sequence comes from Balaenoptera acutorostrata, assembly GCF_949987535.1. Lineage (NCBI taxonomy): Eukaryota > Metazoa > Chordata > Mammalia > Artiodactyla > Balaenopteridae > Balaenoptera > Balaenoptera acutorostrata. The sequence continues at coordinate 73,626,468 of NC_080068.1, forward strand.
TCAAATATATTCTGGACAGGAATGTCTGGCTCTTAGATTTCTCAAGAGGAAGTGGATTTCATAGCATCCCCAAATAACTCATTCTAATACTTAAAAACCAACTGTCTGAAAATATTGGTTAAGCAAATTTGAAATCCATTCTGCTGCTCTCTCAGTTCAGTTCAGACTGAACTATGGAGAGGAAAAACAACAGGACTGTACTGTTCATATAAAAATACTCGTTATATGCATGTATGCTACACAAGTAATATCATTCCATCAACTCATGAGTCTCCAGATGCCCTGTGGGACATTGTGGGACATTGTGATGAATGAGGCCTCAGAAAATCTCCCTATATGAGGAAGAATGTTTGTCAGAGCTAGGGACATAATTCTGAAGTCAGTATGAATATATGTATTAAACATTGCTCTAAAACATTATAGGGAAAAATAAGTGTGACCAGTATTCATTCCTAAATTCTCTGTCACATTCATATATCACAATCACATTTCTGCAGCTCTACAATGCTGCCATTTTTTGAAATGCAATCCTTTTTAGCTTGAATATATATTTTTTCTTTCACCTTTCCTTTATTACTTTGTGCTTATTTCTGTACACTCCATCTGTGGGTTTTTAAAACTATATATATATAGTTTTATATATATATAGTGATATATATATCACTTTTTTATATATATATAGTGATATATATATATATATATTTATATATATAGTGATATATATGTATATACATATATATATCACTTGCTTGAGCAAGTGATATATATATATCACTTGCTCAAGCACACACAAATAAATGCAGCATTTTCATCCACTAATAAGGACTTGATGAGGGAGTTTTCAAAAACCAGAGATCTCTTTAAGACAATATGTAATTAAACGGTTGATTATTTAGTACACAGCCCAAGGAACATGGGGATTTTGAGAAGATAGAGATAAATGAGCACAATTTTCCTTTCTTTTCCTAATCCAGGTTGGCTGATTGAAAAAGTTGAACCTGGGAGCAATCCTTTTTCTTCCATGTTTGGGAAAACAAGAATGTCATGGAAGGGAAAAAAAATAAACAAATGAAGGCCTTTGAAACAAAACAGATCTGGGATTAATGTAATACTTTGACATTTAGCTGTATGGCTTTACACAAGTCAACTAAATGTATTATATCTTTATAAAATCAGGATAGTGTTCTCTCATTTGGTTTATTTAAAGACTGGAGGTAAACATCAAACACTATATCTCTCATATAGAAGTTACTCAATACATAATAGCTACTAAAATTATTATAATTACTATGTAAGTCAGAAATAAATAAACTTTACCAACTCACAGTAACCTAAACTTTTACTCCTGAATAAAAGTATCTCTTTTCATCATGCACAAAATTTGTACCCATTTTGGAAACACATATGAATCAGGTAAGTTCCATGTCAGAAAAAGATATGGTACTAATGGGTTTTTTTATTTATTCTCAGCAATGAAAAAAAAATAATAGAAGTCAGGCAGAATCAATACATTGAGAGTTCTGTGACAGCAATAATTTTTTGTTCTGGACACTTTTGACAGGGGTATTTTAAATCTTAGTGAATAGCATCCTTTAGAATTGCTTTTAGATTTCTGTAATGTGAATTGTATATAAGGACTCGGAATTTTTTTCCAAGAAAAAGAAGTAACTGTAAACCTGAAGAGATGTTTGACCTCTTGTCAGGTCAGGGGCTTCAAGGGAAGAATGGTGGTTCAGGGACAGAAATACTTGGCTGAAGTCTGCCTTTATATGATTTGAGTTTAATTAAATGAAGCTGATGAATTATGCAATAAGGAAATGGCACTATGCTGTCAATGATTTAAAGCCAGAATTCCTTGTGTAGGAAAATGATAAAATTTCCCATAGTAGAAACACAGATATTAAGCCCTAAATTCTGCTTACCAATGTTAGTAAATTTACACAGAGTGATACATACTTTCCTGCATTTTTAGGCAGTGAAGACACAGGTGTGCTAGATTTGTCCTGTCGCCATTATCCTTAAGGATTCATTATTATTCTCAGATTTTATACATGCACATTTTAAGGCAGGGTGTCCCTCAGATTTTAGAGTCACAGGCTATAAAGCAAAACTTATTTTTATACCTCAGTGATTTCAATTAAATGGCCCAGCCATCTATGAATGTCCATTCCTCTCTGCCTTGGTGTAAGACAAGGATATGTGCTTAAGTATCACAGAATTCCTGTCCTCTGCTGGGGTGGGAGTAGCAGCCCAGCGAAAGATTAATCAAAGCAAAAAGTGGATGCCCCCTATTGACCACCCCTAGGACGTCTGATCTGTATATTTTACAATCAAAACGAATCTCTACACAAAACAGAAACAGACTCATAGATACAGAAAACAAACTTATGGTTACAAAAGGGGAAAGGGATGGGGAGAGGCATAAACTAGGAGTGTGTGATTAACAGATTCAAGCTACTGTAAATAAAACAGATAAGCAACAAGGGTTTACTGTATAGTACAGAGAACTATATTCTGTATCTTGGAATATAGTTCAGATATATTCAGTATAATGGAAAATAATCTGAAATATATATATATATATATTGTGAATCAACTGTAATTATAAAAAAAGATTTTGTTTCGGTAGCTGAAAAGTGATCTCTAAACATTGTCAGATCATAGTCATGTTAGCTTCTGGGAAACTTGAGGGGATGAGTACATGTCAGGGTCAGCTTTCAGAAGCCAGGGAAGTTTAGATGCATGGTTTCTGTGTTTCCAAACATCTAGAAAGTTGCTCTCCAGCAAGGGTCAGCAAACATGACCTGCAGGTCAAATTTGGCCCACTATCTGTTTTTATAAAGAAAGTTCTTTTCTTTTTTTTTTTTTTTGGAATTTGCAGGTTATTTGGAAAATCAACAAATGATCACATCTTTCTTGTCCCAAACATTAAAAAAAATCTTACCAATCCATGTTTCTATCTATTTCAATATAGATAACAGCAGACATTTGGGCTTTGTTATATTCATAAAACATACAGAGTACAAAGCTTAGTAAACACAAAGAACACTGCTTGATTTATTTTCCCTGGTTAAGTGTGATTCGTGTTAAAAATTAAAGCCAAATTCTTATGAAACTATCATAAAATGTGGCCTAGTTCTCTTAAATAATTGCATTTTACAGGTGGCATTTCCATTTGACCTCTGGACCAAGCCAGGAGTGACTCAAGGGGCACTACAAATAAAACTCTAAAAACTAAGGGTAGGATTAAGTAAAAACCTCATCCATCTTCTTCAGTCCAGAAACCAATGTGGTATATATTTGTCCTGAGCTAAACCTAGAGTGTAACAAATCTCTTGTTTGTAATCATAGCAAAACTTAAAAGTCTATAGAAGTCTATAGAAGATTTCCAGAAAGATTCCTTCCTAGATGGCATTTTTGATACAATATGTTCTAGTCCAGGTATCATGTATTCCTTTAAGCCTCTACTTCATTTCTAGTTCACCTGCTGTTCCATGTAAGAGGGATCATTATGCCTCATTTTCATGAAAGCAAGAAGCTAGGCAATATAATATCTTGAGATCATTTTCAGATCTGGCAGGAATATGGGAGGCATTCATTGAAAATTAAGCCATGTCCTGGCTATTGTAAATAGAGCTGCAATGAACATTGTGGTACATGACTCTTTTTGAATTATGGTTTTCTCAGGGTATATGCCCAGTAGTGGGATTGCTGGGTTGTATGGTTTTTCTATTTTTAGTTTTTTAAGGAACCTCCATACTGTTCTCCATAGTGGCTGTATCAGTTTACATTCCCACCAACAGTGCAAGAGGATTCCCTTTTCTCCACACCCTCTCCAGCATTTATTATTTGTAGATTTTTAGATGATGGCCATAGTGGGAAGCAGCCGCATAGCACAGGGAGATCAGCTCAGTGCTTTGTGACCACCTAGAGGGGTGGGATAGGGAGGGTGGGAGGGAGGGAGACGCAAGAGGGAAGAGATATGGGGATATATGTATATGTATAGCTGAATCATTTTGTTATAAAGCAGAAAGTAACACACCATTGTAAAGCAATTATGCTCCAATAAAGATGTTAAAAAAAAATAAAAAATAAAGGGAGAATACTTTCAATAAACAAGCAAAAAACAAAAGAAAAAAAGAAAACTAAGCCAGTCATCATTTTATTTTCACTCTGCAGAATAGAATATAAAAATTAGGAAATTCCATATCCTGTTAAGTCTCTGGAATTCTATCTGGGAGGTCTTGCTGCTGCCCTAATAAGGGAAAAAAACACATACATACACACACACACACACACACACACACACACGCACACGCACATACCCATACACACAATTAAGTCTGCTTACATGATTGATTGGGACTACTGATGTGAACATGTCATTGTCAGAATTTTCTAATCCGACTTCCTAAAATTACCAGTTCCGGCAGCCATGGAGATGTACCACTCGGATCTCCTATCATGAAGAAAGGTTTGTGTCCAGTGGTAAGGAATAAAGTTTGCTGACAGCCTCCAGTTATTCACACCTTCAGGATCACCTCAGCTTTCAAGATGCAGCCACATCCTTCTTGGTTAGTCCCCAGACAATTACTGAGCATGGTGGAGGCACTAAGACAATGTCATTTTCCTCCAATATGGGACCCTTACAGTAAGGAATTTTTGCTCCCGAGCTGCCTGTGGTTTGGTGAAGACTAGCATCTTCATCACAGTTTGTTGTTCTTTCTGTCCAATCTTACTTCTTCTACATTTTCCCCACTCATAAACATTACGTGTCCAATATAACTCTTGTAATGCTAACTGTGCCTCAACGTCTACTCCGACTCCCTGAAAACACTGATGTTTGATGAGATATTAATATGGTTCTTGAATAAATAGTTCCATGGCCAAACAAGTTGATTTCACATAGATATGCACAAATATGCATGAACAATATAGAATTTCTGTGGTGATTACACTTGTTTAATGTTGTTTCAATCTGCATTTCTAGACTGACTTAAGAACATAGTGCTTTCTTACAAATTTTTCTTTCAATGTATCTATTGATTTTAATGTTCTACAGGTTTTGATATATTTGATATAATGATGTTACAGAAACATTTTTTGATGTTGGAAAGAGGAAAAACTCTGTCCAATCCTTCTTCAAGTCACGTCCTACTCCCAAATTTTGCTTCTTCGAAAGAGTTAATGCAGTTGGTAATACTCAATGATGACTACATGGTTCTCTTACTGGAGACCAGGGTCACTCAGAAATTAAAAGTCAGAGGCATAGAAGGTTCTTTCTCTTTCTTCTTTTACCCATACTCTTGTTGACCCTCATTTTTCTCTTGAGCTGTGTAAAGTACTGAGTTAGGATTGGGGCTTATGGTTTAAGGAGGTTTCATGATCCTTTAATCTGGGCTTCAATGAAGGTAGGCATACCAGAGAACTCTTCTGCTTGTGATGGGAGTAGGATTGGTGATAGGAGGACAGAGATCCAGCTAAAAATAATGCTAATTTGCTTTCCTTTGACATTGCCTCTTATTCATCTATCTCCTTATAGAATTTTTGGCCAAGAAGGATTTCAGACATTCCTTATCTCTCTGGCCATCTTCACATCACCAGAACTCACTTTGCTTTCTAATACTTGGCCTGGTCAGCTTTGACATTTAGCTGCAGTCTGGATCTTACTTTAAGACATCTTTATTTTTCAACCAACTTTTTCCAGCACTCTTGTACTTATTCATAAGGGGCATGTTGACTCAGAGCAATAATGAGGGATATACTATGATAAAACTCTCAGTATATTTTATTAAGGGAAATGTGAAACTCAGTGATATTTTCTGAGATTTGTATCATGGCTCTGGTGAATAAATCCTGAAAATGAACACTAAGAACAGAGATCTTATTAGAAATTCTTTTAGTACATCAGTATCTTGATTGGTATCTCAAATATGCCACCCCAGGGAAATCTCTATATAAGCTTATGAGATGGAAGGGAATATGAGAGTGACTCTAAAATATCCCTGTAGTCAGTAAAAATATTTTTGCATCTCTGTGTATTTGAGAACATCTAGCCCAATTTGCCTGCTGTGGGTACCACATGGTAATGTAGTCCTATATAAGGGGTGCGAAGGTAATCCTTATAGACCTTGTAAGGTACCTTTTAAAACAATCTTTACAGAGACATTATGCTTGTGATATGTGATATCAAATTAAGAACAGAAGTCAGAAAATATGAATCAGTTTCTAGCTCTACCTCATATTATCTATGAGAACTTGAGCTAGTGATTATACTCTCTGAAGCTCAGTCTCTTCACTTGTGAAAACAGGAATCACGATGTCCTTATTTCACCATAGGAATGATAAGAACAACCAGATTCGAAAAGATATGTAAATTACTTTTTAAATGGGAAAGCACTATGAAAGTGAGAATGAAAAATCTCAGAATAAACCTTAGACAAAAGTATAAAGGAAGTAAGTTTTTGTTCTGGTCCTCGGATTTCATTGTAGATAGCCCAAACACTCCCTGGTAGTCTAAAATATCTATAGTTGTAGACCAGGTATGGTAAATATAATTCTAAGATGACCCCCGTGATCTCTGCCCTTTGGTAAGTGTCTTGCTTCTAGCCAATAGAATATAACAAAGGGAATGGGATGTAATTCTGTTGACAAAGCCACATTATATGAAAAGGGTGATGGTGACAGGACTGCACTCCCTTGATCTCATTATGTTATACAAAACTCCCTCTATGCTAGTGGCTTTGAAGAAGCAAGTTGCCATGTTATGAAATGCCTATCAAGACTATCAAGTGGCAAGACTGCTGGGGACCTCAGGAGATGATGGCCTCAGTCCTGCAACCAAAAGCAACTGAATTCTGCCAACAAGCACATGTTCTTGGAACAAGGTCCAGAACCTCAGATGAAACCACAGCAGTGGCCAATATTTTAATTGTAGCCTGCAGAACCCTAAGCGGAGGATCCCCTTAAACCATGTTCAGATTCCTGATCCATGAAAATATGAAGTAATAAATGTCTGTTGTTTTAAATCATAAAGTTTGTGGAAATCTGTTTTGTAGCCATGGAAAACTAATGCACCAGGTTATAGATCTTTCCTTTCACATTAAACCTAAACTATCTGTTTTTCCAAAGCTAATCTGATTCATGAATTGACACTATGTTAATTGTTCAGTATTCTATTCTTCCTAGTTAATATACATGGATGGTTAATATACATATACAATAACTGTAAATGCTTTAACTTGATGGTTTTTAAAAGGAGTTACTCAGAGCCTTAAAAAGATTTCAAGGAGGAGACTCCAGGTTATAGATGGGTAAGCTGATAGAAGAGGAACATGCAAAATAATTCCAGGTCTTGATATCTGCTTCTCTGCTATAAATGTAGCAATTCCTTTAGGTGTACAAGTTAGAAATTACTTTTAAAAACAGTTATTCTTATAAAATATTTGAAAATGACTTTCTTAATTCAAAGCATTAATGAATGGTGTGGAGGTTGAGTGAAGGAAGGTGTCATCATAATCCCAGTTCCAAGTGTGTATAGATAATCGATAAGGAAAGAAAGAAGAAAGGAAGGAGGGAAGGTAAGAAGGAGAGATTGAAACAATGCATGTAAAAACACTAGGCTCCTAATAGACACTTAAAGTGTTAGCATTTAAAATAATCTATTTTGTATATTTATGGAATTTCATTCTATACTGAAATTCATTCTCATTCATTTCATTCATTCTCATAATTTTGAGAAGCAAAAATATTTGTCTTTTTAAGGGGAAAATTGTAACCATATTAGCGGTTTGTTTTTTTTTTTTTTTTTAGTTTAAAGGTGCTAAATTCCAAGCATATTAATAATAACCAATGGATAAAACATGAAATAAAACATGTTCCACTCTGTATACATAAAAAAGAAACCAATGATAGGTGAATGAACTGTCCAACTTGTGATTCTTTAATGACTGCTCTCTGTTAGGCTTACACATGTGCTAAGACCAAGTGCCTTGACCACGGAACGCAACGCTCACTGAAAGACGTATTCAAAGAGATGTAAAATTCTTTCTAATTCTTTGGGCTAAAGGGTAAACGTAAATGCATTAGAAAGTTAAAGCAATTGAAGTAGTTCACTTGTACTCACTGAATTGAGACACTTTTAGAGAACAACTAGGTTTTAAATGGCAAAATGGAACTCAAGTTTCCATGAACACAGAGAAGCAATTCCTAGCCTGATAGCAGTGCACAAATATAAGGTAGCTCAGGAGATGGGCTGTGGTTTTTAAGTAAGTTCACACTCCAAACCCAGTGAACTCTGAACTCATAACATTTTATATTAGTTACAGGGCTGGAAATAGCAAAGCTCTTTAATGTGTCAACTCCTTTTATCTCCAGCATGTCTATCTTGGTTATAATGCAAAGCTAAACACTGGCTTTTAACTAATATACTTGCCAGAATCTTTAAACTTTCCCTTTGACATCCTTGCTATTAAAAAGCCAGGGGCTTCCCTGGTGGCGCAGTGGTTGAGAATCTGCCTGCCAATGCAGGAGACGCAGGTTCGAGCCCTGGTCTGGGAAGATCCCACATGCCGCGGGGCCACTGGGCCCGTGAGCCACAACTACTGAGCCTGCGCGTCTGGAGCCTGTGCTCCACAACAAGAGAGGCCGCGACAGTGAGAGGCCCGCGCATCGCGATGAACAGTGGCCCCCACTCGCCGCAACTAGAGAAAGCCCTCGCACAGAAACGAAGACCCAACACAGCCAAAGATAAATAAATAAAATAAATTAATTAAAAAAAAAAAAAAGCCAGGAGCTTCAGCAAGTTGTAGACCTGTGGAAATACATTTTTTGCTATTCAATCAAGTATGGGAAGATTTTAAGATGTACTTGAGACCTTAAGCTCCTGGAAAGTAAATAGGGATTTTTTTTCCCTTACAGGCTTCTAAGTTCCAGATTTCATTTCCTATCTTTCCTAACTAAATTTTAAAGTAAAACCATGGGAAAATGATTTTTGTCAGTGTTCATCACTGTACAAATTTTAGGAATCATTTAATTGGATCTTGTGTATCACTTGTGTAATAATTGTTTTATACAGTATGGTAGGAAGGGAGGATGAAAAGGACAAAAGACTAGTCCAGTTTGACTAGGGAAACTGTATAGGTCACTGATGGTGTTCGTAACTCATTTTGAATATAAACAATTACATGCTCAATTATTTCTGTCCTAGAAAATCAGTAAGTAAAGGGAATTTCTATACAACATAAAAGTACTGAATAGCTAGTAAATAACTAAATTAATAGGTTGATATGAGAAATCACATGTAATTATGGTGGCCATGAGGATATAACGCTTAGTCGTCTCTTTGAGAAAACCTATTGCAAAGAGTTTGTTGGCTGACAGTCTGCAGTTGCTGCATCTAGGGATTTCTTGTTAATGCTCCCAGCCAATGATTGAGCGCGTTTGGGGTACTAGGGCTGGGTTATTTATGCCATCTGCTGAACCCCTCTAAAAAGCAATCTTGTTAGAGACCCACTGTTGTCCTGGATAATATTTTCTCAGATCAGCTGATCTCTTTTACCCTTCTATGTCAGTAGAAACTCTGTATAAAGAACATGTGTGATTATAATATTGAACTTAAGGTCTAGACCTAAAGTTGTGCTTTTCTATCATTTCATGAAATAAACGTAAAATAGGGACTTCCCTGGCAGTCCAGTGGTTAAGACTTCGTCTTCCATTGCAGGGGGTGCGGGTTCAATCTGTTGGGGAGCTAAGGTCGGACATGACTCGTGCCAAAAATCCAAAACATAAAACAGAAGCAATATTGTAATAAATTCAATGAAGTCTTTAAAAATGGTCCACATCAAAAAAAACAAAACAAAAAAAACCCTAAAATAGTAGCGGAGTTGGTGTTCTGGGCAGCTAATGACTTGGTGGCTGCTTTTATTGTTGTTCTTTGTTTGTTTTTCCTTTTTTATGTATAAATGAGAAATCTTAGTATATCCTTAGTGGCAGGGAAACTGGACATGAGCTCAGCTAGGTGCTCTGTGGTGACCTAGATGGGTGGGATGGGGGTCGGCGTGGGAGGGAGGTCCAAGAGGGAGGGGATATATGTATACATATAGTGGATTCACTTCTTTGTACAGCAGAAGCTAGCACAACATTGTAAAGCAACTATACCCCAATAAAAAAAGAAATAAGAGTGGCTTGGTGGTTCAACTAGAAAAGAATATAAAATATTTTCTTACCGACTGTCAGTTCCTTCTGCAGTGTAATGGAGATCCCTAAAATGGATAGCTCTTTACGATACAATAATGGTTAGTCATTTTTCTTATAATCTTACATAGGTCAATGAGTATCTTCACACTTTTGATGCTTTAAATGATGATGACTTTCTTCAGAACTGGTATTAGTGGTACTTCTTTGGTGTTTAAGATTGCTTTTCACTTGAAATCAAAAGTGTCATTTATATTTGAACAGTCATTACCATAGTTCTGTTAAACATCATCCCGAAGAATTTTGTACAGATGGCATCTGTTGCATGAATACTAAGCAAAATCCTATTGATTTCAGTTGCACTTTGCCTGCTAGCATTTGCATCATAAATGTAGAGCTTAGATATCACACAATGCAAAAAGAGTGAACACACTGGTGCTTCTCCTCCACCAAATGACAAACCCCACAGCTTCATTTACATTACTTTAGGTCTAGATAACTGAGTTGTTATGTCCTGAGAATATGAATCTCTTCATTTCTTGTGTTTATAGCCTTGAAATTGATATCCTAGATGTGAACAGGAAATTATGCTAATATGGGGTTAAATGATCGTTTGTTAACTTGCTGGAATTTTAAGAAGAGGATTTGTTTGTCTATTGCATGTAAGCATGAATCTCCAGGTGTCTAAAACTCATATGTTAAAACTCATAGGTTCTTAAGTCACAGGGCATAGGCTTACCCCAGTGTTGTGACAACATGGCTCATCCCAGAAATTGCTACGTAAGGACAGCTTGCCCACAAAGAAGAATACAGTGGTATGATAAACTCCGGATAGTTTTGGGTTTGATGATGGTCAGAACCTTCACATTTTATTATGTTCATTTTTTATCAGTGTGCATTGTGTACTGAAAAAGAGTAGTAATACTTGAAAATAGGTACTCCTACATCCATATAGCTTACTATCAGGAATAAGAATTAAGGCAGTCTTCATCAACATGACTATACTATTTGTTCCAGAAAATCCTTGCTGAGAGATAAGATTACAGACCAGTAAATAATTTCATTAAATGCTTTACAAATTTCCCTTGAGTCATATGTTTCCTTCAATGTTCTAAGCCATAGTTTAAAGTTCTCAGGATAAATTTGTTTTAGTGAGTAGAACAGAGAACCCCATGCTCTGTTTCTCCAGATGTGTAGAAGTGGTACGTTGGTTACTCCAAGACACAGTTAAATATAATCATCAGAAAACCTTGCTCCCATGTGCCTCTGTCAGCAGTGCTGTTGGAGGAAGGAGGCTCACATTCCAAACAGCCAAGGCATCAGTTGTATTTAGACAGCTCAGAAGCCACTTTTCCTGCTGTTTGGGGAGTTGCTCATTTGGCTCGCTTCTCAGGGCTTATTGGTCTGGGCCTATTGGTCTCATAGCATTAACTGTTAAATGCCTTGTAGGTATCCTACCACACCGTTAAATATATACAAGTGGAGGGCCCCCCCATGGGATATTAATCACATACACACATAAACAACTTAGATAACCTGAGAAAGCCCTAAAAGGTATTACCAGTGATAATGGATATGCAAATAGATCCCAGCGACACTTCCAGGGAGCTCTTACAAAGTCAGAGTACTGAAGCACTAAGCCCTCTACAGCTGTAGACTGAAGAAGGCAATAGGAGAACGCTCACCAGTACCCCACACAACAGTTTTATGTCAGTATCTTGAATCTGCTCATGGGCCTATTAGCTCAAGAAGGAGTTCCAGCTTCAGGGTAAGGCTATTTAGTACATGCAATTATTATTCAGAAAAAAACTCCTTTGCATTAAAGAATAATACTAATATCTACCATTTATTGAGCATTTACTGTGAGAAAGGGACTCTTTCTGAATAAGTGCCTTACATTCTTTACCTTATATAAGTACAAAATTAAGCTGGCAATATTGGTACGATTGTCTCCATTTTATGATCGAAGGCAGTGAGGCTCTCAGAGATTAAATAGTTTTGTAATATCAAAAAATTAGTAAGTGATGACCTGAAATGAGAACCTCATCAGTCTGACTCCTGAGTTTTACTTATAACCAATGCATTATACTGATGAAACTGTCTTCTTCAAAGGCATATAGCCCCTGACTAGTGGATTTGGGTCTGTACAAACAGGTGGATTTTCAATCATTGCCCAAGTAGCCAATGGCATATATTTTTTCTTGATGGTATTTATTCTGTGAAAAATTTCTCTGGTCCAGAAATACCAACCAACAGAATTATGTTGAATCACACAGCTCCTTGCCTCTTAAGCCATGTCTTCTAGCATCTTGTCTATCCTCTCTGAATCTTGACTCTCATTTATTGGCTAGCAAATATATAATCTCCATTTCTCATCTCATGGTCTCTTTCAGTGGATTCCCAATTCTCACTAAGCAATACTAGAATTATTCCTCTAAAATGGACATTTGTCTGTTTCTTACTCAATCTCTATTCCCATTTCTCTTTCCAAAGTGTAGCCAAATGCTTGTCTTGTAGCCGCTGCTTTTTGCATAGCCTATATAGCTTTCAAAGCTGACCCCACTTTCAAGTACAGTTATAGGCTCTGATTATTTTAGCCCAGTCAATAAAGGTCATCACCTTGCCTATGTTTAAGGGTGGTTTGAGGGGGAAAATGATTTCAGCTAGTACTCCCAGTTTGAATTCCTTGAAATACTGTTTGATAAGCCCTTTGATAAACGCTTTCTTCCTTTGCTGGACATGAATGAGTGAATATATAGCTCTAATCATAGTGGATAGTCATTGCCTATACATAAGATCAGCTCGTTTTAGAATAAAAGCTGTTATTTTGGTTTTCAGGCAAGAAAGAGAGAAAGGGACTAGACATTTGATACCATAATTGGGCTTCTGGAGCCATGAACTCTGAGGTGTACCTTAATTGGATCTCTAGTTATAATATCCAGTTAGGCCAAAAAATCCCTTTACTGTTTATGTTAATTTGAGAAGGACCCATATTATATGCAAACATAAGGGGACTAACTGATGTAGAATTTGGCATCAGAATGTGAGGGGTTAACAGAAATACAGTGTGGAGAACTGTCCAAATTTATCTCAGGCTGGAAAGTTGATGACCCTCCTTAGGTGTTTGTGTAATTGGTTAGATTGTTGCCTTTGTATGTTAGGATGCAAACCATGCCTTTTAAGGGCATAGCATTAAGGGATTGTGAAGAAAATTCATGGGGTTGGAGTGTACTGGTTCCTTCTCCTTCAGTGAGTTCCTATAAGCAGAGAAAGTTCAGGCCAAAGGTGAACTACTCATAGAGAGGGGAAAAAAAGAAATACTGCTTTGCTAAGAAAGGCCTAAGGCCTTTTTTTTTTTTACTATAGTCTGTAATATTAGTTAATAGATAATGTGATAATTTTGATCCTGCTTGAATTGAAAATTTTTTTCTCCCTCATACTAAATACTGTATACGTAGAATTGGAAAATGGGCTCTTAACAGAGGATATAACTGGAAAAGAAAGAGCACTTCTGTCTCAGTATCTCGAGGAAGACTCCTAACATGTAGTTTGAACTAGCTTAATCCACCTCTGAGCCATTCTTAACTATGACCAGAAAAATGAAATGCACTGACTGATTTAAATCAACCAGATCTTTTTTTTTCTTCAAAAGCTTTGTTAAGGTATAACTGATATACACAAAACTGTATGTATTTAATGTACACAATCTGATGAGTTTGGACATATCCTACATCATGAAATCATCACTGAAATCAAAGTAATAGATATATCTATCTCCTCTAAAATTTTCTTATGTCCTGCTGTGGTTTTGTTTGCTTGTTTGGTGATAAGAACACTTTATATGAGACCTATCCTCTGAACAAATATTAAGTTCATGACACAATAAGGTTAACTATAGACAGTATATTGTACAGCCAATTTCAAGAACTTATTGGTCTTGTATAACTAAAACTTTATACCTATTGAACAACTCCCTATTTCCCCTTCCCCCAGCCTCTGGCAACTGACAATCTACCCTGTGTTTCTATAAGTTTGACTGTTTTATACACTGCATATATGTGGAATCTTGCAGTATTTGTCCTTCTGTGACCGGCTTATTTCACATATTCACAATAGCCAAGATATGAAAACAAACTAAATTGATGGATTTTGGATAAAGAAAATATTGAATACACATACAATGGAATATTATTCAGCCTTAAAAAAGAAAGAAATCTTGTCATTTGTGACAACATGGATGAACCTCAGAGACATTATGCCTACTCAACCAGATTTTAACCCCTGGTATTTGGACATACTAGTGGATACTCACTGAATAGCTGGGTATACTTAGATAAGGGAAGGTGGGTGTGAATTATGGCTGTATAATCAACAAATTTCCACCACAGACCCCCTCTGTGATTAACCAGCATCCATAAACACCATTATTATCATATAAACATTTTCAAAAAACCCCTACTTTCTTTCTGAATAGAGACCACATGATACATCATATCTGATGTGTATCCAGCTACACACACAATGTCTAACTGGGAAATGCAGTAATTGTCTTTCTGTATATCAGCCCAACTGCTTACCTGGAAGAAGGTAGAGAAGCCTGGCCCAAAAGTTTCTGTGCAGCCATTTGTAGGATTTGTTCACTATGAGCACAGGTTAAGACAAGGCATACATATTCCAAGCAAGGAGGATTTCAAAGACCAGAGAGATAAACCAAACTAAAGATTTTAAGGGAAAGTCCAAACACTAGGAGACACATACAAAAAGCCAGAATCAGAACTAGAGGGTACACTTAATTGAAATTGCAGAAGTGGGAAGTAACACATTCTACATAACAGATTGGCAGGGACATGTCGAAGGTTTCCTGAGTGATGCCTAGGCTGGTGCTCACTGAGCAGTGGCCGGTTTCCATCTCACCCACAGCAAAGCGAAAGCCCTTACATGACCTACAGAGCCCTCCACTGCCATCTGTCACCAGTCCATCTGCTACTACTCTCCCTTTCACTCTCCACTCCAACCACTGACTCCCTTGCTGCTTTTTTGGATACTCCAGGCTTGATCCCACCTCAAGCACTTAACATCTGCTGTTTCCTCTGTCTAAATAATGTTATTTACTCAGATGTCTACATATCTTAATCCTTGATAATTCTTTAGATCTTTAGTCAAAAGTCAGCTTATCAGAAAGGCTTAACCCTGGCCATTCTCTCAAAACTTTCACCAATCACCCCCCACCCCCGTACTGCATATCTTCTTTTATTGGTTCATTTTTTCCTCCTTAGTACTTATCACTAAATACCATATATGTTTTGCCTATTTACATTGTTTATAGCAGTCTTCACTTCTAGAATGTGAGGTCCATGTGGGATTTTTGTCTGTTCCATTCACTTTTGTATCCTTAAGGCCTAAATCAAGTTTACAGTTTGGTATCACTGAATAAAAATGCATTGAATGAATGAATGAGTGAGTCAAGCGGTCAAAAAGGGCCAGAGGCAGGACAGGTAGGGTTTGGAATGGTAGGCCTGCAACTCCAGTGGATACATTAGAGGGAATCTCAGCTACCAAAGGAGCCACTCCCCCAGAGGTATCCTATGTTTACCAATTACGGTATGCCTGTTGTAGCTCATTCAGTGAATATATGTGGAGGGGTAATTGTAAACTCTGACATAATTGTGAGAGAATACTTGTGAATAATTGTGACAGGGAAGAAGTAGTGAGTAGTTACAGTACCTTAAAGAGAAGTGTTCTGTGTGAGGAAGAACAGGGTTTGTTTATTCCTTGTATCACTGCAGCTCTTTGTAATACAGACCCAGGACTCTAGAGAATTCTCCACCCAGCCATTTACCTTCACAGAGGAGAGCTCATTGAAGGAAAATCCATCTCTTTACTGAACTTTGCAGCCCAGAAATATAAACTCTACAATAGAGAGAAGGAGACAGAGTCCTGTCTCATGTTCTACCAAACTGAAAGTCCATTCACATCTTCACTTTGTCTAGTCTGTATTTTGGAGGAGATGCTAGGCACTGTCTATCTTCCCTTTGTTGGAGACAGAATTCCTGAAATGATCCCAAATCTGCTGGACAGTGTCACTCTTTCCACTCTATAATTCTAAAACGATAAGCAGCCCATATCCCCTTGTGAGATTTCCTGGGCCTTAAACTTCCCTCACCCTCTCCCTTCTACCCATGATAAATCTGAACTTTGGTTTAATTTATAACATTATAGATGAGACGACTTAATTGTCACCATGTCATGAGGGTTTCCAACAATAACAATATCACAGCAAAGAAAAACTTCAAAACTGCTACAAATCTAACCTTTTCCTTTAGGTCCAGGTCTGATTCTCTTCCAGCATGCTCTGAGGCACACTTTGGCAGGGCAAATCAATCACATTCTGTTTTCAAGGAAGATACTGAAGGAAAAATGAAAAAACATAGAAAAATCATGAGCATATTATTAACTAACAATATTCAAATATTCTCTCTAAAAGGAGAGGATTTTTTAGTGTAATGCAGGGATTTTGATTCCCATGATATGTGCACTCAACTTGAATGTTCTTGTTCTTTTGCATGTAAACATCTTTGTTTCTCTACCTAGAAACAAAGATTTAAAAGGTTTTAAAAATCAACTTTCACCCTTATTCATAAATTAATTTTAGAAGCACAGGCCCCAGCAGTATATATGCTGCCTACGTCTGCCTTCAGGCCCCAGGCTTAGAAAACATTTACACAAGGAAGATGCCACTGCTCTCTTCCAGCTTGCCATTTTATGGTGCCTTGTCAAAATTCTCTCTACTGCTCATGGACATTTCATGTGCTTTCTCGACTTGTAGGAGTAGCATTGCTTCAAAGTAGAGAGCTGAGGCTTTTGAGCCAAAGGAAAACATAATACTTCTCTAGACTTTCAAACTTTCACAGATTTTTCTGAGGATAAAAATTTCTAGGATACAGATTTCCAGGTTCTAAATCTGGAGATTCTGATTCAGTTGGTCAGTTATAATATCTAGGAATCTATTCAATGAACATTTACCAAAGATCCAGGTGATAAGTTAGAAGCCATTGACCTCTGGAGCATATCAGAATGGAGTTTATTACAGCAAAGTGTGAAATAATGAGGCATTTTTGTTATATACGTCTGTAACTCTTTTTATACAGAATATCATGTAACTCTCTGGTTAAGAACATGGTCTTTGGTTCCAAACCTGGTTTCAAATCATGGCACTACCACTTATGTGAACTATGACTCTGGTAAATTTCTTCAATGGGTAAAAATAGTGCAACCTCATAGAATTTTTGGATGGATTGTATTAGGTAATCCACGAAAAATGCTATGAACAAGTGCCAGGTAGTATTTAGCACTCAAAAATAGCTATTAATAGTCCTGTTATTATTGCTATTATCACTATTAAGTGAATGCTAAGAGTTGTATTATGGCTAATACAGTTATCCTGTTAGACATATTAAAGTAAAGCCATAGCTCTGTGTTTAAGGTTTTCAGGGTTTTACCTGAAGAGTGAAATTTTGTGCTGCCAGGCAACTTTGAAAAAATCATACTTTTTAAAGGGCTGATAGAATGGAAAGGTAAAGCTCCAGGTAAGCTTCAGAGTTGAAGTAAGGTCCTCTTGTCTTTGGCAAACAAAATTTAACATGTTTGGTGAGAAGTCTTGATTTTGTGACATAAGAAGATGAAGAGGAAAAAGCAAAAACTTATTTTATTGGCAGTGCAAACTGATACTCAATATATGCTACTTTCATTGATTCTGATAACAGTTGGGACTGGTGTTGATATCTGTATTGAAAACTGAAGGAAGAACGGCTCAAATAAGTTAATAACTTGTCTGAATTTACTTATTCTTAGTTTGTCAGAGAAACTATTTGAGCTACAGTTATTCTGACTTGTCTATAGTAGAGGGAAGCTAGGTGCTAGGACAAAAATGGAAATCAGCCATGGTGCTTATGAAGCTGTGGAGTCAAAGGGCAGATGTTATGAGTTTTGTTTGCTTTTTAAAATTTTATCTTTTACAGCTTTGTTGAGGTATAATTGATATACAAAAACTGCACATATTTAATGTATACAATTTGATCAGTTTAGACATATGCATACACATATAATACCATCACCACAATCAAGGTAATGAACATATCCATCTCCAAAGTTGCCTGGGTGTCCATTTATGTGTGTGTGTGTTTTTAATAGTGAGGTTACTTATTGATAGTATGAGATCTCATACTATTGTATAATAGTATGAGATCTCATACTATTGTATAATAGTATGAGATCTGCCCTGTTAATAAATTTTTAAGTGCACAACACCATATTGTTAATTATAGGCATTAACGTGTGCACAGCTAAACTTTATACCAACTCCTCATTTCCTCTTCCCACATCTCCTGGCAACTAGCAGTCTATTTTCTGCCTCTATAAGTTTTACTATTTCAAATACCTCATATAAGTGGAATCATGCAGTATTTGTCATTCTGTGACCAACTTATTTCACTTATAGTAATGTATTCCAGGTCCATCCATATTGCTGCAAACGGTAGTTATTTCCTTCCTTTTTTAAAAGACTGAACAATATTCCATTTTATATATACCACATTTTCTTTATTCATTTATCTTTCAAAGGACATTTGGATTCTTTCTGTATCTTGGCTATTATGAATGATGCAGCAGTGGACATGAGGTTGCAGATATCTCTTCAAGATCCTAATTTCAATTTCTTTTGAAACATATCCAGGACTGGGATTGCTGCATCATATGATAGTTCTATTTTTAATATCTTAGGAACCTCCCCATCATTTTCTATATTGGCTGTACCATTTTACATTGTCACCAAAAGTGTACAAGTATTCCGATTTCTTCACATCTTCACCAACATTTGTTACCTTTTGGGGTTTTTGTTTTTGTTAATAGCTATCCTAACAGATGTGAAGTAATACCTCATTGTGGTTTTGATCTGCATTTTCCTGATGATTTGATGATTTGATGTTGAGAATCTTTTCATATACCTGCTGGCCATTTGTATGTCTTCTTTGAAGGAATGTATATTCAAGTCCTTTGCCCATTTTTTAAGTTTGATTGTTTTTTGTTTTTTTGTTTTTTTGCTAATGAGTTTTACGAGTTCCTTATATATTTTGGAAAAATGTTTATGTTCTTAAAAAAAAGATCAAACTCTGCTTTTGGTCTGTGTTTCTGTTAGTCTCTGTAGCCATTTCTTCTTTATTATTCCCTTATGGTTTAGTACAGACTTTGTGTGTGTGTTTGTGTGTGTGTGTGTGTGTGTGTGTGTGTGTGTGTGTGTGTACTTTCAGCTTTACAAAGAAAAACCAAGGAGAGGACATGTATGGATAGTTGGCCAAGAACAATATTATCATTATAATCATACGAACTAGCAATTATTGAGACTTTATAAAAAATAATGGCCCAAGAACATCATATTCATTATCTGATGTAATAAGCCAACAGAAATCCAAGGTATGTGTTATTATTGTGGTAGATAATTGATTGGCTGGCTCAACATTTGTTCTAATTTCCTTCTGTATGCTTTCTTTGGGAAGCTAAAATCTTATCTTCTTGATGCTCTCCCTTGAAACCAGCTTTCTGGATTTTGTTGAGTTTGCCAATCTGATGTACTTGCACATGACTAGAACGTTGAACTATATTAAAGGGGGTAAAGGGCAAGCTACAAGCATTTATTTTGGTGGTGTACATTATCTCATGGTACTATGGTCAAATGCTTCCTGATTTCACGGCTTACTTTAACTCTATGCCAGTTTTCCACATAATGGGAGAAACAGTGGGATTCTGGGACCTGATTTGTTCCTGAACTTCAACTTGTTCAAAGGAACTAGGTAGTTCTTTTGTTCATCCCGTGGATTTTTTTAAACACTTAAAACCTGTCTGCTTAAACTAGCTAGAGGTTTTCTTTTGTTTTTAAGAGAAACCTTAAAGATACACTTATTATTGCTTTTTTACAGAACATGAAAGTGAGGCTTAGAGAGCTCAAGTAAATTGCCTAAGATCATTTCACTAGTAAGTACTAGAGCCAGGAACACAAGTATGTCTGCCTGCAGAACTCAAATTCAACCTCTACCCTGAATTTCATTTTAATCAAGGTATATAATAGGCAATATATTCCTAAGGATTAGCATTTTGAAGTGAGTTAAAGCAAGCAGTTGTACTGGGATGGTGAGCAGTAGAAAGGTAATATCAAAATATAAGACTCTGCATTTTGCTTTATTAGTTAAATGGAGTTTTCTATTACATGGTTTTACTCCTCGTTTGGGACAGTATTACTGTGGTTTACACATTTTTCTTGTCTTAACAGCTAAGAGACTGTCTTAGTTTTGACAGTCTCTTTTGATTTTTTTTTTTTTGAATGGAAGAAAGCTAGTGATGCAAGTTAATATAGTGTATTTATTTCAACTCACCTGAGGTGAACAGAGTAGAGAGAATACTGAGTGACTTAAAAATGATAATATGTGGAGTTGAAGACAAGAGCTCTGGTCCTAACTTTTTTAGTTATAAAACACATAATCTCAGTTGTCACTTAATTTATCTGAGTCAGTTTTCTTTACCTGTGAAATGGGATAATGATGTGTACCTCAGGGGTGAGGTGTAAATCATATAAATAAATAGACAGGCAAGTGGTTGGTAAACTACACATTCTTAATCATGTGCTCACTCTTGTCAATATTAAAGAGTATAAGAAAGCATCAAATTATTAACTTACAATCATCCAACCTTAGTATGTTCTTATAAAAGAATATATGTTAAATTCTCTCATTCTTTTTATAGGTATTTTAGTGTACTCAGACATAAATTGTAGGGTGGTGATTTAAAATGTACTTAGAATGTTGAAGACATATTGATTGCCAAATTTGGGGCAATAGTTGCAAACATCAATAACCACTTAGCATAAGAAGCCCCCGAAAAAGAAAAAGACAAATAGAATTATACTGGAATTCAGAAAGCTGTCAATGGACATGCAAGGAGCTTCCCAACTGCGTAAAATAATATTGGCAGTTAGTTTTATCAGTCTAAATATAATAACAAAATCAGCAAATGATGTCCATGAGTTAGGTAGTATACTGTTAACACCTAAGAAAAAGGGCTATTGTTAATTCCAATTTGTTGTACAACAGAAATAAATTAGATTGAGTCAATATATGAGGTGACATGTCTTTTTATCTGAATGTGTTAGTTGAAACAAATAGAACAATTATGTAAAAAGGCATCTAACAATTCAGTGTTTCATAGCGCAGGATATAATTATTAGAATTATTAAATCCTGTTTTATTACAATTAATTATCATGAATATGCTTCTGGTAATTTAGGGACATGTTTCAAGTTTTCAATAGAGATAGCTCATTTTCAGTGAGATTCATTAAACATCAATTGTTCTAAAATATAAATAATTTTACAAAAATGAATTAGGATGAATTGGATGAAGGTGGTCAAAAAGCACAAACTTCAATTTATAAGATAAATATGTACTAGGGATGTAATGTACGTAATGACTGTGGTTAACACTGCTATATGGTATATCTGAAAGCTGTTAAGAGAGTTGCTTCTGAAAGTTCTCATCACAGGGAAAAAACACTTTTTTTCTTTTCTTTTTTTTTGTATCTGTATAAGATGATGGATGTTCACTAGACTTATTGTGGTGATCATTTCACAATATATGTAAGCCAAGTCATTATGTTGTACACCTTAAACTAATACAATGCTGTATGTCAAAGATATTTCAATAAAACTGAAAAAGGAGAGATATGGAAAAGGGAAGAGATAGTCTTCCCTTACATAATAGACATATATAACATATATTTAGCACTATCTGTGTGCCAAACTTTGTACTGAGTACTTTTTTTTTTTTATAGTTTTTAATACTTTATTTATTTATTTTATTTATTTATTTATGACTGTGTTGGGTCTCTTAGTTTTCGTGTGAGGGCTTTCTCTAGTTGCGGCAAGTGGGGGCCACTCTTCATCGCGGTGCGGGGGCCGCTCTTCATCGCGGTGCGCGGGCCTTTCACTATCGCGGCCCCTCCCGTTGCGGGGCACAGGCTCCAGACGCGCAGGCTCAGTAGTTGTGGCGCACGGGCCCAGTTGCTCCGTGGCATGTGGGATCTTCCCAGACCAGGGCTCGAACCCGTGTCCCCTGCATTGGCAGGCAGATTCTCAGCCACTGCGCCACCAGGGAAGCCCCTGTACTGAGTACTTTACATGCATCATCTCATTTAATTTTTTCCCCCCAAGGGAAAAATAATATATATTATGATAATTTTACATACGTTATACACATGTATAATTCCATCTACATTTTTAACATGAGAAATAATTATATTCTTTAGGGATACATGCCTATGTAACAGGTAAAAATAAATTTGAATCATCAGATGCTACCTATGGTGACAGTGATGATGGTCTTTTCATCTGCAAGGTAGGGAGATAAAAGTGAAATGGAAAGGATTTTCCGTGGGTTTCAACTGTTTTGATAATGTTTTATTTATTAAGTTGGAAGCTATTAAGTTGTCCATTGTATTAATTTTCATATATTGGGATATGTCTTAACCAGTTCTAATTATATTTAAAAGAAAATCATTTTTCCTTCAGATATTGAAGGCTCCTATCCATCCATTTATAGTTTCCAATGCTGCTGGTAAGTAGGCTGATGCCATTTTCAGTTCTGATGATTTTAATGAGATTCGTTGCCTTGTCTTTTTCCCACTCTCTGCTCTTCTATCATTTCACAGTGATGTGCCTTTGGTGTGGTTCTTTTTCAATTATCTTTTCTGCACACTGCTAGATCCTCTCAGTATGGAATAGGGACACATTTCCTTTAATTGTGAGACATCTGAATAATCTCTTTAATATTATCCTCATCCATTTTCTCTGTTCCCCTTTTCTGGAATTACTGTTATTTGGATTTTAGACCTCCTGGACTAAATCTCTGATTTTCATATAATTTCTCAACAATTTTTGACCTATTTGTCTTTCCATTCTATCTCCTGGAGGTTTTTTCTAAATTTATCCTATAACCCTTCTAGTGAATTTTTCTTTTATCATATTTTTAGTTTCAAAGAAGTTTTTCTTAAATTTCTATCTCTATAACGTCATTCCTTCTTATTTCATGGATACAGCATCTTTTAATATCCACTAGAATGTTAAATGTATTTTTGTATTTTTCCCACTCTTGACATTGTATCTTTTCTTCTGAGTTTCTTTTTTTTTTTTTTTTTAACATCTTTATTGGAGTATAATTGCTTTACAATGGTGTGTTAGTTTCATTTAATTTTCACAGTAACCATTTGGAGTGGATCTTAATTAGGTCATTTACAAATGAGGAAATTGAGATTCAGGGTGGTGATATAGTTGGTCAATAATAAAGGTGGGTTTTTAACCAAAATCTATCTAATTCCAAAGCTTTATTCTACTCTCCACAGAACCCAGCCTTTCTGAATGGGCAGAATTTGAGCAAAACTTAGAACTAGTTTACTGTGGGAATGTAATCATACACTATCCTCAATGTAATAATATTTCATATCATTACATTAATGTAAGATGTTTACATAATAGAAAAAAATAGTTTTCGGAAAAGCATAATCCTCAAAGCTGAAAAGGACATCAGGATCATCTACATTTCGTGTATGAATTTTTGGAAGAAGAAACATTTATGTATTAAATCATTCACTCAAAGAGCACATCTTATGCTGGACACTGCTAAATGCTAGGAGGCCCAGATTGGTGAAGGGATATGTTTAAGTCATGGGGATAGTCATCAGTACTGAAGCTGAGGTCCAAATCTTGACCTTACTTCTCCAGCCCCAGGTGCCTTCCTTATCTGTGTCAAGCTAACCCACCACATCGTGAACACTCATGTTTCTTAAAGATACACCTCTGTATGTACGCATAAACATGCAAACCAGGAGGTGCAGCATTTCATGGCACAATATCCTAATTTTGAACACAATCTTTTACTACTTAATATCTATGTTACTATAAATTCACCATTATTAACTTTTCCCCTGGATATAGTGTGTCATTTACACACGTGTAAAAATATATTTTAGTAATATAACTGCTTGACAATACAGTTTTTCATTTATTTAACATTTGGCAAGTATTTATTAAGGAGCAGTATGTATCAGGTACTGTTCGAGGTATTTGAGATAATTCAGGGAACAAAACAGACAAAGTTCTCTGCCTTTGTAGAGCTTGAATTACAGTATGGGAAATATTGTTAATAATAAACATTAAAGGATTCTAAATTATGTAGAACGTTAGAAGGTAAAAAGAAGAAAAATAAGACTGAAGCAGGTTACGGAGGGTAACTGGTCTGGTTGGGAAGTGGGGTTGTAATTTTCATTGGTGGTAAGTAGGAACATCCAATGTAAAGTCCATAAGGTGAGAACATACCTGGCATTGCTGGTATGCATGGGATTGTGAAGGGTGAAAACAATGTCTTAAGTTTTGCCCATAACTATGACCATGAGCATTTTCTTCTTATATTCTATTCCATATTCCTATGCTAAAATTACACAGGTAAAGTCATAAGGGGTATCAGTATTCATAGAAAACACAAATATACTTTATGAATTTTAGAACAACGATGAGCCAATCTGCCACATAGTACCACCTGCTTTCTCTTGACTTAGCCCATTTAAACATTTTTGTTTATATCAAAAAGTCACAATATTTTGAATTAAGGTATATGGAATATAATGTAAAACAGCATTTGAAATTCTGCTTACATTAACATTTAGCATTGGTTCAGGACATTATTATTCTAAAATGTTTTATGCATTTGCAGTATAGGAAATCAGGTTTGTTTATTTTAACTGGCTTACTATTGTCTCCCCACCTACCAAATGGAAGAGTGACAACACAAGCCTCCATACACTGATACCAAATCCTTTGCTCTTGGCACTATTTTGAGAGAAAGATTTCCTCTTATATTTTGTCTAAAGGCATTATGTTTTCTTATTTATTGACAAAAAGCACATTTTGTCACCAAACATTTTTCAAATATGCTTAGAAACCAAAAAGAGAAAACAGATGGTGCCCTCTTTATAATACCCTAGCTTTTCAAACCACGTCAGAGCTATCAGGAGACACTATCTAGTGTGCTCTATATCTATCTAAAGCATCTATTTTGGAGAGTTTTTATAATGTTCCACTCTGAGCTTCTAGTTCCTTAAGTATCCTACATCAGAAGGATGGTTCAGAGGTATTAATGTACATGACAATAGTTACCCATATATTCGTTATAAATAGTTACAGGCATCAGAGTAATTATGTTTGACAGTTGAATTTTGGGTATAGAAGCAAAAAAAACGTTTTTTTAAAGTACGGTTCTTGAATCTTAAGTCATAACTGAATTCAAGTCCATAAATTAAAACTGAAATATTTTCATTTGTATGTGGTTCATTTTATGTTTATGTCAGCAGTGGATAGATATGTTTTTATTAAATACACATATATATCCCATTATATTTTTAGACTTGCATCAGTTAATATACATGCAGGTTTAAGAGGTGAAAACCCAACTCAAAATGACTCATATAATGAAGGAATTTCATATAATTAAAGAGTTATACAATTCTTCAGTTTCAAGATTGGTTAAGCAACAAAATAATGTCAACAAAGGTCCACGTTCCTTTCATTTTTTATGTATTTAGGTTTTCTAGCTCTCCTCAGAGTATAAGGTCACTTCTTTCATGGTAGTGATATAGTGCTACAGCTCCAGATAACGTATAACTCACAAAACAATAAAACTATGGGGAGAGGCAGAAGGGTCTCTCTCTCCCTCTCGTCTGTCTCTGCCTCTCTTGTTCTCTCTTTCTCTCTCTGTGGCCCTCCCTTTACCTCATATGATGAAAAGCACAGATATTGTACAAATGAATTTTGACATATATATTTGTGTAATTAATACTTAAAATAGGATAGAGAACGTAGCTATCACCTCAAAAAACTCCCCATGCCTATTTCCAGTCAATTCCTGTGCCAAAAGGCAAGCACTGTCATTATGGGCGCACCTTATCTTAATGTGCTTTGCTTCATTGCTCTTCATAGGTATTCTGGGTTTCTTACACATGGAAGGATTTTGGCAACCCTCCATCGAGCAAGTCCATCAGCACCATTTTTCCAACATCATTTGCTCATTTACTGTCTCTGTGTTACATTTTGGTAATTCTCGAAATATTTCAAACTTTTCATCATTATTATACTTGTTGTGGTGATCTGTGATCAGTGACCTTTGATGTTATTCTTGTAATTATTTTGGGGCACCATGAACCATGCCCATATTAGACCGTGAACTTGATAAATGTTATATGTGTGTTGATTGCTCCGCCGACCAGCTGTTTCCCCATCTCTCTGCCTCTCCTTGGGCCTCCCCATTTCCTGAGACACAACAGTATTGAAAGTAGGCCAGTGAATAACCCTACAATGGCCTCTAAGTGTTCAAGTGAAAGGAAGGTTTGCTTGTCTCTCACTTTAAATCAAAAGCTAGAAATGATTAAGCTTAGTGAGGAAGGCATGCTGAAAGTCAAGATAGACCAATAAGTAGGCCTCTTGCTCCAAACAGTCAAGTTGTGGATGCAAAGGAAAAGTTCTTGAAGGAAATTAAAAGTGCTACTCTAGTGACACACAAATGATAAGAAAGCAAAACAGCATTTTGCCGATATGGAGAAAGTTGTAGTGGTCTGGATAGAAAATCAAACCAGTCATAACATTCCCTTAAGTCAAAGCGTAATCCAAAGCAAGGTCCTAACTCTCTTCAATTCTATGAAGGGTGAGAGAGGTGAGGAAGTTGCAGAAGAAAAGTGTTAAGCTAGCAGAGCTTGGCTCACGTGGTTTAAGGAAAGAAGCCGTTTCTGTAATATAAAAGTGCAAGGTGAAGCAGCAAGTGCTGATGTAGAAGCTGCAGCAAGTTATTCAGAAGATATGGCTGAGATGCTAATGAAGGTGGCTACACTAAACAATAGTTTTCAGTGTAGACGAAACAGGCTTTTATTGGAAGAAGGTGTTGTCTAGCACTTTCATAACTAGAGAGGAGAAGTCAATGCCTGGCTTCAAAGTTTCTAAGGACATTCTAACTCTCTTGTTAGGGGCTAATGCAGCTGGTGACTTTAAATTGAAGCCAATGCTCATTTACCATTCCAAAAATCCTAGAGCCCTTAAGAATTATGCTCAGTCTGCTCTGTCTGTGCTCAATACTGTAAATGCAACAACAAAGCCTAGATGGCAGCACATCTGTTTACAACATGGTTTGCTGAATATTTTAAGGCCACTGATGAGACCTACCACTCAGAGCAAAATATTCCTTTCAAAATATGACTGCTCATTGACAAGGTACCTGATTATCCAAGAGCTCTGATGGAGATGTACAACGAGATTAATGTTGTTTTCATGCCTGCTAACACAGCATTCTCTCATGTAAATATTTAGTCTATAGGGTAAGAGGATTTTTTTGTCTGCTCTCCCTATTTTAATGAATATTGAAAGGTACACTATTTCCTGTAACCCCTCTACCACTTTACTTACTCTAGCCCTCAGAGAATTGTGAATCTTAGTTGTCAGAACATGACATTCATCTATGCCTACTTCTCAGCTGAGTTAATGTCTACTAAAATTCAGGGCTCATAAAAATTCCAACTTCTAGCCCTTTTCTATGTGGATATTGAATGAGAATCTGGCCTTTTTGAATAAACTGACCCTTCTTAGTGCCTGAAACTGCAAATGACACTCATACAGTTTTCTACCTCATCTAAGATTGAAAAGACTAGTGTCCTCACTGCCCACTGCCACCGCCCCTCACCATGGTCAAATCACATGCAGAAGCAGCTTGGAGGAGGCCTCGGAGCTTCTGCCCCTGTAAGTGAGAAACAAATATAGCTATTGTAGTTAAGAGAACAAACTGGTACAGTCTCTATGGTAAAAAAAAATCTGGTAGGATCTATTAAACTTGCAAACGAAAATTTCTTTTACCTGGCAATTCCATTTCTAGAAACTTATCCTGAAAATACATTTACTTCTGCATGGAATCATATGTTAATAAACATGTTTTTAGTTACCACAAAGTTTGGAAATACCCTAAATAATAATCTATGGGATTAGTTAAATAAATCATATAGACCACACAATGTACTATTTAAAAAGTAAGGAAACTCTTCATGAATTAATAAAGAACCAAAGTGAGTGTTGTGTTTAAGAAAAAATAAAACAAAACAAAACAAACAAAAAAACAGTGCAATTTCATAA
Source organism: Balaenoptera acutorostrata (assembly GCF_949987535.1). Lineage (NCBI taxonomy): Eukaryota > Metazoa > Chordata > Mammalia > Artiodactyla > Balaenopteridae > Balaenoptera > Balaenoptera acutorostrata. The sequence goes on from NC_080068.1 coordinate 73,654,921, forward strand.
GCTATTTCTTTTCTTTCTTTTTTTTTTTGGTTATCACATGTGCTGTATGATTCAGTTCTTGCCTACGAGATGTAAACAGAAATTGTCGATTACAGATTCTGATAAGCACTTTAAAAAGTGGGCAAGTTCAGCTAGAGAAGCATTTTTTCCTATGTCCTTGGCCTTTCCATCTTCTTCCTACATAGATAAGATGCCTTGAGCTATAGGATCCATCTTGTGATCCCAAGGGCCAAATACCAGTGCTACGATCTACAAAGCAGATCAAGAGATTTGCATATACAATGAAATTTTGAGCTTATGTAGCAGTACTGATCAGCACCTTACATGAAGAAAAATGTTTTGTTAATTTAGAAATTTTGAGAGATGTAAAGATCTCTTTCTGAGAGATGGTGTGGACAGTTCCTTACTTATAGCTGAACACATCCCAAAAATGACACTGAAGGGTTGAGATTTTAGATGCCAGGTTACATTTAAATTCTTTAAAACAGTAAATTACAACCCATAGTCCAAAATCAGCCTCTCTGCCTTTTTTTTTTTTTTTTTTTTTTTAGTTTTCTTGAATCATAGCCATGCTCATTTGTTTCATTATGTCTATGGCGGCATGCATGCTACAGCAGCAGAGTTAAGTAATGGTGACAGAGATCACACTGTCTCCAAAGCCTGAAATATTTATTATCTGACCCTTTATGGAAAAAGGTTTTTGACCCTGCTTTGAAATATAAAGCCAACAGGAAAAGCAGAGAATAGATTTTTAATTGCCACTGGGTCAAAAAGAATGACTGGAGCAAGAGAGAACTAGCAGAAGGTAAGAAGCAATGCATAAACCAAACCACAAGAAACACTGGGAGATTTTCTTTCCAGCAGTAATACGAAGTAATTAATAAAGGCAATTGTGGAAGTTCCTTTTAATGTTCTGACTATAATAGGTGGTTACATAAATTTTAGACATGTTTGGCATGGCAAGATCATGAAAATAACTAAATAATACTATTTTTTTCAGTGGGAAAATAATTCATACCCTGTAATATAAAGGAAATTTATGAGGTTAGGGTCTCAGGAAAACCACAAAAGACAAGAAATAAATAGAAATTGTACTAGCCCATGGGTCTGTGTGTGATGTTGGACATATAGAAAAATGGCTTAAGGATGGAATTATCATACTCAAAATGGTGGAAATGGTTAGCTTTGTTTAAAATAATAGATGCTTTGACAGATCAAGAAATGATTGACTTCATTTCTCTCATTAGGAAGAAAAATTACAGGATAGAACCTGCAGGAGAATGCTAGGGAAACCTATATCTATACTAGAAATCAAAGATAAAAATACAAAATACAGACACTCTGATCCAGGAAACAGTGTTATTTATACATAATACAGAGAAGGAAGGGACATGACTAAGTAAAGAATGTTGCAGTATTATAGTTTTAATTTTCCGCTCTTTCTATACCATAAGAAGAAATGAAACTTAAGAAGCTTCCCACTTCTTCCTGGAAAAAAGAGGTAAAATAAAATACTTCTTCTTCCACTGATAAATTGTAAGTAACTCAACAAAATACTTGAGGAGAGTTACATGGCAGGAAACATTCTTGTCTTTAATAGTTACATGAAGCAATGGAATCAATAACACTATCAGCATATTTATTTCAAAAATCTCTTACGAATCATTCCTCATGTTTGCATACAATGAGCTTCAAAGTTAAAATTCAATTTTTAGAGTTTTCACAGGCATTGAATAGCATTCCTAATATGGTATTTATTCCCATCTATCCCTTTCTTGCAAATTTTAGAATGCTTGGTAAATTCAATTACTAATACTAATCCAAAGTCAAATGAAATCTAAGGAAATTCTGTCTTCTCATGACTACCCTATTCTCTTGTTTTATTCATCTTGTATGTCACATTTTATCTCTAAATGACTTCCCAAAGAAATAACATTTATACTGATATTTGAAGAGAATGAGGCATTCTCTTTAAAAATCCTCTACATCTGTATTGCTTCAAGTGTGAAGAATCTTACTCTGATGGCTAACATAGGGAATTTTCTAGGAGTTTGTTCGTATGTTTATTCTGATATAGTCCATCATATAAACATATCTGAGGGCATAAAGCAAAAATTGTCGGGGTCTTTTTTTTTTAACCCATTTAAAATTTGTATTTATTTATTTATTTTGGTTGCGTTGGGTCTTTGTTGCTGTGCACAGGCTTTCTCTAGTTGCAGCGAGCAGGGGCTACTCTTTGTGTGGTGTGCAGGCTTTTTATTGCTGTGGCTTCTCTTGTTGCAGAGTGCAGGCTCTAGGCGTGCAGGCTTCAGTAGTTGCAGCACGTGGGCTCAGTAGTTGTGGCTCGTGGGCTCTAGAGTACAGGCTCAGTAGTTGTAGCATACGGGCTTAGTTGCTCCGCAGCATGTGGGATCTTCCTGGACCAGGGCTCGAACCTGTGTCCCCGGCATTGGCAGGCGGATTCTTAACCACTGCGCCACTAGGGAAGTCCAGGGTCTTATTTTATGTATTTTAAATGCAATTTTAGTCAGTTAAAATTCACACACTTCAAAATTATTATTTGTACTATATCAATAAAAATTACCTAGGTTTGAGTTAAAAGTGTGTCATTTTTTTTTTTAAATTTATTTATTTATTAATTTATGGCTGTGTTGGGTCTTCGTTTCTGTGCGAGGGCTTTCCCTAGTTGCGGCAAGCAGGGGCCACTCTTCATCGCGGTGCGCGGGCCTCTCACTATCGTGGCCTCTCTTGTTTCGGAGCACAGGCTCCAGACACGCAGGCTCAGTAGTTGTGGCACACGGGCTTAGTTGCTCCGCGGCATGTGGGATCTTCCCAGACCAGGGCTCGAACCCGTGTCCCCTGCATTGGCAGGCAGATTCTCAACCACTGCGCCACCAGGGAAGCCCAAAAGTGTGTCATTTTAATAATTTGCGTATAACTATGATACTAAATTAGAGGCCAGGTAGTATACCATATTTTTCAGAACCCTTACTCTTCAATGTTACTGCTGCTAGCAAAACCTCAATGTTCATTATTAGAAAACTCTTCTAGAATATTAAAGATGTATGAGAAGTTCTGTGGTATTTCTTGGAATGAAATTCTATCTACTTACTTATCTATCTATTTAAAGATAATGTCATCTTTTAGGCTAAGGCACAAATGATCTTTGTATAGCCTAGTAATAAGGAAAACAAGGATTAGAGTTTGCAGTTGGAGGTGATTACATGATCTAAATGATTCTTAGATTTCTATGCCAACAGAAGTATGGGATCTGTATTTAGAAATACTTGTCTATTTAATGCATTTGTGTTTTTTTTGCATCACCTTTTTGTCATCAATTTATTACTGATTTAAGTATAGGGAACACACTTGATTTTCAGAACCTTAGAGAGCAACACAGTTACTTAGATGCCTTCTGATTGACAAACTTTAAAATATCTGATAATAAATTTTTTTAAAAAGTCATGGAAGAAAGATAAGAAAAATTATGAGAGAAACTCATTAAACACTGGCACATTTTGTTGTCTATTTGTTACCACTAATAGGAAGTGTTTATTTGATATGTTTGCTATGCTCTGTGCTTGTCATTGTGTTATATTCTTGCTGGGTTTTTTTTTTTTTAATTTTATTTATTTATTTATTTATGGCTGTGTTGGGTCTTCTTTTCTGTGCGAGGGCTTTCTCTAGTTGCGGCAAGTAGGGGCCACTCTTCCTCGCAGTGCGCGGGCCTCTCACTATCGCGCCCTCTCTTGTTGCGGAGCACAGGCTCCAGACACGCAGGCTCAGCAATTGTGGCTCACGGGCCTAGTCGCTCCGCGGCATGTGGGATCTTCCCAGACCAGGGCTCGAACCCGTGTCCCCTGCATTGGCAGGCAGACTCTCAACCACTGCGCCACCAGGGAAGCCCCTTGCTGTTTTTAAAATATAAAATACACTGTATTTGAAGCCGTATAAAGGTCTCTTTTTACAGGCTTCAGATATACCTTTTTAAAGGTTTAAACCTTTTTAAAGTTTTCAGATATGGCACATTTCAGAGAATTTACAAGACTGGGAATAAACTCATGATGAGTCTGATGGGGAGAAAGTTATGACACTGCTCCTCCCCTTTAAAACATAAAAATGAAGAAAAGAAATTATGAAATGCACATGGAACATAAGAGAAAAAGTGAAAATGATGTTATTACATTAGAACAATTGATAAAATGCCTTTCCAAAAAATGGTTTTGATCTTACTTAAGAATAACTTTCAGGGAGGAGGTACATAGTTACTCATAAAGCTCACTGGAGTCTTCTCCTATTTTCCCACAGCCTTTATCACACACGTCTGCAGTACAGAATTGACAGTCTGTGGATTGGGAAGTGCTGATCAAAATCTTGCTGATGTCAATCACACTTTCCAATAAAAGTTATTAGCATCCCATTGTCCTACAAAAATGAAACATTTTTATATGTTTGCTGGATTTTTATCTTAGATATTCAACACATTAGAGAAAAAGAAAGGCCAGGTTGGAGTTCTTCTGTTATCCATTTTTCTTTTTTAAAAGACACCAGTAGTCACCAAAAATGTTGCATAAGTACAAATATGATCCATTACTTATGAATAAAAAGTTTTCTTTTCCCTTTATTTCAGACATAATACATCAAATTAGATTTTTCAACCAAAGGCAAAAGCCTTTATGTCATGCGTCATGATTCTATTGCTATAATCTCTATCATACTATGTGATTTATAAACTATGTAATGCATATATAGAATGTCAAGAGATACAATTACATAATATATGATGAGTTTAAAGCACACACAAAAAAATGGTGTTAAAATTGAAGAAATGTTTCATGGTGTTCTACCAATCATTTTAGTCATTTTACAATAGGGAACTGATTTAAAGTTTTCATAAATCCTAGTAAAGGGAAACATTTTCAGCTAATCAAATTAGTCCCTTAAATTGCTGAAGCAACTTAATTGAAACTGAATCAGGTAATTTGCATAAATCAGACCATCAAATGGTTCTCTTGAAATCTATTTAGTTGTGATTTGTATATAGAATAAGCAGTCAAATATATTAACACAAGCCAGGCCTCTGAAACTCATTGTATTATTATGGAACATTTGTAAATGTGTCATTACTTAATTACATTTAATATTTTAACATTGTACAATTTAGAATTATTTCTTTTGGAAACATTAGGTCTAAATTATCTTGCTTTCAGTGATTTTCTGAGAAAATCGGTTTATGAAGTGCTATTTACCAAATAACTAAGTGGATTTATATTAATGCATTAAAACACATTCCATGTTGCTTCTTAGACTGTGATCCACATATTTGTTTATGCGATAAATCTTTTTCTTACTTCATTGTATGTGACTTACTCTTCAGAAATGTTTGGCTTCTGGGGAGAAGATCTGTGTGGATATTTTAAAAATATATAGAAACAGAGATGCCTATCTATATATTTGTTTGTATTTGATGGATATTTTAAAAATATATAGAAACAGAGATGCCTACCTATATATTTGTTTGTATTTGAGTACTGAATATTATTTATACAAATCTATATCTGACTTCATTTTTAAGCCACATGAATGCATTTTTCCTTTTAGATTATCTTTGCCCAGATATTACCAAGAATTGACTTACAATGTTGAGATTTCATTGCCCCATGCATATGGGAAGGAGTGCTGATATTAAAATGAGCTTTTATTGGAATTCCTTTCTTGCCTTATTCCCTCCTTTTATTCTTTTATTAAAAAATTAAAATCAAAGTATTTATATAATATATATGTACAGTACAAATAATAACAATAATGAACAGCATGGACCCACTACCCATCTTAAGGAAAGGCCATTACTAATATCTTTGAAGGACCTGTGGATGTTCACTCACTTATCCCATCCCCAGAGGTAGCTACTGCCATGATACTTGTTCATTATTTACTGTATTTTTTGTATTTAGGTCATATTCATGGTTATCTCTAAACAGTCAATAGTTTACTTTCACTTGTTTTTGAAATTTATATATACATGGAATTCATTCATTTACTCATTCAACAAATATTCATTCAATACCTATCATATGCCAGCACAGTTTTAAGTGCTAGAGATACAGTAGTGAAGAAAGTGAGACAAATATATCCTGACCTTGGGAATTCCCTGTTGGTCCAGTGGTTAGGACTCAGCGCTTTCGATGCTGGGCCCAAGTTCGATCCCTGGTCGGGGAACTAAGATCCCACAAGCCTCAAGGCATGGCCAAAAAAAAAAAAATCTCCTGACCTCAAGGAATTTACATTATAGTGAAAGAGATGATCAAAGAGCAAAGAAAATAAGTCAAAAATATCAAGAATACTTAATGATAAATGCTAGGGAGAAAAAGCAGCAGAGAAACACAACATGAAATAATAGACGGTTTAATACATCTATTTAAGGTGGTCAGGGAAGGGCCTCACTGAAAAAGTGATTTTTGGCTAAAGACCTGAAAGAAGTGAGTTAATTAGCCATGTAGATATAGAGAAATAGAACATAGGAAATACAAAGGCCCTGACGTGAGTGTTTATCTGCTCTGACCAGGAGACTGCAGGAGAGGCACATGTCAGAAGCCGACCAAGCAAGGTAGAGAGAGTGTGACGGGGTTTGGGATCAAAGAAGTAGCCAAATCATGTGGGGTTTAGTAAGAACTTTGGCCTATACTTTGAAACCTTTGGAGGACTTAGAGCAGAGGAGAGATATAAGCAATTCTACATCATGAAAGGATCACTCCTCTCTTCTGCTGAGGATGGTCTACAGGGGCTTAGGTCAAGGCAGAAGCAGGAAGACCAGTTAGAAGGTTATGAGAAAATCCAGACAAGAAATGATGTCAATTTTGATCAGGAGGATGACAGCACTGGTACTGAGAAGTGGTCAAACTGTGGATATGTTCTGAAAGCAGAGCCAACAGAATTTGCCGATACATATAGAGGAAAAGGATTCAAGGCCTGAATGACTGGAAGAAATGGTGTTTCAGTATACTGCCTGAGATGGGAAAGACTGCAGGAGGAGCTTGTGTTGGGAGGGAGGGTTATGATGATCTCGATTATAGCAGTGTTCAGAATGAGAGACTCAGTAATCAACATGAAGATGCCATGTATTGAATAGTGCATGTCTGAAAGGGCAAGCAAAGGGTTTCGGCTAGAGATTTAAACTTGGAAATCATCAGCATACAGATGATCTTTATTAATTCTTATTGGTAGGTATTTGAAACTATGAATCTTCATGTGAACCCTTTTTTAGCCTTATCCAACAAATTCAGACATGATTTTTTAATCTTATTTTTGACTTCTAGAAATTTGGCGATATCAATTTGTATTTACTTTGTTCAGATTGCTGTTTGTTCGTGTCTCTTGGATAGGCTGATTTTATTTCTGATTTTGTTATTGATGTTTAGTTTGATCACATTTATTAGTTTTATTCATGGCCATTTTCCAAAGTGGTTTTACCAATTTATAATCCCTACTGATTTATAGTATTAAGGATATTGTTCCATATTTACTTATTTATTATATTATTTTTTAAAGATTTTAATTTTTAAAGCAGTTTTAGGTTCACAGCAAAATTGAGGGGGAAGATACTGAGACTTCACATATAGCCAATACCTGTCTTAAAGAAAGGCCATCACTTTTCTGTATGTATGTTTTAATATTTCTCTCCCCTGAGAAATTCCTGCACTTTTTCTCCAAGTGCTCAGTCATTTAATAAAAATGTAATTTTTAGTTACCTAATATTTTATTATGGTGTGCTGGGAAAGGTTTTTATATGGTCCAATATTATATTCAACCAGAAATGGAGTCCAGTGGTCCTCTTTCCAATCCAAATTGCAACTCAGAAGTTAACTTTTGTGAAACACATTTGCACAATTGTTTCCTTGCTCAACAACAATTTGTGGATCTTCTTACATAAATGCTGAATTTCAAACTTTTTGACTAACATAATAGTGTCTTCCTAATGAGTCCTCTTTATTTTTCTCAACTTTATGTCACTTTCTTGCATATAAAAAACAATCACATTTTTCTTTTCCAAATATATAAACTTTAAGTTTTGTGATTTTGTATGTCTTTCTCCCCGTTTTCAATTACCTGCCCCTTTTTCTCTTTCCTGGATTTCTAAAACAACTTTCTAATACATTTTTTTGGTTTCCCATTTTCCCCTGCTAAGTTAAGTTTCTTCAAATTATATCCTTGAGATCTTTTTGAATTGCAAAACATTTCCTACTTCAGAATCATTAAATATTTTGCCACTGTTCTTATGAAAATTTGCAGACTCTTCATAGGGTAACATATACAGCTGACGTAAAAATTGGTGTATTGTCATCTAAGTTTGGATTTTTGGAATAATTGTAAAATGAAGGTTTCTATCTGTGTTTGAAAAGCACTGGCATTGTTAGGAGCTCAGGTTTTCTAAACTAGATGACCAGGGTTCAAATCCTACCTCTGATGCTTTCTATTATGACTTAGAGAACTTTTTAAAAATTTCCCTAAACCTCATTTTCCTCATCTGCAAAATGTGGATAATATCTATCAATTGATCATCTATCATCTCTCTGTCTTTTATTTCTAATATATTTGTGGTTAAAAAATAAGTGAGACAACCCATATAAATTATACTGAGGGGCTTCCCTGGTGGCACAGTGGTTGAGAATCTGCCTGCCAATGCAGGGGACACGGGTTCGAGCCCTGGTCTGGGAAGATCCCACATGCCGCGGAGCAACTAGGCCTGTGAGCCACAACTACTGAGCCTGCACGTCTGGAGCCTGTGCTCCGCAACGAGAGAGGCCCGCGCACCGCGATGAAGAGTGGCCCCCGCTCGCCGCAACTAGAGAAAGCCCTCGCACAGAAACGAAGACCCAACACAGCCAAAAATAAATAAATAAATTAATTAATTAAAAAAAAATTATACTGAATTTCTTACAGTTCTTCAAATGACCTAAGCTTTCTCCTTATAATCTGGGCCTTTATTTACAGAATTAGTTACATTTACAACAGTCTCTGCACCATATCATCTCCTACTTTTACCCTTAAATTAGGTTCCAATGTAGATGTCCCTTCCCATGGAAAAACTTTCCATGCTTCCCAAATCCTCAGTTGCATGACTACTTTATTTTTTCCTCTAGCAACCTATTTTTCCCCTTTTCATGGTGCTTACATTACTGCATTGCATTAATCTGTTATTTTTCCAAACATTCATCCCCACAAACTCTGAGTTTACATAAGATAAGAAATGTGTAAATGCATTATTATTTAGATTCTATATTTGGCACAAGAGTATGTGCTTACTAAATGGTGAATTAATGACCCAGTGAAATTTGTCTAAATGTTTGGACCGTACCCTCTCAGCCTGTAATTCTCTGAAGCATAGATGTTTTCAAACTCACTACTAGTGTTTAACACTCTACACGTCACATTGCTATGTTAGAGTACTTAACATTCTATAAGTTGCATTGTTATGCAGAAATATATATAATATTATACATATAATATATGTATAATATTATACATATATTATAATATATTATATGTATAATATTATATATATATTATAATATATATATGTCTTCTGTTTCCTTAACTAGTTAAAAAGACACTTGAGGCAAGGCTTGGCCAGATACCATCAACATTTGGCTTTTCTGGTGGTATTCACTACAAGTGTGGGGCTACCCTTTGAAACAAAGTTTAATAATTATCTCATCTTTTTCACCCTTTCCTTTGTCCTCATGTTCTCTGCTACTAGTGCAAGCATGTTTCTCAAATATTTAAGACAAGCTTGTCCCAGCCTTTGATGTTACTCTTTTCTTAATTGAATATTGATACAAGTAACTATTATATTAGCAAAGCATTATCATATTATGTATTACTTATTCAACAAAATATTAACTGAATAAAACTTATTCCCTTTAAGCTATGAAAGCCTTAATCATTTTCAGCCTCTTTAAATATTTGTTTATTTATTTAGCAAATAACATGGACCCTTCCTCTCTGAGCCAGTTTTATTTTGTTTTTGTTTTTTTTTCTCAGCATTCAGCATGAAGTCTGTCACATAATAGGTATTCACAAAATATGTCATCCATGAATTAGGAATGAAGATTTCCCCGTTTTTCTGTAGTTAAGATAATATACAGAGACATGACAGATTTTAGAGTAGCATAGAATTAGCATTCCTGCTTGCCTCCTCCTGGGTGATGATTTTTAAATGCAGCAGCTCCACATACTGACACACATGCTTAAATACACAGATTAACATTACTTCATTAAACATTTATTTAAAAGAAAGATATCAGTGATCACTTCAAGTCAGATTTTACTTGAACCCATTAAGCTAGAGGTTCAACTCTAGCATATTTATTAGCCAACAGAGACTTTCATATTTATGTCAAAAGCAAAGTCTTCTAAAAGTTGTGATTTACATTAACAGGTTCATGGAAAATCAATGAGGTTTGTCCTAGATTGGGGAAGGAAGTCACAGATATACTACATGCTGACTGCTGAGTACAAATGATTCAATATCTATAAAACCTTATATGTATATTATCTGAATAATAAACCCTGACATTTTTATTTGTTTTACTGCTCAATTTTTTCTTTCATTAATTGATTTTCTTTCTTTGCATATTTTAGTCCATGTGCTATGGATACAAAGTCAACTTACATAATTCTTTGGCTTTAAATAATTCTCAAGTATGAGGGAAAACCATTTTTCAACTAATAAATATAATACAATTAATTCTCTTATCACACAGAATGGTGTTTAAATTAAAAGAGAAGATTAATGACACAAGTGACTTTCAGTTTTAAGTACATGTGGAGGAATCTTTTTGAAAGGTGGAGCACCTTCTACGTGACCCACTCATCTGGAACCATTATGTCCTCTTCTATATCTTCTTGCAGGCCTATACACAGGAAAGAAGAGGGCTCTGTAACTGGTATGAGCATTTGTGACCTGTTTCTGAGTCCTACCCTAGTCCTTGGACAGGCCACTAGAAATAAATGAACCATGCTCTGAATTTCCAGTCAACAAAGTCTATGTTAATCTATATTATTTTAAGCTACATCTTCATAGAATGCAAGTTCATTGCCTTTATTAAGGCTGAATTTTAATATGCCCTTTTATTGCTTAATAATACAGATCAGTAGTTTTCAAATTGGGCTAAGAGGAGAACCAAGGATTTCATGGAATCTCCCTCAAGGACTTGTCTGATGAAGATTACAAAAGTGAGCAAAGCAGCTCTTAAAAAAAATCTGTTTTACATGCTGGATTTCCAAATAAGAGGACCACAGAAGCACATTTAAAGGGAATATATTATAACCGTATGAGGTTCTAGGAAATCGTTTTAAATGAAATGAAATCTAAATTGATAGTGAAATTACTGTGAGCAATAAGATTCCCTTTTACTATTTAGTTTCATGGCATAAAGAGGTGTGAAAATTTCTGCAATGCACCATATTAATAATCTAAACTGTACCCTTTCTTTATGATCTAGTTCTCTTCTTACTCTGCCTATTCTGGGGCTCTGGGCAAGTTACATAAGCCCTCACACTCAGCTTCCCTCTCGATCAAATATGGGTTTTGGACTAAATTATTATCTGTGAGTTGATATTTACAGTATCAAAATTCTATGATTCATTGTGTCCAGAAGTGACAAAGTAACAGGCTCATATGATTCTGCATTCAGGTTAACTTTGTATAATTTACATTTAAATAAAAAATGGGAAGTGGTCTCAGAATATGGGAAGTATTACACTAGGAAATTTTCAGGCTTTCAATAATTTAAAGGTATTTTATTTAATATAGCAACTACCTCTTGTGTTTTAGGCAAAGAAACAGATGTGATGCCTCCTGCATATCTCAAGAAAATTTTCCATGCAAGATGATTGACCTAGAGCCTGAAGGCAATTTTACGACTGAGAAATATAATAGTTCATGTACTCTAAAGAGTATTTGCATTACTTAACTCATGTAAAGGAATTCTGATTCCTTTGTGCCTCTGGGTAGCAAATACATGACAATAAATAATTGAACATTCCAGAAAGCGATATTCAAATAACACTCTTGTCAGTCATTGACATGGGAATCACTATTCATAAATGATAATGTGTATACTCTCTTCTTTATGATTATGATTATGATTTAGAAAAATATTTCATTCTACAGGCTTCAGTTGTAGTCCTAAGAAGTGATAATATCTCACAACATCTGTAAAGAAATGTCTATATAAATATAGCAGCTTCAATCAATGACATCAAAGAAAAAACTATTTCTGTAAATACGATTGTAAGTTCTTAATGACACAGGCTGTGGAATAAAATCACTATCAGCTGTTTCACATTGGATATTTCATTTTATATCACACAGTATATCAGGAAAAGTATTCATTGCCATTTACCCTCTGGATCCAGTGAATCTTTTTTTTTCCAAATAATTTACAGAAATAAAAATAAAGTGATAGTGAAAAATAATTTTATTAGAAAAAATTTAGTCAAGCATTTTCATTTTGAGATAATTGTTGATTCATCCGAAGCTTTAAGAAATAATAGAAAGATTATATGGACCTTTTACCTATTCTCCCCAATAATAACATCTTGTAAAAAGATAATAAAATATTACAAACAGAATATTGGCATTGATACAGTCAAGATACAGAAAATTTCCATCACCACAAAACCCCCAAGTTATCATTCTATAGCTACACCAGTCCCCTTCACCTGCTACCCCATCCTTAATCCCTGTCATCTGTTCTCCAGTTCTAATCTGTTTTCTATAAGTTTGCCATTTCACTATGTTCTATCAATTGAATAATACAGTATGTAACTTTTTGGTATTGGCTTTTTTTTTCATTCAGCAAAATTTTCTGGAGATTCATCTAAGTTGTGTGTGTATCAATAGTTTATTCCTTGTTATTGCTAGGTAGTATTCCATGGTGTGGATATACCACAGTTTGTTTAGCCATTCACCTGTTGAAGGACATCTAGTTTGAGGCTCTTATAAATACATCTGACATAAACATTTGTGTACATGTTTGTGTGTGTATGTTAACATAATTTTCATTTCTATGGAATAAAAGTACAGGAGTACAATTGATGGGTTCTATGAAAATTGCATGCTTTGCTTTTTAAAGAAACTTCCAAGATATTTTCAAGAACAGCTGTACCATTTTACATTCCCACCAGCAATGCATGAGTGATCTAGTTTCCTTAGCTCCTCACAAACTTTTGTTGTTGTCACCATTTTATTTTAGCTACTCTCATAGACATGCAGTGACATCTTATTGTGGTTTTGACTTGCATTTCTCATATGACTAATGATGTTGAATGTCTTTTCACATGCTTAATTGACATATGTATATTTTATTCAGCAAAATATATTTTCATGACTTTTGCCCATTTTCTAATTGGATTGTTGGTTCTTATCAACTGTCGTGTTTTGAAAGTTCTCTATATACTCTAGACCTTAGTCATTTGATGAATATGTGGCTTGCAAATTCTAGTATTCAGCTTATCTTTTCATCCTCTTAAGAGCTAAAGTTTATAACTTACTGGAGACCAATTTACAGTTTTTCTTTTTATAGATCACACTTTAGGTGCCAAGACGTTTTTGTCTAGCTCTAGATAACAAATATTTTCTCCTATTTTTTCCAAGAGTTTCATAGGTTTTACTTTTCCATTTAAGTCCATAATGCACTTTGAGTCAATTTTTGTGTAAGATGTGAGAATGAAGTCAATATTTTGCATATAAATGTCCACTTGTTCCAGTACCATTTGTTGAAATTATCTTTTCTCTACTGAGTTGCTTTTTATTTTTGTCCAAAGTCAATTGGGTAGGACTTCTGGTTTCAGCTCAGACATGTTAAGAGCTTGGAAGTCGTCACTCTGCCCTTATGGCCAAACAAACAAACTAACTGAACATACTGAAAATCAATGACTTTTCTTAGACTTCTTAGAGGTGTGAGGATTCAGAAGAACCACAACCTTAAAATATATAGAGAAAGGCAAATCCATAGTGTCACACCAAGATTTACATATCTAGGATAGAAGCTACTAGAGCCATAAACTTGTAGTAACACATAAATGGTACTTTTGATGAATTGCTAGAGGATGAGTATGAATTATCTAGAGAAATTACTCCAGGCTGCAGTTTCTTGGGTTTTACCTCTGGGAACCCCACCACGTTCCATGTTGAAACTGCCTAGTGTAGCATGGTGACTATAATTAAAATACTGAGTTGCATATTTGAAAGTTGCTAAGAGAGTAGATCTTAAAGTTCTCATCAGACCACATAAAACATGTATAATTATCTATGGTGACGAATGTTAACTAGATTTATTGTGGTGATCATTTTGCAATATATACAAATAGCGAATCATTATGTTGTATACCTGAAACTAATATAATTTTACTTGTCAATTTTACCTTAAAAAAATTAAACCTGCTTTGCATCCTTGGAATAAGACCCACTTAGTCATGATGTACAATTCTTTCTACATACTGCTGAATTTTGTTTGGAGAAGATTTAAAATCTATGCCATTAATGTTATTACTCTCTTACATTTAGTTATATCTGTAATATTATAATGATGCTTTACACTCTTTCATTTTGCAACCTAAAGCCACATTTTTATTTGATTACTACCTAAGACTAATATTGGGTACCAGCTTTTCTAGAAGGATTTTCGTAAGTACACTGTAACAATCTGTCTATTTGTCAAATTACCTACCTTTTAATCAATTGTTTCAAATTAAATTTAAATATGATGGTATAATTTGGGAAGCTTCTTAAATGTCTTTGGAATGCCAATAGGCTTTTTTCATAAAAATTTATTAGAATAATGATTATTTTAGATTATGAAAATCTTGTATATATAAGTTCATATATATATGTATATAAGTTCATATATATCCATATATATATGTTTGTATATCTATTCATACAATTCAATGTAGACCTGTATGCACTGGCTTCTAGACAGGCTTTAAAATCTCTACAGCATTACTTTTAGAGGATTTCGTCTATTTTTATGGTTCAGACTAACACAGAAACTTTTTTGAAACTTGGAACTTCTTAATGTTTTTTGTAGCAATGTCTTTTATTTTCAAAAATGAGAACTACATTATTCTTTATTTGAAAATCCATAATAATGATCCTCCCAAGCCATCAGAAGGCTGCACTGAATCAGTTTTCCTGCATCTATGCTATGTAATCTATGTCCCTTTGTAGCTAACACTTTTGTCTTTCTGGTGTTAGGAGAGAAAATGCCACATACTTTCTGGTGCCTTTTACTCACAGTCTAAGTCCTGAGAACAAGAACCATATCAAAAGCTAATTTCACCTATGTTTTGCATTTGGTCTAGTCACTAGAGTCAGAGATTTGTAAAAGTTTGTTGCCAAGCCACCCAGGGTAAGTGGTTCTAGAGTTGGTATATCCCACTTCCTGCTGCTGGCTGAAGTCTGGCTCTGAATGGACTGATTGCAAAAGATTTTCTATTTATGAGATTTACGTTTGGTAATTTCATATCTATGAGAAAATTTTTAAGCTTGGGCAAAGATTTTTCACTATGATTGCTACCAAAATGGCCATATATTTTTGGAACTGGAAATAAATGAGATTTAAAGGCACTAGCTGTTTAATATGGTTGTAGGGAAGCTTCGGTAGGCAGCAGCATGATTGATATGTACCATGCCTAACCTCCAACGTGAGATGTTAATAAGGCTCTGCTACTTCTTCTCTGTCTGCTGAATTTAATACCGCTGAGCTTTGACTGCATATTGGAATTTTTCCCAGCTCAAATTTTAGGCAAATTCTTTCAGCCACCCTTATCCCATGTAATCCCAGACTAAAACTCAATGTAATCCAAATCCTAGGCTACTTCAAGGGGAATGTAACCTCAGTTATGAAATTCCATTTAATCAAAGAATAGATTTTTTTTTTTTTTTTTTACTTTCACAGTCACTCTACCTGGTTTAATTAAAACAAAACCAATAAACATCATGCTTCTACTCTCGTTAATATATGATTTAATCCAAGTGGTTTGGCTGGCCAAACTGTATTGGATCACATCTATATTTCTAGCAGATTGTTCAATTTTACTTTCTAATACTGCAAGTTTCAGTACATTTATTTTTCTTTACATTTTATAGTGACTGTCAACATTGACTTGCATATTTTAGATCTTGGAGAGATTTCAAGACACTGTCTGGCTTAGATCCCTAACTTCAGGAAGGTAATATCCTAATAGTGCTCAATAATAGAAATTCTTGTTAGTGAATAATTTTAGAGCTCTTTTTACTTGTAGATTCTCTTCCCTTACCAGATGTCTGGACCTTTGAATGTTGCTATTGTTGGTATTATGTTATTCCTAAAGGGTATCTGTAGAATCATCTGATGGGTATGACTGCCTCAGGCCACATTTGGGAGATTTTAGATGGGAGGGTGCCTGACTCAAAACCTGAAGGTATTTCTCTGAAGTGGAAAATATACTCCCTACTTAGTGATTCATTTCGTCTAAAAGAAAGACCTTTCGAAAGTGAAGGAAAAATGTATATTTGTCCATGTAGCTGTCCCTAGCTTAACGTAATTCTTTCTGGATGATGATTTTATTTTCTCTGTGGTCACTGTATCTTAGAGCTGTAGGAAATGAATGATTTTTCCCCCTATATAACCTCTTTGTGTTCTTGCTTCAGGACATTCAACTTCATCGTCTTTGACAGCCTGTTAAATATCTTGTTGCATAAGGTAAGCCATATATATATATATATATATATATATATAGATATAGATATATATACATATATATATATGTATTTTTTTACTCATTAATATGGGGTAAGTACTGCCAAGATAGTGTTCAAAAATGGTAGCTTACATATAGTAGACACTCCAGAAATAAAGTAAATGGATAAATGTCCCAAGGACCAATGGCTTCAGTATCAAATCTAGAATACCAATCATTCTGCTAGATGTGTATTGGAGTAGATATTTTGAGACTGAGGATTCCCTGGTGCCTTTCAAATCCACCATCTGCCAGTTCACAAAGTTAAAGCATATTTGTTTAGGTTAGTGCTTTATAATCATGATGATTATTACGGAATTAATATGATTATAACAAAAACACTGATAGCTTACATGAATTGAGGGAGTGCTAGGCATTATGTCAATTAGGTATTATTGGATTTGATGCTTATCATAGCCTTATGAATCTCAGAAACTTTTCTGCTGTTTATTTGAGGTAGAACACACACTTATAGAAAGGCAGCACAAATTTACATTATTTTTACCAGACTTCGCTCCCCAAACTGTATTTTCAACTTCTATTCTTGATGTCTAGGTTTTTCTATACCTAGTTTGAATGTGTACAAAATGACACTTGTTTTGCATTGCATGCCAGCTTAAATTTTCTTTTGTCACCCTCTTATTTGTGGGTTGGATGGGGTGGGGTGGGGATGACTGTTTATTGCTATTGAAGAGGCCAAGTGCTAAGAGTGGCTGCTGTCTAGAAAAGGGAGCAGCCCATCACGACTACAAGGCAGTCCCAGCTATATTTTTTATGGAAATATGAAAAAGGATAAACATTAACCAAAGATTGAAAGAAGCAAAAGAACACAATCAATGTGAGAAATGCAAAGGCACGTGAGCCCATTTCTTTTCTATCTCAGGATACAATGCAAGGGGAAGGGAGCTCTTATGAACTCCCAAGATTTTCCATCTACCCATAACAATAACAAATGCCTGGGATCCTCTCTGGGAAATTGAAAGTTTATCTGATTTGATGTTTGGTTCAGATTGTGCATGTCAACACTTTCTAAGATGTACTAGTTCATGTCTTCTTTCACCAATCCCCAACTCTGGTCATTACCAATAAAACTCTAGAAAATATCTAAGTATAAGTCAGAGTAGATACTAACTCTGCCTTTCCATGTCAGCAGCATGTATCTATTATGACCTTATTTGTTTTACGGTCTAGTGGGATATACTACATCATCTATAGAAATCAGGTCTGGTCAAATCTTTACCAATCAACTTGAGAGATGTAAATCATAAAATCATAGATTGTTAGAACTATGAGAACATTAGATCTAATCTAGTCAATGTCATCTGTTTTACAAAGGTAGAAATACAGTTTAAAAATGGTAAGATAACTTTCTTGTTCAAGGATGCACAGTGTCAGTTTCATTAATAATATACCGGTTGTTTCAAATTCTTTAGGTATGGGGACACATTTTCTTTTGTACCCCTAAAATAAAATTTTGAATTTTTTTTATTGATACAGTATAGTAGTTCACATTTTGTTTATGGAGGTTTAAAATCTTTTTAATTTACACTATATTCTTTTTGGGTATAATTATCCATATTAAGCTGTAGTGTTTAACATTATACAATTTTTTTTATTTCTATTGGGTTTCTTGAAATGAACAGTTTGCTTCCTGTTGCTAAGGAAATTTTTGCACAAGATATAATGTAACATTGATGCCACATTAAACCACTAAAGTGGAAATCTTTAAAGCCTGTCAACATCTTGAGAGTAAGCAGTTTGCTCTAATTAAAATGAATTCAAAATTATTCTGAGCATGTACAAATGCAGTTTAGAAACACACTTCTGCTGGTAAGAACTTGTTTTGTTTACGTAAAATATTTTAACATGTGTTTATATTATATTCAATATATATTTTTAAAATCCAAACTTACTATAAGTTTAATTTAAAAAAATTATAACAATGCAGCAGTAATTATGGTTGAAAACAAAATGATAATTTAAAAATCAAGTAAATTTTCATTCTGAATGCTCTTAATGTTATCTTTTATTTTTAAAAAAAGGTAAAACTGAATGATATGATTTATCTTTTACTTCCCTGGCTCAAGTTTTCTTTAAAATGAAAGATGGTCCAGATATTTGGAGAGCACACTATCCTAAACCAACAGCAATGAACGTTTTTTCTAATTATGGATCAACTTAAGAAAAATGGACTTTATAGTTTATAAGAAACATTACATTTTTATTAGTAATATTTATAAGCCACTAAAATATTTTTCCTAAGTAGCAACATGGTAACAGCTGGCTAATCCTTTCATTTCAAATAAGATTCAAGATATATCATGAAATGAACTGGTATCTTTAAGATGTATCTCATTTACTCACTGGCTCAGAGGTTTATTAGAGTGTTTAGTTATCTGAATGGATCATTTTGAGGAGGCAGAGTGCCTTCCTTTCAAGGGATCTGAAACGGTAACAGTGTCTGTGGGTCCCCAGTAGTGGTTTAAAAAAGTTTCAGGGGCCACACAGGTCCCTGCTATGCTGGATCCCCTGTAATTACAACATGGCCACTGCCCAGAGCCTTGGGAATAGGAAGCTAGATCTTGGGCTACATTTGCGGGAGGTTTGAGATAAATGATTATGGCTTTTGGTTGTTTGTAGGGAAGGATTCAGTAAAGCTTATATATTTTTTCAATACTCAGGAGAATCTGGGGTCTAATCATAAAATTAACAGTTTTAGAAATCAGGAAGACTGAATCTGAGTTTTGTATATTTTGATATATTTAACCCTGCTTTGTATTGAAGTTTTTGGTTTATATGAATGGCTCTTGATGCCACTGCAGATTTTGTTTATATATATTTTTGCGTATAGCCTTTGTCACATTTAGCACTGGATGATTATCGGGAAATATTCCTTTCCGTCCTGTCTGCAGTGTAATGTTTTGGAGACAATGAAATGATTTATTCATCTCAACATGCTTACATAGTATAATGTTCTGTACATATCACAGTCTTTATGTTTGTATTATAAAAATAGGGGAATTGTATTATTTGTGTTGTATAAATAATCTTCTTAACATAGCTTTTATAATTGAGGCAAGAGAGGGGTGTGTGTGTTTTTGAAGCTATTGCTTTTATCCTTGGATGATTATTATAGTGAAAAGATAATAACATAAATGACCAGATCAAATCAATTTAACATTTAAAAACAGCTATGAGAGTTACAGAATACTTGTTAAAAATGTATATTCAATGACGTACATACACAATCCATTTGAGAAAAAACAAATTCTATTTCCCAAACAACAGACCTACTATTAGAACATGAGGTAACTCAAAATAACACAGACCACTTCCACATCTCTCCTCTTGTGTCATTTTACAAAACTTAGTGTGATTCTCCTTCCAAATAATCATTGTTTCTGAGCTGCTAGTGAACATATTAAGAAGCCCTAAATAAAAGCCTTAAAAAAAAGGCGATGATTTTTTTTTTTTTTTTTTTTTTTACTACTGTAGCATTTGGGTACTTTAGGTTTAAGGTTTAAGAACAAAATTTAAAGAAATAGACATGGTGCCCTGCTGCTCCCTTGCTTCTCTGGAAACCCCACTTTTGCTCACTCAGAGAATGTTGTTAAAGTGCTACCTCTTAATCTATGCTGCTCTTTACCTTTCTCCATGGTATCTCTTTCTGGCATCACACTTCCTTTGCCTCTGCCTGTACCAGGTCACAGTAAAAACTGCAGGGCTCAGAGTGGCAGCTGAAGAAAAGTTACTCTCATCAGACAGACCGTCTCTTACTTATTAGCTACATAACATTGGGCATGCTAACAAATCTTCTCCAATCTGCTCCATCTTCTCAATTGTAAAATAAAGATTAAAAAACTAAACTTATCTATTGGTAAGTTGCATATAAAGCCTGGGGCACCATGTTTGGCATGTAATAATTAAATGCAATAAAAGGGTCATGAAATGTTGGCATTAATACCTGTGTGAAGGATTAAATTAGGAAAAATAAATTTCTAAAAAAAAGATTAAGATAAAATCATTTTAGACTGATTTTAAACCACAGTTTCATTTCCCATTCTAAAAAAGAAAAGATATTGAATAATGCTCCATAGGTTATCAGAGATAAGGAGCTCAGCAAGCTTTTAATTAAGTTGTTCCAATTATGGGAACAGTGCACTAAGTTGCAGACATTTTATCTTTACCTAAGAGCTAAGGACCATTTCCATTTAATGCCAAGCTATACCACCTTTACCTATTCTACAATGATGCCAGTAAATCTATTGCTTTAAAAGGATATGTGTTAAAATAGTCCTTGCCTCAATGATATCAAAATTACAGAAATTTTGAGGGTGGATCGTGTGTTTGGGTAGGAGGATGTCTTGAGGGAAAGAATAAGAAAAAATACTTTCAAACATTTTAAAATTAACAAAAAGAAGAGGTTTTTATGCTACAAAGAGAGTTCTACCTTTTAGTCAACAATTCATTGTATTAATAAAGCTTTTATATACTCGCAGAGCAAACTTGCAAAAATCAAGATGCACTTTGAGTGAGTACTAATAACAAAACAAAAAAGAAAGAAAAATGAAAAGAGGATAACACAGCCAAAGATTAGCATTAGCGTTTTGCTGTCTGAAAATATTTTTTTCCCTTATATTAGGTTTTGAAATCTGTTTCCATAGAAACCACTCCATCAAGCTATAGCTTGAACTTTTTTTTAAACATAAAATGGGCTTGACAATCTCTCTTCCTATAGAGGTATAAACAACCTAAAATAGCATACACAACAATTTTAAATGTAAGTGGATGTTTACAAGGTGAGCCCTGTGGTCATCACCCAGAAAAGTTCACGAAATTGTTCTCTGATGGTTTGGCTGTATAATTCTCAGATTAGAGGCTGCTGTGACTATGTTCCTTTTCTCTTTCTTTCTTTCCTCCCTCCTTCTTTCTGTCCCTCCTTCCTTGTATTAGCTTCCGAGAGCTGCTGTAATAAATTACTACAAACTTGGGGGCTTAAAACAGAACAAATTATTTCTCCTATGGTCTAGAGGACAGAAGTCCTAAAACAGTTTCACTGGTCTAAAGTCAATGTGAGGGCAGGGCTGGTTCCTTCTGCAGGCTCTAGGGGAGAAGAGCTTTCCTAGGCTTTCTGGGTTTATTTAGCCCACCATACTTCCTTTCTTTCTTAGTTTTCTGTATTTCAAGTTGCTGTTTGCACAGAAAAAAAAATAGCATCCTTTGTAGTTTTAGATAATAAACTTCTCACCAGCAAAGATTCAACTTCAGAGAAGGTTTGAAGACAACTGAGAGGGCACACAGTTGCCTGTGTCAACAAAACTACCAGATAACTTGTTCAGTACATTTTCAGAGATGATGATAACAGATTTCTATAATTACATAATGCCTTAAATATATGCATAGAATTACATGACTTTCATGTGACACAACAATGAGGCTAATTGGTTATGTAGTTTTCCTGATCAGAAAATTAAGGTCCCATGAGGCTTAAGTGCCTTGCAGAAGTTTACACAACCTGGGAACTACCACTGGGTTTGCAAGCAAAGTGCTGGCCTTCCTCCTTACTCGGGGCTTTTTATCACTGCATTTAGAGAATCTGGCTGTGAAGAGTATAGGTATTTCTTCTCCAACACTTGTGAAAAGCACAAATGAATATAACAATGCAGGCTTTAGAAATAAACCCTTTGTTTTTCATCAGGAATCTAAGCTACTACAATGCTTAGAATTTTCAACATATTTCAAATTCTTTTTTACTCTAAAGAGCTTGACTTCTGCTCTGCCTAATTTGTATATTAAAAAAGAAAAAACTCATTGGTAAATATTTGATAATTTTCTAAACGTTTAACAGAAAATAAAAGTGAATCAATTGTGATCCTGTCATTTTTTCTAATTCTTGGCATGATTACTTCATGTCTTTTCTCTATGCATTTTTTGGTTTTTTGGGGGGGGGTGGGGAATATCAATTGGCGTAACCATTTATTCAAAACATCTATGCTGGCTCTTTGCAAGGGAAAGCTAATACTCAAGGGAAAATTTTACTTACTATAACAGGGTCACATTATAGGCTTTTTCTCCATTTACCACATCCCTGAATATTCCTTTTCAGGGATATAGAAATATGCCTGATTGGAAGAAAGCCCACCTAATGCATTCACTCTTGTTGTGCAGCCCTTAATACAGACAGTGTTTCTTGACCTGTTTCACAACAGTATTTCTTTCCACCATAGGGTTATCTGAAAACATAGAAAATAAAAAGAGCTTATTACTCTTTATATTGCCAAAGAGGCCTCTCACCCCACTCTGAAAATGTAGTGGATCTTTTTGGTAATGCATATTCTGAAGACACTTAGGACACAACTCATCTAAGCATGTGGATCTCAGGTTCATCCTTACATGTTTCAGATTGTACTGGTGTATTGTTTCAGTAGAGATATCATCAAATGAACATCAGTTTGACAAGAAAATCAGTATCACCGTATTCAAGGCAAGAGCAATATATTGATGTTAGCATTGATAATTTTTAAAATGGAATGTCTAGGAAGGACCAAGAAGGTTCACAGGTGTAAAGAGAACTGACTTGAAAGTTAGGAGTCTTGGATATTAAGTCAAACTGCCACTAGCTGTGTGATTCCTCCAAAAACTCATGAATATATGATTCAGTTTCCTCTCTGAAATGTTATTTCATATGTAGAAGGAGGTCAAATAAAAATTTAAAAGGCAATGGATAATACTGAGAAGTTAAAAGTGCTTAATTGGTGCAGGTGAAGCACTGCTAGAATATAGGAGACTTGGACTCCTGTTCAGTTACTGGGTAATACCCTTAGTGGGACTGCAGTCAGCCAGGCACCTGAGGACCTTATCTCTTCTTACTGAGTCCTCTTTGCCCTCCTGGAGCACCTGAAGCAGGCTCAGAGTGTTGCGATATTACCGCAGCCCCCACCTCAGGAAAGCTTTCGACAAATTACTGACTGGAGTTGGTGTATAAATACCCCTGCTCCCTTGCCCCTCAAGGAAAATTCTTAGGCATGTGTTTCACACTGACTGAATTTCTTGAAAGGATTAACCTCCAATTGCCTTCCCTTCTCTTTCTTACTTCCCCTCTCCCTTTATGCATTTTTTAACAAATACATTTTTTTGTTTATTTTTGTAAAACTGAGTATGCATTTTTTTCTGTATCAAAAACATAAAATGGTTATAAATGTTTGCTTATTATTATATAATGCTATTATGTTAGAAATTATTTTTATTTTTTGTGTACTCATTCAATTATTTTGGGGGTTTAAATCTAAAAGTAAAATTACATGCTCAAATATGATTAGTGCTAAGATTTTATTTTCCAAGTGTTTACCATTATTCATTAGAATCCCTCCAGCAGTTATATCTGTAATGCTCAATTCCTTTGCATTTTGTCAATAGTGGATATACAGTATTGAATGTTTTCCAATAAATAATCTAAAGGGCTATTCCTTTCTTGTTATAATTTGCTCTTATTTGGTTAACAATACAATGAACTTTCTTTTTGCCTTTTTTATCTGTTGTTATAAATGTTCATATCTTTTGTAAATTTGTCTCTTTGTTGACATTTAAATTAATATTAATTCATCTTATTAAATTAATATTAATTCATCTTATTAATATTAATTCATCTAAATTTTATATGTAAATATTATAAATTTTAATGTCACCATTTAAAAACTCCTATATTTATTTTTTAAAAAAGAAGAAAATATACTCACCTTTAGTTGGTAAAGTTTTTAAGCTGATTGGTGTTAATGATTATATGTTTATATTTTAAAATATATTTATTGTTTTAAATTGTTTTTTCTTCATGCAATTAATTGTGTTCTATGACACTGCATGCAATTATATGATAAAGGAAATGTGTTTATACAAATTATAGGCCATATAAATTCTTATATGAATAAAATGCAGTTTTCTTAACAAAGTCTCTGTGCTCAATGGTTTTGTTACCTCTAGACTGATTAAAAGTAGTACGAGAGTAACCTTTACTTCTTATCACCGATTCTCTTATTAGTCATTCTTCAACCTCCTCCAAACAGGCTTTCTGAGAAACCCCTTCCCACAACACACAGGCTCAATTCCATGTTGCTGTGTGAGCTTGATGGGTAACCTAGGTCTTGCAGGCACAGGACTGAATCAAGGCACTCAATATGCTAAGCTTATAGCTTGAGGTATCCACTAAAGGCCCATGTGGGAATAAGGTCCTTTTATAGATCTGGGGGCTGTACATACCACTCCTTAATGTTGACACTCTTGTCCCCTGAACAAGCCTGTCATTATTCAAAAATCAACTAAAATGTCACTTTCTAAGGGAAGCCTTCTCTAATGTTCCTAAGTCATGTCCTACTTCTATTCTTTCTCATAACACATCATAGTTCTTCACAGGGCATCAACGTTTTAATTATAATTTGTGTAAAATTTTATTCATCATTTGACTTGCCAACAAATATGCCTAACTCATGAAAGGCTTAAAAAAAGAATATTTATCATGTAAATAGAGTGTTTAATTTTGAGATGCATGATTCAATTTAATTATAATCCCCCAATTTTTCTTACCATGGTTTTCTTAAAAATTAGGTATTCCTGTCCATTGGACAGAATTCACACTACATTTATGTATTTAGCATAATAAATAATATCAGTATCTTAATTTTTATAGTATGCAAAATTTTCACAGTAGCATTAATAATCCCTCAATAAAAAAATATTTAACTCTTGCTACAAGAATAAAATGTTCCATGAAAAGACTGAATAGGAAAAAACAGTAACAGACTTTAACTCATTCTATATTGATAAGAATCATAAAGGAAGATTATTATATTGGAGTATAATTGCTTTACAATGGTGTGTTAGTTTCTGCTTTATAACAAAGTGAACCAGCTATACATATACATATATCCCCATATCTCCTCCCTCTTGTGTCTCCCTCCCACCCTCCCTATCCCACCCCTCTAGGTGGTCACAAAACACTGAACTGATCTCCCTGTGCTATGCGGCTGCTTCCCACTAGCTATCTGTTTTACATTTGGTAGTGTATATATGTCCATGCCACTCTCTCACTTCGTCCCAGCTTACCCTTCCCCCTCCCCATGCCCTCAAGTCCTTTCTCTACGTCTTCGTCTTTATTCCTGTCCTCCCCTAGGTTCTTCAGAACCATTTTTTTTTTTTTAGATTCCATATATATGTGTTAGCATACAGTATTTGTTTTTCTCTTTCTGACTCATGAAGATAACATTTCTTTGCTCCAGGAATTATTTCATTATTTCATCTTATCTAAAGGAAAGAAGTCATTAATTGCCATTGACAATTGACAGGAATTCAATCATTAATTTGTAATGTAAGTCAGGAAATGCTAGTTCAGAAAGAAATCTGGCTAATTGATTGTTATGAATAGAGATTTTATTGTATTTTAATTACTATTATTAGGCTTTATCTTCCCATAGAGTTTCTATAAGTTACATAATTTTTCTATGCATGACCATATATATATTTCTAAGTAGTCTACAGGCAAATACAGAAGCATATATATAACTTCTAGACTTCACATAAATAATATTCAATATAAACCATACAAAATGATGAAATGAGTACAATAGTAGATTAATTTTTGCTGAACATGAACTTCCAGAAAATATGATCTTTAAAGGTTTAATAAAACCTTGAAATGCTTCTATATTTCACTAATGCTGTCATGTCTAAATTTGCATTTGAATAATGTCCCATTTATACAATGCCTTATAGACTTACCAAATTACTCATACTCTGTTCTTTTGGACAGCAGACTAGGTAGTTATAGATACTAATGATATTATTCAAGGACAGTGGGAAAGTGAAAATTTTATAATGAGGTTACCTCAGGGCAAGGTAAGAGAGTAAAGTCATTTTTATGTTAGTAATTAATATGCATTGAATTCTAGATTACTAAGGCACCCTGATCATCAATGTTAGAACTGGGTCAAGGGAATTAGAAAATTATGTTTACAAGTGAAGAATCAAGAAACAATTTAAAATAGCCACCTGCTTGGAATGTTATTTCTTAGAAGTGTTCCAAGCCGACAGCAAATGCCTGCATATAGTTGTATATAGTGATCTCTGAGGATATGTTGGGAAACATAACATCTGCAGAGTTTACCACCTGATACTGCTGATACTTGGGAATTTGTTATACTGTTTGCAATTTCATTGTTGGTCAAAAAAATTGCTTTTTTGGATTAAGTCTTCTAAACTAGAATATGTTCACTATTATTGGAAATTCAAGACAATGTTAGGATTTAGATGACTAGGTACAAATTCAAACATAATTGTAATTTGCAGGAAATCACTGATTACCACTTAAGTTGATAACTTTTTATCCCTAAAATTCAAGCAACAAGCAGTTAATGAGTGCATAGGTGCTCTGATATGTATTATTGGCATGAGTAGGCCATTAAACATGGTGTTAACTCTTCAGAAAATTAATAAGAGATTAACATATGCAGTTCATAATATTTATCCTAGTTTTGGCTATACGTGCATATACATCTATCTAGTCATACTTCACAGAAAATGAACACATACTATTATCCTAAGTACAGGATACCATTTTTATTTGCTATTTATTTTATTTATGCTATTTATTTTTATTTTTGTCCCTAAGTCATTTTTAACCTTGCCTTCAACATCTACAGTACCATCTATGTATAAAAAATATGTCTTGGACTTCATAAGAATGTATGAGTTCGCCATGGGCCTCAGACAACCAAGGTACTTTTGTATATTACTCTATATAATTAAGGAAACAGTAACTTAAGTAAGTGGCTAATATTCATAATGGAAACATGAAAAAACAAGCAAAGCATTGATTCATGACTTTTTCTTCTCAACTGAATAAATTATATGATGGAAGTGATACAGTCAAAATCATCTACATATAGTTAAATAAAATATGCATTAACTAAGATATTGCTGATAGAAGGCCCAGAATCTAGTAGAGGGAGAAATTTGAAATTCTTCACCGGGAATATTTAGAAATGGAGATTAACTGAAAGCTTTTGGAAACTGTACTCAGCTAAGATTTTTACTACTCTCTTGTTATCTCTCACTTACTTTCCTGATTTTGGATGGTTCTCTCTCAGAAAGATCTAGAACTCAATAAAATATGAAAATAAATGTGAAATTTATTCACTCTGAAATATATATTCATTTTGCATCAAGTATTGTCAGACACTATTTGGGGCTCTGGGAACACTAAGGTGAAAAAAGGCAATTTCTGTTTCCACAGAGCCTTAATAAATAGACAATCTTTACATAGTTCAATATCTAGGATTGGAGATTTTGTGTTATACTGTTGAAGCATGGGAAAGGGAGCCCACCAAGAACTGGGATCAGAGAGAATGAATAGAGGTTAGCCTGATCAAGAAATTGTGAGGGGTGGGAGGGAGTGTTTGACTCAAAGGAAACAGGATATACAAAAATATAGAACTAGATACTGTCATATTTCCCTCCAATATCCTTGTCAGGACTAACACATCCATCTCGCTCATGCTGAGAACTATCTACAGTTGAAGTCTCAAATCTGCATCCCTTGCTGGGAATTTCTGTCTCTCACTCAGATCTGCTTTGCTTAAGGCTGTTACCTCCCAGGAACTGCACGTAGTCAATTATGGATTGATGTGGTGACGTACATGTTCAAACTCCTTGCTCCAGTTTGAGGGAATCTAAAGAGATCCTGGCTCCAAAGCTTTCCATATGATTGGCTGAGACCTCAGCTGCCACTGCACTGTTGGTCAGTTTATCTCTCTTCCCAAATTTTATTGGCCTCATCTCACAAGTATATCCTCCTAGAACACTCCCCAGTAATCATTGGAATGCAACTCTCCATCTCAGTATCTGTCACCAGTGTACCCAATCTAAGGTGAATATAGAAGTGGAAGGTAATACGGTATCTTTGAGAAACTGAAAGATGACTAATATGCCTATGAATTAGGGAGTTAAAGAGAGGCAAAAAATGAGACTGAAGAAGTAAGCATGAACAGACTGTGTTTTGGAAACCTTGTTGAAAAGTTATGATAAAAGCAACAGAGAGTGATTGACAAGTCTTAAGTGGAGTAATGACACAGTCACATTGGAATTTCATAATATCACTCCAGCTGGTGAACAGATAATAGATTAGAAGAGGACAAGAGAGTAAATACAGAGAGACCAGTTAGGAAGTTGCAGAAGTTTTCATTGTGAAAAGTGATGTTTGAACCACTATGGTGACTGTGGGGAAAGAGATAACTTATTTAAGATATATTTTGGAGTTAGAATAGACAGGAATTAATTATTGGACGGGTAGGTAGACTAAAAATGTCAAGTTTCAAATGGAGCTTATATTTGTGGAATTGTGGTTAAATGATGATGTCACTGATGGAAATAGAAAAGAAGCAGCCTCTATTATCTTTGTAAATAAATTTAATTTCTCTAAATCTAATATATATGTATACACATATTCACACACACACACACACACACACACACACACACACACACACACATACACACGTGCAATATCTTGTAAATGGTAAGGGCCTAGATAACCCTAAAACATGAATTCTAAGTGATAGGTCTGGGTGTAAAAGCTTAGGGAGGAAGTAGAGAAGGAAAATAAAGGGCCAAGCAACTTGAAATTCATTGGAGGAGACTGGGGGAAGTGGATGGAAAAAAGAACCTGGACTATCTAGTGGATCAGAAGGGTGGTGTTTCACTTGTAAATAACAGAGATTGAATTACACTGACTTACAAAATGTTTTTCTCACATACCAGGAAATCTAGAGGATTTAACATGTTGGGGCTATCAGCTTTATAATACTACTGGCCTTGCCCTATGATTACTGACTCATGGTTGCTGGATGACTCTTGCAGCACCAGGCATTTATGTTTGAGTTCAAAGATGATGTCTGGAGAAAGCATAAGAACTACTCCTGTTATTGCTATCTTTTTATTTTACTATTATTAATTTTTAATCAAGAAGACAAATGCTTCCCTCCACAGAATTCCTCTTACATACCCTTACCAAGAATTGTATTATGTGGCTACCTCTAATTGCAAAAGAGCAAATGCTTAGCTTTCCCATCCTTAATAATTGAGGCCAGGAAAGAGAGGAAAAGTTGGGAATAGGATGGACTGGGTCAACAATCCTACAATGTGTGCCATAGCCCGCCCTTTGTATTCTTAACCTCAAAACATAATCTCTTCCCACATATATCCATTGCATCCTAAACTTTTGCCTAGATACCATCAAGTTACTTCATCAAACTTGAAGTCCAGAATCAGTGTTTAGCAGTCTAAAAACTAAAACAGTTTATTTGTCCAGGCCACCTAATATAAAAATATAGAGAACACTGGATTTTTAAGTGAATTTTTACCAAAAATCTTTCCCTCACTTTGGCAAAAACAATATGCAAAGCCTTGTGTCTTATCTGAACTCCTGATAAGGGTGATCCTCTAATTCCTCCGATCTTCTGCTTCCCCTTGAGTTACAGAATAAGCTGAATTTTGAGACTTTAAACCCAAAATTATGGAACTCTTACTCAATTTAGATTGCTGAAGACAGAGAGCTTTTCTTTATTAAAACTATATTCTGTGTCATCTTTGCTTTCAGACTAACCACTCCTCTTGGCTGGAAATGACAAGAAATAACCAAGGCACTCTAATATTCTATTTTTTCTATGATTTTCACTGATTACAGAACATTGTTCTGTACATGGCTTGGAGTCAAGGCTGCAGCATGTCATACGCTGATCAAATATTTTACCCCGTAATAAAAGTTACAACATTTAGCTCCAACTGGTTGGGTCTTTCTTAACCAAATTTCTACCTGCTCCACTTAGTCTGTTACATGCAACATCTTGTAGACATTGCATAAATGTTTTGTACATCTCCAGTTAGAATTATTCATAGGTCCTTAATTATTTTGGTTTTTATGTTGTGAGAATCTGTTTTTTCTATTTCTATTTTCTATTTGACTACTGCTTGTATACAGAAAATATATTGATGTTTAATTTTCATCTTATAATTGGCCTTCTTGTTCACATTGTTGAAATCCATTGTTGCCTTCAGTAGTATGGCGGTTGGTTCTTTTGAGTATTCCAGGTCTATTATCATATTTCCTACTAATAACACCTGTGAAATATTAGTTTCCTAAGAAAAAATATATTTATCTGTATCTTTAAATACTTTCCTACTAGAAATTTATTTTAGCTTATATAGCACTACTCTAGCAGTTTCACTGATCTTTTCTATTGTTTTTGTCTTTATATCATTGATTTCTGCTCTGATCTTTATTATTTGTTTCCTCCTGCTAACTGTCTTCTTTTTCTAGTTCTTTAAGGTGTAAGGTTAGGTTATTTGAGAGTTTTCTTGTTTCCTGAGGTAGGTCTCTATTGCAATAAACTTAGCTCTTAGAACTGCTTTGGCTGCATCCCATAAATTTTGTTATGTTTCCATTTTCATTTGTCTCAAGGTATTTTTTGATTTAGTCTTTGATTTCTTCGATGACTCACTGGTTGTTTGTTAGCATATTGTTTAGCCTCCATGTGTTTGTTTTTTTGTTTTGCAGGGTTTTGTTTTTTGTTTTTTTTGGTTTCTAGCCTTAGAGCATTGTGATCACAAAAGTTTCTTGATATGATTTCAATCTTCTTAAATTTATTGAGACTTGTTTTGTGGCCTAGCATATGATCTGTCCTGGAGAATGTTCCATGTGCCCTTGAAAATAATGCATCTTCTGCTGCTTTTGGATGGAAGGTTCTGTATATATCTATTAAGTTCCTCTGATGTAATGTGTCATTTAAGGCCAGTGTTTCCTTGTTGATTTTCTGTTGGATGATCTGTCCATTGATGTAAGTGGGGTATTCAAGTCTCCTGCTATTATTGTGTTACTGACAATCTCTCCCTTTATATATATTAATATTTGCTTCATTTATTTAGGTGCTCCTATTTTGGGTGCATGCACATTTACAGGTGTTATATCTTCTTGTTGGATTGATCCCCTTGTCATTATATAATGTCCTTCTTTGTCTCTTGTTCAGTCTTTGATTTAAAGTCTAGGATTTCCCTGGTGACTCAGTGGTTAAGAATCCACCTGCCAATGAAAGGGACACAGGTTCGATCCCTGGTCTAGGAAGATCCCACATGCTGCAGAGCAACTAAGCCCGTGTGCCACAACTACTGAGCCTGTGCTCTAGAGGCCACGAGCCACAACTACTGAGTCCACGTGCCACAACTACTGAAGCTTGCCACCCTAGAGCCCATGCTCCGCAGCAAGAGAAGCCACCACAATAAGAAGCCCACACACTGCAACGAAGAGTGGCCCCCGCTCAATGCAACTAGAGAAAGTCTGTGCGCAGCAATGAAGACCCAATGCAGCCATAAATAAATAAATAAATAATTTGTTTTTAAAAGTCTATTTTGTCTGATATAAGTAAGAGAAAGCCCCAGCTTTTTTTGTTGTCATTTGCATAGAATACCTTTTCCCATTCCCTCACTTTCAGTCTGTGTGTGTCTTTAGATCTGAAGTGAGCCTCTTTTAGGCAGCATATGTACAGGTTTTGTTTTTATTTTGTCCATAGCTACCCTATGTCTTTTGATTGGAGGATTTAGTTTATTTACATTTAAAGTAATTATTGATAGTTATGTATTTATTGCTATTTTGTTAACTGTTTTCTGGTTCTTTTTGTAGTTCTTTTCATCTTCTTTTTCTCTCTTCTCTTGTGATTTGATGAATATATTAGTGCTATGTTTGGATTCCTTTCTCCTCTTTGTGTGAGTATCTATTATAGGTTTCTGGCTTGTGGTTACCAAGAGGTTCATATATAACAACCTATATATATGTGATTATTTTAAGTTGATGATCTCTTGACTTCAAATACATTCTAACAACCCCACATTCACCCCTATCATGTTTAATCTTTTTGACATTATAATATACAAATTTTTGTTTTGTGTATTCTTTAGCTATTTACTGTGTGTATAGATGATTTTACTACTTTTGTCTTTTAACCTTCCTAATAACTTTATAAGTGCTGATCTACTAGTTTTAATGTATGTTTTCCTTTACCAATGAGATTTTTTCCTTTGTAATTTTTATGTTTCTTGTTTTGGTCTTTTCACTTACAGAAGTCCCCTTAACATTTCTTGTAAAGCCATTTTCGTGGTGCCAAACTATTGGCTTTTGCTTGGCTGTAAAACTTTTATCTCTCCTTGAAATATAAATGATAGACTTGCTGGGTAGAGTGGTCTTGGTTGTAGTATTATCCTTTCATCACTTTGAATATATCATTCCATGCCCTTCTGGCCTACAAAGTTTCTGCTGAAAAATCAGCTAATAGTTTCATGGGAGTTACCTTCTATGTAACTAGTTGTTTTTCTCTTGCTTTTAAGTTTTTCTCTTTGTCTTTTATTTTTGCCATTTTAATTATAATGTGTCTTGGTGTGAGCCTCTTTGAGTTCATCTTGTTGTGGACCCTCTGTGCTTCCTGGAACTGGATATCTGTTTCCTTCCCCAGGTTAGTGAAGTTTTCAGCTATTATTTCTTCAAATAAGTTCTCTGCCCCTTTCTCACTCTCTTCTCTTCCTGAGACCCCCTATAATGTGAATGTTAGCATGCTTGATGTTGTCCCAGAGGTCTCCTAAATTGTCCTAATTTTTTTAAATTCTTTTTTTTCCTTTTTATTTAGCCTGGGTAATTTCCACTATTTAGTCTTCCAGTTCACTCATCTGTTCCTCTGTATCATCTAACCTACTGTTATTTCCTTCTAGGTGTATTTTTTATTTCAATTATTGTATTCTTCAACTCTGTTGGGATCTTCTTTATATTTTCTAACTCTTTATTAATATTCTCACTGTGTTCATCCATTCTTCTCCTGAGTTTGTTGAGCATCTTTATAATCATATCTTGAACGCTTTATTCAATGGATCACTTATATCCACTTTGTATACTTCTTTTTATGAGGTTTTGTCTTATTTGTTCAGAACATATTCCTCTGTCTCCTCATTTTGCCTAATACTTTGTGTTTATTTCTATGTGTTAAATAGGTCAGCTATGTTTTCTGATCTTGGATAAATAACCTTATTTAGGAGGCATATTATGGGGCCAAACATCACACCCACCCCTCCCAGTCACCAGAGCTATATGCTTTAGGTATGCCTTTTATGTGGGCTGCATGGGCCTTTCTGTCATGGGGGGGCTGACTACTGTGGCTGCACTGGTTGGCTGCCAGGTCCTGCTTTATGTGGTGGCAGCAAGTCTGCTGGTGCGCAAAGCTGGGTCTCCACACAGGTACACCTTTGTGGCCCAGTTGGTCCTGGGACAGGTGCTGACCTGCTGGTGAGGAGGGCCAGGCCCCAGCACATGGCTGCAGGACCCAGGGAGCACAGGTTGGTGCCAGATCCTGGGGAGCAGATAAGTTTCTGGCAATCATAGGCCAGAGGGGTGACTCCAAAATGGTGCTTGCTAGCATCTATGTCCCCAGGAGGAGGCCTAGTTGCCTCCTGCCTCTGGGAAGTTCTCCAAAAATCAGAAAGTGGGTCTCCACCAGGGTCCTTTCAAATGACTGCCTCTATGCTGGAACTTGGAGTTTGTGAGATTCTGTGCATGCCCTTTAAGAGTGGAATCTCTATTTTTACAGCCCTCCAGCTCTCCTCTACTCAAGTCCCACTGGCCTTCAAGGCCAGATGTTTTAGGGGTTTGTCCTTCCTGTGCAGGACCCCCAGGCTGGGGGCGCCCAAAGTAAGGCACAGACCCCTTGCTCCTTGGGGAGAACCTCTGCAAATGTCATTATCCTCCCATTTGTGCATCACCTACGTGGGGGTGTGGGTCTTAATTATATTGCCTCTCTGCCTATACTACCCATTTTATTGTAGTTTCTTCTTTATATCTTTAATTTTAGAACATCTTTTCTGCTAGTCTTCAGGTCATTCTCATTGATAGTTGTTCCGTAAATAGTTGTAATTTTTGTGTGCCCATGGAGGAAGGTGAGCTCAGGGTCCTCCTACTCCACCATCTTCTAAATTTATCTTTGATTTGCTAACGTAATGTCTGAAGAAATTTACTTGGGAGTTTTCAAACATCTTCGTCAAGGCTGGAGCACCACAAATAATTTATAACACATTCTTTTGTACAAAGATCTCATCACTTCTATCATTTCTTTGAAGTTAATCATGGATCAAAGCTCAAATTTCTAAGAGAAAATAACCCCAAAGGTGATTTTCTTTTTGTGTCATTGACACTGCCTGAAAGTTCACTGGGTATTTCTTGAAACAATGGTTATTTATGTCCATTTCTGACAGTTGGAATCTAGTTTATTCCTTAGAAATAAAAGAACAAACATATAAAATATAAACTATGAGACAGGCAAATAGTCAATAAGCCAGATTATTCCTTTTTATGCCATGAATTGGGTGTCAACATGATGCTGAGGAAGGCATATGTACATTTATAAATGGTCAATCTTTCCTCTTCATGGGACATTGCACTCAACATACATCCATACTTATGGAAACTGAACTAAAAAAAAAAAAAAAGGAAGCATGGTAGGGGATGGCTAACTAGTACTAGATAGAAATGCAGTAGTGATTCTATCAATCACTTTAGCTCTGCATTTTTACATATCCTATAAAGTATAAATGATAGATCTCCTTTTTATTAAATTTTGGTTGTCAGACAACAAAAGCACAACTAGAGAGGTTTTATAAGTACAGGCATTGAGGAAGAATGCACAGAATAGAAGCATCTGAGCTCTTGATAAGGCAGTCTATGGCATAGTCATCTTTCAATCTCCAACCAATGAACATGGTGTCTGTCTGACACAGTGGGTGCTTAAAGTGATTATTTTCTTCTGTACTATGATAATGACAAATGCATAAAAGAATGCACAACTAGTACACAAAAGGGTAAATAATAAATATGGTATCCTCATTCCCATTATGTCAAATGAGATTCAAAGCACTTTTGCTCTAAGACATTCCATGTTACCAACTACATATCTAATTACATATTTTATATTACTTTGAAAAATATTAACCTGCTTTATTTTGTATTCTGAAAACAAGAAATAAAAAATTATTTAAATTTTGACGCTATGTCTTATTTGAAATCACTCAAATAAATCACTGAGATTTTGAAATCACTCTCAGATTTTGCAAGATTATGTCTATTTTCTTTAACAACTTTCCAGATTTCCCTTATGTTAGAAGCTGAAAAAATTCTGGGAAGCAAAACTAGATATTTCTTCAGCATTTACTGGATTGTTTACCTAATAGTATTTTAAACTAAACCTATAGAAAACAGTAAGGAAACACTCAAGGGTTTGGGATAATTTTAAGATTAAATAATATTTTTGAAAGAAATATTACAGAATGAAAATAAATAGGACTTGGTGACACCAGTTCTATGGGTTTTTACTAAACTTCATTTATATATATTTTTTCTGAGACAAATACTAATGATGTGTTTTTCCTCTCTTATCTATGCTGGAGAATATTTTTTATTACTGACCATCTTGTTCGTTCTCTTTTATTTTCAAAATATCTTATTTTGTTCCTTGCAAAGAATTGCATTTTTGGTTACAGTAATAAGAATATAATTCATTATAATTATAAAAGTAATGATTATATTCCTTCCAAATATTTAGGAAGAAAGCCCATATTCTGCTTATTGAATTTACAAAAGATTGAAGAAATTAATTCATATTATTATGAAACAAACCAAAAACATCAAATAAATATTATATATCCAAACTCTTTGAGAAATTTATTAGTGTCAGTAATCAGGTTATCCTTGGATTATAATGATCACATAAAATGAACTTGACATTGAATTGAGTTTTATTCATGGGAAAAGGAATGATTTCAAGTGTGAGCTTTCTCCTGTTTACTATATGAAGATTTCCTGATACTTCCCTTTCATGCAGAAAAAATCACCCTGGTGTTATTTAATATTTGTCCATTTTAGAAAATAGTTACATATTTGTACATAATTTAATATATCTCGTTAGGTGTTTAATTCCTTGAAAACAAGGGCAATAATTGGGGAAATAGGTACTAGTATTTTTAATACTGTATATATATATATATATATATATATATATATATATATATATTATATATATATATATTTATATATATATATTTATATTTATATTTATATTTCCAGCACCAACATTCTGTTATTCTTAGCCAAGTAACTATGTAGAAATTAAAATAAGAATAGATCATTGAACAAAACAGAGAAAGACATTTCCCATTACACTTGGCCTCAGAAAACATTAGAAAAATTAAATCCACTAAAATATGTTATTTTACCTTAGTTCTTGTGTTGCTTTGTAGCTTTGTAGCTAGAATCTGCTTTTAAAATTTCTCAGTGACACTTTACTGAAGCAGTTTCAAAAATGTGTATAAGTGTTCTACCTACCAGATTCTTTGCTGAAGAGTCTACCTTGACTATGACTGAGAACATAGAGATTATTTGAAGTATACTTCCTGAAATTCTCTCTTGTTTTCCTCAAAATATCTGTCTTTTTAATATAATTTCACTACTTTTTTCTTTTAAAAAATTGTCTGCTTCTGATCTAAAATTAATCCTTTTATCATGCCTTGATTTCATGCTGTTGTATATATATATATATATATTTTTTTTTTTTAATGAGTTATCTCTATCTCTATTGGCTCTTTCTTTCCATAATCTATTGCCTCTCTGCTAAATGCCAAAATTCTAAAAGTAATAAGAATGAAATAAAGAAAATATGTTTTTATTTCCTATTATTCCTGAGCTAGTATTCAATTTTTGTTTCTTCAATTAATAAAGCACTCAAAATACTTAAATATCCTCATTTTGTTTCTTAATCACTTATTTACTTCTTTTACTCTTGTGATCTGGCTTCTGCTCCCCAACCCCATACTAATTAAACTCTTTTGTTTAAACTAACTAGTTTAAAAAACATATCTTTTTTACTCTTCCTGGTCTTAGTGCAGTGATGGCCACTTTTAAACCATATCTCCATTGGGTTTAGGGTTCAATACTGCTCCATTATCCTCTTCAGAATGGAGAATGAATTGAGAGATGCAGAATATAGACAAATGGGCATCAGACTTTATTACTAATAAAGCTGATGGTGAAGGAGACTTTAAGTATAGGGTCACAATCAACTGTATAATATTATGCTCCTTGATAAAGTACACCCTTATCTTAGTCACTGTCAGTGATTGACAACTGCAACTCTCCTTACCTGTGAAGAGTCTACCCCATGATAGAGCAGTAAATATGTGTGTTCTGAGGACAGTTTCACCTTGAAAAGTAGAGAGATAGCCCAGGAAAGGCTGTATGTGCCTTCCACAAACATTAATCCGATACAGAACTCCTCCTATGGGTGGAAGGTAGGACAGAGACCAATAAACTTAGTCAAGCTTCCAAATGAGAGGCTGAAGAAATTAAAACTTGTTCGCTGGTGCCCTTTTCTCTTTTCTTGATGTTCATGATTGTGTTCTGTCTAATATTTCTTGACTTTTGGCTTTTGATCATGTTTATTCATTCTTTGGTCACTCTTTTTTGTACTTGGCTCAAATGTATTTTAGAGTTTATCAGATTTCTTTTCTTGAGTCTCAACTTTCTCCATTTTTAGTTTCATTCAATATAAAGATGAATCTATTTCTTATCTCCTTGTGGTTAAAGATCACACTGTATATATTTTTAAGATAACTTATTTTTAAAGCATCTAACCCAAGACTTTACCCATAATAGGTTTTCAGTATATGTTTACTGAATTCAACTTGCAAAAGCTCAATTAAATGTAACATGCACACAAAGGTTCACTTATAAAATCTATGTCCAACTTTTAGGCTCAACTCCTGATGACC
Organism: Balaenoptera acutorostrata; assembly: GCF_949987535.1. Lineage (NCBI taxonomy): Eukaryota > Metazoa > Chordata > Mammalia > Artiodactyla > Balaenopteridae > Balaenoptera > Balaenoptera acutorostrata. The sequence continues at coordinate 73,693,600 of NC_080068.1, forward strand.
ATCACTGCTCTCTGCCCTCAGTCTTAGCTTGGGATAGGAGCCCCTCATTTATTTGTGTTTATACAGTGTCCAATAATATAAACTGTACAACTATTAGACTGTATTCAGGACCCAGGGTAAAATTCCACAAGTGACGTTCCATGGGTTGGGGTTCCCCAATGAGATTCTATGGGTGGGGTTCTGGTGGGTTGGATTACAGAATTCTTATACTCTAGTATATTGAAATGTTTGCTGCTCAATAAGTGTTTGTTGAACTGGATTTTAACTTTAATGAAAGGAACATTGATGATTAGGCAGGCCTTAGAGTTTCAATTAACTGAGATGGAAATGGTTGACTATAGAACAATTTGGAAGGAAAAATCAGGACATAAGTTGTAGGGATACTACGTTTGAATTTTCTATGAAAAATTGCAGTAGAAATATTGAGTCTGGAATTCAGGAGAGAAGCATGGGCTAAAGATACAAATTTGGAGGTAATTAGTGCACAGTTGTGAGATTACCAAGGAAACAGGTGTACATAGAGAAGAAAAGTGGCACAAATACTACTGATTCCTGAGATACTCTGAAATTGAGATGTTCTATGTAAGAGAGAAGAAAGGAACCAGCAGTGGAGACTGAGAAGAAAAAACCAGTGAGAGAGAAAGAAAACCAAGAATATGTGTGGCATCAGGTCAAGTGAAAAGATGGTAACCAGGAGTGATAATTTGTCAAAAACTGTGGAAATCAAGTAAGATAAGATATGAGAATTGACAATTGGGTTTATCAACAATGGACTTCTTTGGTGACCTTGACAAGATCTTCTTATAATGCACTGAAGAATGAACAGGAAATGAAGACTTGTAGACATTAAATATGCATCACCCGTTTGAGGGATTTTGGTGCAAAGCATAGCTGGTCAGGATAACATGGTCAAGAGAAAGTCTGTAATTCTTTTTAAGTTGGAAGAAATAATCTCATGCTTGTATATTGCTTGGAATGATCAAGTGCAAAGCAAAGCACACGCACATGCGATGTAGGAGAGGAGGGAAAAATCTTGAAGCAATGCATTTGAGAAGGCAACAGGAGAATTAATGTGATGTGTTCTAATTTTCAATGAAGGATGAAATATCCATTACTCAAGCTGAGGAACTGGCTTTAGATAGGTGTAAGCCCAATATCAGTGAGGTGGAGAAATATGTCCTGCCCACTTTTATGGAAAGTGCTGCAAAGTCACATTGCTAGAGTGTGGATACATAAATCTACAACAAGGAGGAAGAGAAGAATAATAGTCTAATCTATCACATCAGGTTAACTCTTTTTACCAATATGTTCCATTCATAATTGTCTCTAGCCATCTAAAGAGACAACTATTCCATGGGATTTAGAACAAACAAATAAAATCGAATCAAATAAAAATCCTTTAACCCCTTTAGTTATATTACATTAAGTGACTCCTCATTTAAACAGTGTAGGTATTTTGATAATCATTTATTTTATCATTACCCTTTTTAAGATAATTTTAGATTTTTTTGTAAATGTATTTGTGATTTAAATCATAACTCTCCATCTATTTTCATAGATTTCATCCACCTAATTATTGCCAGAGGATGTGTCTTTGTGATATATTCAAATAGACATTGTGAATGCCATATGCATTACAATATAAAAATCTCAGAATGAAAATTTGGGAGACTATTCCCAACTCTAAGATGTTTCTTAGCCATGGAAAAATATTTAATTTTTTGTGTTCATTTAGTTCATGTAATGGATTACTCACTTCCCTTCTTAACATGTAATAGTTTTATTTTTAATTTAAAACAAATCTATATAAATAAATAATTGAAAGTTTTTCTATTAATATTTATTTATTGAATATCTGTATGGACTGTACTGCTCATGTTAGGGTAAGAATGGAATAAAGGAGTTGAACTCCGGACCTCAAGAGCTTATATTCTTGTTATACAAAAGCTAAAACATAAAATATTTAGGCAACAATACAATGCTACATATGAGGAAGTACCAAAATAAATGGTACACTTAACAGGTGATTCAGTGTAAAGAGAAACACAAGGGCTGAAGTTATCAAAGAAGTTTTTATAAATGATCTAGAAACAGTGGTAAGTTTCAAAAAATTGAGTACTTATTTGGTATCAGTCCTTTTTAAATATTGGGGATGAATAAAAGGAAATTTATGTCATTAAGAAGCCTTTGCTCTGGTGCAGGAGAGGAAAAAACACAGGCAAATTATAAGAGAATATTTTAAATGTATGATAAAATTATGATAGAGATATACCAAAAATCAGGTTGGCGTGGTGAGATGGGTGTGAGACTCAGAAGGGCAGACCATGAAGGTTTCTAGGATATATGACAATGCTTTTATGTGGTATCTAAAAGTCTGTCTCGCTGAGTCTCCTAGGATGAATAAGAGTTAAGCAGCTAAAGATAAAGATATAGATATAGATATATCTATATCTATATCTGGGCACCTAAAGATATTTTTTTTAGAGTGCATACAGACATTTGCAAGGGTTCTATGGGAGACAAAAGTGTAGAACGAAATTTAGAACTTCCCATTGCTTCCTCTTCCATAAATCTATGCCAGGTGTGTCCCATCAAGGCTTGAAAATAACACTTATTCAAATATACCTCTCAGAATGTTAGGCTATCAATAGTTAAATATTTACATTAGCCTCTATAAGCTATAATTAGAATAATCAATAGGCTAAAATTGTCTATATTGATGGATAGTTAAGTAAATCATGAATTAAAGTAGCCAGAGGAGTTAGAAATTTCTCGAGCAATTTTTGTTGTTTTATTGCTTTTTTTAATCTCAGTTTTGCTATGTAACTGATTCAACACCCAGTGAATAATGGAGCAAATATTTGATTAAATTATGTGGAGGTATAAAAAGTTCCCTGACCAGTGTATAGAATGTATTCTAAATTCTTGTGGTTTAGTTGTGTATTTCATACAAAAAAAAAAAAAAAAAACTACTCAGTTGGACCAAATTCTGAGTGCATTCACAACTTTTAAGACTGTGAAGTGATTAGTTAGTGGGGTTAAATTTGAATATAAAGAAAGAAAAATCACACTGTAGGTTAAACAAGCTATTGACAAAATCCACTTAATCATATTTTAAGTCTTCTTAAGAACACTGAATTATGAGAAAGTTCTTAAGAACTTTTTGAGTTATTTACTAAAATAAAACTGCATATTCTTTTTTTCATGTAAAACCCTTAATATATAAAAAATAAATGGATATATGTCACAGTTACTGTGGCAGAAAGAATTATAAGTCTTATTAAAGACTTTCAACTGAAAGTCAATTTCTAGCACCTAAGTCTTATACTTCTATCTTAGCCTCTTTATCAGGGATTCAAAATAATTTTTTGTAATGGCTTTCTGAAACACATTGCAAAGGAGCAGTGCCACAGAAAATATGAGTTGTTGCTAATTTAGATGATTAATTTTCTATATTAATCACTGATAAAGTTCTTTTATTCCCTATAAGTAAGTAAGTATGTCCATTCAGCATAGTATTGGCTTAAAACTTAAATTCTGATAAATAGGTTCTTCTCTGGAATAATGGAAAGAGAAGCTCAGAGGGCATAATCTCTTCTGATTAAATCTGGGCCTATTTTTCTACTTTCTATTTAATTAAAATTTATGCTTTGGACAAGTTCAGTGATGTTTCTTTAAGCTACAGTTTTGGTTTCTTAGAGTTCTTTTTAAACCCTTTCAACATCTTTTACTATATTTTGATTACTGCTCACCCAAATTTCCCTGGCTATAGTCTTGATAGGTCTATCAGGTCATGAAAAACACCTATTTATATATATTTTGTCCTCCAACTCATTCTTAATAAAGTAAAAAATAAAGCAAACTAAAAAATAAATATTTCTACTAGGTTTGAATTTTATTGTGAGGAGATACACATACTCATATACACCTTATTCTGACAGAAAGAGTTGCTTGCTATTCTGGATAGGAATGTATCTGAGTTCCAGATTTCCACTGAGGAAATTCTCCCACTAATTCTCCCACTAATTCAGGCTTGTAAATATCTCTTCTTTCTAACTTTCATCCAAAACCAGTTACCAGGTCTGCACACTTCTCTTTATACACCCCAATTTTATCTCTGACTATTTCTGCTAACCTAGTTTGAGTCTATCAGTGGAAGCCTGGATCACATTGGTCTCTGGCTTGTCCTCTTAGTTAAATTCTGGCTGCCTCCAATCCATCTTGAACAGTCGATGTTATGTTAGTATTTACATAACATCATGTTTTCATGTTTATATGTCATCCTCCTGACAAGAATAGTAAAGTATCTCACATTATACAGGATGCTTTCCAATTTCTTTAATATGTCACTCAAAGAAAGATAGATTTATATGCCCATTCTAATCTACACTGTTCACCCAAGTGAACTACTACAGTATTTATCTCTGCCATTTGGGAAGTATGTGTCATTTGGAAAATCAAATAAAAAATGAAATAATAATGAAAAGCTATAGAAGTTAAATATTTAAGTCTGGGACTAGGTCATGTTACTAAACAGCTTCTTTTTACTTATGTGCTCAATACGTAAATAATCAAAAAATGAATGAATATGGTATCAAATTTTTCCTATATTAACATCTATTTTACTTGGCAATACTGTGAGGAAATATACACACTCACACACACCTAATTCTGATAGAAAGAGTTGCTTGCTATTCTGGATAGGAATTTATCTGAATTCCAGATTTCCATTGAGGTAACACAATTCTCCCACTAATTCAGGCATTAATTAACATTTAATTCAGGCATTAATTAACATTTAATAAACCAACATTTTTTTCAACTCCAGTGTACTCCCATTTTTTGGAAATAAAGCTATCTGATAATTGTAGGAAAAGAAACTAAAAAATGCCCAGGTTTTGTGGTCTTTGGGTCACGCAAATGTTAAAAATACTTTAAAATTTCAAAAAAAAAAATGGATAAAGAGGTGTTGAGACTAGATATAATAAATATTTCCATGAAACTTCAGAATAATGGTTTTTTTTCCTTGTACATTGCACAGCTTGGTAATTCAACATTTTCCAGAATGCGAAAATTTAATTTTAGGATTTGTAAAAATAATAAATACACAAGCATTTATTATATTTTTTATAATTATATTTTAAGTTTAGATTTTCTTTGAAGCTTTATTTCTAATAGATTTGACTTGGCAAATCCATAATTTATTGATTTTTTATTTTAGGAAATAATTCTGATATATTTAATGTCATCACCTTTATAAATCTAGTCTTTGAAAGCCTAGTATTATTTATTTTCTGCCTTACAGAAATATATGTATTTGTTTTTTTCCCTAAAACTGAGATTAACTACATTGATTATCTATGAAATATATTTCAGAACTAAGTGCCATATAGCCATATAAAATAGTTCAATCTAGATTCCATTGTTCACTAGTTGTATGATCATTGGTATTTGGTTTCTTAGAACTGTATTTTCCTTATGTGTAGAAGGAAGATAATAATTTGCTTTGAATATTGAATAAGACATTCAATGTGCTTGCTACACAGTAAATGCTAAATAAATGTTTTATTTCCTTCAACTCATGTTATGATGATATTCATCATAATTTGCAATTATTGACACCAGTTATTGTAGCTTTTAACAAAAAAAAAATCAAGGCATGATAAAAATGTAGAAAAAACACAGTCTGAAGACACAAAACAGACTTGGATATGACACAGAGTTTGGAATTGCCAGAAAATTTAAAATAAATATAATTAATATGTTTAGAGCACTAAGCAAAAGAGTAGACAGTGTACAAGAATAGGTGGGTACTCTAAACAAAGAGATGGAAACTCCAAGAAAATGCTAGAAGTCAAAAACACTGTAACAGATATTAAAAATGTCTTTGTTAGGCTAATTAGAAGACTGTATATAACTGAGGAAGAAATCAGAGAATATGAAAATATGTAAATATAAACTTCCCAAACTGAAGTTTGGTAATAATAAAATTAATCAAAATGAAACAGAATATCAAAAAACTGTTACAACTTTGAAAGAGGCAACAAACATGCAATTGCAATAGAAGAGGAGAACAGAGAGAGAATGGAAAAGAAATATTTGACACAATAATATCTGAGAATGTTCCCAAATTAACAACAGACAACAAAGCACAGTTCCAGGAAGTTCAGAGGACACCAAATGGAATAAATACCAAAAACTCTATACCTAGGCACATCATACTCAAACTGGAGAAAAAGAAAAGAGAAAGTACTAAAAGAAGCCAGAAGAAAAATGCACCTTACCTATGAGGGAACAACGATATGAATTATAGTGAATTTCTCATCAGAAACCACGAGAGCAAGAAAAGAGTAGAGTAAAATGCTTAAAGTATTGAAAAACAAAAACAAAAACTACCAAACAATTTTCTATACTCAGTGATATTATTCTTCAAAAAGTGAAGGAGAAATAAAGAATTTCTCCGACAAATAATGAAGTAACCACCAGTAGATGCACCTAGCAGCAAGAAATTTTAAAAGTTCTTCAGAAAAAAAGAAAATACATACAGATCAGAAACTTGGTAAATAAATCTAGGCAAAGAAAGGAAGAACACTAGAGAAAGGATAAATGAAAGTAAAATAAAATCTTCTTTTAAAAAATAATCTGATAACTTTCTGTAGTCATAATAGTAACCATATATTGAGTGATTATAGGATATAAGTAAGTGAAATGAAAGACACCAATTTCACAAGGGACAGGAGGGGAAAATTGAAATTAATCTGTTATATAGTATTTGCATTATTCATGAAGCTGTATAGTGTTATTTGAAAGTGGACTTAGATTAGCCTAAGTGTTTATTGAAAACTTTAGGGCAATCACTAAAAAAGCTTTTTAAAAGAAGTATAATTCACATCCTAAAAGAAGAGAGAAAATGGAAAAAGGTAAAATGCTCAAGTAATCAGAGAAGACAGAAAAAGAAGGAAATAAAATAAAAGAAACAAACTACAAGTGTGTAGAATAGAACAGTTACAAATACTGAAAATATTAATTTAACCATATCAATAATAACTTTAAATGTGAATGGTCTAAGTACACCCATTAAAAGACAGACTGTCAGAGTAGTTTAAAAAATTGAACTATGTAGTTTTCAAGAAACCCACTTTGACTATAAAGACACATATCAGTTAAAAGTAAAGGGTTGGATAAAGACATACAGTGTTGTGTATGTTATGTTAGATTGCTAACACTAATCAAAATAAAACTCAAATAGCTTCATTAATTTCCGTTTAGGCAGATTTTAGAACAAGGGACCTTATCAAAGATAAAGAGGAACATCACATGAAGACAAAAGAATCAATTCTACAAGAAGGCATGACGATCCTTAATATGTATAAATCTAAACAGAACATCAAAATATGTGAGGCAACACCTGACAGAACAACAAAGAGAAATAGAAAAATTATACTATTATACTTGGAGACTTCAACATCTCTCTTTCAGTAACTGATGGATAAATCATGCCAAAAATTAGTAAGGCTATCGTTGACCTGAACAGCATCACCAAATCAACTGGATCTAACTGACATTTATAGAATATTTCGTTCAACAACAGCATAATACATATTCTCAAGTTCACATGGAACATTTACCTAGATAGACTATGTCTGAGTCATAAAATACACTAAAAATTTAAAAACAATAGATCATATAAAGTATGCTCTGGGACCTCAATGGAATTAAACTAGAAATCAATAATGAAAACATAGCTGAAAGAAATCCCAAAATATTCTGGGAAGTAAACAACATACTTCTTAGTCACATATGGAATAAAGAAGAAATCTTAAGAGAAATTTTAAAAAATATTTTGAACAAATGAAAGTGAAAATACAAGTCAAATGATATAATCAGCAAAAATAGTGCTTAAAGGGAAATTTATAGCATTGAATGCATATATTAGAAAAGAATAAAAATCTAAAATCAATAATTTAAGCTTTTACCTTAGGAAACTGAAGAAACGAGTCCAATTTAAGCCAAAAGCAAACAGAAGAAATAATAAAAATTAGAGCCAAAATTAACTAAATTGAAAATAAGAAATCAATGAAATTGAAAATAGGAAAAAGTGGGCAAAATATCTGAGGACACCCCTCACTAATTATGGTACACAGATGGTAGATGAGCATATGTAAATAGGTTCAACATGCTGATAAGGATGTGGAACAAAAGGAACTCTCACTCATTACTGGTGGGAATGCAAAATGATACAGCCACTTTGGCAGAAAATTTGGCACTTTCTTACAAACCTAAACATATTTTAAGCATATGATTTAAAAATTGCTCTCCTAAACATTTACCCAAATGAGTTGAAAATCTGTGTCTACGAAAAAGCCTACTTGTGAATATTTATAGCAGTTGTAGTGATAATTTCCTCAAACAGGAAATAAACAAGATATCCCTTAATAAGTGAATGGATAAACTGTGGTATATCCATTAAATGAATATTATTCAGTGATAAAAAGAAATGAGCTATCAATCCATAAAAAGACATGGAGGAATCTTTACTGCATATCACTTAGTGAAAACAGACAATCTGAAAAAGCTACTGTGCCCTAAGGAAATCTAATCTAGGATTACAGTGAACAAATGTGGCTAATTTTGCAACTGAACCTATATTTTTGTGAATCCTGTAACTGCAATTTTTACTCTACCACATTGCTATAAAAGAGGGTTTTAGATTCACCATGAACATATGAGCATTTTTCTAAATTGTGGAAATACTATACTATCCTAGAAATAGGATTTGTAAGTAGATTATTATAGGGTTGCCTCACATATCTTGAGGGAGACCTCTGAGACCTTTGAATACTGATATGGCCCTTAGTACTTGGCTGGCTTCCACTCTGCCTCCTGTAGGACCTAGGGAGATGCCAGGGAACTATTTCTATTCACTTAAATTCTTATCCCTATGTACCCTTTGCACCATTTGTTCTTGATTGATAATAAGCTGCAGAGAAACCCATTTGAGCAGGGTCTGGCAAGTTGCCACTGAAAACTGGAGCCAATATGTATTAGATAGGTCTAGACTAAATTGAATCATTTTAAATGAAAGACTGAAATATGCCCTGGGGAACTATAGACCAGTATGCATAATGTCTTCAAATGACAGCCTGTAGAATGCATAATAAGATTTAGTAATTTCCTTTCCACTTCAGTAAACTTCCTACTTGAAGAATTGCAAAACTGCTTCTATAAAGGAAATCATACTTTTCTAATTTACCAGTAACATTTAAGGACATAAATAAATGTGGAAATGCTCAGACCTTAACATTTCCTTGGCAATTATCTACGCAAAGGCAATTTTTCCATGCATAGATATAGAATTGAGAGTAATGTTTTACTACAGGGATCTCTCTAAGAGGTGCAAACCAGAAAAGGTAATATAAACTTTGGTTAGAGCAGTGATGTGCAAGAGAGTATAATGTGAGTCAAATAAGTCATTTAAAATTTTTTAGTAACTATGTTAAAAAAGAGGTAAGAGAAACAGATGCAAATATTTTAATGATATATTTACATAACAATATTTATATTCAAGATTTTATTTTAAAAATCATATAAAATATATGAATGAGATATATTTTGTTTCGTACTAAGTCTTTGAAACCTGGTATATTTTTACAGCACATCTCAATTTGGACTAGCCATATTATGTGTTTTTTAGCCACATGTGGATAGTGGCTCCTGTATTAGACAGTGCAGGTTTGTAGCAATATGTCAAATAAAGAAAAAAAAAAAACCCTACTTTTAATGATACCTACTGCTTTCTCAGGTACCCATGATAACACAATGCTTATCTAGAATTCAAGAGCACATGAAAGGAAGTAGTTAACGTTAAGCAAAACAACACATTTGATGTCTCAAATGGACACAAAAAACTACCAGTTACTGCTTAAGTAGTAATATGATATATTTTCCATAAGGGTATATGTGTTCTGTTCACCTCATAGCCCTCAAAATATCTGTTGAATGAATAAATGAAAGGCAAGGGAAGAACCAACTTTGTTCTCGTGTTTCAGAATTGGTCAGTCTCTCTTCCACAATCTCATATTGCTTTAGATAAATATGCTTCTGTCTAAACCATCCTAGCATGGAGCCCTTTCCTGCTGATTTTCTAATGCTAGCAACCAAGAGTCGAGGAGACCTCTGCTGGTAAAAGTGACTGTAATCCTTCAGATCCTGGACCTAGATATTTTTTTTTAATTGGGGTATAGTTGCTTCACAACGCTGTGCTAGTTTCTGCTGTACAGCGAGGTGAATCAGCCATATGTATATACATATCCCCTCCCTTCTGGATTTCCCTACCTTCCAGGTCACAGAGAATCGAGTAGAGTTCCCTACGCTATACAGCAGGCTCTCACTAGTTATAGCAGTGTATAATGTCAATTCTTCATCCTTTTGCCAAGAATGCACCAGTCTTCCCCTCCTCCACCTCTCCTGATTCTCCGCTTAACCAGGCAATCAATTTTTGACAAATTAAACTATATAGCCATTTTAAACATCATTAACTTTGTTTAAGGAGTTTCATTTACCTTTAATTTTATAATATCATGCATGATGAGATCTGAACATCAGTAATAATGTAAGATAGGCAGTTATCTTTGTAGACTCCTGTAGTTATCTGCATAATATATTACTGTTAATAATGAAAAAAATAAAAATTTACCTTGCATATTCAAGAAGTTCAATAAAACAAAAACTTTCTGCCACTAATAAGTCACTGTATATCACTGGGTCTTGATTTTACCATTTTTAAAACTGAGGATAATAACCTACTTTGCAGGGTTCTTGTGAAGCCAAATGAAATAATAGATGTAAAGACCTTAAATACAGTGCTGAGACTGAGCTAAGGCTCACTGTTATTCAGATTATTAATAATAATACAGAAGTGTAGGAATTGTTGGATGAAGGAAATGGTCTTATCTACAGAATATTATCAAAAACAGAAATATAGAGAATCTCCTGATAAAGCAGGCATGTGTACAGGTTTGGGTAGTAGGAGAGGGGTAAAGCCTTGCCTACTTAATTTATTTCCCTTCCTGCTTCTTCGAAGATGTCTCTCCATTGTGTTTTTGGAAAATCCTAGTTACCTAAGAAAAGTAATTTGAAAAGATCTGGATCACATCATCTTTGAAGGGTTTTTGGTGTTGTTATTCTTCCTGAAAGTCTAAGATTCTACTGCTCTTGGAAAAAATCTAGTTGGCCCTTACACTAGAATCATGTGTCATTTAAAAAGTCCTATGGTAAAACTATCAAGGTCCTTGACAGGCTACTAAACATAAGGAATGAAGGGGAAAATGGGAGGGAATAAATAGAAGAACAGGCCAAGAAGGTTTAGTATGATATTCTAAATATTGATGAGGGATATTTTTGAAGTACTTACAATTACAAAGAGAATGGATATTGTAAACTCAGACATTTATCAAATTCTGGAAAGTATTAAGAAGCTCCCAGCTACTTCAATCACTGTCACTCATAAGATAGATGATTGTTGATACAGTCGTGTCCACTATTTACAGCCTCTAAGAATCTATAATACGCATGCTGCATACTTCACTGCTCCACTGAAAAACGATCCCCATTTTTCTGATGTCCTATGGTTGTTCTTCATTACCTGAAATACTACTCAGGGGTTTGTATAGCTAATAACAATTACAGGTTCCCTGATCGTATAATTAGCACTGTTGGCAGATTATGAAGTGTTCTGGTCTGTTGTGTGTAAAATCTATTCTCATAATCTTAGAAAAATTCATTCTTAATTTTGAAGCAATTTGCTATATGAAGCATAATTTGTTAAATTAAAAAAAAACATGGCAATGCATGTTTCATGAAGCAGGTCTGCATTACTCAGCTGCAGGACAAATCCTGTGAGAACCTGATGCACTTTATGTGTGGTTCTTTTTTGCAAATCCTCATTTTAACATAAAGGAAAAAATTATAGAAATCAACCAAACTTTGGGGTAGTACTTGAAAGAGACAGTGAAAGTAAGAAGCTGAGTGGATGTTTCCCAGAATTATTAATTAAGGAGATATATGTGAATAATTTTATTAAGCCCACTGATTGCCAGTTATCAAAATCACAACCATCACTAAGATAAATTCCATATTTATCTTTAAGAATACTTTCCTTTAAACACATACTTTTCTGGTTTCAGCTTTATATATTTTGATTAATAAACCTTTCTAATAGCATTAAGATATCACTCTTGTATTTCCTAATATTTTATATTCATTTGCTGAATATTTATTAGCTAGATTTTAAAATGTCAAAAATAAAAACTGTATACACAATGACAGTCTTCCCACACTTGTCCTCCACTTACTAAAATACCATATACCTTGCAAGGAGTAGAAAAGCTGTGAGCTTTTTGCTTACCTTCCAGAGATTTCTTTGCAAATATATGCCAATATGAAAAGATAATACTTCATGCCCTTTATAAACAAATTTTAACATTATTTTTGTACTTTCTGTACATTCTTTTTTATTTAAATATAAATTCTGTTTATAAATTTCCAGGGTTCTAATTTTTATATTTTCATAATAAATGTGAATTATCCAAAATCATTTATTATTTTCCCATTTTTCCATACATGTGAATGTCCATGGCTCAGGTTTATATAATTATACATTTATCCATTTATCAAATGTCACATTTTAAATTATTATAGCTTTATAATATTTGCACTATCTGTTAAAACAAACCTTTCTTCTTCTCTCCTTTTCCTCTTCTTCAAAATCATCTTGCCTATTAGTTGTTCTTTATTCTTTCATATAAATTTCAGGATCCAAGTACTGTGTGGGAAAATAATCTAAATAGAATTTTTACCAGAAAGAAGAATTATGTAATAATGTAAGATAGGCAACTATCTTTGTAGAATATTTCCTGTAGTTATCTGCATAATGTATTGCTGTTAATTATTAAAAAATAAATAAAAATTTACCTTGCATAATCGGGAAGTTAAATGAAATGAACACTCTCTGCCACTAATAAGTTACCATAAGTCACTGCATCTTGGTTTTTATAATATTGGGTATTTCCATTCATAAAATTAGTGTAGCTCTTCATTTTTATTCTTTTTCAAACTTCCATATTAATTTTCTTCATAAGGCTGTGTTTACTTCTGTTAAATTTATATTTAATAGTTTTGGGTTTTGTTTTCCTTTTGGCAATCAGCATTTAGCTACGAATTTGTCATTACTGAAGAATATCTTTTTTAGACTTCTAAACAAATAAGAACAAACCAAAGAATGATATATTCCTATGTGAAGACTGCTGAAAGAATTAATGTGGTATTTAGTAGATCCTCCAATTATTGTAGTAAGAACTAATCAACCAAATCCCAATTATAGGGCATTCTGTGTTTGTTTACTCCAAAAAATTCAAATATCATAAAAAATAAAGGGTGGGGAGCATTGCTAGAGAATAAAAGAGAATTAAGTGTCATATCAAGAATATATAATGGGTATAATTTATGAATTCTGATTTGAAAAACTCAGTAGTAAAAAGACATCTTTGAAGCAATTGAGAAAATTTAGATATGTATATTTATTGCATTAAAGAATTATGTTAATGGCTTGCTGGTTTATTTAATCATATCTTTATTAGGCATACTAATTTATTTCATGTAATCACATATGTAATCATGATGCCCAGATTATACTTAAAAAAACACACAACAACAACAACAGACACACACAAAACAACTCCAGGGGATGTGAATGAGGGTTGCAATGTGTGTTTTTCTGGAGATTGATAAAACAAGAAACATGATTGGCAAAACATTAATATGTGTTGAAGCTAGATGAGGGGTAGGTAGATTTAGTTATACTGGTTCTTCCTCTTCTTTTGTATATATGTGAAATTTTTTTTATAATAGAACAAATTTTTTTAGCAAAAATATGCATTCATTGTTTTGCAAGTGACTAATTTCTTGCTCAACTGAAAGAATGAAACTGATTACAGACAGTGTTCTGTATCCACAGTTCCATATCCATGCATTCAACCAACCCACAGATAAGTACATCTGACTGTACTACACCATTTTAAATAAGGGACTTGAGCAACCGTGGATTCTGATCTCTGTGGGGTGTCCTGGAACCAATACCCCGCAGATGCTGAGGGACTATTGTATTGTACCTATGTGTTACAAGTATAGCTTTTTCAAGAATGAATCTGGAATCCAATTTGAAAAATAGGCAAAGGAAATCAGACAACTGGCAAAAGAGACAAATATTTCTCAATATATGGAACTTCATCTATATAAGAAAACTATTTGAAACTAGTGTACATTTTCCTATGTGGAAATGTATTCTGAACAATCTGTCACAGTGTGTGAAAGTTCTATTCTGTGCTACCTGAGATGATTGAGCCACTGATAATTTAACAAAATAATAAGAATATTTAACCATACTTTAAAAAAATTTGAGGTGGAAAAAAAGAGAAAATGATCTAGAAAAATATTATACTCCTGTAGAAAAACAATAATATACTGTAAAAAATTGCTTAAATTCTCTAAAATGCACAATATCATTTAAAAGTCAGTGCCATTAATTTTGATTCAGAAGCTGATATTAATAAGTTACTCCAACTGTTTGCTCAGCATGATGTTCCATGAAAGTCATAAAAACATTTTATTGCTATTCCCATGAATAAACCAAGCTTAGTAAAGTATAGTCATATTTTCACACCTGAGTATCAGAATAGACAATGTAGAAAATAGTTTCCTTTGTTCTGGGTTTGTCAGAAAATCTTCTCAAAGGTATGCAAGGCAGGGTTAAGATTGACTTACAGTTTTGGGCTATTTTAGATAGACAACTATAGAATCCACATTCAGAGATGAATATAATATCTAATAAAGTTTGCTTTTAATTAAGTCTGAAAAATTAAATTTACTGATATACTGGTGTTCTAAGTATGAGGAGATCAAGTGGATTTTTTTAAAGCTTTCTAGAAAACAGAATGTCACTAAGACAGGAATTTCATTGACATTTCATAATACAATGCTGGTCACCATCACTTTTTCCTTTAGTATTCATTACTTATATATAGCATATACATTTTTGTGCATAGAAAGATGTGGCTATGTGGTTCTTTATCATTCTAAGAAAGTTACATTACTTCATAAAATGCAGCAATTAAAATGCTTCCCAAATTTATATTTTATAAGTGTTTTATGATGCAAGTAATAGGAATACTAGAACATACACTGCTTGTGTCTGGCTCATACAATATTGCAAAATGCTTACGCACAGCTTATACTCTGGATCTTAGCAATAAGAAGAGTTATTGAAAGAAAAGGAGACATTGAATGTCATCAGCTTATCCATCATTAGCCTTTATCATTATTCTTTGGTACCCAGGGATGTGGAACCCAGTGATAACTAGAGATATCAGAGCACATCTGTGATTATGCACTCTCACAACCTGATACTTCCCTCACCCTGATTTCATATTTTTTTTAAAATGAAGAAAAATAGAGGATACTCATACATGAATAAATTAGTGTGCAGGAAATAAAATAAATTGAATGGGGCTTTAATTGAATCAAAGTGCGTATTTTGAATAAAGACTGCTAACAATTCATTACAAGATAAAATTATACACTTCACTTATCTCACTATGCTCATTCATATTAGTTTCCATGTGGTCACTAATTGGATTACCAATAACTTATAGCCAGTAAAGCCTGCCACTAACTTTCTAAACTGGAATTCTCTACTATGAATGAGAAAATTCAGTAAATATCACATAGTTCTGCATTTATAAAATGTTAAGCCAGGAATTCAGTAGATATTAGATATTTCACTTAAGCCCCTCATACAAAATACATAAAACATGAAAGAAGACAGTATTAATGCAATGTCTCACATGGCATACAAAAGATATTCTTAAATTCTTCAATGATATTTATTTGGCACATTGAAAGGGGATGCTCCATGGAAACAGTAAAGTAGGGTATTTTGAAGAGACATGCACCAAATATATGAAATGAAAATCCTTGGATCAAAACTTTGTGCTAGTGAAGATTAATTGACCATTGCAGCAGCATGTAAATCAATGAAGTTAGAACACACCCTCAAGCCATCCACAAAAATAAACTCAAAATGGCTTAAAGACTTAAACATAAGAGATGACACCATAAAACTCCTAGAAGAGAGCATAGGCAAAACATTCTCTGACGTAAACTGTACAAATGTTTTCTTAGGTCAGTCTCCCAAGGCAATAGAAATAAAAACAAAAATAAATAAATGGGACCTAATCAAACTTACAACATTTTCCACAGCAAAGGAAACCATAAACAAAACAAAAAGACAACCTAAGGAATGCAAAAAAAATTTGTAAATGATGCAACAGACAGGGGCTTAATCTCGAAAATATACAAACAGCTAATACAACTCAACAACAAAATAAAACCAACCCAATCGAAAAATGGACAAAACACTTTAATAGACATTTCTCCAAAGAAGACATACAGATGGCCAGTAGGCACATGAAAAGATGCTCGACTTTACTAATTATTAGAGAAAAGCAGATCAAAACCACAATGAGGTACCACCTCACACCAGTCAGAATGGCCATCATTAAAATGTCTACAAATAACAGATGCTAGAGAGGGTGTGGAGAAAAGGGAACCCTCCTACATTGTTGGTGGGAATGTAAGTTGGTGCAGCCACTATGGAAAACAGTATGGAAGTTTCTCAGAAAACTAAAAATGGAATTACCGTATGATCCAGCAATTCCACTCCTGGGTACATACCTGGACAAAAGTATAATTCAAGAAGATACATGCACTCTTATGTTCATTGCAGCACTATTCACAATAGTGAAAACATGGAAACAACCTAAATGTCCATCAACAGATGAATGGATAAAGAAGGTGTGGTACATATATACAATGCAGTACTACTCAGCCATAAAAAAAGAACCAAATAATGCCATTTGCAGCAACATGGATGCAACTAGAGATTATCATACTAATTGAAGTAAGTCAGAAAGAGAAAGACAAATACCATAGGATATCCCTTATATGTGGAATCTAAAATATGGCACAAATGAACCTACCTACAAAACGGAAATAGACTCACAGCCATAGAGATAAGACTTGTGGCTGCCAAGGGGGAGGAGGGAAGGGAGAGGGAAGGGAGAGGGACGGACTGGGAGTTTGGGGTTGGTAGATGCAAACTATTACACTTAGAATGGATAAACGACAAGGTCCTACTGTATAGCACAGGGAACTATAGCAAATCTCCTGGGATAAGCCATATGGAAAAGAATATTTAAAAAAAGGATATGTTGTGTGTAAATGAGTCACTTTGCTCTACAGCAGAGATTGGCACAACATTGTAAATCAACTCTACTTCAATAAAAAAAAGAAAAAAGAAGATTAGTGTTAGAGTAAGATCAAATATGTTAAGAATTTATCTAAGAGAAAAAGAACCAGTCAAAAAAAATTGTGTCAGTGAAAACATTAAATTATAAGTTACCATGTCAAGGATACTGGTTTTACTATATGAACAAGAACGTATATATAGAAAACTCATACCCTTGCTTTGAAACAAAGAAAATGAGGTACTCTGAGATATTTCCCCACCTTTGTCATACCAAAATTAAAGGTGCCAAGAAGAGCAGGGGCCAACAAATAAGTAGAAATATTAATAAATTAAACTATGGTCAGTTTTCTTACCCATGAAATCTTTTTTTGACTTCTTCATAAACCCATTCCCTCAGACCCCTGAACAATCTTTCATTCAGATTAAGATGGTATCTTACATAATTTTTTTGATAAAACCTGTCTGTAATAAAGTTGCAAATCATGTACCCAACCATGAAGAAAACCTCACCATTTGGAAAAGGTGTCAAATTTATTTAAGTCTCAAATAAACACTTTCTGTCACTCCTCACATCATGAAATGGACAGTGTGGTAACAATTTTAAACAAACACATAGTAGTGCATACCTAAAAACATTTCCCACATAAATACTTACAAGGTTTGCTTTGGAAGCTAGGTTGCCATGGAAACATATTTCTGTTGATTCGTTCACAGAGAACATATATTGAAGGTTTTTATAGTTCTAGAAAGTGCACTTACAGGACATTGGGACCACACTCCAAAAATTGACATGGAATGATACAGGATCAAGTGGAGTGGTGGGATCCTACTTGGTGCAGTGGGGCAATATAATTATACCTCAATATGCTCAACAATTATGACATGCAGGTACTTGAGATCTATTTTTGAATTTAGTGGATGAAGTTATTACTCTCTTATTTCTATGCCTGTTGAAAATCCTACAATACATCTGGCCATTATGATGTTAAGATGGTGCAGAAATATGAGAAAGAGAAAGATTAATTCACATGTATAAACTTTTAAAAATGTAAAGCAGTTAAGAAATATGAAAATCAAAATTCCAAAAGGCAAATAGTGAAATTCACACATGATTTTTGCTACTAAATTGTGTGTATTTTGTGAGATGAAGGTGTCAGTAGAAATTAAAAGATAGCAGGTCAGCAAATACCAGCTGTCCAATGAATAGTTGTGAAGTTACATTGGATAAAAATCTCCTCTACATACATGACCTTTCTGTAAGGGAAGAATGTTATTGTGAGCATGAATATTAGTGGAATGATGTGCACTTGAATTTCAGAAATGAAAGAGCATCTGAGATAAAGGTAAATGACTAAAAATTAAATATAATAATTCAAAGTTATCCAAAGTTTATATATAAGAGTCCAAAGACTTAAACTATTATATACTTAAGCCTGTATTGATTTAGGAATTAATCTTCACTAGGTTATTGAATTTTCTTTGGAAATGTAACTAGTATGAATTTTAATTTATCTTATATTAAAAAGTATAATTTTTCAATTTAAGAATTTTTTAATGTTCTTATATTAAAAAGTATAAACATGTTTTACAAATAAATAAAACATTGTTATTTATATTTTAATGCTATATTCTCTGATACATTTAAAATATACTTTTCTATATATTTTATTCTTTAATAACATGTATGTTATAAATTATGATACTATATTGCTCCAATTATATTTGAATGTGCATTTAAGCTTAAGTCAACTATAAAAATAATGATCAGACCCTAAAATCATTCAAACCATCTGAGTTCAGAAAAATACAGCATGTGTCTCAGTTTCTCAATAGTTTTATATATATATATATATATATATATATATATATATATATATATATATATACAATTTCCAGATTGTAATATATTAATAAAAACAACTCTCTATTAAATAAAACAATCAAACATTGGTGTATCCAATAACTGCAACAGAGCATGGCACAGAGAAAAACAAAAAGGCTACAGAGTTACATATTAATTCAAAACCCAGATCTTTCAGAAGTAGTTATATGACTTCACTGAAGAAAGTTTCTACACCTATAAAAATAGTGTGATAGTAATAAGAGCTTAAACATACTTTTTGCCTACTATATGGCAGACATTATTGTAACAAATCACTTATGTTAACTCATTTAACCCTGACAACCCTTTGAGTAGGTATATAATTATCCCTACTTTACAGAGAAAGACATAGGCACAAAGAGCTTCAGGGAGGATCGTGGGACAAAAGAATTCAGGAGTGCTGCCTTCACTTATTTTAGACGAGGTTTGTGAAGAATATAAACACATACACACACATATTTAATGCTTAGCATGTACTTGGTATTCAAAATTGGTAATTCTCATAGACGCATACAGGACAATGTATTTGAATTAAGTCAACAGAGCTATAGAATCTTGAATTATGAAAGGAAGGAAGCAAGGAAGCAAGGAAGGAAGGAAGAAAGGAAGGAAAGGAGGGAGGGAGACAGTTTAGAATGAAATAAAATAAAAAGAAAAAGCTTCATATAACTTAAATTCTATGTAATCTAAACCTCATGATGTAATGTTATTGATGGGTAATTTTATGTAGGAAGGTTATAAAATAATTTTATACTATCTTCCTTCAACCATTCCCTGTATAGTAGATTGTGTGTTATTGTTCATAACTTACTGCTCTATCATTATAAGATAATTTCATGTCCTTTTCCTTTGAATGTGACTTGCAATGACATTTGCTTGTCCCATTGCTGGGCCTGACCACATGACCTTCTTTGGCTAATGGAATGTATATCACCACAGTAATGCCATTCCCAAACAGTGTTTTAAGTTCATTTGAGTTGTTTGGCTAGATTCCTGCATTTCCCCTCTCTCCCTCTAAGAACACTTTCAAAGACAGGCTTCTCCTTCACCCTAGTCCTACAGAGAAAGGAAATGCGTAGCCAAAACCACAGCTTGGAGTAGAGCTACAGCTGACCCACAACCCACATGTAGCTTGAGTGAGAACTTAATGTTCATTAGTGAAACTTACAAAGATGTGAAGCTTTGTTTGTTATGCAATATATCCTAGAAAAATTTACTAATGCACCATGGCAATATCCAAGCATTAACATCCTTGCTTAAAATGTAGGTCTTTTTTCATATTTCTCTATATTTGTGTATTTTCTATAGTTATTTCTTCAGGCTTTTTCCTCACAAATAACACTTGAGAAATATTTTTAAATATTAAAGAATCCAGAAACCTTATTTTGCTTCATTAGGTTTGGGGTAGGTCCAGGGTCTGAAATTTTAATAAAAATCCCAGAAGTTTCTGATATTATTATTCTAGGAACCTAATTTTGAGGGAAAAAAAAAATGTCTGCCATTCCATTTATTCCCATTTATACTTCTGTGAAATTTCTGTGCATTTTGCATGCAGAATAAAATGGATCATGAAAACAATATATATTTTCTTAAATCAGCATTAACTATGATCATAGGTTTAATAGCATTCATAAACAGTTAAAGCTAGTTAATTTCATTTTCATCAGTTTTTTACACTATAAAATGTGCCTATATTATATAGAAAAAAGAAACCTGCTCTGAAATATATAATATGAAAAGATAAATCTCCAAGCTCATACAATCTCTCTTTAATATCACTTCCCCTATAGAAGCCACTAGTAATATTTTAGTGACTCCTGTTCCCTCATCCCTTCTATGCATAATCAAAATCAGTATCTTCCTCACTTCAAATCTTGTTCTATACTCTATTAACTTTATCTATCTATCATCTATCTATCTATCATCTGTCTATCATCTACCTACCTACTTCCCCTTCTGAAGCTTTTTATTTTAGTGGAAAGATACCCTGAACTCAGTTCTATAACTTACTGTGCTCATTTACAATCCACTGTGGATCTCTTTTCATGTTAGTATGTGTAGAAAATACCTCATTTTAAAAAATAACATAGAATTACCTTCTGTGGATATTTTGTGATTAATCCAACCAGCCATCTACTGATAAACATTTGATTTCTATATCTTACTGTTACAAATATCAGAGAATGGAAGTACATGCATACACCTATGAAGTACATTTTCTTTTGAGATGTTTATTGAATATCATTTTCTGTATCATTTATTTCCCACTTTTATACATCAACTGATCTAGCATCTTAAAAGTCACTATATCTTCAAAATCTTCTTCACAAATAGTAGTTTATGATAAGCAGACTTGCTATCTGAAAAAGAAATTTAAATACTGACTAAATTGGTAACTTTGAAATGTCCTTCGTTCTGGTTAAATGATGAGCTTTGCTCTTTTGATGTGAAGGCAGCAGATAGATGCTAATCATTATGCAGATAAAGCTTCCTTTTCCATTACATTATCAGTATATTCACTTCTTTGAACATTTTACTTTTTTGCTGAGATTACCTTTCATTAAAATAAGACTTAATAGTGATGTCCATAACCTACTCTATCAATAAAATCTTTTCAGTATTCTTCTTTTTTGGTCTTCATTTAAGTTCTGAATGTATTTTTAATGAAAAGTTCACTTACATTTTCTAGGAGGAATTAAGTGGTTTAAAATTTTGGAGGGAATTTCTGCAGTGAACATATCACAACACATTAACTTCTACTCTACTTACATTTGGCAATCACCTAAAAATCACATAAAAATCTTACTATTTTATCAAGTTTTTTTCCTCTTTCCTGATTATTAATTTGCATTATTTCTTTAATTTTCCCTAGTTTTCCTAATATTCATATACCAAATAAATACAACATAAACACATTTTCCTAACATAAAATATTAAAATGTATTCTTATAATTAAATATTTTTAAAACTAGTAATGGTTTTAATTATCTGACTCTTCAATGTTAAAATATTTTACACTCTAATCATATATAAAGTTAAATAAAACTGCAATTTGGCAACCTGGATGTTGTATTGAAATGCATGCAACTGCTTTTAAACAATCTTACCTGGAAAGGTAAAGATTATTAATATGATGGGAGTTAATTAATATAGTAATCAAGTTGATATATTATCTTGGTCTAACCAAAATGGCCCTTATCTTTTACTTTATGAGAGTCACCTCCAGAGTCATCGCCATTATTTTTATTATACTTGCCAGTCTCCATAATTATTGTCATTATAATCAATGAAATGTTATGAAGCCACACAGTTGGTTAATTAAGTAATCAAAGCAGGAAAAATATTTTAAATGGGAACTTAGGGATGTTAAGGAATTCCTTTAAAATACAGTAGCAAGATTAGCTCTTGTGTTCATCGTGTGTATGTATCGTGTATTATGTGTGAATAAAAGTGTGTTTGTGTCTGAGAGAAAGAAAAGGGTGACAGAACAAAAGGCAGTTTTGTGAAGGTTTGAGTGCTTATGGATTTCAAACTCATTTTGTTTTAGATGATGCCAAACCTTGCATTTCAGCTACAAGTAGATAGTTTTACATTTTATCCAATTCATAGCCACTGATATTTAGAGACACAATGAAGCATAATAGAGAATAAAAAGTGGTATTTAAAATGGCAACCTAGTAAAGAACATAGATTTCTTTGGTCATTCCTTATGATTGAAAAGCAACATAAAGTATGAAAGGGAGATTTGACTAAGAATTTGGAGATAAAACTCTATTTTAAACCCAGACACTATCTTGTTTTGACTTTGTATTAATAACTTCACCTCCCTGATTTCAACATTATATATATATCTGTAGATTATATATGTGCCATATAAATATAATACATGTAGTGCCATATATGTGATAAGTATGTATATAATTTCATCATATACATATAAAGATTTGATGTCAAATACTACTTATAGTAAAGAGAATGTGGATGCTGGAGTTAGAATCTCTTTTCCTTTTTTTTATTTTAAAAAAAATTTTATTTTATATCAGAGTACAGTTGATTTACAATGTTGTGTTAGTTTCAGGTGTACTAGAATTGGTTTTAAAATTCAGATTTCAGTGATTGAAATAAACATCTGACAGGATTATTATATAAATATAATGGTATATCATTTATAAAATATTTATAAAATTGCATTAACTATTTTGATTTCAAAATTAAGACTTAAATAAAAAATGATGATTGAAAAACCATTCAAACCCAAGCAAATAAGACAAAACTATTCACATAGTCATAGATTTTGACAGAGTTTTTTTTCCAAAAAGGCTTAAACTTTTTTTCTTAACGTAGCAGTACGTTCAATAAAAATTAACCTAAAAGGAACATAAACTATCATTGTGAGAAAAAAATCACTACAAAAATTTCACAGTAATGTATGATGTGTAAAAAAAAAAAAAAACTTTCATTGCTGTAGGTGGAAAATGAATACAAATATACTCATTAATGAAAATATAGAATAAGTAATTTTAGCTTGTTGGAAATGGCATATTTCATTCATATGTCATATAAACCGGTGCTGTGACATTTGTCTACAGTTTATTCTTTTTTTTCAATAATATAGCATGAGTTGATAAGAATATATTACTTTGAGGATAAAGACTTCACTTTAAATAAACAACCGAATATTCTTTAATATAATAAATATTTTAAGTCAGAGATTTAAAAACTTGCCGAAGCATTGAAATGCTATCATCCACCATATTAAAATATAAATTGAAAATCTGGGAAATCATACTCATTTCACAGAGCAGAGGTAGGATTCATGGTGTGACCTGAGTCAGATGCCAGGCTAATGCAATAAAAATGCACAAATAAGAGAGGTAATTGCAAAAATAGAAAGACTGAGATCAGACTAGGTTCAAAAGCTGATGTGAGCAAAGAAGGCTGGAAGACTAAAGCAATGGAGCCATCAGTCCACAATGATTCTAATAGACAGCAGATAGTTTACTCTGAATCCTTTGAAGAGCTCATTATTTTTTACCTTATGCTTATATATTCATTAATGACAGAAAGGAAGGAGAGAGTTCTCTGAATCAGTGATTTCACGAATGCTTACCTGTCCTTCTGCCCCAGAATGCAGAATGTGTGATACGAAAGCATGCCTCACTTTAGAGGAGCTTAAGAGAGAGATAAGGTGTAGTTGGTGGAAAGAGCAGATCTGGTAAAGCTGCCCTACAGCATCCAAGTGATTCCTGTTGTGTTGATTGCAGACTCTAGAGCAAGGAACAGCTGAAAACGATGCAGGAAAGATTGCTAGAGGTCTTAATCTGAAGGATGTTAGGTTCCCATCTAAAAGCATGAAAAATGATCTATTGAATAAGAAATGATCTGTTGAGTAAGGAAAAATGATCCACTGAGTGGAGGATTTTGAAGAAGTAAATACAATGATTAGTACTGTCATTTGAAAGAGTATGAGGAGTGTACTGGAAACAAAACAAAATGTTTGAAGGACTAGAGGGTATATAATCACTGTTTTTGCTTCTCCAACATCTAATCTCTTGTCTGGCAATTAACTTTTGAGAACTACCTACCCACCACTGTCAGTTCTTATGTTTTGGCCAGAGTCAGCTTACTGACCATTTGACACTGGGTCTGTGCTATAGTTGAAGGTCCAGGGATGGAACGAGACAATGAAAACAGAGCTATATGTTGCCTGAGAACAGAGCCAACTATGAGAAAACAAGAACTGCAAATAAAAGATAGTAAAAACTAGTCCTAAATATATTGTTTAAACTCCTGCTTCCAAGAGAAGTAATTAAATACCACTTTTTAAAAAAAATCAGTTTTGGTTGAGTTCTATTACTTTTAACCAAACATGTCTAATACAGAATTTAATTCATGTAAATTCAGGTGAGAGTTCAGGAACCACATTGCTCTCTTTTCTCTGTGATGTCTCTCTGGGTTGCTCATGTTTTTCTTTCCCACCAGTAACATCACATAAAACAATCGCAGCTGTAGCTTCTAATACCACTATGACATTTTAATATTTAAAATTCAGTTTTGCATCAAACTTGGGGCCACCTAAAAATGTTCTTTTCAGAAGTCACAATATCTGCCAATCACCTGTGGACTCCTTAAAGGAACAGCTTCATAACTGATAATATCAATTGCATATAAGAACTGTCATTCCTTTGTACGTATCCAGTAACTCAAAGTATGTCAATTTTTTATCTGTAACTGTCTTAATCCTTTCTTTGATTAAGAATAGCATGTTATTTGGGTGTTCTGGTACTTCCTCACAAGATGTAGTGTATTCAAATACTGCTAGAAGCTTTGCAAATCTGTGCCATTTTGGGGAAGATAGTCTGTAAATGCTTGTCAGATCATAAGATTTCTACTTTTTGTATACAATAAGGAGACACACTATAACTTGACTATTTAGATATACAGACTCAAGAGTCACAAATAGTTTGAATTCTGGCTCCACCTATACTGCTGTGTCACTGTGAGCAAGTTACTTCGTACCTCTGGATCTCAGCCTTCTTATCTGTAAAACGAGTATTATAATAGCACCAGTTCAATGTGATTGTTGTGATGAATAAACGTGTAAATAACTGAAAAGAACTTAGCACAGTCTCTGAAACATGCTTAGAGGTAAATACATTTTAGCTATTAATAAAACATATTCTTTGTGTTTGAAGATGTTCTTAAAGAATTTTTTATCATAAAAGCATAAACACAGTATTTAACAATTGGGAAATTATACAGTAAATTGTAACACAAATGTGTTCTTTCAAGATCATTTTATGAAGACAGGAAATTAGAATAACAATCTTCATATAATAATATATTCTTTGAAAAAAAAATCTATCAAAGAACCTATGCAAACACATGCACATAATTACAGTTATATAAAATGAATTTACATATGATTAATGTTGGGAAATTTTAAAAAGTGGAAACAGTTGTTAGATTACTGAACCTGGTTTGAGAAGCAACTTTTTTAAAAATGTCTTTTGGTTTCCCAATATTTCAAACATGTTTTTGGTGTCATAGTATGTGAATACTTGCTTCTTTGTTGAATAGGTACCAAGTAACATTTTTAGATCAATAGTTTTGTCTAGATCAGACAGTCATTTGTGTTCATGTGTGTTTATTTTAGGGGGTCATCCATAGACTTAATTACAAAGAGGTTGACAAGTTGCTTGTCCTGAATATGTAAGTGTTCAATTTCAGTAACTCTGAAAACCAAAGTAAAATAAAATAAATTAACATAACAAAACCTCTTCTATTTCCCAAACGGATTCTTTTCTGTCAACCTCTAATATACCTAATCTCTCTCCAATTGTATTTCAGTTCATTTTTTTTAATAGATCTTTATTGGAGTATAATTGTATTTTGGATTACTTTTGTAGGGATGAATCTTGAAAAAGGAGATTAAATACCAAAACATGCATAGCTTGTTGATTCCTCAATTTAACATTTTTAAACATTTTAATTACAGGATTAGAGTTTTCCTATTGACTAAATTCCATTTAAAAGTATTTTAATCCTTTAATTCTTCAGGTATTATAGAATAATTTAGGGTCATATTCAGCCAGTCTTATTACAGTCTCTCACTCACAATATGATTTCTTTGCACAAAATGGAAAAATAAAGTGAATGAGGCAGTAGCACTCACCGAGACAAGTCACATGGCATATTCATTTCTCCTCTTTTTAGCTTTGTTCTATATGCTTGCCTTAGTACATTCATCTTTCCTCTTTATTTAAATTGAGATAACATTGGTTTATAACATTATATAGGGTGCATGCATACAATGTTAGAATTTGACTTCTCTATACACTACACTGTGCTCACCATCAAAAGTTTAGGTTCCATCCATCACCATCCAACTGACCCCCTTTACCCTTTTTGCCCTCCTCCATCTCTATTTCCCTTTGGTAAACACCAATCTGTTCTCTGTACCTATGCACTTGTTTTTATTTTGTTTGCTAGTTTATTTTTTTATATTCTACATGAATAAAATAGTAAGATATTTGTCTTTGTCTGACTTATTTCACTTAGCATAATCCCGTAAAAGGTCCATGATGTTGTAGCATACAGAAAGATTTCATCTATTTTATAGATAAGTAATATTCCATTGTATATATACCCCACATCTTTATCCATTGATCAGTCAATGGGCACTTAGGTTTTTTCCATATCTTGGCTACTGTAAATGGTGCTGCAATGAGCATAGGGGTGTGTATATATTTATGAATTAGTGTATTCATATTCTTCAGAAAACACCCAGTAGTGGAACAGCTGTGTCATATGGTAGTTCTATTCTTAAGTTTTTGAGGAATGCCATATTGTTTTCCCCAGTGACGGCACCAACTTATATTCCCATCAACAGTATATCAGTGTTCTTTTTTTCCATGTTCTCTCTAACTCTTGTTATTGTGTGTCTTTTTGATAATAGTCATTCTAACAGGGGTGAGCTGATATTTCACTGTGGTTTTGATCTCCCTAATAATTAGTGATGCTGAACATCTTTTAAAAAAATTTTTATTGGAGTATAATTGCTTTACAATGTTGTGTTAGTTTCTGCTGTACAACAAAGTGAATCATCTACAAGTATACATATATCCCCTCCCCCTTGGACCTCTCCCCCACCCCCCTCATCCTACCCATATAGGTCATCACAGAGCACCAAGCTGAGCTCCCTATGCTATACAGCAAGTTCCCAATAGCTATTTATTTTACACATGGTAGTGTATATATGTCAATCACAATTTCCCAACTCATCCCACCCTCCACTTCCCCGCCTGTGTCCACATGTCCGTTCTCTACATCTGCGTCACTATTCCTGCCCTTCAAATAGGTTCCTCTGTACCATTTTTCTAGATTCCACAGGTATGCGTTAATATACGATATCTGTTTTTCTCTTTCTGACTTACTTCACTCTGTATGACAGACTCTAGGTCCATCCACATCTCTACAAATGACCCAATTTCGTTGCTTTTTGTGGCTAAGTAATATTCCATTGTATATATGTACCACATCTTCTTTATCCATTCATCTGTTGATGGACATTTAGGTTGCTTCCATGTCCTGGCTATTGTAAATAGTGCTGCAATGAACACTGGCGTACATATGTCGTTTTGCATTATGGTTTTCTCAGGGTGTATGCCCAGTAATGGGATGGCTGGGTCATATGGTAGTTCTATTTATAGTTTTTTAAGGAACTTCCATACTGTTCTCTATAGCGGCTATATCAATTTACATTCCCACCAGCAGTGCAAGAGGATTCCCTTTTCTCCACTCCCTCTCTAGTATTTATTGTTTGTAGATTTTTTTGATGATGGCCATTCTGACCAGTGTGAGGTGATACCTCATTGTAGTTTTGATTTGCATTTCTCTAATAATTAGTGATGTTGAACATCTTTTCATGTGTTTGTTGGCCATCTGTATGTCTTATTTGGAGAAATGTCTATTTAGGTCTTCCACCCATTTTTTGATTGGGTTGTTTATTGTTTTGATATTGAGTTGCATGAGCTGTTTGTATATTTTGGAGATCAACCCCTTTTCAGTTGCTTCATTTGCAAATACTTTCTCCCATTCTGAGGGTTGTCTTTTCGTATTGTTTATGGTTTCCTTTGCTGTGCAGAAGCTTATAAGTTTAAAGAGGTCCCATTTGTTTATTTTGTTTTTGTTTTCATTACTCTAGCAGGTGGGTCAAAAAATATCTTGCTGTGATTTATGTCAAAGGGTATTCTTCCTATCTTTCCCTCTAAGACTTTTATAGTGTCTGGTCTTACATGTAGGTCTTTAATTCATTTTGAGTTTATGTTTGTATACGGTGTTAGGGAGTGTTCTAATTTCATTCTTTTACATGTAGCTGTCCAGTTTTCCCAGCACCACTTATTGAAGAGGCTGTTTTTTCTCCATTGTATATTCTTGCCTCCTTTATCAAAGATAAGGTGACCATATGTGTCTGGGTTTATCTCTGGGCTTCCTATCCTGTACCATTGATCTATATTTCTGTTTTTGTGTCAGTACCATATTGTCTTGATTACTGTAGCTTTGTAGTATAGTCTGAAATCATGGAGCCTTATTCCTCCAGCTCCATTTTTCTTTCTCAAGATTGTTTTGACTATCCGGTGTCTTTTGTGTTTCCATACAAATTGTAAAATCTTTTATTCTAATTCTGTGAAAAATGCCATTGGTAGTTTGATAGGGATTACATTGAATCTGTGAATATCTTATATGTTTGTTGGCCATCTTTATGTCTTCTTTGGAAAAATGTCTATTCGTATCCTCTGTCCATTTTTTAATCAAATTATTTGTTTGTTTGCTCTTGAGTTGTATGTGTTCTTTATATATTTTGGATGTTAACGCCTTACCAAATATATTACTGACAAATATCATCTCCTATTTTGTAGTTTGTCTTTTTGTTTTGTCGATGGTTTCCTTTGCTGTAAAGAAGCATTTTAGTTGGATATAGTCCCATTTGTTTATTTTTGCTTTTATTTCTCTTGCCTGAGGAGACATATCCAAAAAGATATTTCTAAGACTGATGCCAAAGAGTATACTGCCTGTGATTTATTCTAAGAGTTTCGTGGTTTCAGATCTTCCATTCAAGTCTGTAATCCATTTTGAATTGATTTTTGTGTATGATAAAAAATAATGGTCTAGTTTCATTCTTTTGCATGTGGCTGTCCAGTTTTCCCAACACTATTCATTGAAAACTTTCCTTTCTCCATTATATGTTCTCAGGTCCTTTGTTGTAATTTAGTTGTTCATATATATGTGAGATTATTTATGGGCTTTCAATTCTGTTCCATTTATATGTGTGTCTGCTTTTCTGCCAATACCATACTGTTTTAATTACTAGAACTTTGTAGTAAAATTTGAAATCAGAGACTGTGATACCTCTAGCTTTGTTCTTTTTTCTCAGGATTGCTTTCGCTATTTGGGGTCTTTTGTGGTTCCATATCAATTTCAGAATTTTTTGTTCTGTTCATGTGAAAAAGGTCACTGGTATTGTGATAAGGATTGCATTGAATCTGTGAATGAATATGGATATTTTGATAATATTCATTCTTCCAATCCATGAGCACAAAATAGCTTTCCATTTCTTTTTGTCTTCTTCAATTTCTTTCAACAATGTCTTATAGGTTTCAGTGTACAGGTCTTTCACCTCCTTAGTTAA
Organism: Balaenoptera acutorostrata; assembly: GCF_949987535.1. NCBI lineage: Eukaryota > Metazoa > Chordata > Mammalia > Artiodactyla > Balaenopteridae > Balaenoptera > Balaenoptera acutorostrata. The sequence continues at coordinate 73,724,035 of NC_080068.1, forward strand.
ATTTATTCCCTTGTATTTTATTCTTTTGTTGCAATTGTACATGGATTCTTTCCCTAATTTCTTTTTCTGCCAGTTCATTGTTATTGTATAGAAATGAAATAGATTTTTGTATATTGATTTTGTGCCCTGTAAACTTTACTGTATTGGTTTATTATTTCTAAGAGTTTTTTTGGTGGAGTCTTTAGCATTTTCTACATATAATATTATGTCATCTGCACATATTGACAGTTTTGTTTTTTCCTTTCTAATGTGGATACCTTTTGTTTCTTTGACTCACCTAATTTCTCTGGCTAGGACTTCCAATAATATGTTGAATAAAGTCACAAGAATGGGCATCCTTGTCATGTTTCTGATCTTAGAGGGATAGCATTTGGTTCTTCACCATTAAATATAATGTTAGCTGTGGATTTGTCTTATGTGACCTTTATTATGTTAAGGTACACTCCTTCTATACCCGTTTTATTGAGAGTTTTCATCATAAATGGGTGTTGAACCTTGTCAAATGTTTTTTCTGCATCTATTGAGATAATCATATGATTTTTGTTCTTCATTTTATTAATGCTGTGTATCATACTGACTGATTTGCAAATGTTGAACCATGCTTGCATCCTGGAATAAATTCCACTTGGTCATGGTGTATGATCCTTTTAAGGTATTGCTGTATTCAGCTTTCTAATATTTTGTTGAGAATTTTTGATGTATGTTTATCAAAGATATTGGCTTGTAATTTTTTGTGTGTGTTGTCCTTGTCTGGTTTTGGTGTCAGAATAATGTTGGCTTCATGTTAGGAAGTATTTCCTCCTCTTCAATTTCTTACAAGAGTTTGAGATGTATATATTAAATCTCTTTGAATATTTGGTAGAATTCACCAGTTAAGCCATCTGGTCCTGGATTTTTGTTTTTTGGGAGGTTTTTGATTACTGCTTCTATCTTCTTACTAGTGATCAGTTTATTCAGATTTTCTACTTCATGATTTTGCCTTGGAAGATTGTTTGATTCTAGAATTTATCCATTTCTTCTAGATTATCTAATTTGTTGGTGCTGCTCATAGTAGTCTCTTATATTCCTTTGTTATTTCTGTGGTATCCATTGTAACTTCTCTTTCATTTCTGATTTTCTTTATTTGAGCCTTCTCTCTTTTTTCCTTAGTGTGTTTAGCTAAAGTTTTGTCAATTTTGTTTATCTTTTCAAAGAACCGATTCTTAGTTTCATTGATCTTCTAGTCTTTTTAGTCTCTGCTTCATTTATTTTCACTGTGATCTTTATTATTTCCTTTTCTCTCCTAATTTAGGGCTTCACTTGCTCTTCTTTTTCTAGTTCCTTTAGGTGTAAGGTTAGATTGTTTATTTGAGATTTTTCTTGTTTCTTGAGATAGGGCTGTATTGCTATAAACTTCCATCTTAGTGGTGGTTTGCTGCATCCCATAGATTTCAGTATGTTGTATTTTCACTTTCATTTGTCTTCAGGTATTTTTTATTTCTTCTTTGATTTTTTGTTGTTGTTGTTGTTGTTGGCAATAGTTGTTCAGTAGCATGTTGTTTAGATTTACATATTTGTGATTTTTTTCAGCTTTCTTCTTGTAGTTGATTTCTAGTTTCATACCATTGCAATCGGAAAAGATGCTAGGAATGATTTCAATCTTAAATTTATGGAGACTTGTTTTGCGTCCCAACATACGTTCTATCCTTGAGAATGTTCCATGTGCACTAAAGAAGAATGTTTCTTCTGCCGTTTTTGGATGAAATATTCTGTATATGTCTCAAGTTCATCTAATCTAATGTTTCATTTAAGGCCAGTGTTTTCTTGTTGACTTTCTGTCTGGATGATCTGGCGTAAGTGGGGTGTTAAAGTCCCCTACCATTATTGTGTTGCTATCAATTTCTACCTTTAAGTCTGTTAATAATTACTTTTATATATATTTAATGCTTCTATATTATGTACATTTATATTAATTACTCATGTCTTCTTGATGGATATTCCCCTTTATTGTATAAAGTGTCTATCTTTGTCTTTTTTACCTTTTTTGGCTTGAAGTCTATTTTGTCTGATATGAGTATGGCTACACATACTTTGCCTGCTTTGTTTTGTCTGCCATTTGCTTGCAGTATCATCTTTCATCCCTTCATTTTGAGTGTTTATTTATCTTTAGAGCTGAGATGAGTCCCCTGGAGGCAGCATGTAATTGAGTCTTGTTTTTTAATATAGCCAGCCACTCTCTGTCTTTTGATTGATTGAATTCAATCCATTTACATTTAGGGTGATTCTTGATAAATGAGGATTTAATGTAGCCATTTTATCTTTTGTTTTCTGATTGTTCTATATCTCCATTATTTCTTTTTCTTTGTGTTTCTGTCTGCCATTTTAGTTTGATGGTTTTCTATGATGTTTTCTCAGCTTCCTTTTTTTATGTTTTGTGTCCCTGATCTAGATTTTTGTTTGTGGTTATCATGGGGTTTCTATTAAATGTCTCATAAATAAAATGGTCTTTTTCTCCTGATAGCATCATAGCTTCATTTGCCTATACAAGTTCTATCTTTTTCCTCTTCCCCTTTTATGTTTTTGTTGTCCCACATTATCCCTTTCTATATTTTGAGTTTGTTATCAAATTGAAATAGCTATAGTTATTTTTTGGATGCTTTTTTCCCTTTAATTTTTATGCTATAATAAAGTGTTTAACAATCTATTCTTCTATAGAGTTGCAATATTCTTATTCTGTCTATGTACTGATCACCTTACTCAAAGTTTTGCATGGTTTTGCCATTTCATTTCAACATGTCTTGTAAGGCAGGTCTATTGGTGATGAATTCCCTCAGCTTCTGTATGTCTGGGAAAGCCTTTATTTCCCTCTCACATCTGAAGGATAATTTTGCTGTATATTCTTGGCTGATAGTTTTTATCTTTCAATATTTTGAGTATGTCATTCCACTGCTTCCTGACCTATAGAGTTTCTGCTGAGAAATTTGCTGATAGCCTAATGGGGGTTCTTTTGTTGGTTACTGTGTTTTATTCTGTGACTGCCTTTAAAATTCTTTTTTATCATTGACTTTTGCCTGTTTTAATATAATGTGTCTTGGAGAAGGTTATTTTGCACTGATGTAACTGGGTGTTCTATTAGCTTTGTGGACTTATATATACAGTTCCTACCCCAGGTTTGGGGCATTTTCAGCTACTATTCCTTCAACTAAACTCTCTGCCCCCTTCTCTCTCTCTTCTCCTTCTGGGTTACCCATTATCCTTATGTTGCCTTTTCTAATGGAGCTGAAGAGTCCTCGTAGAATTTCTTCATTTAAAAAAAATCTTAGTTCTCTCTGCTCTTCTACCTAATTATTTGTAGACTTCTATCTTTGAGCTCATTAAGTCTTTCTTCCATGTGATCTGCTCTATGGAGCATTGCTGCTGCCCAGGTCCTTGTGCCCATGATGGCTGCCACTGCAGACAGGAAAGTGGAGTCCTGTGTGTCACCTCTAACCGCTATTGCAGGTGCTGGATTCTCTGGGCCTGCAGGCTCAACCATCACAGATGGTGGGCCACGATCAGAGGCATAGCCTCTGCTATTCCCGGAGTTCCACCTTCTCTATGTGTTCCAATCTACCCACCTTCGGATGTACTGATGTGTGGATCTCTCTGGCATCCTGGTGTGTTAGGCAGAGGAACATTTTGTTGAATTGTGGATGTTTCACTTGTTGTAGATTAAAGGGGAGAATAAAAGGGAGTATCTCATGCTGCCATGATGATGACATCACTCCCTTTTTTCTTCTCTTGACAGATATTTTACTTCTTATGTAAACTATTTCATTTAATTTATTCTGTAAGATATTTCTACCCACACAATTTTTTTAAAATCCTTTTTTATTCGAGATGTACTTGTAGTTTCAGGGGACATGGTGCTTGTGGAAAGATTGTGGAGTTAAGTTCATTTTCTTAATTTCTCTGTCATGCATTGGAGATGGCTTTTTTCCTATACATGATAAGAGAATATATAAGGAGAGACCAGAATAATTACTGATTATTATTTATATGTGCAATGCATCTACAAAATATTTGAGGAGAAATAAAGAATGATAAGCTATTCTTGGGGCTGAGGGAAGATTCATTGAGAGAGAGAAGAACCTGCTACTTCTCAAATGGGTCTTAGCAGATTCTAGCAGATAAGCCCCATTTAAGAAGCACTGGTTCTGGAATTTAAGAAATGTATGCCTTGGCCAGAAGCCAGAGCTTACTCTCTCTTAAAAAGTTGTTAAATATAGAAAGTCTTCTGATGATCTTCAGGTTTCCGTGAGCCAAATAAGCAAAACATTTATATGTCAATTTACTTCTTCTATTTGAAAATTGCTCATGTGAAAAAATAATTTTTGTCAATGTCCTGAAGATATTTGTTTATTTATTCTAAATAAAAATGTATAGTATGAGATTCTATTTTAATTCTTCTTATTATTATCATGAATCATTATTAATTATTATGAAAGCAAAACCAAAGATTCATGTAATTGAAATCACTTTCTAGCTGAATCCAAACTTGCTTTTGTGTTTTTGTATAATATTGTCTTTTTTATCAATCAGTGGAAACTTACTTTTACAAGAAAAAACAGACAAGTGTGAAGGCCATATTTTTCTGTGCCTGTGTTAAAAAAAAATCAGTTTCCAATGTAATAAAGGAAATTATAGTTTTAAAATGTGCTTAAGTATAATTTTTCTGGAGATCTCTAAACATTCAATAGTTTTTCAAATATTTTCTTTATGGCTAGAAGGTTAACAATTCTTGCTGTAAGTGGGCTGTGCTCCTGGCTGCCTACTCTGAGAATCAGAATCTTGAATATAATTGTCAGAGCTCCTCAGTCTAGTCTAGTCTAGTCCCTCAATCTGATCATGTATTTTTTTAAATAACAGTATTATTGAAATATAATTTACATAACATATAATTCACCCATTTAAACTGTGCAATTCAATGGTTTTTTAGCATATTCACAGATAGGCACAATCATTACCACAGTCAATTTTAGAATGATTTCTTAGACTCAAAAAGAAACCCCATACTCTTTAGTTATCTCCTATCCCCCATCACCCATCTCCAAGCAACCACTATTCTAATCTGTCTCTATAATTTTCCTATTCTGGACATTTCATATAAATGGCAACATATACTATGTAGTCTTTTGTTTTCATGGTTCAGTCATGTTGTAACATCTATTAGTACTTTATTCATAATATTCCATTGTATGGACATACCACATTTTGTTTATCCATTCATCAGCTGATGGATTTTGGGTTGTTCCCAACTTTGGGCTGTTAGGAATAATGCTGCTATAGACATTTGTGTACAAGTTTTGTGTGGGCAGATGTTTTATTTTGGATATATACTTGGGAGTAGAATGCTTCAAAAGCCACAATCAAGAAAATGAAAAGACGATTCACAGAATGTAAGAAAATATTTTCAAATCATACGTCTAATAAAGAACCTGTGTCTAGATTATATAAATAACTTAATGATAGAAGGAAAAATAACCAAATTTTAAAATGGACAAAGGATACGAATAGACATTTCTCCAAAAAAGATATAGAAATGGTCACTAAGTGTATGAAAAGATATTTATCATCATTAGTCATCAAAAAAATGTGAATCAAAACCTACAGTTAGATACCACCTCACACCCACTAGAATGACTATAATCAAAAAGTCAGATGATAAATTGTATTAGCAAGAATGTCAGTGCATCAATCAGAAGACTCATACACTGCTGGTGGGATGTAAAATAGTGCAACCACGTTGGAAAATAGGCTGGCAGTTTCTCAAACAGTTAAATACAGAGTTACCATACAATCATGTGTTTTACAATTACTTTTAGCTCCCTCTGATATACTAATGAATTCTTTTCTAGGGACCTGCATCCTTGTTAGGCTATATCTTCAGGATAATTGGTGAAAAACACCTGTGGCAATTTATGATTTATGAAATGATTTTCATCTTGTATAATGTGGTTTTCTAGCAACTAAATGAACTGGGCCATGAAGAATTCATTGGCCAGAACAACTTCTTATCTTTGCATAATTTTTAATAGGAAAAAGCAATCAGACATAGATGTTTCAGCATCTGGGAGAAAAGAGATCTGCAGGTGAATAAGAATTGATGTTGGTGGGAGCTGATTATAATAACATAGACTCCTCATTATAAACCAAAATCACATGTAAATTTCCCATTGATTTATGAGATTTTGCCAACTAGTCTCATTTAGTCCATGGCAATCTACCACTGATTCCTCTACAATATTTTTCAGATCTTCTCTAACCCTATATCAGCACTCACCATTCATTAAAGCACCATTGTAATAGAATCCTGATTTTCCTTTCAGCCGCTGTCCTCTCTTGCCCACCCTATATAGTTCAGTGTGAATGTTCTTCAAATGTCAATTTGCCTGCTAAATATCTGTACACAAATTAAAGCCTCTAATAAGGCCTTTCAACAATTGAGGAGCTCTAGCTTTATCTCTGTCTGTACTCTAACCATGCAAAGATAATTCAAACCTCATATATCACCCTTTAACTATTTGAAAATAATGTATATACCTCATCTGCTTTTCTTCATTCAAAATTTTATCTGAATCTTTCAAAGCAAGGCTTAACTAATTTTTTTATGTACTTGATCTGACAAAGATGGATAGTAGTGTGCCAATGATGACTACCCTGCTTTTCAGGGCATAAAAGTCCATAACCACTATATTTTCACTTAAGATTGTTACATTTATTAATATAAAATGATTCTTTTTCCATATAGCATTTTTTTCCTTAAATACTACTGCAATGGGTGTTAAAATTATAATTCTGCTTTCCTTTTGTCATGCTTACTTGATATCTGTCTTAGCTGCCAATCCTATAGCAGTTTTATCCACATTTCTTCTCAGTACTTATAAACATTTTAATTGTAATTTGAAAGAAACTAAAACTGCTACTGATTACTTGCTAAAGTCTGAACCCATGAAAACACCTTCATATGTTGCATAGTTGTGTATGAGGTTTTTAACTCCTGTTTTTCTACCTCTCCACAATTTTTTAGATTTTGTATAAAAATGTCAAATCTACTACACACTTCTCTTCTTTACAGAGCATATAATTCTATCATAGCTTACCAAAGGAATTTTTTAAAAAAACACTTATAATACTTGTCATAAAATATAAACTCAAGTTGCCTTCACTCCAGGACCTATCAAAAGCTTAGAAAGGAGTTATATTTAGAGAAGTCTGTGTAAAGTTGGTGAAGAGTCCTCCCCTGATTTCTTATTATAAGGCATATTCTTCTATTAAGGTGCATCGCTGAAACACTAGCACAGATCCTCAGAGAATCATTTTATGGCAATCATATCTAATGTGAGACCTTGACTTTCTTTGATTAGTACAAGGAATGGAAGTAAGGAAATCACCCTTAGAATTGATATAAAATTATTTCCAAAGGTATTACCAATAAACAAGATAATAAAATATACCTAATGACAATGAGAAAATTCATTCACAACCAAATCCTGTTAAAATTTTGTTTCCCCAGAGATTCTCTTTCTCTAATGAGAAATGTCTAATATTGTTTCCCTTTAAGTTCTAGCTATCAGTAAATTAATAGCCAAATTTTGTTTGGCCAGTGTGCTGGAGAAGGAATATGTGTTTAGTGAGTGTTGAAAGTTCCATAAACCAAGATGAGTGAGAATCTTTGGACCTTTGATATTTGTTTACTTGATCTGTTAGCAAATGGAATTAAAATGTATCCGTTGAAAAAAACAGAATTGAAATATGTCAGTTGGAGAACATGACAGACCAAAGCCATCAGAGTATTTTAAAAGGGAAGTAAAATAAATATATAGTATGATCTTGAGTTTTTTATCTTGAATTGTGTAAGAAAAATACTTTCATGCTTGCTAATTTGTTATGTATCTACTAGCAAATAAAAGAGACTTTTAAAAAAAAATCTAAGTTAAGGGGAAAATTGCAGTAGTGTGTCTTCAGTGTCAATTATCTTTGTGCAAAAGAGGGAGACAAGCCATCTTAAGAGAAAGGAACACTGCATGCCCTATCCACAGAGTTTTTTGTATGTGTATCTTCTAATACATCTTATCTTTAATTCTCTCCAAGCTTGGAACTTTCTTAAGGCCAGAGATATTGTGACTAGAGAACTAAGAAGCAAATTCTGATAAAACATTATTATTTAAATTTATTCTATGTAAAATAAAATCTCTCTACGAGTTTTGAAATAGTCACTGCCTGACAGGGAAAACACTCCTAATTGATTTGTTAATTTTGAGTAATTTTGAAGCTTTCCCTTTTGTGACTATATAGCTCATTGTTAAAATCTATTTTAATAGTTTTATCTTTTTTTACTATTATGTTTTTGGTATTTGATTAACTTTTAAAACATGAGATATTGTAAAAAAGGCTACTTGAAAATTCCAAGGAAAAAATTTATTTTTCCCATTAGACTCTTCCAAGAGTCATTATGGAACTTATTAAACAATACTTGTACCTGCTAATAGTAAACCACAGGGCAAGATCATGGAACTAGGAACTGGCCAAATGAGAAATATTACTGTATATATATATATATATATATATATATATATATATATATATATATATATATGTTAAATAAATTAAACATATTAAATAAGACAAAATAAATAAATATGTTAGATAAAAAGGGTATTGTGTCCAAGCACTCATGTTTAACTGATAACTTTTGGCAGTGTTTTTGTGATTCTTGCCTAGAGCTTTAAAGTGTGGCCATAAAAAGTATGAATCATCTATTTCTGAACAAAGCTAATCTAAATTAAAGAAAAGGTATGATGATTTATAACAAAAACTAACTAAACAATACTTCACTTGTCAGGTTTTAAAAGAGATGGTCTAGAATAATAAAGAAAATCTCAGTATCATAAAAACAAGTGGTATTTTGTAAGAAGAGTTAAAGTTAAAAAGAGATTGAGGAAATCTGGGAGAGCTTCAAACCCATCAACTCATTTTCTGGGATCCAAGCAAGATGTCTATTATGAACAAGTGTGGAGAACAGTGGTCTATCCTCAGTCAAGTTTCATTTCTTTCACTTATTCCCAGGTATTTATTTCAAAAATTAAGTGATTTACACCTAATCTGTAGGTCACTTCAGCCTCCCTGTATAATAAAATACCAGAAAAATCAAAAACTTTAAGAAGAATATGACAAAAAACCAGTTAGTAGATAAATCATTAAAAAAAAAAAAAAAGCCAGAACATAACTTAACTGTAAATTGTGAAGAATCTGGTGATAGAAGATTGAGAAATAAAAGTGGAAGTTCAGTCAAATTGGGACATACTGAATTGGTGACAACAGGTATTTCAGTGATGAAACTCTTGAGACTGTGTTTTGAAATAATATTTGAAATCACAGAAGTATTACTATATTAATATAAGTATTAACATATTATATATTAATATATTGTGGGGGTTGTAATAATCTAGCAATTCAAAGGCCTCTGATTATTCATGAGAACAATCCTGGTAATGGAAAACTTCAAGTAAAAACAATAAAGGAAGTTACAAAGGAGGATCTCCTTTCATATATCATCCAGATCTACTAAAGACAGATATCATAATTGTCTACTTAATAAAATTCTCCTAGAAATTCAAAGACATTGACTTCTTACCTGCTCCAAAAAATACTGTTCTCTCCAAAGAGATTTAAATAGAGGGTTGGCTACTCAGAAGAGATTGGGGACAATTTAAGGTGTCAATGTTTTTCTCAGTCTCTGTGGTACTTGCTCAATCTGGAAAGAGATAAAATGATAATTGTTCATTGGTTTTAGAATAAAATAGATCCTCAAAACTACAATAAGCCTATGAGTTAATTAATAAAGATGCAAATAATTTCATTTTCAGGTCTGGGACAAGAGAATTTGTCATCAGTCGACCACAAATAAAAGCCTAAAGGGAGAGATTAACCAAGATGGCGGAGTAGAAGGACGTGCTCTCACTCCCTCTTGCGAGAGCACCAGAATCACAACTGGCTGCTGGACAATCATTGACAGGAAGACCCTGGACTTCACCAAGGAGGACACCCCACGTCCAAGGAAAGAGGAGAAGCCACAGTGAGACGGTAGGAGGGGCGCAATCAGAGTAAAATCAAATCCCATAACTGCTGGGTGGGTGACTCACAGACTGGCGAACACTTATACCACAGAAGTCCACCCACTGGAGTGAAGGTTCTGAGCCCCACCTCAGGCTTCCCAACCTGGGGGTCCGGCAAAGGGAGGAGGAATTCCTAGAGAATCAGACTTTGAAGTCTAGTGGGAATTGATTGCAGGACTGTGACAGGACTGGGGGAAACAGAGACCCCACTCTTGGAGGGCACACACAAAGTAATGTGTGCATCGGGACCCAGGGGAAGGAGCAGTGACCCTGGGGGAGACTGAACCAGACGTACCTGCTGGTGTTGGGGGGTCTCCTGCAGAGGCGAGTGGTGGCTCTGTTTCACCGTGGGGATAAGGACACTGGCAGCAGAGGTCCTGGGAAGTTCTCCTTGGCGTGAGCCCTCCCAGAGTCTGCCATTAACCCCACCAAAGAGCACGGGTAGGCTCCAGTGTTGGGTTGCCTCAGGCAAAACAACCAACAGGGAGGGAACCCAGCCCCACCCATCAACAGTCAAGTGGATTAAGGTTTTACTGGGCTCTGATCGCCACAGCAACAGGGAGGGAACCCAGCCCCACCCATCAACAGTCAAGTGGATTAAGGTTTTACTGAGCTCTGACCACCACAGCAACAGTCAGCTCTACCCACCACCAGAGCCTCCCATCAAGCCTCTTAGATAGCCTCAACCACCAGAGGGCAGACAACAGAAGCAAGAAAAACTACAATCCTGCAGCCTGTGGACCAAAAACCACAGTTACAGAAAGACAGAGAAGATGAAAAGGCAGAGGGCTATGTACCAGATGAAGGAACAAGAAAAAACCCCAGAAAAACAACTAAATGAAGTGGAGATAGGCAACCTTCCAGAAAAAGAATTCAGAATAATGATGGTGAAGATGATCCAGGACCTCGGAATAAGAATGGAGGCAAAGATTGAGAAGATGCAAGAAATGATTAACAAAGACCTAGAAGAATTAAAGAACAAACAAACAGAGATGACCAATACAATAACTGAAATGAAAACTACACTAGAAGGAATCAATAGCAGAATAACTGAGGCAGAAGAACGGATAAGTGACCTGGAAGACAGAATGGTGGAATTCACTGCTGCGGAACAGACTAAAGAAAAAAGACTAAAAAGAAATGAAGACAGCCTAAGAGACCTCTGGGACAACATTAAACGCAACAACATTCGCATTATAGGGGTCCCAGAAGGAGAAGAGAGAGAGAAAGGACCAGAGAAAATACTTGAAGAGATTATAATCGAAAACTTCCCTAACATGGGAAAGGAAATAGCCACCCAAGTCCAGGAAGCGCAGAGAGTCCCATACAGAATAAACCCAAGGAGAAACACGCCGAGACACATAGTAATCAAAGTGGCAAAAATTAAAGACAAAGAAAAATTATTGAAAGCAGCAAGGGAAAAACGACAAATAACATACAAGGGAACCCCCATAAGGTTAACAGCTGATTTCTCAGCAGAAACTCTGCAAGCCAGAAGGGAGTGGCATGAAATACTTAAAGTGATGAAAGGGAAGAACCTACAACCAAGATTACTCTACCCAGCAAGGATCTCATTTAGATTTGATGGAGAAATCAAAAGCTTTACAGACAAGCAAAAGCTAAGAGAATTCAGCACCACCAAACCAGCTCTACAACAAATGCTAAAGGAACTTCTCTAAGTGGGAAACACAAGAGAAGAAAAGGACCTACAAAAACAAACCCAAAACAATTAAGAAAATGGTCATAGGAACATACATATCGATAATTACCTTAAACGTGAATGGATTAAATGCCCCAACCAAAAGACATAGACTGGCTGAATGGATACAAAAACAAGACCCATATATATGCTGTCTACAAGAGACCCACTTCAGACCTAGGGACACATACAGACTGAAAGTGAGGGGATGGAAAAAGATATTCCATGCAAATGGAAATCAAAAGAAAGCTGGAGTAGCTATACTCATATCAGATAAAATAGACTTTAAAATAAAGAATGTTACAAGGGACAAGGAAGGACACTACATAATGATCCAGGGATCAATCCAAGAAGAAGATATAACAATTATAAATATATATGCACCTAACATAGGAGCACCTCAATACATAAGGCAACTGCTAACAGCTATAAAAGAGGAAATTGACAGTAACACAATAATAGTGGGGGACTTTAACACCTCACTTACACCAATGGACAGATCATCCAAAATGAAAATAAATAAGGAAACAGAAGCTTTAAATGACACAATAGACCAGATAGATTTAATTGATATATATAGGACATTCCATCCAAAAACGGCAGATTACACGTTCTTCTCAAGTGCACACGGAACATTTTCCAGGATAGATCACATCTTGGGTCACAAATCAAGCCTCAGTAAATTTAAGAAAATTGAAATCATATCAAGCATCTTTTCTGACCACAACGCTATGAGATTAGAAATGAATCACAGGGAAAAAAACGTAAAAAAGACAAACACATGGAGGCTAAACAATACGTTACTAAATAACCAAGAGATCACTGAAGGAATCAAACAGGAAATAAAAAAATACCTAGAGACAAATGACAATGAAAACACGACGACCCAAAACCTATGGGATGCAGCAAAAGCGGTTCTAAGAGGGAAGTTTATAGCTATACAAGCCTACCTAAAGAAACAAGAAAAATCTCAAGTAAACAATCTAACTTTACACCTAAAGAAACTAGAGAAAGAAGAACAAACAAAACCCAAAGTTAGCAGAAGGAAAGAAATCATAAAGATCAGAGCAGAAATAAATGAAATAGAAACAAAGAAAACAATAGCAAAGATCAATAAAACTAAAAGTTGGTTCTTTGAGAAGATAAACAAAATTGATAAGCCATTAGCCAGACTCATCAAGAAAAAGAGGGAGAGGACTCAAATCAATAAAATCAGAAATGAAAAAGGAGAAGTTACAACAGACACCGCAGAAATACAAAACATCCTAAGAGACTACTACAAGCAACTTTATGCCAATAAAATGGACAACCTGGAAGAAATGGACAAATTCTTAGAAAGGTATAACCTTCCAAGACTGAATCAGGAAGAAACAGAAAATATCAACAGACCAATCACAAGTAATGAAATTGAAACTGTGATTAAAAATCTTCCAACAAACAAAAGTCCAGGACCAGATGGCTTCACAGGTGAATTCTATCAAACATTTAGAGAAGAGCTAACACCCATCCTTCTCAAACTCTTCCAAAAAATTGCAGAGGAAGGAACTCTCCCAAACTCATTCTATGAGGCCACAATCACCCTGATACCAAAACCAGACAAAGACACTACAAAAAAAGAAAATTACAGACCAATATCACTGATGAATATAGATGCAAAAATCCTCAACAAAATACTAGCAAACAGAATCCAACAACACATTAAAAGGATCATACACCACGATCAAGTGGGATTTATCCCAGGGATGCAAGGATTCTTCAATATACGCAAATCAATCAATGTGATACACCATATTAACAAATTGAAGAATAAAAACCATATGATCATCTCAATAGATGCAGAAAAAGCTTTTGACAAAATTCAACACCCATTTATGATAAAAACTCTCCAGAAAGTGGGCATAGAGGGAACCTACCTCAACATAATAAAGGCCATATATGACAAACCCACAGCAAACATCATTCTCAATGGTGAAAAACTGAAAGCATTTCCTCTAAGATCAGGAACGAGACAAGGATGTCCACTCTCACCACTATTATTCAACATAGTTCTGGAAGTCCTAGCCACGGCAATCAGAGAAGAAAAAGAAATAAAAGGAATACAAATTGGAAAAGAAGAAGTAAAACTGTCACTGTTTGCGGATGACATGATACTATACATAGAGAATCCTAAAACTGCCACCAGAAAACTGCTAGAGCTAATTAATGAATATGGTAAAGTTGCAGGTTACAAAATTAATGCACAGAAATCTCTTGCATTCCTATACACTAATGATGAAAAATCTGAAAGAGAAATTATGGAAACACTCCCATTTACCATTGCAACAAAAAGAATAAAATACCTAGGAATAAACCTACCTAGGGAGGCAAAAGACCTGTATGCAGAAAACTATAAGACACTGATGAAAGAAATTAAAGATGATACCAACAGATGGAGAGATATACCATGTTCTTGGATTGGAAGAATCAACATTGTGAAAATGAGTATACTACCCAAAGCAATCTACAGATTCAATGCAATCCCTATCAAATTACCAATGGCATTTTTTACGGAGCTAGAACAAATCATCTTAAAATTTGTATGGAGACACAAAAGACCCCGAATAGCCAAAGCAGTCTTGAGGCAAAAAAATGGAGCTGGAGGAATCAGACTCCCTGACTTCAGACTATACTACAAAGCTACAGTAATCAAGACAATATGGTACTGGCACAAAAACAGAAACATAGATCAATGGAACAAGATAGAAAGCCCAGAGATTAACCCACGCACCTATGGTCAACTAATCTATGACAAAGGAGGCAAAGATATACAATGGAGAAAAGACAGTCTCTTCAATAAGTGGTGCTGGGAAAACTGGACAGCCACATGTAAAAGAATGAAATTAGAATACTCCCTAACACCATACACAAAAATAAACTCAAAATGGATTAGAGACCTAAATATAAGACTGGACACTATAAAACTCTTAGAGGAAAACATAGGAAGAACACTCTTTGACATAAATCACAGCAAGATCTTTTTCGATCCACCTCCTAGAGTAATGGAAATAAAAACAAAAATAAACAAGTGGGACCTAATGAAACTTCAAAGCTTTTGCACAGCAAAGGAAACCATAAACAAGACGAAAAGACAACCCTCAGAATGGGAGAAAATATTTGCAAATGAATCAACGGACAAAGGATTAATCTCCAAAATATATAAACAGCTCATTCAGCTCAATATCAAAGAAACAAACACCCCAATCCAAAAATGGGCAGAAGACCTAAATAGACATTTCTCCAAAGAAGACATACAGACGGCCACGAAGCACATGAAAAGATGCTCAACATCACTAATTATTAGAGAAATGCAAATCAAAACTACAATGAGGTATCACCTCACTCCTGTTAGAATGGGCATCATCAGAAAATCTACAAACAACAAATGCTGGAGAGGGTGTGGAGAAAAGGGAACCCTCTTGCACTGTTGGTGGGAATGTAAATTGATACAGCCACTATGGAGAACAATATGGAGGTTCCTTAAAAAACTAAAAATAGAATTACCATATGACCCAGCAATCCCACTACTGGGCATATACCCAGAGAAAACCGTAATTCAAAAAGACACGTGCACCCGAATGTTCATTGCAGCACTATTTACAATAGCCAGGTCATGGAAGCAACCTAAATGCCCATCAACAGACGAATGGATAAAGAAGTTGTGGTACATATATACGATGGAATATTATTCAGCCATAAAAAGGAACGAAATTGAGTCATTTGTTGAGAAGTGGATGGATCTAGAGACTGTCATACAGAGTGAAGTAAGTCAGAAAGAGAAAAACAAATATCGTATGTTAATGCATGTATGTGGAACGTAGAAAAATGGTACAGATGAGCCAGTTTGCAGGGCAGAAGTTGAGACACAGATGTAGAGAATGGACATATGGACACCAAGGGGGGAAAACTGCGATGAGGTGGGGATGGTGATGTGCTGAATTGGGCGATTGGGATTGACATGTATACACTGATGTGTATAAAACTGATGCCTAATAAGAACCTGCAGTATAAAAAAACAAACAAAACAACTAATACTAAACTTTCATTGGGTTATTTGTATGGAAATATGTTAATATAAATGTTTCAGACATTACATGAAATTTCTAAAAATCTTATATTTGTATTTGTATGGAAATATGTATGGAAATATGTTAATATAAATGTTTCAGACATTACATGAAATTTCTAAAAATCTTGTATTTGTATGGAAATATGTATGAAAATATGTTAATATAAATGTTTCAGACATTACATGAAATTTCTAAAAATCTTATATTTGTATTTGTATGGAAATATGTATGGAAATATGTTAATATAAATGTTTCAGACATTACATGAAATTTCTAAAAATCTTATATTTGTATTTGTATGGAAATATGTATGGAAATATGTTAATATAAATGTTTCAGACATTACATGAAATTTCTAAAAATCTTATATTTGTATTTGTATGGAAATATGTTAATATAAATGTTTCAGACATTACAGGAAACTTCTAAAAATCTTATATGTTCTGGTATAATGTTATAAGTAATAATCCTAGTTATTACTTTAAAATGTATATCTCAGAAATAACTAATTTTCTTGTCAACTGCATTATTATGAACTTTCATCAAATCTTTAACCATGGTCATTTTTAAGTCTTTTGTCATTTACAGACAGTTCTGGGTGTACTCTGATGATTTTGCAAATATGTTCCTATAAAAGAGTTTCATCTTCAAGAAATTCATGGAAAAGACTCTGACAAGTACAGGTTTCTGGTAACTGACTGTACTGCTGAACTGAATGAATAAGCATTTTCAGAACTCTAATGAAAAACTGATGAACTCATAAAACTGCTAACAAAAGATCAAGATGAAAAAAAAGAAATTAATTACATGGGACTGAGTGAACTGATGAGGATGAGTATAATTTTTGTGACTTTCTGTCTGAATTAAAAAAAAAAAAATCCCACAAGGACTCAGAGGAAAAGAATATACAAATCAATTTTCACTGCAAAGTAAAGGAGCTGTTACAGTGGAGGATTACTGGACTGAATGTCAATATTATGACATAGTATAAGTGTGTTTCATGTTTGGTAATTGCAATCATTGTTGCTTTTGTTGTGGTCATCCATGTACAATGCTTGGTGTCAGTCTATCTATCTCTTGTAAAAATAAAATACAGTGTGTGTGTGTGGAAAAAAAAAAAAAAGATTGCTCAAACCTGGGTAATCTAGAAACCTGCTGGCACTGGCACTGCCCAGGCAGCTAATAGGAACCAGCAGCAGAGACCTGCTGGGGTGTCGGCAGTTGAAGTTAATAGATGTCCACTGGTGTGTCCTCTCCAGAAAGCTAGAGCTCGATTTCAGCAGGATTATGAGGCTTAATTGATTAGTGCTGCTGAAGTGTATACCATCTAGTTGTAGAGTTTGTAGTCTTAGCTTCATAGAATTGAGTTAATTTCTTCCCAAGGGAGGCATTTGCAATTTTCTTAAGTGACAGCTGTAACCTAATACCGTCAATCGTTAAAATCCTGATAGTTAAAAGTTAATGGGTTTCTAACAAGCTATTCCCAACATATGCATAATTTGTTTTCTTTTCTTTTCCATGGTAGTTCCACATTAAGGTTGAATTGGATAAAACAAAAGAAATGCAAAATTCTTCTTCAGAATTTGGTTTCTGAGATAATATCAAGTTCCAGACAGCATTTTTAAAAACAATGGAATTTTCATTTTCATTGAAAAATGCTATTATTTTCTGACTATAAGAATTAACAGTGCTGAATTAAAATTCTACCACCTTGTAGCTATGTAAATTTGGGCAAATTACTTAATTTCTCTAAGTCTTAATTTCCTCACCTGTAATACAGAGATAATAAAAGTTGTGACTATTAAATGAAAAAAAAAAAAAAAAAAAAAAAAAGAAAAAAAACAAAGACCCACCTTGTCTGGGTAAAGATAAGAAGTGGAGATTGTGTGCTTTGGAGATGGGTGGTAAATGGTTACAGTAGTATTTCCTAATGAACCGTACTATCTTATATCCACATCCTTTGCAGAGTGACTTTACACTCTGTCCATTGAGAAGTGGACACTATTTTTCCACCCCTTGCGATTTGCTTTCACCAAGAGAATGTGATGGAAGTACCACTGTGTGACTGCTCAGGCTAAGCCTTAAGAGAACAGCAGCTTCTGTTTTTGCCCTCTTGGAATGTTTCCATTGAAGAAACCTAGTCTAGCCCATCAGATAATGAGACAACATAAAGGAGAACCAGGGTGCCACAGCCAATAGCCAGCATTAACTGCCAGGCCTGTGAATGAAATCCTTTTGGACTCCTCGACCTCAGGTGAGTTGTCAAATTTCTCCAGCTGCAAGGGTGAGCCCAGGCAGGATCCTCGGCAGGACCAGCAAAAGAACCCACCAACTGAGTTGTGCCCAAACTGCAGAATCATGAGCAAATAAATGGTTACAGTTTTAAGCTAGTAAGTTGTGGGGTGATGTGTTATGTAACAAGCGATAACTGATAAGGAAATTTATTTAATATTCAAAAGAATTGACAATTACTGTGCTTGCTTTCATATATGTATACTGTATGCAATTTATAAGTAACACGTTTTTGAAGTTGAAAAAAAAAAAAAAAAAAAGCCTAAAGGAAGTTCTTGAGATGAAAAGAAAATGATAAAAGAAGAAATCTTGGAGCATCAAAAAAGGATGAAACCACAATGTAAAAAGTTGAAATCCAAGTAAGTACATTAGACTCATGAGTTTTCTAAATTATGTTTGAAAATGTAAGTAAAAATTATAATAATATCGGATGTGGCTCTTGAATACATAGAAGAAATATATGACAATTATTAAAAAATGGGAAAATGTAAAGAAACCTAAAGGGACATAAGTTTTCTACACTTCATTCAAACTGGTGAGCATTACTGGATTGTGATAAATTTTATATGTATAATGTAATGTCTAAAGCAACTACTAAAACATTTACAAAGAGATATACTCAGAAACAATATAGGTAAATCAAAATTAAATTTTTTAAAAAGGACAAATAACACACAGGAACACAAACAAAAAACAAAACAAAGCAATGAAGAATAAACAAACAACTCTAAAGAATAAAATGCCTAACTCAAGATCTAACATATTAATAATTATATTAAATGTAAATGATCTAAGTACACCAAATAAAAGATTGACAGCATGAATTAAAAAAAACAAATCCAGGGGAACTAAGATCCTGCAAGCCATGTGGCATGACCAAAAAAAAAAAAAAAAAAAAAAAATCCAACTATATGTAGTGTACAAGGTACAAGAAACTCACTTCAAATAATGATACAAATGATACTGATGAACAATGTGAATTTGTCAAGCTCAACAAACGTTAGAGGCATGGAAAAAACTTTTCATCTTACTGAATGACAGTTACATACCAGTTTATTGTATTACTATCATTTATTGATTGCTCTTAAAACTGTGAAAAACGTACTTTAGGAAAAACTATAAAACTATAAATATACATTTCTTAAGTATCTTAAAGCACAATAACTCCTTTCATCTCTATTCTTTCTCATGGTTAGGACTGTCCAACATCTTTGTTAGCTCTGCTTTTTCTCTTCCCAATTTTAGACATTATCATTAGTATTTGTATACAGTGAGCATTTTCTTGTAATTACTCATGTTATTTTTCTTCTGATTATTTTTTGCATTTCACATTTTTTCAAGGATGATTTTCCATTTTCTTGATGTACAGCCTTTCAAAGTTATTTTTAAAAACAAAAACACTAGTTTGAAAAGATACATGCACCCCAGTGTTCATAGTAGCATTGTTTATAAGTGCCAAGGTATGGAAGCAAACTAAATTGCTTCCATCTATCAAGAGATGAATGGATAAAGAAGATGTGTAATGAAATACTACTCAGTCATTAAAAAAGAATAAATTTTGCCATTTTCAGCAACATGGATAGATTTGGAGGGCATTATGTTAAGTGAAATAAGTCAGAGAAATACAAATACTGTATGATATCACTTATATGTGGAATCTAAAAACATACAACAAACTAGTGAATAAAACAAAAAAGAAGCCGACACAGATACAGAGAACAAACTACTGGTTACCAGTGGAGAGAGGGAAGAGGGGGAGGAAAAATATAGGGATGGGAAAAAAAAGTGTTATTATGAGATTATAAGAAATATGTGTGAAACTTTTGAAAATTGTAAAACACTATAGAATTTAAAGAATCTTTCATTCAAAAAAATCAATTAAAATTTTTAAAAATAAAAAACGATTAAGTTTAGGTGTCACCTGCTCTTAAAAGTCTAAAAAAATGGTTATTTTAGTGAAGTCCATTAATAGTAAATTTTGTTAATTTCTTTTAGTATAAAATGTTATATTTCACTCTCATTCTTGAATTAGGATTAAACTAGGGATAAGGTTTACTGTGAAAATTCCATTCTCTCTTAAACTTTGTTGATATTATTCTACTGTCTTCTAGCTTTCACTGTTGCTACTGATAATTTTTCTATTGATTTGTTATTATTTATGGGTAAACTGACTATACACTCTGGATGCTTTAAGATATCTTTGATTTTAACATTCTGTAGTTTTCTGTTTTTTGTTTTTATAAATATACCCCTTTTTAATTATTTATTTATGTATTTATGTATTTATTTATTTATTTGCCTGTGTTGGGTCTTTGTTTCTGTGCGAGGGCTTCCTCTAGTTGCGGCAAGCTGGGGCCACTCTTCATCGCGGTGCGTGGGCCTCTCACTATCGTGGCCTCTCTTGTTGCGGAGCACAGGCTCCAGACGCGCAGGCTCAGTAGTTGTGGCTCACAGGCCCAGTTGCTCCACGGCATGTGGGATCTTCCCAGACCAGGGCTCGAACCCGTGTCCCCTGTATTGGCAGGCAGATTCTCAACCACTGCGCCACCAGGGAAGCCCCATTCTGTAGTTTTATTATTATGGGGCTTACAATGGATTTCATTTTATTGATATGCTTAGTGTTTATTAAAGTCTATCATCATTTCTGGAAACATTTGCATCAAATATTGCCTCTTTCACAGTCTATTTTATTATTTTGGGACTCTGATTTCATATATATTAGACCTTATTACATTCTATGTCATTCATCTTTTATTTTATATTTTCTACCTCTCTGACTGTATCCCCTGAATTCTGCAAAATGTCTTTAAATATAATTTACAGTATATATATATATATATATATATAATTTATATAATTCTTTATCTCTATACTGCTGTTTAAAATATCAATAATTTTTTTTTCTTTTTTCTATAAGGCTTATAGTTTTCATTAAAGTTCTTTTTTTTTAATAAAGTTCTATTTTTAAAAATATGTCTTTTCTTTTTCTGGTTTTGATTCTAACTTTTATATCCTTAAAATACTATTATTTTATATTCCCCACCCAATATTTCCAAAACTTTATTTTGAATAAGCTCTAATTCTAATTCAAAAGATAGTATATTAGAACCCCAGACTACACAAGTCCAACCTCAGGATCTTACTAATTTTAAATTGTCAATTGCATATCCTCTTTCTATTTAATTTATTAGGAATTTTTAAAAGTTAAATAAATTTTGCATTTATTATATATATTTTGTCACATTTAAAATATTTATCCTATATTCATAGATATGTGCACACTTCATTAAACAATAATCCCAACAGTGATAGAAAGTGGGACCTCTCACCAAAAATTGATTAAATTATTGATCCAAGTTGTTTAATAGTTTAGCCATATATAGGATGTGTGGGGATGTATGTGCATGTGTGTGTATGTTTTGGTAAGGGGTCCCCAAGGCCACCCCTAGGTTTGATTATTTGCTAGGAAAACTCACAAGATTCTCCATATAGTCCTATTCATAACTATGGCATATGACAATGAAAGGTAGAAAGCAAAATCAACAAAGGGAAAGGGCACATGGGACAAAATCCAGAGGTAACATGTGCAAGCTTTCAAGAGTCCTCTCTCAGTGGATTCACACAGAATGTGCTCAGTTCCTTCAGTAACCAGTGTGACAACACATATAAAATATTGTCTAAAAGGGAAACTCATTATAGACTCAGTGCTCAGAGGTTTTGTTGGATGTTATTCATATAGGCACCCTCTGTGTAGCACTTACCACATTTTAAGACATCCAGTAGCAAAGTAGGTGCTCAGCATAAAGCCACATTTTTTTTTTTGTGCAGTTTATACAGTGTGAGCCAGTCTTAACAAGTTATGAGAATGGTGGGTATGCTCCCATGATTATAAGTTTCCAGACACCTTTAGAAAATAGTCCACTTTGTAAACAAATCTTTCTCAAAACTGCAGTCTCCAGTTTTCTGTGTTAACTATTTTCTGCACTGTATGTGTGTGTTCTATGTTCTTCTTACTTTAATTTATGAGAAAAATATATGAAGACAAATTTCATGCATTCTCAGAAGCACATCTACAAAATCATTGTCTGTATACCTATATGTTCTCTTTTCCCTCCTATTACTCCAGATGGACAATCCATGGTTCTCTCTAAGGCCAACTCCTCTATCAATGGATCATATCCCACCTTATCTCATCCTTCCCTCTCATTACTCTTAGCATATGAACATGCTATAATATTGCTATCTGAAAAACCAACAAAAAAACTAATTTGAGTAAGCACAATTATGAGAACTTTATTGCCAAATCATCTTTAGATTATTAGAATAAATCTCACATGACTATATCTTTTTAATTTTTG
Organism: Balaenoptera acutorostrata; assembly: GCF_949987535.1. Classification (NCBI taxonomy): domain Eukaryota; kingdom Metazoa; phylum Chordata; class Mammalia; order Artiodactyla; family Balaenopteridae; genus Balaenoptera; species Balaenoptera acutorostrata. The sequence goes on from NC_080068.1 coordinate 73,746,626, forward strand.
CTGAAGGAGATTTCCTTATTTTTAAAGATATACACTCAATTTCCTATGAAGGTAGCATTTGTATTATGTAAATTAGTTAATTTAAATGTAACAAAATGATGGGTATTTTTATTGAGTAATCTGTGAAATTTAAATCATATGTACATATATATATATAAATCATATGTACATATATTCACTTACAACGTTTAAAATAAAACAAGTTCTAATCATTGTTGAGCCATCAAATCATTGTTTCTAAGTCTGGGAAATACATTTAAATGTCTCTAAACTTCAAATCCTATAACATGAAAATAATTTTTCATGAAAATCATCTGGAGTACACATGTTTGTGAGTGTGCTTGTGAGTAAGCATGTGCCACAAAGCTTGGGGTATCATGTTTTACTCTATATTTTCTTCTGATCCTCTGCACATTTTCCCACAAATAAAATACTTTGCACAGCAAAAGCATAACTGAAACTACCACAAAAATATTGAAATATTTAGGTGGGGTTTTGTATTAAGGACTCTGCCACTTGCCATAGCAATATGTTTATTTAGCTTTTAGCAATTAGTTTTTAGGGGCACGTATGAACTCCTTGATTGAATCTCAGTTTTACCCCTGCTGGCACTATCTGCTAGAACTTTTTATGTTTATGAGCTTCTGGGAAAAATATATGTCTACAGTTTTTTGGGGTTTTTTTTCCTTGTATATTGTGTTTGTAGTCAAGCACATTTTTTTGTCCCCGCTGCGTGTAGGATCTTAGTTCCCTGACCAGGGATCAAACTCACGTCACCTGCAGTGGAAGTGCAGAGTCTTAACCGCTGGACCACCACAAAAGTCCCAAGCACATTTTTAACATAGCTATCCTCTGGATAATGGATATTAGACTACTTTTACTCTGTTTGTTCTCTATCAGAAAGTTAGGCTCTCTTACTATTGCAACATAGGTTTTTAAAAGCATCTTGATTGAAATAGATTAATTTAAAATCCAGGTTGACGTAGAGAATGGACTTGAGGACACGGGGCAGGGGTGAAGGGTAAGCTGGGACGAAGTGAGAGAGTGGCATGGACATATATACACTACCAAATGTAAAATAGATAGCTAGTGGGAAGCAGCCGCATAGCACAGGAAGATCAGCTTGATGCTTTGTGACCACCTAGAGGGGTGGGAGGGAGACGCAAGAGGGAGGAGATACGGGGATATCTGGATATGTATAGCTGACTCACTTTGTTATACAGCAGAAGCTAACACACCATTGTAAAGCAATTATACTCCAATAAAGATGTTAAAAAATAAATAAAATCTAGGTTGAAAAGCAGAGATGCAGTAAAATATCTTTTTAGAAACAGCTTCTTTGTTTCTATAAAAATCCTTTCAGAAATTTAAATGGAAATGTACTTAAACTATGTATCTGAAGGGAATTGACAGCTTTATAATGCTGAATGTTCTGATCATTACACATAGGTGTTTCTCTAGTTATGCTGTTCTTATATATTTCAGCAATCTGGAAGTTTTTAGTGCAGAGGTCTTGCAAATACTTTCATAAAATTATCTTTAAGGGTTTTGTGTTTTGTGTTGTTGAATCCTTTTACAAAGGGCATTTGTTTTTAATCTCAATTTTAAAATTTGCATTGCTAGCATAGGTACATACAATTGGCCTTTACATATTGATTTTGTATCCTGTCAACTTATTAAACCCCCTTATTAACTCATGTACCATTTTTGTGAAGCCCGTGGGATTTTTATACATAAACTATTCTGTAGTCTGTAAACAAAAACAACTTTATACTCCTTTCTAACGTGTATGGATTTTATTTCCTTTTCTTGCTTTAAAGCACTGGCTAGGATCTTAATATACAATATTAAATGGAAGTGATGAGAACAAATACTTGTTTTGTCCCCAATATTAGAGAAAAAGCACTCCATTTTTCACCATTAAGTATCATTTTAGCTGCAAGTATTTTGTATATGTTCTTTATCAGGATGAAGAAGTTTCTCTTCCAAGTTTGCTGAGGTTTTTTTTTTTTTTTGTCTTTTGTTTTTTGTTTGTTTTTTATCATGAATGGGTATTGGTTTCTGTAAAATGCTCTTTTGCTTCTGTTGTAATTATTCATTTTTTATAGTCTGTAATGCAGCAAATTATATTGATTTGTTTCTCAATATTAATTCAGCATCTTGCATTTCTGGCATAAAACCCATTCAGTGATCATAAGTTATCTTTTTTATATATGCTGTATTCAGTTTGCTAATGTTGCTAAGGATCTTGTCATCTGTATTCATAGAGGATAATGTTTTCTTACAATGCCTTAGTCTCTTTTTTGTGTCAGGATATTGGTAGTAATATAAATGAGTTATTTAGTGTTCCCTCATCTTCTATTTTGTAAATAATATGTTTAGAATTAGAATTATTTTTCTGCCTTCAGACTCTGTTTTAACTCTCAGAGCAATTGCCTTTAGGCCATGAACAACTAAAAAACATAGTACGCAAATAATTTCTGTAAGTCACATGAGTAAATGCACATGTGGGAAGACTTACAGTTCCCATCAGCCAGACTAGAGAGGCCTTATTACATAAGACACTGGGCAGAGTCCTTAAAAGCATTATGCTTTGAGAGGAGAGTTAAATTAGTCTCAAAGTGAAGGTTGCTCTAGACATGGCATAACAAAGCTTAAAAACAAGCCTTAACAGTATTAAACTGATCTAAAATAACTACAGGACATAACAAATTTTAATACTATTAAAAGAATATTAAGACTCTGGTACTAATAATTGTAAACTTTACAATGTACAAGAACTAATAAAAATTTACCAAGTTTGCACAGCAGCAGAAAATCTTGACCCATAACTGGGAGAAAAATCAATTAGTGAAAGAAATTTCTAAATGCAGAGATGTTCTTTTGAAAGCTATATAAACCTTAGAAGTATGTACAAAATATAGAAAAAAATATGACCATAATAAGGATAGAAACATTAGGCATGAAACAAAAGACAAAATGGATCTTCCTGAAACATAAAATATGCTACCTGAAATGAAAAAAAAATACACAAGGTAAAATTAATAGATTAGGAACAGCAGAAGAAAGGATCAGTAAAATTAAAGGCATAGAATTTTAAACTGTCCAAAATAAAGTGCAGAAGGAAAAATGATTAGAAAAGAAGGACATATTATCAGTAAACTGTAGAAAATATTCTGTCCTAATATCCATGGAAATAGCAAATTTGAGGGAAAAAAAATGTAACTACCCAGATTTAAGAAGCTCAAAGAACTCCAAACAGAAAAACAACCACAAAGATAATCAGATCAAAGCAGATCATAATCAAATTGTTGAACAAAACTGAGAGAGAAAAAAATCTTGAAAGTAGGTAGAGATAGGGGAAAGAAACATATCATACATAGAGGAGAAATATATAAATAAGAACACGTCTCATTGAAACCCTGTAATCCAAAAGACAATGGAATCATATATTTAATGAGCTGAAAGAAAAATTATCTACCTAGAATTTTATACCCAGTAAAAATATCTTTCTAAAATGAAAACAAAAAGAAGATATTTGCAACATGACCAACTGAGAGAATTCACATCCAACAGATCTACCATATAATAATTATTAGAGACAATTGTGGCAGAAAATGATGCAAGATAAAAATTTAAGTCTACATAAATAAATGAAGAGCTACAAAACTCCTAAATATAGGAATATATATGAGATAATTTTCCTCATTAAAATTTTTATTAAAAGGTAATTTACTATTTAAAGTAAAAAATATATATATTAAAATTTATAACATGTAGAAATAAAATATGTAACAATTGCACAAAGAATGTGAAGGAACATATACAACTATAATGTTGTAAGATTCTTACACTGCATGTATAACCTTGAAGTTAGACTGCAGTAAGTAAAGGATACATATTATAAACCCTAAAATAATTTTTTAAAAGACATATAGTTAATGAGACAATAGTAGAGAAAAAACAAAATTGTACATAAATAGCCAAATTGTCCAAAGAAAACCATAAAAAGAGGAAGAAGGAAAAGAAAGAGGAGGTAGAGGAGGAGGGAGGAGAAGAAGAGGAAGAACAGATGGTACAGAGAGAAAGAAAATAGTAAGATTGCAGATTTAAACTTTTTGGATATCTGAATTTGTCTAGAGATTCTGGTTGAAGATACATAGTTGGAAGCCATTATTGTATATAATTGAATCCATAATCATGGGTGAGATTACATAGAGTAAATCAATAATGTCGGAAAGGAACACAGGGTAAAACCAAGCCTTGATAACCACCAATATTAAATGGCTAGGTAGAAGTTGATGACCCTGCAAAGGCAACTGAAAATAATCAATAGTAGTAAGAAATACAGGAAGGTATGAGACTTCAGATGTAAATGGAAGAAACTGTTTCAGGAAGATGTTGAAAATAAACAGTATTAAAACCATTATTACCAGAGTAATAATCATTAATCCATAATAATGATCACATATGATAGAATATGCTTATTTACAGCTGCATGTCATAATTGGCTTAAGAATATAAAAAGTGACTTTCAGATTCCACTTACCAATCCTTTCTATTATTTCTATAGTGTAAGATATGTGAGCAAGAAATACAGTACTTAATACTATATGCCACTGGGATTTGTGATTGGTGTGGTAGGCAGCAAAAACTGACTAGCACACTGTCACTAGTTATTGTTATTGTATCAGATACATTTATTTTGCTACCCAAATAAAATTGTGTAAGAGGATTAGGACTAGACTGTTTGAGCCATGGTGATAGTGCCTGTTCTGTTCCACATGTGTATTATCAGGGCATCAGAAGTGATTCCAGAGTTGCCACGACTCTGTCTCACAGGATTTTTCATTTAGTATCAAGTCAACATTTACCTCTTGATAATCTGGGCTACTCAAGCCAGCCCTTTTGACCTCTAATTTTGTACCATCAAGAAGTTTTTGTCATTTTCTTATGAAAGCTAGTATTAGGCAATGTGTTTTTCTCCGATCCTGTTGCTTTATTCGTTGTATGTATACTTTCCTCTGCACATTAATATAGTGTGATGGTTTCCAACTTTCCAACTTATGTCCGACTTATAAATCATAAGATCACTGCTATTAATGCCCTATTTAGAAGCAATATAACTAAAGCCTGTCAACATTAGCACTTGCACTTTTATCACTTATATTTCCCTCTCTCATATGACCCTCTGCATGTGTTGGGAGGAAAATGACAAATATAGGAGAAAATGGGTGCTAGAGTAAGTAAGGATGTGTCATTTTTTTTTTTTTCCACACACACACACTGTATTTTATTTTTACAAGAGATAAATAGACTGACACCAAGCATTGTACATGGATGACCACAACAAAAGCAACAATGATTGCAATTACCAAACATGAAACACACTCATACTATGTCATAATATTGATATTCAGTCCAGTAATCCTCCACTGTAACAGCTCCTTTACTTTGCAGTGAAAATTGATTTGTATATTCTTTGCCTCTGAGTCCTTGTGGGATTTTTTTTTTTAATTCAGACAGAAGGATGTGTCATTTAACCAATGAAAAACATGCATATTATTTCTTTTTAAAAATGTCTTTTAAAAGATGATTGATTCAAATGCCATTTTATTGAAGAGTTGTATATATGAAACAAGATAAATTTTGCTATAAGAATTCATGTTCATAAATTTCACATTGTGGTTTATTTATTTTTCACAAATAAATGGATAGGACATATGAAATTATTAAGATCATGAGACATTAAAATAGATGTTTATTTAAGCCCTCAGCTTCAAGGTCCAAGGTCATTCAGAATTATTTTGGCAAGGAGAATCACTTATGCATTGAAATGAAAAAATGTCAGAATGTTCCCATAAGTGCAAGATGGTATTATTCTGAAGAAACCACTTGGGCAATTTTTTTCTTTTATAGAAGCCTTATAAAAGTTTCAGGAAGAAAAGCAGGTGATGAATGTAATACAAAAAGTATAAAGCACATTTTGTTTTAATACTAAAATACTTAATATTATTGTTTTACCATTACAATGTTTAATATTACATATTACAAAATTTTTAATATTAGATTTAATATTAATATATAAATCTTTAATATTAATTATTTATAAATTATGTAATATAAATAATATATAAATCAATATATTTAATATTAATATATAATTATTTGCATATACATCTTTATAAAATATTTATTAAAATATTTGTATATAAATAATATATAAATTTTAATATTAATAATTTATAATAATTTATTAAATATTATTAATTTATTAATATAAGATCTTTAATATTATGATTAACTATTATAACTCTTATTATAGCTGGGAAAAATTGTAGCTACATTTAAATATTACAATGCTTGGTACCAAGAAAATACTTTAGAAATCCAGATAATATTCTTACTCAGTTTTATCTTGAAACTCTGAAAAATTTTACAACATAACTTAGAGGGCCATAAACTCTGGGAGAGTTTTCTTTTGTTTTGATTTTTTAATGTATGCAAGAATGCTTAAACCATCAGTAACAAAGTAGGCAAAAAACAGTCTGGGCTAACACCCAGCTATGAAGCTTTAAGAATTTAAGAAGAAATAAATAATTTAATCAAGTGTTAACTGGTCTATGGTAATATTTTATTTACTTTCAATAACATTCTTACTAGTTCTGTGATAAATGCCATTGATATTTTGATAGAGATTGGACTGAATCTGTAGATTGCCTTAGGTAGTATGGTCATTTTTTTTTTTAACATATTTATTGGAGTATAATTGCTTTACAATGTGGTGTTACTTTATGCTGTATAACAAAGTGAATCAGCTATACATATACATATATCCCCATATACCTTCCCTCTTGTGCCTCCCTCCCACCCTCCCTATCCCACCCCTCTAGGTGGTCACAAAGCACCGAGCTGATCTCCCTGTGCTATGCAGCTGCTTCCCACTAGCTATCTATTTGACATTTGGTAGTGTATATATGTCAATGCTACTCTTTCACTTCATCCCAGCTTACCCTTCCCCCTCCTGTGCCCTCAAGTCCATTCTCTGTGTCTACATCTTTATCCCTGTCCTGCCACTAAGTTCATCAGAACCAATTTTTTTTTTTTTTTTTTAGATTCCATATATATGTGTTAGCATATGGTATTTGTTTTTCCTCTTTCTGACTTACTTCACTCTGTATGACAGACTCTAGGTTCATCCACCTCACTACAAATAACTCAATTTGGTTTCTTTTTCTGGCTGAGTAATACTCCATTATATATATGTGCCATGTCTTCTTTAACGATTTATCTGTCAATGGACACTTAGGTTGCTTCCATGTCCTGGCTATTGTAAATAGTGCTGCAATGAACATTTGGGTGCATGTGTCTTTTTGAATTATGGTTTTCTCTGGGTATATGCCCAGTACTGGTATTGCTGGGTCATATGGTAGTTCTATTTTTAGTTTTTTAATGAACCTCCATACTGTTCTCCAATAATTAATACATACATTAATTATTTGATATGGGTACTCTAGATTTTATATTTCTATAAAAGTATATGTACTTTCAGAGTTGAAGATCCCCCTACCCACCATTACATATTAAAAGTATAGAGCATGGTCTATGAATGCAATTCTAAAGCATGTTCTATGAGAAAGAATAATAATAGGAATTAGGGCTTAAGCTGTTAAATAACTACCCTGAAGGAAATAAAACACTCAAGCTGTATATGTTCACTCATTATCAAATATTTGTGGAACACTTTCTCTATCAGACTATGCTAAGGACAGATCTAAGTGCTAGGACTACACAAGTGAACACAACAGCCCCAAACCTCCACCCTTAAGACGCTTTCACACAAATGGGTAAAAAAATAAGAGAGATAAACACACACACACAATAAGTGTGTATTACATGTATTATACTACACATGTATAATTTTAGTTGATAAGTGTTAAGGAGAAAAATAAAGCAGAAGAAAGGGAGGAGAAGTGTAGAGGGTAGGTGAAACTCTTGTAGGTTAGGTTAATCTAAGAAAGGTGATATTTTAATAAAGGTTCAATAGAAGTAAGGGAAGAAAGTGTGTAAATATGTGGGGAAAGAGAATTCTAGAAAAAGGAGGAGCAAGCACAAAGGATCTGAGTAGATGGCATGCCTGGTACGTTCAAAAATAGCAAGAAAGCCAGTGATTTTTGAACAGCATGAGAGGAAGAAAATAATAAAACCGTTCACTGAGTAAAGTAAATTTTTTTGGAAGCTGACAAAGACTTTAGTCAATTTTTAGTCAGTTGACCAAACTTTAGTCAAGCTCCTCTGAGCCCTCTTCTCAACTAGGTTTCAAATTTCATCTTCTTTGTCGGTCCTTGTCCTTGCAGAATCCAGTTTTAGCAAAATCCTGCTAAACTAGGTTTAGAGAGGATCCTCCCACATTTAATTTCTGATCACAGTAAATATCTGATCACATTCCTCATCTCCCACCCTCCCCAAGTGATAGCTGGTCACCCTGGCCTGCCTCCAGCAAGAAATGGGTTACATCAGTTTACCCTTGGTGCCCCCATGGGGCCCACAACCTGCTCCTCAACTGGAAATCCCCATTGTTCTTGTACTTGGAGTTGAGTCCCATCTCTCTCCCTTGCTGTGATAGTCTTGACACCTGTTGCAAATCTTTGAATAAAGTCTTCCTTAATGTTTTAATGTGTCAGAACATTGTTTTCTTTAACAGGGTCATTATCTATGTTAATATGTATATTGACTTCAAAAAACTAAAGATAACCTATGATAATCCAATAAAACCAATGTGAATTTATGGAGGAAAATGAAAAATATGATTTTTTAAAATAATAGAACTGCTTATGTTGGGTTATTTAGGGCTCAGTAGCTATACCTCCCAGCATTTATTTTCCTTGACATTAGAAAGGTTTTTTTTAAAGTTGGAAAGCTAAGATATATATAGGTGACTATGTGACAATAACATTTTAAACTATTTACCACTGAAGAAAATGAGTATTCACCCCTTGTATAAGGAAAGATACTGGATTAGATGTTGCTGGATTGTGAAATTCTAAGGATTGCTCCTAGGGGGAAAGTAACTGTTACAAAGGAAGTAATAAAATAATTCACAGTGGGGGTCTGATTGTCAAGTGGAGTCAAATAGTGAAGTGAATGCTTCTCAAAGAGAGAAAAAAATAATAAAACTCACCCCACTGCTGAGCAAGGGGAAATCTTACTGGCAAACACTAGGAAGAAAAAAGTGCTGAACCTAAAGAGTGTGTCAAAAGGCCAAGCAAACAGAAAAAAATATATGCATGGGTTACTGAATAAAGCAAGAAATAAGCATTCTACAAAAGCATTAGTGAGGAGCAAAGCCTTTCATAGAATCAGTTGATATAAACTGTAGGCAAAGACTGAGGATTTGTAGTGTATGAATTCCAAGCAATAAGAGTGCTAAAACATACCCGTACAATTTTAGCCCAGAACAGAATGGAATGAGTGGTGTAGAAAACACAGAAGGAACCCGGATTACACCACAGAGGAGATTACTTAGTTGCTTGGCTCCCTGGTTAGTGGAGTGCATTAGTTTGAGGAACTGGGAAGGCATAGCAGAATCCCAGTAGATAGCTTTGTATCTGATGCAGTCACGATTCTTGCACAATACAGCAACAGGATATAGGATACAGGAACAGTCCTCTGTGTATGTGAATGTTTAATTTTAGAGTTGGGATTGTCTTTAAAAATCTATTTGACTTTATTTAAAATCCTGAATTAAAGAGTCCCTCTTTTTATTCTTACCAACAGTGTCCTGCTCAGAGTGATTTCTGCCTGGAAAAATAGTCAAAATTCTGGTTTCCAGAATAAGAGAGAAAAATAAGCTTTACTCCCTATCACCACTGATTTACTGTGCTTTTTATCCTACCCTGAAAACAACAATTTTCAAAGGGGTCAGTTGTTTTTAATTGGGTGCAGATATCCTGTTCAACTTCATTTCAACCTACTTATGAACCAGGTAACACATGGAATGATTAATTCAATTAAGTACTTTTATTATTGAATAATGTTTTTCATGACATAGTCAATGAAAAGTTCTGTGGCTTATTATAAAAATTATTGGGCTTCCCTGGTGCCGCAGTGGTTGAGAATCTGCCTGCCAGTGCAGGGGATACAGGTTCGAGCCCTGGTCTGGGAAGATCCCACATGCCGCGGAGCAACTAGACCCGTGAGTCACAATCACTGAGCCTGCGCGTCTGGAGCCTGTGCTCCGCAACAAGAGAGGCCGCGATAATAAGAGGCCCACGCACCGCGATGAAGAGTGGCTCCCACTTGCCGCAACTAAAGAAAGCCCTCGCACAGAAACGAAGACCCAACACAGCTATAAATAAATAAATAAAATAAACCCAAAAGTTAAAAAAAAAAATTATTGAAGTCAATAACTTCTCTCTGGGGCTTCCCTGGTGGTGCAGTGGTTGAGAATCTGCCTGCTAATGCAGGGGACACAGGTTCGAGCCCTGGCCTGGGAAGATCCCACATGCCGCGGAGCAACTAGGCCCGTGAGCCACAACTACTGAGCCTGCGCGTCTGGAGCCTGTGCTCCGCAACAAGAGAGGCCACGATAGTGAGAGGCCTGCGCACTGCGATGAAGAGTGGCCCCCGCTTGCCGCAACTAGATAAAGCCCTAGCACAGAAACGAAGACCCAACATAGCAATCAATCAATAAATCTATAAAAAATAAAAATAAAAAAAATAACTTCTCTCTGCTTTTTTGAACTATTACTCTATAGAAAACTTTCAACTGTTCAGTGTGAAAATTATTTTTCCATTTTCTGTTATGATAATTTATCAATGCAACCTGAAGGAAGTTAAAAGTGAGATGAAAATGTACACTTTGCACACGTGGCTTAGATCTTTTCCTATTCTGATTTGTTGTAAGAACTTGTGAGGATCCTCTGATACTCTGACACTTCTAGTGCATTAAGCCATGTGCCTTCCAACATGGTGACTGGGAAAACCATATCAATTTTGAGTACAATTGTTTTCATTTATCTTGATAAAATTCTATGAAAAAATCTACTAGTTTCCTCTATTACTTCTAGCTGTATATTCCTGCAAATTTTAACCCCAAAGCATTTTTATTTCTCTAAAAAGGGAATAGGTTTATAATCGTGGCTAGGGCTTCTCACCAACAACTCATCTCCTCTCAGAACCAAGGGCCTTAGGTGTTTAATTCCGTGGCTTGATCCTCCTGTATACAAAGTCAGCTCACTTGAAGATCTTGGTACATATTTCCCTAAGACTGGGTCAAAGGGCAAATTAAAGGGGCTACTCAATATCAAGCTCTAAAGCATCTCTTCTTCATGGTGATTACTGAATTAATTCAAATGACTTCATAGTTCCGTGTTTAATCAAAATTAATGAATTCATCACCAGTGCACTGATTTATTTGTGTGATTAGAACTAAAAAGGTCATTCTCATCATTTTTCACCTCTTTTAATCTCGGTTTCTCTATTAAGGAGAGTAGATTTAATGCCTCTTGAAAAGAGATGTTTCTTTTCCTTGTATTGTGTGAATTAATTTAATTCTCTATGAATAGATTTCACTCAGCATTTCAATGAGCTTAAAAAGGATGTACTACAAGGGAGAGCCAGTGTGTATCTATTTTCTCCAAAAGAATGTCCTGGGGATGAGTTATATGTCCCTGTGGGGCTTCAGGAACACTTCTGTTATTGTTTCTGACAGTGTTTAAAAATATCTCTTAAAGTGTCCGTTTCCTTCCCCCTTTCCTCTCTCCACTGAGTCTGAATTTATAAAGGAAAGGGACACTGTCTTAACTATTTTATATTCTCTGTATGTAGTGAATGACAGCACTTAGCAGTTGCTGAATTATATTTATTGACTAAATGGATGGAATGATTACATTACACAATTGGATTACAAACCAATTTGTACTTTCCTTACACTAACTGTTTTTCTCATTCCAGGAAACTGCTACCTTCCTCAAATCAGGAAGCTAGTATCACATAGAAGTGAAAGGGTAAAGAACAAGCAATGTGCAAAATCTGTCCTATTTTCTGTTCGAGAGATAAGGAGAAAACAGAACTTAAAAAACATATGCAGGGTACCTTGTTTTATCAGTTTTCTATTGCTACTATAACAATACTGACAGTTTAAAGCAACACAAATTTACATTCTTACAATTATTGAGGCCAGAAGTCCAAAACGGGTCTCACTGTGATAAAATCATGCTGTTGACATGGCTGTGTTCCTTCTGGGTTCACTAGGAGAGAAAATGTTCTCTTGCCTTCTCCAGCTTCTCAAGGCCACCCACTCTCCTTTGCTTGTGGTCCTCTTACTACATTTTCAAAGCCAGAAATTTTGGGCTGAATTCTTCCTGTGTTGCCGTATGTCTGGGTTTGCACTTTGCTGCCTCTCTCTTCTACTTTTTTTAAGGGCCCCTGTGATTAGATTGGATTTATGAACTAGGGTACTCTTCCCACCTCAATGTAATCACATCTGCAGAGTCCATTTTGCCATTTAAGGGAACATATTCACATGTTCCAAGGATTAGGACATGGATATCTTCAGGGAGTCTTTATTTTGCCTGCAACATACCCTATTCCAGATTGTTACACAGTGGTTTCTCCACCAAGGAAATAATCTTGAGACACATTCTTCTTTAAAATGCAAGGGAAGAAGGAAGTGTCATTTAGTGAGCACCAGCAATGTAGTAAGAAGTAGTCTGTTACCTTCCCATAAATTATCACAGGAAGTCATTACACACTAAATATATACTGAGCACTTTCCATGTAACCACCTTTCATGTGTAAGGTACGGCACACAACATGTTTACCTAGACAGACAGGGCTCCCCTTCATGCATTTAACATTCTAGTATATTTGATGTTAATGAAAACAAATGAACAAACAAAAATAAACAAGTTAATTGTTATTGAGAAATGTTTTACAAAGGGAATAGACATTCTGATTTATTACAAAGTAACAGGTAAAGTAAGGTAAAGGGTTACTTTAAGTACGATGGGAACATGTGAACAGTTTTGTATTAAGACTGAAAAATGACACTCATTCACAGGAAAATATATTATTACTCTCACTTCATAGTCAAAAAAGTAAGCACTTAATTGAATAATTTGTGTTAGGTCAGAAAGCTACTATAATGACAAAGTTGGAATTTAAGCCCGGATTTTTTGACTAAAAGTAAAATTTATGTTTCATGAAACCTAATTGGCGTTAGGTTGTGGCTACTTTAATGTACAGCAGTAGTTCCAAACCAGGGGCAGGGTAGGGGGATAAGAATTTACATTCCCTCTTCCCTGAGGATATCTGGCAATGTCTGTGGGCATTCCTGATTGTCACAACTTGGGTAGAGGTGTTAATAGCATTTAGTTGGTCAAGGCCAGGGATGCTGTTAAACATTCTACAGACACAGAAGAGTCTCTGCCCCAACAACAAAGAATTATCCACACCAAAATGTCAGTGGTATTGAGGTTGAAATAGTCTGACCTATGTAGATGTGCTGAACAAAGGAAACTAAGAAAACTGGCATATAGTCACTCTAGAATTGTAGAAATGAAATTAGATAATCCATGAAAAGCATATGTAAAGTTAGGTATCTCATGAATGAAAGCAGTGATAACAAGGGCAATGACAATGATGATGATAATGATGATGACGATGAATCGTTATATGCATAGGAAGAAAATTTGACAGTGAAGAGAAGAGCATGATTTGACAGAAGGCTATGCTCACAGACTCTGGGTAGGTCTGATTTCAGCTGACACATATGACTCGGCTGTCAAATTTTATTGCTCCTGGAAAGCCCAAAGACCAATGTCAGCCTAAATTAAATACTTGTCTCATTCTGTGTCCAGAGGCCCCAAAGCTTTTTTTTCTCGGATCACTGACAAACAGACCATCATGGCTGGAGCTATTCTTATTAACAATCTCGACTGGTGTTGTTGAAAAATTTGGTGAAATTTATTGTTAAAGAATAGTCTTTCAAAGTGCAATTGATAAGGAAGATGTTAATATCTAACATTTACATTGTGCTTTACAGTTCTCCTATATATTTATATATATAATCTCATTTGACCCCACTCAATCCTGTAAATTATTTGTATCAGTCCTTTTCTTCACTCTTTCCATATTACGCATGAGAAATCTAAATCTAAATTTATGTGTCTTTTTACTATTTCTTAAGATATTATAGTTGCCGTAAAAATCTGAAATGTCAGACCCTTGACGGCAGGTTTCTTTGTAACTTTTCTAAATTTCTTTTTGGTAGCACAATGATAATAGTCTGCATTTTATTTGAGAACATTTTATCTATAATTATCTGCTGCCTAAATACTATTTTTTAGTAAACTTATATATATATATATATATATATATATATATATATGTAGAAGTATAACACATCCACAGAAAAGAGCAAAAAGCATAAGTAAACAAATAAAAAGATTTTCATAAAGTAACACATAGTTTAACCTTTAACAATCAAGAGAAAGAATACTACTACTCCCCTAGAATCTCATTTGCTCCCTACTAGTCATTGTTCCCAAGGCTTATCATTTTATTGGGAAAATGTTATACACGTTAAAATTCATTGTCTTAACTGCCCAATTCCATGAGATCCAACCATTTTATATACAAGTGTAATGGTATAATCATTATCCAAACAAGATATGGAACATTTCTATCACATCGGAAAGTACCCTCACACTCCTTTTCAGTCCTCGTTCAGGAAATCACTTGTTAATTTATATTATCATAGATTTTTTCTTGCTCTTTTACTTTATATAAATAAAATAAAATAACAATGTATGTTTTGTGTACATGTATGTATGTAAGAGGGTGGCTTCTTTTACTCAACATATTATTTTTTCTCACTTTTTACTTAAATCTCTTCTTTTTAATTGAAGTATAGTTGATTTTGAGTTTCACCAGTTTTGCTGCAAGAGTAATTCATTTGTTCCACTGCCGAAATCCATCGTAGGACATAACACAATTTTTTTTTTTTTATCCAGTCTCCATTGCATGAACATTTGGTTTATTTTCAGTTTTAGACTATTATAAAAAAGGTTGCTATAAATATTCTTGTAATCTTTTAATGATCATATACATTTGTGTATCTTAAATAAATATCTAGAAGTGTAGTTGCTATGCCATAATAGTGGATGTACACCAAAGCTGCTAGGAAAATTTAGCAATAATCATAATCTTTCAGATCTAAAGGAAGTTTAGTGAAGAAGTAAACATAATTACTTTATGGTGTGTCATAAGCAAAGTTGTAATTAAAAAAATAATAGGTTTTTTTTTTTAACTCACAGTAATCCTTATCCCAGATACTGGGAATTTTACAAATGAGGAGTATGGAGTGTTGGGAATGACAGAATACAGACTGTCACTGTTTCTCTTTTATTAAAATATGGATGAAAAATGAACATTTCTTAATTATCTCCTAGGTAACGTAACTATGATAGACATTTCAAAAGCTGATTTAAATAAATCAGAAACAGCTCTATCATTCTATAATATCTCTACAGAGTAAAAGAGATATATAGGGTGTATCAGTTTCCTATTGCTGCAGTAACAAATTACCACAAGCTTACTGACTTAAAAGAACATAAATTTATTATCTTACAGTTCTATAGATCAGAAGTCTGTCACATCCCTGGTTTCCATGCTTTTTTCATCCCATGGTTGCAGTACTTGTCTATTTAATGTCAAAATTGGTCAAGAGTGCCAAGAAATTCTGATGGATCACCTGTTTGCCAAATTTAGGCTTATCTGTCACCATTTTATATGAGGGGTCTTATAGTCTCCTAATGATCAGGGTAAATTACCCCTTCTGAGGAAGGGACTCCTTTCCTTGCTTTTTGGCTTTTGGTATTAGAAGCCTATAGTGACCAACTGGTAGCTAGGGTTCAAAGTTTAAGTAACTAGCTATTTCCCCTAGTAGTAGTCCTTCCCTTCTAAGGACTAGGACCTCTAAACTACACATATTGATAATTTTTGACATATGCATATACCTGTGAATCCAACACCATAAGCAAGATAATAAATACATACATCACCCCAAGAGTTTTTTTTTTAGTCCTTTATGCAAATCAACACCCCCCCCCAACCACCACACCCCATTTCCATGATGCCAGTGAATTGCTTTTTGTCACTATAAAGCTAGCTTGCAATTTTTTGAATTTTAAGTGAATGGACTCTTTCACGAAGATAATATATGGGGTGAAGGAATTATCGTATATCTTGATTATAATGGAGGATACAGAATTCAGGTACTTGTCAAAACTCATAGAAATATATATCTAAAAAGGGTGAATTTTATTGTATGTAAATTATACCTGGAGAAGACTGTTAAAAAAGATTAAATATGTAATGAATTTTAGAAGCATTTCTAATTTAGCTGAAGGTTGTATTGCAAAAAAGTGGTGGATTTGGGGATCCATCTCAGCTAGTCTAACTCCAGAGCTTAGTTTCAAACCATGTTAATTACAATACACACTTATTTTAATGTAATAAAATATTACTTTAATGTGCTAATTTTCAAAATTCACTCATTAAGAATCAGAAATTTCCAGACTTCTAAGATATATATCTTTGTAGCAGTGATGTCCTTTGAAACTCAAATAAAAGAAGTTCATACCTCATAAACATAAGGACTCTGCCAGGGGAATTTCTTGACTCTTTCTTCTTATTCCTCCACTTCACCAAAGACATAAACAACAGCGGTTATAAATAGTAGTTTAAAAAGCCAGAGGTAGAGAATGGACTTGAGGACATGGGGAGGGGGAAGTGTAAGCTGGGACGAAGTGAAAGAGTAGCACTGACATATATACACTACCAAATGTAAAACAGATAGCTAGTGGGAAGCAGCTGCATAGCACAGGGAAATCAGCTCGGTGCTTCGTGACCACCTAGAGGGGTGGGATAGAGAGGGTGGGAGGGAGGAGCAAGAGGAAGGGGATATGGGGATATATGTATACATATAGCTGATTCACTCTGTTATACAGCAGAAGCTAACACAACATGGTAAAGCAACTACACTCCAATAAAGATGTTTAAAAAATTTATGTTTGGATGATTATTCTTCCATGTTACCTTACATCAGAGACTATAATTCAGATAAACAAAAAACACACAATCACAGAATATAGGCACTTAATGGAATTCCAGAGATTATTAATCTAATGCCTCTAGTTGGCATTTAAAAAATCAAAGTCCACAGTTACATCACTTGTATGATGTTACACCGGTACTTAGTTGAGGAAAAGTCAGAACTCGATTCCAAGTTCTCTAGTTCAGACCAGTACTCTCTCTTCACTCGTATATAATAATCTTGGTGCTGGAAATTGTGCTATTCAGAGTACTTGAGAAGAGACAGAATGGTATTTGTAAGTAAACCATAAAGTTAATCTATCTGAAGTGTTCTTATCTATATTAATTTCTATATTTACCTTAAAAGAAATATATCATAGTTGAATTATGAGAAGTTTGGCAGAAGAAGTGGAATATTGAAAGAATTATCAGAGTCAGCCCTGATAAGGGAATTAGAAACTTTGACAGAATCATGCTCATGCTATGGAATATTGGGCAAATCACTTAACTTCATTTCTGCTGTAGAATAAAATTCCATTTATATATCATTGGACAGGGAAAAGATATGAGATTTCATTACTAAACTCGTGTAAAAGGGCAGAAGCATTCATTTATTGTCTCTTTCTGAATGATGAGGCCCCTTCTTATATATTAGTTTCTTATCTGTTTTAGTACCTTGAAGGATGTTGTCATTACATTAGAAGTTTAGATACATTTTATGGCCATTTACTGAATATGCCACGTGCATTAAATCTTATTTTACAAAAAGCAACAATGTTTCCATGTTGTTAAATGATGGTTTTCAAAGTAAGTTTGACATTAGTTATTATAGTTATATTAACTTCCTTTCTCGTACCAGAGTAGGAAGTGAAAAGTGTATGATTTTTGAAATTTTAGAAGACTGAGCTTTACATTAAAATAAAAGAAGTAAATAATAGCATTGGGTAGGGAGACAATTTATTTAAAGTTTAAGTGAACACCTTAATTATATTCTTATTGTTGATGTAACCTTAGTTTATGTTCTCTCATAAATCACAGATTGGTGTTATTTTGAGAAAGCGTCAACTGTACAGTACAAAAATATGAATAATTTTTTGCAATTTAAATTATTTTTCTGTAGAAAAATAGATGAATAGTGACAATTATGGGCTGAATTATATCCATCAAAGAGATATGTTGGAAAAAAAAAGAGAGATATGTTGAAGTCCTAACCCCTCAGAAACTCAGAATGTGATTTTATTTTGAAACAAGATTACTACAGATGTAATTAGTTAAAATAAAGTCATATTGGAGCAGGGTGGGCCCTTAATCCAACAGAATTGTAGTCCTTATAAAAAGAAGAGAAGAGACACAGGGAGAGAGACACATGAGCAGAGAACACTAGGTGACAATGAAAGCAGAGACTGAAGTATGCAAGCCAAGGAGCCAAGGATTGTTGGCAAACCACAAGAGGCTAAGAAAAGACAAGGAAGGATACTCCCCTACAGTTTTCAGAGGGAGCATTGCCCTGCCAACACCTTGATTTTTGGACTTGTAGCCTCCAGAACTGTGAGACAATACATTTCTGTTCTTTTGAGCCAATCAGTTTGTGGTACCTTATTATGGCAGTCCTTGGAAACAAATACCATTTAGTTTGTGCCATTTTTCTTACTCATCAAGACAGATCTAGAGAGTTATATGTAAGAGATAGATGATACTCAATTTTCTAAGTAATCTGAGATTTAGAAAATGTATTTTGCATGCACATAATGCTCATTTAAAAATTTTTTTCCATTTATTATAATGCTTTGGCATCTTGGAGCCTTGTAGACCCAGGGGAAGCCCTGTTCCTCCCAGAGCTAGCTAATTCCTAGAGATAGCACCTTGTCTAAAAGCATGTCTTCGATATGCAAACCAACCAATCCAGAGTCCAAAATGGCCAACCACCTCCTTTTTCAACTACCTCACATATGACAATATTCCTGATACCCCCAAATTCCACCAAATCACCCCAGGGCCAGGTACCAGACAAGGAGTCTGCCCCTAATACCAGAGGCAATGGAAATTATTCAATGTATTCCATCCTAAGCTTACTCGGAATATCTACCCTGCCTTGCCCATTCTTTGCAGAGAAAATCACAGTAAAGGATTGGGGCCTGGCTTTTCCCTTCTCCCTTCTGATCAACCCATGTGCTTCCACAGGTAATTCTACATGCTGTGATGTCCCTCTTTTGCGGGGAACTGTAAGTAATAAGCTATCCTTTCAAGGCAGTTGTCTCTGTCATCTTGCCATTCCTGATTGAATAAAAATCCCAGATACATTTAAATTCATACATTCACTTTACTGCCATAAATGAACCTGTTTGGTATTATATTACATTTCCTTGGGGGGAAAAAAAGGAGAAAATGCTGAATAACAACACATACTTTACCTATACTTACATTTTTGCACAAAATTCTATCAACAAGAAGGGCATATTCTATTATATTGTAAGCATTTCTAGGCTACAAAATAGAACCTTAGTATTTTTTTGTATGAACTTTGCTGTTAACAAATAGTGTGGCCTTGAATAAATCAGTTAAATATCTCTGCCTTCATTTTCCTCTTTTGTCTAACCAGCATAATGACATTTGTCCTCCCTACCTGACAGGATTTCTATGAATAATGTTTTCTCACACATTTACTTAAGTCTACAAATATGGCAGTCAACTTGCTAGGGCACTAGACCAGTTACAAAGATGAATGAGACTTGGCATTCACCATTGAAGAAAATGAAAATTACATGTAAATGTACCTTGGAGAGTTAAAAGAGTTATATAAATTTAAAGTGTCTTTCATCATCACCATTTTTATTAGCTACATATTAAAATTCTGATAGAATTAACTGCATCAATAAAGCCTATAGTATAGGATATAAAACATGAAGGATAAGTATAATTGACCAGCGATTCCATACAGAAATATTTCCCAGGAATACAGAAAGCACTGCGTTAAATCCAAGCAATAAGTGAAGGGAGAAAAATGAGGACATTATGTGCCTAAAAGAATATGTATTTGCAGTGTGTACATGTCAATCCCAAACTCCCTAACTATCCCTTCCCCCCGCCCTTCCCCACTGGTAACCATAGTTTGTTCTCTAAGTCTGTGAGTCTGTTTCTGTTTTGTAAATAAGTTAATTTGTATCATTTGTTTTTAGATTCCACATAAAAAGTTAACAACAAAAAAAAGAATATGTATTGGGAGACAAGGGATTAAAGGCCCCAATATGCAACCTTGAATAGTACACCATACTGCTTGTTTCCAGATCTGATTAGCTCTAGACTAGATAGTGTGTAAGAAGAACCTTTTTCAGAATCTCTCAAATTTATAGCATCTGCATTCTCTGCATAAAAGGATGCCCCCACTCATCACAGTGCAAAGTGAAGTTTTCTTTCTTTGTGTATTCCTATTTTGGTTTTTTCCTAAACAAGGGAATGTTCTCTCCTCTCACACATAAATGGTGGCTATTGCAAAATGATAGTGTGTGTGTGTGTGTGTGTGTGTGTGTGTGTGTGTGTGTGTGTGTATAATTATATGTAGTCACAAAATATGTGCATTAAAACATTAAATATTGTTAAAATAATATTTAGAAATAATTTATAGGTTGTATAAAGCTTATCTGTAATATTAAGTAAAAGAAAAGCTGCAAATTATTTTATGATATTCTCAGGGATATATTATAACCACATAGTAAAAAAGATTTAAATCATTAGTAACAGTGATTTTCTTTTGTGAGATGAAGGCTGATTATTATTTTCCCCAATATACAGAGTTTTCATTCTGAGTTATGACTTTTGCACTGGAAAACATAATATTTGCAAAGTAAATCTATTTATTAAATTGACCTATTCCAAATCATTTTATATAGCAGGGCAATAGCCTTAAAACGTGTCTTAATTTTTTTTTTTTTTTTACTTATTTCCCCCAAATTGTATTTTGTCTTGGGCATTTAAAAATGAACTGGGTAGAATGTACTTTAGGATATTAGGATAAATAGAAAATCCTTTGCTTAGTAAGCTATATTTTAAAAACAGAAGAAAATGTGCAAGGAAAATTATTTAGGCATATCCTTCTTGAAGCCTTAGCTTCATGTAACTGAGCTTTCAGCAGTATATTTAACGTGAATTTTTGAAGCGTCTACAATTTGATTATAGCTAACATGAGTGATATTTGCCCAAATAAAGTTTGACTTGATCCTTCTGGCCCATAATGCTGCAGATTTATTTCTAAGATTTAATCTGTCCTAAATTTTAGGAAACAAAATTAAGTTAATTTTTAGGATCTAGTCACTTGTTTCAAATCTTAATATCAGTTTTCCTGTTTTGGGAGCTATAACTCTATAATTCATTTAAGAAATTATTACACATTTTTATATGCCTTCATTCATAACAATTTTCTTGTCTTAAAATTATTTTCTATGTATAATCTAAAAGCATATACTTTAATTTCAGAATCTGTCTTCAAGTTAACTCATCCTTTTAATATAATTTTTCAGCATTGCAGTATTTTCCATAAATATTTAAAATCTTGAATCCTCTAATATGAAGAATGTTTTCTCTACTTTTAAGAATTAGAGAAGAATCTTAATTACATTTAAGAAACATATAAAAAACCCCAAAATGCATCACAACAAAATGGATCATTAATTGCATATCCCTTTAGACCAAAGTCACTTATTTAATATTACCTTATTGTACGTTAATTTAGTGTAATTTCATTTTAAAAAGTTAAATGAAAATTGGACGTTAGGCATCAATCATATTTCATACTGAAATTTTCCAGTCTCCCTCCCCAGGGGATCAGAAAATGATGTGGGCTGAGAAAGGAGTTCTAATAATATCTTAGGAATTTGGTCAGACAAGGCAGTGATTCACTTTCTGCCAGAGGCAGCTCTAGAATTTCTTTATTGCTTTATTGAGTGGGGATGGAAGAAGGCTTTAGGGCAGCAATGTGGCTGGGGATGCAGCTAGGGTACATGTCTTGAAGATGCAGTCCC
This sequence comes from Balaenoptera acutorostrata, assembly GCF_949987535.1. Lineage (NCBI taxonomy): Eukaryota > Metazoa > Chordata > Mammalia > Artiodactyla > Balaenopteridae > Balaenoptera > Balaenoptera acutorostrata. The sequence continues at coordinate 73,768,741 of NC_080068.1, forward strand.
AAACCACTTCAAATGAGAATAGGATTTTCATGAATTTTTTTAAAAAGGCATAGAGGACTGGTAACTTGGGGGCTTAGAGACACACCTGACCACAAGCCACCTGTTGAGTGTTACCTACTCCTTCCCAGAGTCTTAGAGAATGGATCCTGAGAACAATCAAAAAAGGCTACCTATTTTTTAGTTTAATAGAAATAACAGTCTCATGCTAGATTATCTCTTATGCACAGGGCTAAATAAGAAAAGAAAAACAAAATACTCTGCAAAATTGGCAAGCAACAATGGGAAGGCATAATGCCCTTGACAGAAAGGTAACATATAAAGGTCTCCTTGAGACAGGGTTTGTATGTTTGGTTATAATTTTTCCCCCACCTCGGCAGTGGCATAGTCTTAGGTTATAGAATTATGAGTAAGAGGGCTATGACATCTTATTCATTCATTTATTTATTCAATCAACAACATATTACTGAATGCCTTATGTCCCCTTCCATTCTATATAATGAAAATACCATAAGAACAGTAATGATTCCTCATTGTAACTATTTTGCTGTGGAATTTGGCAGAGAGGAAACTATAAAGAATATATTACCACATAAGTGTTGTGACCAGTTTAAGTACAAGAGGCTCTGGGAACACACAGGGAGACCAAGTCCTAATCCAATCTTGGGAATTATTCATCTTTCTTCTGCTTAAACAACATGTGATTAAAACTAACTTCAAATCTAGATGATTCAAATTATTGTTTTTTAAATATTGTTAATATTCACTGTGATAACTAGTTATGTTGTAGATAATTAGTGTTAGTAAACAAGAACAGGAAATTTTGACCTTAACAAAATGATTTTGGCAAAATAAAGTCTGAAGTCTCACTTACAGACAGTAAGAATTCCTCACCTGCATAAGAATATTTAATGATCCAAGAACCTCAACAAACTGCAAAGAAAAATAAATAAAAATAATTCTACATATAGGTACATCTTTTTCACACTGCTTAAAACCAATAACAGAGAAACTATTGGAAGCAATCAGAGTAAAAAGAGACAATATATAAGCTTTTAATCAGAAATGGTGGAGGCCAAAATACCAAAATAAGACATTTTTAAAGTGCTGAAAAAAAAGCCACCCAGAATTCTATACCCAGTAAAAATATACTGTAAAAGTGATTTTTAAATAAAGACGTTATCACATTATTAGATAAGTGAGATAATTGGTAACCAGCAGAACTTCATTACAAGATACTCTGAAGAAATGATATAAAGTGAAATACCAGATCTAAGAAAGAAAAGAAAGGCACCAGATGTGGTATGTGAAGTGAGTAATTTTTTTTAAAAAAGGTTTTTTAAAAAATAATTCTTTATTCATAAATTTGATACAAGTTCACAACATTTACTATACATTGCCAAATAAATCTGCAATGTAAAATAAAATTAAAAAAAAATGTCACAGGTGCAGCTGTCAATCTGCTAGCCATAAGGATATTAAAGAATTCAATAATGTATTCAAGATTTATCCTTAGGTTTAAGTAACTTTAATACTTTAAAGAATTCTGCCTTTGTCACTTGTTATCTGAGCAACTGGCAATCAGAACTTTATACAAATATAACCAAATGAACAAGAGTGTAAGAGAATCTTTTTCTACTGTCCTCTTAACCAAAATAAAATAAAAATAAATTTAAAACACACAATAACACAGAAGTGCCAAGTCTCTCAGTTGTGGTTTATAAAGTTAAGAACTGGATCTTAAAGCAAATGCATAAGAAATACTTTTGAACTTTGGTTTGTACAGAAACAAATGTGCTTCTATAGTTCTTTTTAAAAGTGCTTAATAAAGTGCTTACTTTAAATCAAACTTGGGTGTTTTTCCTCACATCATTTCTTTAAAAGATAATTAAATTTTAATTAAAAATAATAGCATTATAAAATGAGCATTATTATATGACTATAATAGCAAGAAAAGTATGAGGGGAAATGGAATTATAGTCATGTTAGTGCTAAAAATGTGAAGATATTAGTATAAAGTGGTAAATAAGAAGCGTAATTTCTTAATTGAAGTGAGATGTGGGATAAAATAGTACACTATTAATTCTAAGTGGATTCTAATAAGTTAAAAATGCATCATGTAATACCTGGAGTATTCAAGAAAAAGGATAGACAGAGAGATGATAGATAGATAGATAGATAAATAGATAGAAGATAGATAGATAGATAGGATAGAGATAAAAGGTTAATATAGGGAATTCACTGTAATATTGAAGGAAAAAAATAACCAAAAAGAAGTCAAGAAGGTAGAAACAGTAACAAAAGCCAAACAGTCAAATGAAAAATCAAAGGTAAGATACAATTATAGAATTTACATTACAAATGGACTAAATTCTCCAATAAAAAGGCCAGGAGTATGAGACTACACATAAAAGCAAGTACCTACTATAAGCTTTGTACAAGAGATGCGAAAAAGAAAAATATATATACCAGGCATTTGATAGAAATGGCAAAACAGATTTTACTTGATCTGTTGCAGTACAGGAGAAAGACTTCAGTATAGAACTGAGTTCATCTCTGAATACAGCAAAGATAGCTGAAGATTTACAGCCAGTGAGCAGAGCAAGGGGGTCAGTGGAAGGAAAATTACTAAGAAGTTATATCAAGGGTAGAAAGATTCTTGATAAACTGGCTTAACAGGATTATAGCTAAAGGAAGGCAAAGACTTAGACATCAGTGGAGGATGAGAATTTAATCAAATAGCAAGGGTGAGCAGATTCTTGCTAAAGTGATTTAGCTGGATTCTTTGTTAAAACTGGACTGTGCCAGTTAAGGGCAGGACAGCTGCCAAAGCTGAGGCCTAGTCAAGAAGAGGGCTCAGAGCATACTGGCTAAAGTTTAGTCAAGAAGGGAGTCTTTGTCATTCGTACCTTAAAGTGCAAATGCAAAAATAGGATAAAATTTAAAAATGAAAAGATATAAAATGTAAACAAAAGACACATGGATGTTTATGTTACTATAGCAAAGTGATAAAAAGTAGACTTTGAGAAATAGAAATAATGAAAAATAAATCCATCCATCAGGAAGGCATAATTTGACAAGAGCTTCAAAATTGAGAATAGGAAAAAGAAAAAGAAAACTCATGGTCTGAGATTTTAACATCTATTTCAGAGTAAGTAATAAAACAGGTAGACAAAATCCAGTAAGGCTATAGAACATCTGATCAATACTATCAGCCAGATTGACGGACTTAATGTGCTTTCTACAAATATTATATATAATGAGAGGTGAAGAAATCAATGAAATAAAAAACAGTTATAAAAATGTTATAAGCCAAAGTTTTTTTTTCTGAAAAAAAAAAATAAAGTTGATGCATCCCTACAGATTATAATCAAGAAAAAGGAGGGGAAAAACCCTTATTACCAATATCAGGAATGGAATAGGAATGATCCACTATAGATGCTATGAAAATTAAGAGGTTATAATAAAGTTATAAAAATATGTTCAATAATTTAATTGAAATGGACACTTTTCTTTAAAAAACACAATTAGCAAGCATGATTCAAGAACACATTTCTAAAATAAATAGCCATGTATCTGTAAAAGAAATGGAGTTGTTATTTAAAGGAAAAATTAAAAAATCTTCTCCATGAGGAAAACACATGGCACAGATATTTTCATTGATGAATACTAAAAGAAAATTTAGGGAAAATGTAAGCAAACTTTTATTGAAACTCTTTTACAAAACAGAAGAGGGAACACTCTCCAACTCATTGTGAAGTCAGCATAAGTCTGACACTAAAGTTTGATACACACGACAAAAATAAAATGAAGACCTACATACTTCGAGAACATATATGCAAAATCCTCAACAAAATTTTGTTAAATAAAATCCAGCAATACATAAAATTGATAATATCATGACCTACTGAGTTTCACCCCAGGAATAAAATGTTGGTTAAACATTTGAAAATTAAGCAATGCATTTTAGGGAAATTCAGAGGAGAAAGGATACTCTTTCAAACAAATAATAATGAAAGAATCAGATATCCATAAAAATTAAAGAACCTCAACCCCAGCTTCACACCATAAGCAAAAATCAACTCAGTGGTAAATTCCTTCACTGAGCAAAGAAACACTGAGTAACAATATACTCATGTGTACAACAAAAAGAATAAATCTCACCTTCATTATGCTGATTGAAAAAAGATACAAAAGAGTACAAACTTCATTTATATGAATTTACAACTGCCAAAACTAATCTATAGTGATAGAAATCACATTACTAGTTACCAAGGCCAGAGGGCTGAGTAAGATTGTCTGCAGTGAGGCATGAGGCAACTTTCTGGTTTTGTTTTTGTTTTTTAAATTAACATCGTTATTGGAGTATAATTGCTTTAAAATGGTGTGTTAGTTTCTGCTTTATAACAAAGTGAATCAGCTATACATATACCTATATCCCCATATCTCTTCCCTCTTGTGTCTCCCTCCCACCCTCCCTATCCCACCCCTCTGGGTGGACACAAAGCACCGAGCTGATCTCCCTGTGCTATGCGGCTGCTTCCCACTAGCATCTATTTTACATTTGGTAGTGTATATATGTCTATGCCACTCTCTCACTTTGTCCCAGCTTACCCTTTCCCCTCCCTGTGTCCTCAAGTTCATTCTCTACATCGGCATCTTTATTCCTGTCCTGCCCCTAGGTTCTTCAGAACCTTTTTTTTTTTTTTTAGATTCCATATATATGTGTTAGCATATGGTATTTGTTTTTCTCTTTCTCACTTACTTCACTCTTTATGACAGACTCTAGGTCCATCCACCTCACTACAAATAACTTAATTTCGTTTCTTTTTATGGCTGAGTAATATTCCATTGTATATATGTGCCATGTCTTCTTTATCCATTCATCTGTTGATGGACATTTAGGTTGCTTCCATGTCCTGGCTATTGTAAATAGAGCTGCAATGAACATTGTGGTACATGACTCTTTTGAATTACGGTTTTCTCAGGGTATATGCCCAGTAGTGGGATTGCTAGGTGGTATGGTAGTTCTATTTTTAGTTTTTTAAGGAACCTCCATACTGTTCTCATAGTGGCTGGATCAATTTACATTCCCACCAACAGTGCAAGAAGGTACCCTTTTCTCCACACCCTCTCCAGAATTTACTGTTTATAGATTTTTAAATGATGGCCATTCTGACCGGTGTGAGGTGATACCTCATTGTGGTTTTGATTTGCGTTTCTCTAATGATTAGCGATGTTGAGCATCCTTTCATGTGTTTGCTGGCAATCTGTATATCTTCTTTGGAGAAATGTCTATTTACGTCTTCTGCCCATTTTTGGAAGGGGTTGTTTGTTTTTCTGTTATTGAGCTGCATGAGCTGCTTGTATATTTTGGAGATTAATCCTTTGTCAGTTGCTTCATTTGCAAATATTTTTTTCCCATTCTGAGGGTTGTCTTTTCGTCTTGTTTATGGTTTCCTTTGCTGTGCAAAAGCTTTTAAGGTTAATTAAGTCCCATTTGTTTATTTTTGTTTTTATTTCCATTTCTCTAGGAGGTGGGTCAAAAAGGATCTTGCTGTGATGTATGTCATAGAGTATTCTACCTATGTTTTCCTCTAAGAGTTTTATAGTGTCTGGACTTACATTTAGGTCTTTAATCCATTTTGAGTTTATTTTTGTGTATGGTGTTAGGGAGTGTTCTGATTTCATTCTTTTCCATGTAGCTGTCCAGTTTTCCCAGCACCACTTATTGAAGAGTCTGTCTTTCCTCCATTGTATAATCTTGCCTCCTTTATCAAAGATAAGGTGACCATATGTGAGTGGGTTTGTCTCTGGGCTTTGTATCCTGTTCCAATGATCTATATTTCTGTTTTTGTGCCAGTACCATACTGTCTTGATTACTGTAGCTTTGTAGTATAGTCTGAAGTCAGGGAGCCAGATTCCTCCAGCTCCATTTTTCTTTCCCAAGATTGCTTTGGCTATTTGGGGTTTTTTGTGTTTCCATACAAATTGTGAAATTTTTTGTTCTAGTTCTGTGAAAAATGCCATTGGTAGTTGGATAGGGACTTCATTGAGTTGTAGCTTGCTTTGGGTAATATAGTCATTTTCATAATGTTGATTATTCCAATCCAAGAACATGGTATATCTCTCCATCTGTTTGTATCATCTTTAATTTCTTTCACCAGTGTCATAGTTTTCTGCATACAGGTCTTTTGTCTCCTTAGGTAGGTTTATTCCTAGGTATTTTATTCTTTTCTTTGCAATGGTAAATGGGAGTGTTTCCTTAATTTCTCTTTCAGATTTTTCATCATTAGTGTATAGGAATGCAAGAGATTTCTGTGCATAAATTTTGTATCCTGCTACTTTACCAAATTCATTGATTAGCTCTAGTAGTTCTCCAATAGCATTTTTAGGATTCCCTCTGTATAGTATCATGTCATCTGCAAACAGTGACAGTGTTACTTCTTCTTTTCCGATTTGGATTACTTTTATTTCTTTTTCTTCTCTGATTGCTCAACTTTCTGTTTTTAATATTGATTGAGGTAGTCTTGATACCAGTATACACATTTGTCAAACTTTCCAGCAAAATATATGTAATTTATTATATGTGTATTTATCTCAATAAAATTGATTATAAGAAAAACAGAAAAATCATGTAAAATATTTATGTTCTTTTTATGTAAGAAGTTAAGGTGAACATTTAGCTTGAGTAGAAAATAATAAGTATGTTTTATAACTTTATTATTTATTTTATTTAATTATTGTAAATGTAGTCATACATGCTAAATTTCCCTAGTCATCCTCTAGTCATTAGATTCCCCTTTTTTAATGAAACATAAACGCCTAAGTACAATATTTTTCCCCTGTACTGTTTTTTTTTTTTTTTTTTTTTTGAGGGGCAATGATCTAATGTAGTGTTCTTCATTTTCTACAAGTTAAGCAGCAGAAACCTCTAAGTATCCATAGCTTTCCCCAGTCTGTACAAAGTTGTTGCACTGCTTTCTCTCTGGCCCTAGAAACAAGAAGCCACAGACCAATGGACAGCTAACCAGAGAACATCAGTAAAAGCAATCATAAGAGAGAAGGAATTTTTTTTCTTCTCTCTTGTTTCCTATGACAAAACATTAAAAGAGAGAGAAAAAGAGAGAATATTTTGGGTCAAACAGCTAGCTTCAATTGTTTGAAGGGCTGACATGAAAATGTAGCTACAGAAGGCATAACCCATGGTAAGATCACACTCAAAATACGGAAGAACTTTCTAACAAAGATGTTAAAAAATATACATAGTTACCACTTAATGGCCTTTGCATTACCAAAAATGTCCAATTATTTAGAAGTTGCATTAAAGAAAAACCATCTAACCTAAAAGAAAGGCAATGGACATCAGATTCAAATAATATTGGACTCAGTGGCTCAGTGATCACCACCCAGGTCATCTTGGAGAAGTTATTTACTTCTTTGTCCCTCATCCTCTCATATATAAAATCGGATAATATCATCTTGGATTATACATAATACATGTGAATAATTTGGGCTTTATTGTTATACTTTATAACAATGTATAGGTGTAGATTTTGACAAAATTAGCTGAGAGGCCAATCAAAATACATAACATTGTTAAAACATAATTGTTTTTCTACATCATCATAATAATTTTATCCCTGTATTAGAGTTCACTATAGAAATAGAGCTAATAGGACATGTGTACGTGTGTGTGTTTGTGTGTATTCATAGAGGCGGAGAGATGAGACAGACAGGGAGAGAGACAGAGACAGAGGGAAAGAATATGAAGGAAGATAAATGATGAGTAAATTATGGGCAGAGAAAGTCCCACATGGAAGCTCTGTGTCTGTGAACACAATGACCATGTCACTGTCAGCTAAGGAGAGGATAAGACAATCAGACATCACACAAAGAAAAGTGTCATGGAGAAGAATAACTGCCAAATGATCCACTAATTAAAGCTTTTGGCTGCTTGCAAATGCAGGAGAGGAGAGCACGCAATGGCTTTTCTATTGAGCTTCATTTGTTATAGAATTTGATGAAGATGTCCTTTGTCCTTGAATCATGAGTCTACAAGGTAAGCTATTTCATACACCTTTCAGCTCTGCTTTATTTCTAAAAAGTTAAAGAAAAATGTTTTAAAGTTCAAATTGAAGAATGAATATATAGTTAAGCATAATATTAGAGAAATGTAGTTTAACTTTATTCATTGAATGCAGGTATTGTTGTGTCTTCTCTGAACCTGCCAGCCATTGTGCTACGTGAATAAGATACAGTTTCTGACCTGGAAGAGTTCACAGTACAGACATGATGATAGATACATAAAAGACTGTATAGCAATTAATACTTTGTAACATTAATCACTGAACTTTTCTTTCTCATTTTTCATCTAGTTGGCTCTTTTCCAATTATTCATAGTTATCCATTATTCCTTGAAGAAAATTAACATTTTGATAGGGGATCCTAAAAAGAACAAGGCCAATATTCAGTTTTAATTTGTTTGTATTTTATTTCCAGTATTGACTTTTCAGGACAGTAATGTCTGAGTGAATCAGGGCTATGACAAGAATGCATAGAGAAGAGAATGTATAATACTGCACCATGTTCCCTGAGAAATAAACATGCATCATCTGGGCTGAAAGAGAGGGGAGAAAATATCTCAAGAGGAAGTGAACTGGGGATGCTGGAGATAGAGTCCCTAGGGAAGGGAGATGACCAAGCAGTCTGGGGCCAAAATCAAGAAGCCTGGTAGAAGTTGAGCTAACACCTGTGCACCATTTACATGAGCACCAGGCTTGTAAATAAGTCAGGTCAACTCATTCTATCGAATGAACAAAAAGCAAATGTAATAGTAATGCCAGTCTAGTTAAACTCCTCCATTCAATCAGTCTTTCCAACCAAACTTCTGGAAAACAAGTAAACTACAGCAGAATTCCCTGACACTCAAAGAGCCAGTAGAGGATAAGAGCATGTGTCTAATCCAACATGTGTACTTGGGTGAGTTATAACTTGGGACAGTTATTAAAATATATCTAGTTATAATTATACAATTTATTTATGTGTTAAAATAAGGTTAAGGACCAAAGACTGTGAATGGAGGAATAAAAAAAGGCAAAAAAGGGGGCTTCCCTGGTGGCGCAGTGGTTGAGAGTCTGCCTGCCAATGCAGGGGACGCGGGTTCGAGCCCTGGTCTGGGAGGATCCCACGTGCCGCGGAGCGACTGGGCCCGCGAGCCACAACTGCTGAGCCTGCGCGTCTGGAGCCTGTGCCCCGCAGCGGGAGGGGCCGCGATAGTGAGAGGCCCGCGCACCGCGATGAAGAGCGGTCCCTGCACCGTGATGAAGAGTGGCCCCCACTTGCCGTAACTAGAGAAAGCCCTCGCACGAACCGAAGACCCAACACAGCCAAAAAAAAAAAAAAAAAAAAGGCAAAAAAAATGTTTAGAGAAATAGAAAATCTTCATTAGAGACGTTGAAACATCATGAGATCTTGCAAAATGAGTAGTGTTTATTGGGAAAAGAGTCAGCAAGGGATGAATGAAGGGTCAGAACATTCTGAAAGAACATGAAAAAGTGAATTTCATGTTCAGAGAAGAGTGAACTTCAAAGCTTGATGTGTTTGTGGGTATTATGGAAACATTTATGGTGTCTCTATCCCATCACCCCAAGTTATTTAATGCAATAGAATGCTTTATTAAAGCAGAATACCTGAATAAATTTCACATAGGTGAAGAGAGAGAGAAGTACTGGGAAATGTTATGACAGAAAAGCTTTTTAGTATTCCTTACCACATTGAAGAGTAGTGAAGAGAATCATCATGGAAAGAGATGTTAAGCTAGCATTATTTTCTTTTAGGCTGTGTAGTTCATTTGCAACCAGTCACAGAAAAAAAAAAAAAAAAAGATAATTTTGACCAAACAGCCAGCCACCAATTTTAAGTATCAATATTTAAAGACAGAAGAATTGATAAGATCCAAATGAGGTTGACAAGGTAAAGTGTATCATAAGCCACAATCAAGTAGCACAAACATGTGTCATTTCATCATAAATATATATATATGTATATATATATATGGCTCTCTATATATACCTATGAGATATATATATATATATATATATATATATATATATATATATATAATGAGCTCAAACTTCACTAATTTGTTATGAGATTTTTTAAAATAAAATAAATAAATAACACATCCCTCTCCTTATCAACATAATCAAATAGTACAAAGTACATAGAATGAAACTTAATCTCCTTCCATCACATTATTGCCTTAGTTCCACTAGGTATTTAGTAAGTTTCTGCTATAGGTTACACAGGATTAAAAGTTGAAAAGAAATAGTCCCTGTCCTCAAGAATGCAATGTCTCTAGTATAAGTGTGTTTCATGTTTGGTAATTGCAATCATTGTTGCTTTTGTTGTGGTCATCCATGTACAATGCTTGGTGTCAGTCTATCTATCTCTTGTAAAAATAAAATACAGTGTGTGTGTGTGGAAAAAAAAAAAAAAAGAATGCAATGTCTCTTTTGAGAAAAGAAGAAAGAATAAAGGGATTATATTTTAGATGGCATGAGAGAAAAAGGAAATGGTTATTTAATGGAGCTCTTAAAAATATATACAATTTGATAAGTGGCATTCAATTGCTGGAATAAACATGTGCAATCAGATAACGATTATTATTTTAAATAATAAGGATATATAGATAATACATCTCAGCTTGTGTTCATCTACTTGGGCTGCTATACCAAAATACCATAGACTGGGTAGCTTAAACAACAGACATTTACTTCTCACAGTTCTGGAAGCTAAGATCAACATCTGGAAATCCAAGATCAAGGTGCCCTCGGATGGGTACCTGGTAAAGGCCCTCTTTTTGGTTTGCAGACAGCCACCTTCTCTCTGTGTCTTCAGTGGAAGAGACAGAGAGAGAACAATCTTTCTCTCTTCTTATAAAGCCACTAATGCCATCATGAGGACTCTACCCTCATAATCTCATCTGAGTTTAATTACCTCCCAAAAGCCCCATGTCTAAATATAGTTATACTGGGAGTTAGGGTTTCACTATACGAATTTTGTCAGGGACATAGCACAGTTCTCAACAAAAACATCAGAAATGGAGTATGTATATGCCTTTCTTCAGAAAATGAAGAAATGGAGATGGAACCTCTTGTAACAACTCTGTACATCATAATGTTCTTGTGAGGATTAAATCAAATCAGATAAAAAGTGTAAAGCTCTTAACACAAGCCTAGCTGTCAAAATGGTTTGACCTTCATATTATTGGCTGCCAAGCAGTGAGCCAAGCATTTTTGATACATTACAGAGATTTTTTCAAAATAACTGCAAAGTGAGAGTAATCCTCCTTTCACAGTGAAGAAACTGAGACTCAGAGAAGTAAATATTTCTCCAAAATAATACAGCTTTTCAGGGCTGGAGTTAGGATTAGCACCATTGTCTGTCTGATTCCAAAGCCCAGTTTTATATATTAAGCCAAGATACCTCTTCTTTCTGTAGCTATTGGTGATTTATATTTACAGTCATATACCTAATATTTTTACAATTTTAAAAATGATTGGAAAGAGGGAATACAATGGAACATAGCACAAAATGTGCCACTTTCAAAAAGTGATGATTCATGGTGTACACCAATTGTTGGTGATTTTCAAGATTACCATGTGGCTATAGCAGGATGTGGGAATGGAAACATGAACTCTGTGATTTTGTGGGTAACTGTTATCTTGTAGGGGATACAATATTATTTGCTATTAGAAAAACAAACTGTCAGATTTAACGACCAAGAAAAGTGACCCATTTTCCTAGAGAATATGGCAGCCCTAACAAAAATGTACATGGATGTGCAACCGTATGATTAAGTGTAGTGGAAAAGTGGGTTAAAGTTTATGGTACTGAAGACAGCTGAATTGGTGATAATTAAGGAAGCAAAAACTGTAAAGAATACTTGGACCTAAGTAAGTTTTTATTATGCCTTGTCTACTAAAGTAAATTGTAAGACAAATGATACATTCTGGATGAGTTAGGTCTTATTGAAAATTTCCTAAGAATCTAAGAATGAAGATAGTTTTATTTTCACCATAGAAGGTAATAGTGTCGTTAAGAAAGCAGACTTTGGAGTCAAACATCATACTTGTTGTATAATACTGTTAACATTTCTTAGTCACTCTTTGCTTTAGTTTATCTGTTTGTTTTTAATAAAATTAGGATAATAATAGTACTTACTCTTCGGTCTGTTTTATTGATTAAATGAGATAAAAATGTAATGTGCAGAGTGCTGAGCTTTGTACATATTTACTACCACATGAAACACAGCTTTTTTACCTGCTTCATTGTGTCAGTGGCTTCCTTGACTCTTTAAACAAGTATTCGAAAAACATATTGCATTTTGGTTGAGAGACTTCTTCAAATCCATTCTTATTCTTAGTCACAAAGCTAAGCTTCCAGATTGTCTTAGACTCACCGAGCAAGATACTTGATCATTTTGGGGGCACCAGTCCCCTTTGAGAATCTAATGAAAGCTTCATCTGTTGAGCTTGCCAGGTAGGGAAGTGGTCAGTTAGGACAATGAGCTAAACTGAAAGTAGCAATCAAGACTTTATTCATTTATTTCTTTTTATGGCTGGGTAATATTCCATTGTGTATATTGTGACAGTATATGCAGGAGGCAGAAAAGAAAAGCACCAGCTCCCGAGTGTTTCATTTCCACCCACAAAATGGTAATGGGAGAGGGTCAGGTGACTTGCAGCAGAGACTGGAGTAATCTTCTCACTGCTGAGGGGGACTGAACAAAGATGCCTGAGAAGTCTCCTTATGGACCTGAGGAGCCAGAGGATGGAGAGGGGGAAGGACTAGTATTAGAAAAGCAGAGTCGGAGTGGAGAAAAGTGTCTTGCCAAGGCCCCCTAAGAAAAAGACCTCAGAATGAAGGTGCCTGGGCTAGAAATGCAAATATACTTATGAGCTTGGCTGGTCTTGGCAGCTCGAGTCTTTGACTGAAACTCCCTCCAGAGACTGTAATGTCCTGGCTATGAGCCCAGTTTAGTGTGTGGATGGCCACTTTCCCTCATGAGGCCTGCTAGGCAATGCCACATAGTTGCTTGTGGTCAGGCCTGAACAATCACGCAGAGGATACTGGCCAGGAGCCAGACTGTCAATATCTACAAACATTTAGTATATACTATGTTCTGTTGCACTGTATTTACTGTAAATAAACAGAATATCAGAACAACTTTTACAATGAGTTATATCTTTTCCACCCATGAAAAATTTAATGATCACTTTATGAAAAAAAGTTCAAACCAAAATAAAAAATCAATTTTCCTTCTGAACAAAAATACATTTAAATGAGAAAGATGCAGTTTAGTGTGTAAAATATCGACATTTTGCCGTGGTCATTCTGATGCCAATATCTATGTCATCCTTGGCAATAACATGAAAGTAGATTTTATTTTTACATGTTGAAATTCTATATACACAAAGAGCCATGCTTTTTGAACACTTACTATGTACCTGATACTGTCTATATTTTTTTCTGTGTAATTAGTATTCAATAAGGTTGAATCAGAAAATAACTTTTTCCCACTCTGCCTCAAATATCTTCAGACCTACTCAGTGTACTATTTAATTTCTGACATTTGGTTATAAAAGTAATTATAATTTTTTTTTTTTTTTTTACTTTTAGGTAGTAAAATGGAAATGTCCAGACCAGTTTAATCATGTCAACACTCAACTTCATTTAACATTAAAGTTTGTCCCTTCTGACAGTCTGAAATTCCTTTGAGGAAGGGGACTGTGGTTGACTTCTCACTTATCCTTAGTTATCTCCTACTCCTTCCCCCTTCCAAAACAGCATCTTATACATCCAGGATTGGAATTAAGGATACAGAAAAGAGGTAAATGAAAGAAAACTCTTAATTAATTAGCACAAAATAATCTGGCTCAGATTTCCTCTAGGCATGGCAGAGTCTCAATGTTGATCTATCTGCTTTTTTTCAGTTGGGAGTTTTTATGGTTTGCTCAAAGGGAGCCTCCTTAGGTGACTCTGCTTATCAAGGGAGCTTTCTTGACAGGTCAGTGCCTCTTCTCTGGCTGCCCATTTACCCCTCCCCCACTCCCACCCCCATATGCAAATACGTATAATGACCTAACACCAGCAACTTATTGCAGAGGTCCCCTTATGCAAGGCATACTTGTGGTTGCATTTAATTTCAAAAGGCCCCAGTGTGGCTCATGTGACGCACAGAGTATACAAGTGAAAGGCACCTTTCATCAACAGAAAGCAGCACACTTAGCTCCCAGAAGAGCCATTCCTCTTCACCTTTCCACCAAAACTGCAGCTCTTAGACTTTATATTTCTCAGACATGGTGCAAACTCAAAATATGTTACAGGACACATAACAAGCTCACTAAGTGGTTGTCATGAATTCCATTTTTGTACTGACTTAACTCGAGGAGAAAGTGCCCCTTTTCACTCCCCTATGCTTGAGATAAGCAGCAGATCACAGTCCAACCAACAACCAACCCTTTCCAAAGACATTCTTCTCTTTTTAATTACAGGCTTCTTAAATCCTCAACGTGAGCTAGTAACGGAAGGGCTTGCCCCCATAGGTGGGCTATCTCATCACTCTGGAATATGTAGAATACAGGCAATATGTGCTCTTTACTCAGGCTTTATTGTTTCAGCAGAAAATGAGGGAGAGAAGAGAAAAGTTTACCTTTAGTTGTACATATATAAGCAAACAACAGATAAGGCTCCACTGTTTTCTGACCCCAGTGATAAAATGCTTATTTAAAAATCTCTAGTCTTTCCCAAGATGCTTTAAATTGAATTTTAGTTGTATCACTTATTATTTTTATCTTCAAATAAACAAACAAAATCATTTTTGGTAAGATCTGTGTCATTCCGTAAGGAAGGAAAAGAAAAATCTAAGGTACTTTGGGCAGAATTAACCTTTAAAGGAATTTTGCAGATTTTGAGCTCACCTTCAGATATCTACCTGCATAAAAATTATAAGACTGAGTGACTCTCAATTATAGCTTGTAGCAGTATTCCTTGCAGTATGGGAGAATCTGCATAATTATCTGTCTCCAAATTACTTCCTTTTGAGAATTCAGAGTATTTCAGTAGCATACATGTCATTGCTAGTACGGCTGTATATATACAGGTGTTCATTATTAATATGGTTAAAACTGTTTGCCTAAAGCTTACCATACCATTCCCATCAATCTGTTACACTAATTGGCCTTCCTTTTTCTCTCCCTTGAAAAAAAAAAAAGGGAAACTTTGAAATCCAACCTGTTTTTTTTTGTGTGTGATTAGTCCCTAGAAATTCTGTTGTGTAAAAAGCAACTTTATTGCCTATCTTTATTTCATGGGGAGTGGGGGTGGGGAGAACCTCTCAAAGGAAAAAAAGAAAAAAGATTCCAGCTCCGGTTCTCATTTAATTAACATCTGTGATGGCAGTAGCTCAGATAACTTATAAACCTATTGGAGAGTCTCTGATCAATATTTATGGATGTGTATTATAGAAAGTCTTGTTGAATTCTAGATCTCCAAATTAGATGTGCTACCAAACATTACAGATGGTCCATTTGAATGCAAAGTCCACAGCTTTTCTTCCCAGGGGAGGTTTAGTTCTATTAGTTAATTACTGGTGTTTAAAAAACTCAGCAGCTTTAAACAACAAACATTTATTAATTTCAAGTTTCTGCGAATCAGAAATTCAGGAGTGGTTTAGCAATATAGTTCTTGCTCAGGATCTCACAAAAGGTTGCAATTGGGATATCATCAGAGCTAGTGTCATCTGAAGGCTTGACTGGGGCTGTAGGGTGTGCTACCAAGATATCACTTGTGTAACTATTGGCATAAGGACTCAGGTGAACTCTGGCTCTTGGCAGGAGGTCTTAGATTTAAGAGAGCAAGATGAAAACAACAGTGTCTTTTATGACCAAAGCTCAGAAGTCACACTCCATCATTTATACAATATCCTAGTGATTACAAATGTCAGCCCTATTTAATGTGAGGAGGGGTCACACACAGGGTTTAAAACCAAGAGGCAGGGATGATTGAGGGCCATGTTGAAACCTGACCACTACAGTCTGCTCTCATACCCTCAAAGAGATTCATGCTCTTCCCCACATGCAAGATTAATTTATCTACTCTCATAGACCACAGACATGCTATCCCATTACAGAATCAGATCAAAGTTTAAAATCTCCTCAGGTTTAGGGGCAAATATAGCTCCTCAGGTTTTGTTCTTTAAGTGTAGCTCCCAGATATATTTCTTTCAATCTGGAAATCTATGAACTAAAGAGACAAGTTGTCTACCTCTCCCCAAAAACTACAGTGATGGAAGAGGTCACAGGTATAAAATATTTAGGGGACAAGTTGTCAAGGGAATGCTGGGGCAAATCCAAATTAAAAGACAAATTATTGCATTTTATGTCTCCTACCACAAAGAAGGAAGCTCAATTCCTGGTGGGCCTCTGTGAATTCTGGAGACAGTATATTACACGTTTAGGAAAAATGTTCTGGCCTATATCGTGGTGTTACAAAGGGCTAACAGCTGTGTGTGAAGCCTAGAGCAGGAATTAGCTCTGCAGCACGTCCAGGCTGCAATGTAAGCAACACTGCCCCTTGGACCATTGAATCTGGAAGACCCTTTGGTTTTGGTACTATCAATGGTGAGAAAAGATATTATATGGACTGTGAGACAAGATCCACGGGAGAATCATAACCCAGAATATTGGAATTCTGAAGGAAGTCCATTACATCTGCTTCAGAAAGTTCAATGCTTTTGAAAGACAACCCCTGACATGCTAATTGTTCCTGATAGAGATAGCATGGCTGACCATGGGACACCTAATGACTATACATCCAAAACCCCTCATCATGAAATGAGTCTTATTGGTCTTACAGAATCATAAGGTAAGACACACAGCGTTTTAAGTTACATCTGGCTTTTAACATAAGTATGGACAGAGGGTGCAAACACTTAAGCAGTGAGGTAGCCAGCTCCAAGATAGTCCCGGTGATCCCCACATCTTGTATTTCAAACTTTGTGTGATCCCTTCCCACATTGCATCAGGGTGGGTCTGTGTGACCAACAGGATTTTGCATAAATGATGTTATGTCATTTTCAAGATAAGGTTATAAAAGGCACAGGGGCAACTGTTTCTGTTACATGCATTCTCTGTTTCTCTCTTAGATCACTAGCTCTGAGGGATCTAGCTGCCATGTTGCTATCGGCCCTATGGAAAGGTTCACATGATGAGTAACTGAAACCTCTTGCCAACATTCAAGTGAGTGAGATTAGAATGAATTCTTCAGTCCCAGTCAAGTCTTCAGACACTGTAGCCCCAGACAATAGCTCTGTTACAACCTTGTGAGCCACCCTAAGCCATACATATTCAGCCAAACTCCTCTTCATGTGAGATGTGAACACAGGTTGAAAATGCTTAAATTAGTGAAATACTGGTTGAATAAGAAGACACATTTCTAAACGTTATCTCTCCATACCAAACTCTGCCTGTGAGCTATGTATGCATATGTCTAGTCCTGTTGTTTATAACTCACTCTTTTTTTCCATGCAGGCTACTTACATTGGAAAATATTTGTGCTCTCATCTTGGAAAATAACATGTCACTGCTGATTAATTAATAATGACAAAATCAAATGTGACTTTTTAGTCTAATTTTGTAGGATTCTGACTGATCATTCTTTTGCCAACTATTCCTGGGGGTTATTTATCTCCACAGCATAGTGAGTGATACATTAATTCAAGACACTGTAACATAAATATCTCCAAATTTTCCCATTTCAGCTTTTTCTCTTTAATTATCAAGTTTAGATATAGCTAGAACTTCTATCCTAGGTTCAGTAAACAATCCAGCATATTCCCCTTGATTTAGGATGATTCCTGAGGGATATTTTTTTCCTTGACATCTCTTACTTTAAACCCCTTGCTCTGCCTGAGGGATTTTAAGTAGCAGATTTTTAAAAAGGTTTCATAATCCTTCTTCACCACATATTATTTTCCAATGCAGCTTTTGTGTTTCTTCAATCAGTGATTGTCTCTCATTCAGTCACACTTCTGGTTATGTCACTCATTACTCACTCATTTTTACTGATTAATTTCACAAGTAATTATTGAAACTTGATTATGTTAGCCACTATGCAAAGCACTTGGAATACAGAGGTGAGACAGAAAGCAAAGTCTCCTTTAATCATGAAATTAAAATCTAGCTCTCTAAGATAAACAATGTAGGTGGAGGTTTGCCAGAATTAAACTTTGGCCTTCTTAAATATATTTGAATATTGTATAACATAGCTTGGTGGTAATGTGGCTATGGAAACTTAATTATTCTGACATCTTGCCATAAAAAGGTAATTATCTCGACTAATTTGAGCTCATCACTCTAACACAAACAATTGGATCTATCAGTTCAGGGCAATAATTTTAAATGTATTAAATAATACTCATGAGAAAAAAAAAAAGACTTGACATGTTAGCTATTAATCCAGAGATCCACATGAGCTTGGGAAATACATTGCCATATATTTTAATTTTATTTCTAAATAAACATTGAGTCAGTGGTCTTGCCATGTGTTGGACATGCCTGCTTATTTCTTTAGGGAAATAGTCATCTGTTCAATGGAGTTTTTGTATTCAACTTCTAAGTTAAAGATTTATTCCTTCTCAGTCTACATCTAGAATTTATTCATCTATCAAGCTGTTAGTGAGAGTGTACACAGGGGATAATGACATAAATTATCACTTATATATTGTCTTTTTGTCACCTCGAGGCATACATATATATACATAGAGAGATATATATCACATATACAACTTGATTTATATGATCATCACCATAAAAGAAGTGGATTTAACCACATTTAAAACTCTGAAAGGAAGTTTGTTTTATTTCACCACTTTGAACATAAATTTTATATCACACACATCTCTAGTCTTATTTTTTAGCAATTAAATATTCACAAGTAACATAGTAAGTTAAAGCTGGATTACTACACTCAAATTTTAGTAACCAATCATTAATTCACTGTGATGTTTATTTCCATTTTGCTTTTTATCAATTGTTGTGTTTACTTGGTAAGTATTATTTAAGGTTCATATGAAAAGAATCTGAATATTTTATTTGTTTCAACCGAAACACAACCAGATGTGCAGGCGTAGAGATAACAAGGGGCATAACAAATTTCATAGAATGTAGCAGATGGCTGTTTGAACCATCTCGATTTTATGCTCTGAGAAACACATAAGATGAGAAATCTACTAAACCAAGCGGAAGGTCTAAAAACATAAACAATGGTGAATGTTTTCAGAAAATGTTATTTACTAGTGTTTTGTATTTATTTAAACCATCTAATTCTTTCTCAGAACTACCTAGGTTGGTCATAGCTAACTCCATAAAGGTTTTAAAATGGCAATTATTCTCCATCTAAAATTTAATGAATATTTTAAATGGTAATTATTTAGGGTTTATATTTGGTAGTGCTTTAAGACTTAAATTGGATGTCAGTTAACATTTCATTTGACTCTATGATTCCTGTGGAATAAGTACAAAAGAGCATTCGTGATTATTATAAAGGAATTTAGTTTAAAAGTCATTTTTACTGACTATTTAAGACAAGATATAGGAGTACTCAGTAAATTTGATACTTACCATTAAAATACACATAGTAATACACATAAAGAAATAAATAATCCCCAATACTTTTTAGTAATAAAGATAGAAAATCATGTGATAAAAATATCTATTTATCCTATAATTTGAAATATATTTATTCCACACATGGTATGTGCCAGACATTGTGCTAAGTCCTTGAGGTAAAATGATGTAGAAAAGAAAATGGACCTCTGCTCTAATAATTTTATGGATTACTGTGGGGAGAAAAGCATCAATCGTATAATTGCACTTATGAATAGTTAAGTATATACTAAAGTAAGTGCTTTATATGAAAGCACTTACATGGTATGTGCTTTACCTAGATTTTGGAATTTAGAAAAGGTTTCTTTAAAGTATGCGATGCTTATGTTGATATGTTATAGATGTGTGGGGATTAATTAGCAGGCACACAAACCCTACTGTGAAGGCCAGGCGATTTGAAGAGCCAGGGTGACATCTAACCACAAGGTGAAGAATTGTATAAGATTAGCTAAAAGAGTAAAACAGTCCAGAGAATGCAGCTGAAAAGATTAAAAGTAATGTGTAGCCACTGGAGGATTTTAAAAAGAATGGTAGTGGAGTAGGGCATGCTTTGAATTAATTTTTCTGTTTTTTAAGTTTCATTGTGATATAATTCATATACAATAAAATGAACACTTTTCAGGTATAGAGATCTATGAATTTTCATCACTGCCTACAGTCATGTAAAAAGTTGTCCAGTATGCTTGCTGGAAATCCCAGTCTCTTCTCTTCTCTAGCATATGGATTTCTAGTCTGAAAAACTACTCAGATCTGGAAACTGGGCAAAGAATATGACTTTTTAACTGGGGACAATTGCCCTTAGTCTCCTAGTCATTTATCCTTGATTTTCTCTGATGGTAGAAGCTAAGTAGTACCTTTATTGGCTGTCCTGTGTGATACCACTGTGTATTAACAATCACTGTGGGTCAGTTTTCCTTGGATGTCATTCTGATCCTGTGACTCATGAATATTGTGTCCACTTTGTTCTTGGCAGTTGAGTGCCACCACCTGTTATCTGTTGTTCTCTGTTTTTCAGGGTCCTATCATCTCTACTGTTACTCTTACTTGCAGTAAGCTTAGTCATGTAACAGCTTCTCTTTCCTTCAGCTCTGAACTCAAAACAGCATTTCATCACTGACTGTTTTAATAAATGTTGATATTTCTCTCACCAGCCCATTCTTTATGGCCATGGTAAATAATGTAATCTCTAAGTCTTACTGTGGAACATAATCTATTGGGTCTTTTGGCCTTATATTATGTACATATTCCAGCACGCCTACTTCCATGCACCTTTGACCTCTTCCTCCACTGTCTGCCTCAGCAGTGCTGGCATTTCAGCTTTGCTCAACAGTGTCGTTTCTCTTTTCAGGTTTTAGGAGCCACTTTGGTAGCTAGTTTGGAACTTCTTCTGAGGTCCTTACCATAGTGTTAAAATGTATCTCAACTGAGTGCTCCCAAATCAATAAACTCTTCCCTAGCCAAACTTAGGTTCTGTCCTTTTTTCAAGAATATTTGGAATCTCTTCACACATATACTTTCCCAGTTCCTTAGACTATATTCTGGCCAAGTCTTCAGCTCTTTTGCAGTGTGATCTCTTTTTCCTTCTTATCAAGTTCAGCATGATATTGGCTGAGTTATGCTGTGAATTAAATAACCTGTTTACAGGCTAGTGTCTGGGAGGGGAGTGATGGACATATCCTGAGAAGTGCACATGTATGCAGGTGAGAGGACTCTGCACTGTCTTCAAGAAAATTGGGAGTGCTAGCTCCTAATAGGAAGAAGTGGGCTACTGCAGCAGGGTCAAAGGGTTAAAAGTGATCTGAGAGAGTTACAAAGTTTAACAGATGTCCCATCCCAACTGTCAGCGTCCCATTTTTTTTCCCAAAACTGAGCTTTCACCCAAAGAGAGAAACTACTTCATCTGCATGTTTAACCTTCTATCGTATTCTACACTATTAAGTCCTGGGACTAGTCCTCAGCTCTCCCCTCCCATTGTAAGAGGTAAGAGCCTCTTTTAAATTGCTAGGAAGGTCCTCTGGCCTTTACACTTGGCTTTCAGTAGTCTGTGAGTTGCCTGTAGC
Source organism: Balaenoptera acutorostrata (assembly GCF_949987535.1). Classification (NCBI taxonomy): domain Eukaryota; kingdom Metazoa; phylum Chordata; class Mammalia; order Artiodactyla; family Balaenopteridae; genus Balaenoptera; species Balaenoptera acutorostrata. Next base: position 73,790,531 of record NC_080068.1, read on the forward strand.
TTTTTTTTTTTTTTTTTTTTTTTTTTAATTTTCAAACATCTTTATTGAAGTATAATTGCCTTACAATAGTGTGTTAGCATCTGCTTTATAACAAAGTGAATCTGTTATACATATACAATATGTTCCCATTACTCTTCCCTCTTGCATCTCCCTCCCTCCCACCCTCCCCATCCCACCCCTCTAGGTGGTCACAAAGCACCGAGCTGATCTCCCTGTGCTATGCCGCTGCTTCCCACTAGCTATCTATTTTACATTTTGTAGTGTAAATATGTCCATGACACTCTCTTACCCTGTCACATCTCACCCCACCCGCTCCCCATATCCTCAAGTCCATTCTCTAGTAGGTCTGTGTCTTTATTCCCGTCTTGCCACTAGGTTCTTCATGGCCTTTTTTTTTTTTTTCCCTTAGATTCCATATATATGTGTTAGCATACTGTATTTGTTTTTCTCTTTCTGACTTACTTCACTCTGTATGACAGACTCTAACTCCATCCACCTCATTACAAATACCTCCATTTCATTTCTTTTTATGGCTGAGTAATATTCCATTGTATATATGTGCCACATCTTCTTTATCCATTCATCTGTCGATGGACATTTAGGTTGCTTCCATGTCCTGGCTATTGTAAATAGAGCTGCAATGAACATTTTGGTACATGACTCTTTTTGACCTATGGTTTTCTCAGGGTATATGCCCAGTAGTGGGATTGCTGGGTCGTATGGTAGTTCTATTTGTAGTTTTTTAAGGAACCTCCATACTGTTCTCCATAGTGGCTGTATCAATTTACATTCCCACCAACAGTGCAAGAGTGTTCCCTTTCCTCCACACCCTCTCCAGCATTTATTGTTTCTAGATTTTTTGATGATGGCCATTCTGACCGGTGTGAGATGATATCTCATTGTAGTTTTGATTTGCATTTCTCTAATGATTAATGATGTTGAGCATTCTTTCATGTGTCTGTAGGCCATCTGTATATCTTCTTTGGAGAAATGTCTATTTAGATCTTCTGCCCATTTTTGGATTGGGTTGTTCATTTTTTTGTTATTGAGCTGCATGAGCTGCTTGTAAATCTTGGAGATTAATCCTTTGTCAGTTGCTTCATTTGCAAATATTTTCTCCCATTCTGAGGGTTGTCTTTTGGTCTTGTTTATGGTTTCCTTTGCTGTGCAAAAGCTTTTAAGTTTCATTAGGTCCCATTTGTTTATTTGTGTTCTTATTTCCATTTCTCTGGGAGCTGGGTCAAAAAGAATCTTGCTGTGATGTATGTCATAGAGTGTTCTGCCTATGTTTTCCTCTAAGAGTTTGATAGTGTCTGCCCTTACACTTAGGTCTTTAATCCATTTTGAGTTTATTTTTGTGCATGGTGTCAGGGAGTGTTCTAATTTCATACTTTTACATGTATCTGTCCAATTTTCCCAGCACCACTTATTGAAGAGGCTGTCTTTTCTCCACTGTATATGCTTGCCTCCTTTATCAAAGATAAGTTGACCATATGTGTGTGGGTTTATCTCTGGGCTTTCTATCCTGTTCCATTGATCTATATTTCTGTTTTTGTGCCAATACCAAACTGTCTTGATTACTGAAGCTTTGTAATATAGTCTGAAGTCAGGGAGCCTGATTCCCCCAGCTCCATTTTTCGTTCTCAAGATTGCTTTGGCTATTCGGGGTCTTTTGTGTTTCCATACAAATTGTGAAATTTTTTGTTCTAGTTCTGTGAAAAATGCCAGTGGTAGTTTGATAGGGATTGCATTGAATCTGTAGATTGCTTTGGGTAGTAGAGACATTTTCACAATGTTGATTCTTCCAATCCAGGAACATGGTATATCTCTCCATCTATTTGTATCATCTTTAATTTCTTTCATCAGTGTCTTATAATTTTCTGCATACAGGTCTTTTGTCTCCTTAGGTAGGTTTATTCCTAGATATTTTATTCTTTTTGTTGCAATGGTAAATGGGAGTGTTTTCTTAATTTCACTTTCAGATTTTTCGTCATTAGTGTATAGAAATGCAAGAGATTTCTGTGCATTAATTTTGTATCCTGCTACTTTACCAAATTCATTGATTAGCTCTAGGAGTTTTCTGGTAGCATCTTTAGGATTCTCTATGTATAGTATCATGTCATCTGTAAATAGTGACAGCTTTACTTCTTCTTTTCCGATTTGGATTCCTTTTATTTCTTTGTCTTCTCTGATTGCTGTGGCTAACACTTCCAAAACTATGTTGAATAATAGTGGTGAGAGTGGGCAACCTTGTCTTGTTCCTGATCTTAGTGGAAATGGTTTCAGTTTTTCACCATTGAGGACAATGTTGGCTGTGGGTTTGTCATATATGGCCTTTATTATGTTGAGGAAAGTTCCCTCTATGCCTACTTTCTGCAGGGCTTTTATCATAAATGGGTGTTGAATTTTGTCAAAAGCTTTCTCTGCATCTATTGAGATGATCATATGGTTTTTCTCCTTCAATTTGTTAATATGGTGTATCACATTGATTGATTTGCGTATATTGAAGAATCCTTGCATTCCTGGGATAAACCCCACTTGATCATGGTGTATGATCCTTTTAATGTGCTGTTGGATTCTGTTTGCTAGTATTTTGTTGAGGATTTTTGCATCTATGTTCATCAGTGATATTGGCCTGTAGTTTTCTTTCTTTGTGACATCTTTGTCTGGTTTTGGTATCAGGGTGATGGTGGCCTGGTAGAATGAGTTTGGGAGTGTTCCTCCCTCTGCAATATTTTGGAAGAGTTTGAGAAGGATAGGTGTTAGCTCTTCTCTAAATGTTTGATAGAATTTGCCTGTGAAGCCATCTGGTCCTGGGCTTTTGTTTGTTGGAAGGTTTTTAATCACAGTTTCAATTTCAGTGCTTGTGATCGGTCTGTTCATATTTTCTACTTCTTCCTGGTTCAGTCTCGGCAGTTTGTGCATTTCTAAGAATCTGTCCATTTCTTCCAGGTTGTCCATTTTATTGGCATAGAGTTGCTTGTAGTAATCTCTCATGATCTTTTGTATTTCTGCAGTGTCAGTGGTTACTTCTCCTTTTTCATTTCTAATTCTATTGATCTGAGTCTTCTCCCTTTTTCTCTTGATGAGTCTGGCTAATGGTTTATCAATTTTGTTTATCTTCTCAAAGAACCAGCTTTTAGTTTCATTGATTTTTGCTATTGTTTCCTTCATTTCTTTTTCATTTATTTCTGACCTGATCTTTATAATTTCTTTCCTTCTGCTGGCTTTGGGGTTTTTTTGTTCTTCTTTCTCTAATTGCTTTAGGTGCAAGGTTAGGTTGTTTATTCGAGATGTTTCCTGTTTCTTGAGATAGGCTTGTAATGCTATAAACTTCCCTCTTAGCACTGCTTTTGCTGTGTCCCATAGGTTTTGGGTCGTCGTGTCTCCATTGTCATTTGTTTCTAGGTATTTTTTGATTTCCCCTTTGATTTCATCAGTAATCACTTCGTTATTAAGTATTGTATTGTGTAGCCTCCATGTGTTTGTATTTTTTACAGATCTTTTCCTGTAATTGATATCTAGTCTCATAGCGTTGTGGTCGGAAAAGATACTTGATACGATTTCAATTTTCTTAAATTTACCAAGGCTTGATTTGTGACCCAAGATATGATCTATCCTGGAGAATGTTCCATGAGCACTTGAGAAAAATGTGTATTCTGTTGTTTTTGGGTGGAATGTCCTATAAATATCAATTAAGTCCATATTGTTTAATGTATCATTTAAAGCTTGTGTTTCCTTATTTATTTTCATTTTGGATGATCTGTCCATTGGTGAAAGTGGGGTGTTAAAGTCCCCTACTATGATTGTGTTGCTGTCAATTTCCCCTTTCATGGCTGTTAGTATTTGCCTTATGTATTGAGGTGCTCCTATGTTGGGTGCATAAATATTTACAATTGTTATACCTTCCTCTTGGATCGATCCCTTGATCATTATATAGTGTCCTTCTTTGTCTCTTGTAATAGTCTTTATTTTAAAGTCTATTTTGTCTGATATGAGAATTGCTACTCCAGCTTTCTTTTGATTTCCATTTGCATGGAATATCTTTTTCCATCCCCTCACTTTCAGTCTGTATGTGTCCCTAGGTCTGAAGTGGGTCTCTTGTAGACAGCATATGTATGGGTCTTGTTTTTGTATCCATTCAGCCAGCCTGTGTCTTTTGGTGGGAGCATTTAATCCATTTACATTCAAGGTAATTATCAATATGTATGTTCCTATTCCCATTTTCTTAAATGTATTGGGTTTGTTATTGTAGGTGTTTTCCTTCTCTTGTGTTTCTTGCCTAGAGAATTTCCTTTAGCATTTGTTGTAAAGCTGGTTTGGTGGTGCTGAACTCTCTCAGCTTTTGCTTGTCTGTAAAGGTTTTAATTTCTCCATCGAATCTGAATGAGATCCTTGCTGGGTAGAGTAATCTTGGTTGTAGGTTTTTCTCCTTCATGACTTTAAGTATATCCTGCCACTCCCTTCTGGCTTGCAGAGTTTCTGCTGAGAGATCAGATGTTAACCTTATGGGGATTCCCTTGTGTGTTATTTGGTTTTTTTTCCCTTGCTGCCTTTAATATGTTTTCCTTATATTTAATTTTTGACAGTTTGATTAATATGTGTCTTGGCGTGTTCCTCCTTGGGTTTATCCTGTATGGGACTCTCTGTGCTTCCAGGACTTGATTAACTATTTCCTTTCCCATATTAGGGAAGTTTTCAACTATAATCTCTTCAAAAATTTTCTCAGTCCCTTTCTTTTTCTCTTCTTCTTCTGGTACCCCTATAATTCGAATGTTGGCACGTTTAATGTTGTCCCAGAGGTCCCTGAGACTGTCCTCAGTTCTTTTCATTCTTTTTTCTTTATCCTGCTCTGTAGTAGTTATTTCCACCATTTTATCTTCCAGGTCACTTATCCTTTCTTCTGCCTCAGTTATTCTACTATTGATCCCATCTAGAGTATTTTTAATTTTATTTATTGTGTTTTTCATCATTGCTTGGTTCCTCTTATTTCTTCTACATCCTTGTTAAATGTTTCTTGCATTTTGTCTATTCTATTTCCAAGATTTTGGATCATCCTTACTATCATTATTCTGAATTCTTTTTCAGGTAGACTACCTACTTCCTCTTCATTTGTTAAGTCCAGTGTGTTTTGAGCCTGCTCCTTCATCTGCTGTGTGTTTTTCTGTCGTCTCATTTTGCCTATCTTACTGTGTTTGGGGTCTCCTTTTCACAGGCTGCAGGTTCGTAGTTCCCGTTGTTTTTGGTATCTGTCCCCAGCGGCTAAGGTTGGTTCAGTGGGTTGTGTAGGCTTCCTGGTGGAGGGAACTAGTTCCTGAGTTCTGGTGGATGAGGCTAGATCTTGTCTTTCTGGTGGGCACGTCCACGTCTGGTGGTGTATTTTGGGGTGTCTGTGGCCTTATTTTGATTTTAGGCAGCCTCTCTGCTAATGGATGGGGTTGTGTTCCTGTCTAGCTAGTTGTTTGGCATAGGGTGTCCAGCACTGTAGCTTGCTGGTCGTTGAGTGAAGCTGGGTCTTGATGTTGAGATGGAGATCTCTGGGAGATTTTTGCCGTTTGGTATTACGTGGAGCTGGGAGGTCTCTTGTGGACCAGTGTTCTGAAGTTGGCTCTCCCACCTCAGAGGCACGGCCCTGATGCCTGGCTGGAGCACCAAGAGCCTTTCGTCCACACGGCTCAGAGTAAAAGGGAGAAAAAATAGAAAGAAAGAAAGAAAGAGGCTATAATATAGTGAAGTAAAATAAAGCTATTGTAAAGCAAAGCTATACAGACAAAATCTCACCCAGAAGCATATACATATACACTCACAAAAAAAAGGAAAAGGGGAAAAATTAATATCTCCTGCTCCCAGAGTCCACCTCCTGAATTTGGGATGATTCGTTGTCTATTCAGGTATTCAACAGTTGCAGGCACTTCAAATTGTTTGTGGAGTTTTAATCCGCTGCTTCTGAGGCTGCTGGGAGAGATTTCCCCTTCTCTTCCCTGTTCGCACAGCTCCTGGGGTTCAGCTTTGGATTTGGACCCGCCTCTGCGTGTAGGTCGCCTGAGGGCGTCTGTTCCCCGCCCAGACAGGACGGGGTTAAAGGAGCAGCTGCTTCGGGGGCTCTGGCTCACCCAGGCCGTGGGGAGGGAGCGGTACGGAGGAGGCGGGGCGAGCCTGCGGCGGCCGAGGCCGGCGTGACGTTGCACCAGCTCGAGGGGCGCAGTGCGTTCTCCCGGGGATGTTGTCCCCGGATCCCGGGACCCTGGCAGTGGCGGGCTACACAGGTTCCCGGGAGGGGAGGTGTGGAGAGTGACCTGTGCTCACACACAGGCTTTTTGGAGGCGGCAGCAGCAGCCCCAGCGTCTCACGCCCGTCTCTGGGGTCCGCGCTGATCGCCGTGGCTTGCGCCCTTCTCTGGAGTTCGTTTAGGCGGCGCTCTGAATCCCCTCTCCTTGCGCGCAGTGAAACAAAGGGGCAAGAAAAAGTCTCTTGCCTCTTCGGCAGCTGCAGACCTTTTCCCGGTCTCCCTCCCGGCTAGCTGTGGTGCGCCAACCCCTTCAGGCTGTGTTCACGCCGCCAGCCCCAGTCCTCTCCCTGCGATCCAACCGAAGCCCGAGCCTCAGCTCCCAGCCCCGCCCGCCCCGGCGGGGGAGCAGACAAGCCTCTCGGGCTCGTGAGCGCCGCTCGGCGCCGAGCCTCTGTGCGGGAGTCTCTCCGATTTTCCCTCTGCGCCCCTGTTGCTGTGGGATCCGCGCTGATAGCCGCGGCTCGCGCCCTTCTCTGGAGTTCGTTTAGGCGGTGCTCTGAATCCCCTCTCCTTGCCCGCCGCGAAACAAAGAGGCAAGAAAAAGTCTCTTGCCTCTTCGGCAGCTGCAGACTTTTTCCCCGGACTCCCTCCCGGCTAGCTGTGGTGCGCTAACCCCTTCAGGCTGTGTTCACACCGCCAGCCCCAGTCCTCTCCCTGCGATCCTACCGAAGCCCGAGCCTTAGCTCCCAGCCCCGCCCGCCCCGGCGGCTAAGCAGACAAGCCTCTCGGGCTGGTGAGTGCTGCTCGGCGCCGAGCCTCTGTGCGGGAACCTCTCCGCTTTGCCCTCCGCACCTCTGTGGCTGCGCTCTCCTCCGTGGCTCTGAAGCTTCCCCCCTCCGCCCCCCGCAGTCTCCGCCCGCGAAGGGGCTCCTAGTGCGTGGAAACCTTTCCTCCTTCACGGCTCCCTCCCACTGGTGCAGGTGCCGTCCCTATTCTTTTGTCTCTGTTATTTCTTTTTTCTTTTGCCCTACCCAAGTACGGGGGGAGTTTCTTGCCTTTTTGGAGGTCGGACGTTTTCTGCCAGCGTTCAGTGGGTGTTCTGTAGGAGCAGTTCCACGTGTAGGTGTATTTCTACTGTATCTGTGGGAAGGAATGTGATCTCCGTGTCTTACTCTTCCGCCATCTTCTCTATCATCTCGCCTGTAGCTTTTTATTATTTTTTCTAGAGTATTAAAACTTAGTAATATCCATCCAAAATCATTGTATAATTATTATTCGCCCTATATTTTCAAACAATCAATAAGTCACACCAACTAGTACATTCTTTACTATCGAGTATGCCATCCTGATTTACCACCAGTGGTTTTTAACAATTGAACTGCTTTTTTGTTCTAGGGGCTTCCTGTGCTCCATCTACAGCCATGGATATAATCCTCACCGCCAGGTTGACAGCAAGTAATCCACCTCCAAAACATCATCATAACTTGCTTTCTCTGAACACCCCCAGTATCACTGGTGGTCATAGACTGATTTCTCAAGAAGGAGATGCTGAGATGGTCATTTGTATACAGTATTTGTTAGGGATCCACACATGTAAAATGGAGGGGGAAAAGCAGGATTGGGAATTGTGAAAAAGCTGTTCGCCATGCAGGCTCAGAAAAATATTGCTCAAAACAATAGGGAGGTCTGGAGCACGTATGGCCCATCAGAGTTGTCCTACTTTGGGCCAAAATTTCTGGGCCGTTATTCTTCCTCCATCAATCATTGATCATATGCTGCCCCAGGAAGAGTGTTCTCTTAGGCAGGGCAGCTCTTTGCAGCTGAATCAAGCCTGAAGATACTGATAGCAGGCTTTCTACTGGCATGTGGGGCAACAAGTTACTGCTTGAAGGCTGATAAGTGCATCTTTGTGCCCACTACACAGATTAGTCACTACAAAATACAGATTCTGTAACCTCGAAGTCCCATTAATATACCTAAATTGAGCCACAGAAATAAACAGGAAAGAAAAATAAGTGCATGAGAAGAAATTAGGGCACACTGAAAACGTAAGTGGAGTGTAACCAGAGTCCAGAAAGAAAAGGAGACATTAGGGTAATACCAATGTTTGAAGTTATAATGTTTGAGAGCTTTCAAAGCATAAAAAGACACCAAATCACAAATTCAGTAAGCTCAGCAAACCCCATGCAGAATAAATACAAAGAAAATCACATCCAGGTATATCCTGGTGCAACTATTGAAGAAAAAGGGCAAAGAAGAAATCTTAAAAGTAGCGAGAGAAAAAAGAATATATTCTGGGAGCAAAAATAAGAAGAGTAAGGGATGACTTTTCACCAGAAACTATGAAAGCCAGAAAACATGGACTGCATTATTAAATTGCTGAAAGAATATAACTGCCAACCTAGAAGTTTATAACCAGTAAAGATATACTTTTATAGTGAAAGTGAAACAAAGACATTTTCAAATAAATTAAAGCTGAGAGTGTTTGTGGTAAACAGGACTTGTATTACAGGGAAAAATTTTCTCCAGATGAATTTCAAATCTAAATTTGAATAGAGGAACAGGAAAACCTTAGAAGAAACTTATAAGGACAAACTATTACCATGAACAACACAAGATTTCTTTTAAAAATTACAAATTAGACTACATTTATAGTAAAAACTTACATTTATGAAAAAAACCCCAAAAAGACAGTGAAAAAGCAAGCTACAAAGTAGAAGAAGATATATGTACTAATACATCTGATGAAGGACACATATCCAGCATTTTTATAAAATAGCTACCAATCAGTATCAAAGAGACTGAAAAATCTAATTGAAAAAGCAAAAGCAAAAGTCTTAATCAGGCATCTCTTTAAACAAGGATATCCAAAATGAACAGTAAATATATTAAGAAGTGCTCAACTTTTTTGGGTACAGCGAAATGCAAATTAAAACACAAGGCGATACAAAGTGTTAGCAAAATGCAGAGCAATTGAAACTATCATTCACTATTGGTGGGTATTTAAACCATTATTACTCCTTTGGATACCTGTATCTGTCAGTGTCTATTGAAGCTGAACATATGCATACCCTATGAACTTGGAATTACACTCCAAGGACTATATTCAACAAAATGCATACATCTGATCTCCAAATTAATGTCCATGAATTTTCATAACAGTGCTCCTTGTAATAGTAAAAAAAATGGATAAATAGCCATCAAAGCTAGAACAGATAAATGATGGCATTTTCACACAATATAATACTATAATGGAATTAGAATGAATGAACCAATGTTATATGCAAGAGTAGGACTGATTTTAATGAATGGCATTTTAAACAAAACTAGCCAGACACACAAAAATGTACATTTCTGGGCTTCCCTGGTGGCGCAGTGGTTGAGAGTCCGCCTGCCAATGCAGGGGGCATGGGTTCGAGCCCTGGTCTGGGAAGATCCCACATGCCGCGGAGTGGCTGGGCCCGTGAGCCACAGTCGCTGAGCCTGCGCGTCTGGTGCCTGTGCTCCGCGACGGGAGAGGCCGCGGTGGTGAGAGGCCTGCGCACTGCGATGAAGAGTGGCCCCCACTTGCCGCAAATGGAGAAAGCCCTCGCACAGAAACGAAGACCCAAGATAGCCATAAATAAATAAATAAATAAAATTTAAAAAAAAAATCCCTTAAAAAAAAAAAAATGTACATTTCTTATATGCTGGGTTTTTTCATTTTTTTGTTTTTTGCTCAGGGTTGTGGGGTTGTGAGCACATAACATACTCCATTTGTGAAATTTAATTATGCTGACATGTACGATTTTTGCACTTTTCAGCAATATATTATGTTTCAATAAAAATTCAAAGAGAGAAAAGAATCTAGAATGACTGTGAATATGTAAGAAGGATTAAATACAGATTCCTGAACTAGAAGATAAAAAGAAGCATTTAAAAGTATATATGCACTCACAAGAAAAAAAGATAAATAGAAAAATATAGTAAATGTTTTATGTGAATTAAACATTATAGGTGATTCTTAAATTATTTTGCTTAGGTTTTTAAATTAAAATTTCCCAGTTCTTTAACATAAAAAACTTTTCTTCTTTAACAAAAAACAGAATTATTTTAATATTTCAGTTGAACAATAGTAATTGTTGGAGGAGTAAGAGAAATAATCTCTGGTGACAAATCATGGCTACTTTACCCCAAAATTCTTATTTCACGTAAAAGAACTCATACTGTCATTTTTGATGTTGTTGTAATTATTCAATTATGTACAGTTGTTGGTTGAAAGACATAACAAAAGTTCCATATGTATCATATATGAAACTTGTCATTGCAGCCACTGATTTATAACTTAACGATGTCTGTATCTTTAAAATTGGCCTTGGTCTTTCTATCAGCTCAGATTGTTTACCTGATAGATCAAGACCACTCTGTCATCACTAATTCCCTGCTAGACTGCTTTTACTAGCTATGCCTGAAGTTATGCCTTATTGCCTTGAGTTCCACATCAGGATTCTCAGTGTTTCATCCTCCCTCTATCATGGCCATTGCCTCCACTTTAGTTGCTACACTACGACTGTTCTGTAATCTTACTATATTTCTTCTAAGTTACTTGTGTAGATCACATAAATTACACACACACACACCCCTAAAAGCAAAAGTGGAAAGTAAAATAAATAAAGTCAGACTAAATCTTGGTATCAGTTTTAACCTTTTGAAGTTGATAGCTAGAATGCCTGGATTTGCATCCCAACTCTGACACTTGTTAGCTGTGTGACCTTAGGCAAGCTATATAACTTATCTGCTTCTCATATTCTTTGTCTGAAAAAGGAAATAAATGGTAACTATGAAACTGGGTTCTTATGAGGAATATCAGATTTAATTTTTGTAAAGCAATTGGAACAGGGTCTATGATGTTTGTTTTCATGTTATTATTTGTACAATTTTTGTTGTTGTTTTTTCTCCCATCTTGTTTATATTCAATTTTTAATAGTTGAGAATACACAAAATATTTTATTTTGTATCCTTCCTTTTAACCTAGCATTTATTTCAGAAGCTTTCTCAAGTCAGTAAAATAGCTTTTTATTTATTACAAATTGTGATTTTTTGAGGTGTCATAATTACCTTCAATTTTTTCTTTGGTTAGATATTGAGGTCTTTATTTTTTTTCAAAATTAAATAATGCTGCAATTATCATGTTTATCTGTATTTCATAGTACTCTTTTAAGGTACCTTGAAATAAATAGATTACTAGGTTAAATGATAGTACATTTAAAATCTTTAGGCAGTACTTGATACAGAGAAGTGTATTTAATGGACGTGAATCTTATAGCAAACAGTGCTGTCTAATATAACTTTCTGCAGTGACAGAAAGTTATAGTGTTCTATAATCAGCTCTATCCAATATAATGACCACTAGACACATGTAGCTATTAAACATTTAAATGTGGCTAGTATGGCCGAAAAACTGAATTTAAACAGCTTGGTGCAGGTAGTGGCTATGTAACACAAGTTTCCATACTTGTGCAACTTCTGCCCAAATTGCTCATTTCATTAAAGAAAACTCCCTGCTGCTCTCTGACAATACTCTTTTGACACCTGACAACACTGCCTTAATAACCTTAATTTTTTATTATTCCTGTATTTTAAAAATAGCTTAGCACATTTTTATGAATGCCTAACAATATGATGCTTAGTTTTGCTTGGTTTTGATCTTCGTAGAAACAATCATCTTTATCCACCCTTATTTTTGTTTTTTTGTTTATACATTTCTTAGATTTACCTATGTTGCCTTATGTGGCAGTAGTTTATTAATTCTCAGAGTTCACAGTATTCCATTTTGTGACTTACCATAATTTATTTGTCTGTTATAAAGGGCACTTAGTCTGTTTCATGGTTTTTTACTGTTACGCTATGAGGTATTATGTGCATTTCCCCTAGTGCACATTTTTCAAGAGTTGTAGCAATGTATACGACTGAGGATAAAACTGTTGAGTCATAATATATTCATATGTTCAACTTCACTGTATCATTTTAAATTGTATTTCAAAATGATTGTACAAATTAGTATTTCCACCAGAAACTTATCTGAGTTCTTTAGGTTCCACACTCTTATCAACACTTTGTACTAGATGTATTTTTTTAATTTCAAATAAGAATAGTAAAGTAGTTACTAATTGTGGTCTTAACTGCATATTTCTGATTATTAATGAGGTTGGACATCTTTTCATGTTATTAGTCACTAATGTTTTATTTTTGAGAAAAGTCTGTTCGTGTCTTTTGTTCATTTTTTATTGGTTTGATAGTTTTATATATACTTGGGAATCTTTATATATTTTTAGATCAATACAATTTGATTAGATGCACTGTAAATAATTTTCTTAACTTGCAGCTTGTATGTAAAATATTTTATAATACCATTTTACAAGTTCAAATTCTTCGTTGATAAATGACATTTACCAGTCTTGCCTTTGATGGTGATTACTTCTTGGGTCTCGTTTAAGAAATCCTTTCATATCCGTAGATCATAAAACTATAACTCTCTAATTTGTCTAAATGTTTTTACATTTTTCATTTCACAGTTAAATCTTTAGTCAATTTTAAATTGATTGTTCTGTAAGTGCTGTGGTAAGAATCCGATTTTAAGTACCCCAGATAACCCAGCTATCTCAGAACTATTCCCTTCTTTTTCCAGTGGTCTGCAATGCTACTTCTGTTTTAAAAAAATTTTCACATATAAATGAATCTGTTTCTGGCTCTCTATTCTATGCCATGGGTTAATTGTTTCTGTTTCCATGCAACTATTACAATTTAAATTATAGTAACTTTAGAATAAGTCTTGATAGCTGCTATGGAAAAACCATCACATTACATTTCTTTTCTGGCAGCTTCTTGCCTTTGTTCTACCACATACATTTTATAATCATATATCAAGTTACTTAACAATTACAACGGATACTTTGACGTGATAATGTGTTTTGTATACTTCCTTTTTCAACATTAAAAATTGTAAGTAGAAAACCCCAAAGCCATTCATGATCAGATACAATTAGAAAAGGAGTTCAAGGATTTGTCTAGGAATCACATATTTCCTCTTCTGTTGCCCCACTGTTAATTCCTTCACTAAAAAAAATCATGGACTGTTGAATGTCCATATAAAAATGGACAATCTCTAAATTAGTTTCTAATTAATTGTTCTTATTAATTGTTCCTAACTAGGAACTCAGAAGGAAAGGCTGCTTTACTAAGAAACCATTTCCCCAAAATTGTAATCCCACAGTGGCTCCTGCAGCTGTCTGTTAAATACAAAGACCACTGGCATATAACATATAAAATATTCCTTGCTAAAATCTTCTGGAAAGCTACCTTCTGAACCTGTGAAAGTTCACTTCCTAGGGACATCACTATGTTTCTGCCATGTTTTCTATAACAATAATAATATCAGAGAACATAACTGAACACATACAAAATACTAAGGACATTATCTTTTAAAAAATTTCAATTTAATCCATGACTCTATAATCATAACCGATTGTTAGATGACTCAGAAATTCAGATGCATCAATTATATTTCCCTTAGTCACATGGCTAATAAGTGGGGAAACTTGCATTTAAACTCAAATCTATCTGAGCAGAAGGTAAAAATGTGGTTGCATTAAGAGCTTTAAAAAAAAGTATGCTGATATGGCAACTCAGCATTGTTCTGTGTGGTAGGCTGAATAATAGCTCCTCAAAGAAATCCAAGTCCTAATCCTCGGAAGCTGTGATATGATTAATTTAAAGATCTTGAGACAGAGAGATTATCCTGTGTTATCTGTATGGGCTTGGTATTATCATAAGGGCCGTTATTATATAAGAGAAACAGGAATTTAGAGTGGTAGTAGTAGACGTCATGTTGGAGCTAGGATTAGAGTGACACAAGGAAGGGTTTACAAGCTGAGGAATGTGGCTTCTAGGAGCATCTAGAAATTGGCCTCCAGAGGCTTCTAGAACAACCTCTAGACGTTGAAAAGGACTGGTAAACAGATTCTCACTTAAAGCCTCCAGCCAGAACCAGTCATGCTGACACCTTGACTTTAGTCCAATGAGACTAATTTTGGACTTCAGACCTCCACAACTGCAACATAATAAATGCGTTGTTTCTTAAGCCATTAAATGTATGGTAATTGGTTACATTAACAATAACAAACTTACCCAGTTCACTTTACTTAAATAAACACACGAAGAATACTGCTTCAGAGTCTAGCTCTAGATCAGGCAAAAACACATTTTTGTTAACTGAACTAACATGTTAGAGCAGGGGTCCCCAACCTCGGGGCCGCGGATGGGTAGCGGTCCATGGCCTGTTAGGAAGCGGGCCGCACAGCAGGAGGTGAGCGGCGGGAGAGCAAGGGAAGCTTCACCTGCCGCTCCCTATTGCTCACATTACCGCCTGAACCATCCCGCACTCCGTCCGTGGAAAAATTGTCTTCCACAAAACCGGTCCCTGGTGCCAAAAAGGTTGGGACTGCTGTGTTAGAGGGTTTACTAACAAACATCTGCTGCTAAGAAAATGTCTCCTTTGGAAAATTTGTACAGTGGGCCTTAAATATCATCAAGTTATTCCAGACAGAGTCTCTTTTCCTCTGTTGGTTCCCATTTCAAAAAATTGTTTTTTGGTTTTGGGTTCTTTTGCCTTCACAGCCTGTTGAGCTTTGTCATGCTGGAGACTTCCCACAGCTTTTCTGAAACTACAACGAAATGATAGGAATATGAGAACCAGTGGGAGACAAGCCTTTAAAAAAACACTTAAACCCTTACATGGAAAAGAGCTGACACCCCACAAATCTGAACATAAACACAGATCTATCAGCCTTGATCACTAGGAAGCCAGTCAACTTAAGTCTGGATTACACACTCTCTATCATCAGTCCATCCACAATAAAAACAGTTCATGGATATTCTGCAGAGGCTAAATATTTCTGGGTCTTTTCTGTTATTTTATGGAATCAATGCCTAATTGAAAACTGAATTATGAAAGATATGTCAGGTGAAGTAAGAGATGCAAGATGTTGTAGGCTTATACATATATCGATAAAATGAGAGGGACTTCCCCAGTGGCACAGTGGTTAAGAATCCGCCTGCCAATGCAGGGGACATGGGTTCAATTCCTGGTCCAGGAAGATCCCACATGGTGCGGAGCAAATAAGCCAATGTGCCACAACTACTGAGCCTGCACTCTAGAGCCTTCGAGTCACAACTGCTGAAGCCCATGCACCCTAGAGCCCGCACACGGCAACTACTGAGCCCACGTGCCGCAACTACTGAAGCCCGCGCACCTAGAGCCTGTGCTCCGCACAAGTGAAGCCACCACAATGAGAAGCCTGCACACCGCAATGAAGAGTAGCCCCCACTCCCTGCAACTAGAGAAAGCCCGCAAACAGCAACGAAAACCCAATGCAGCCAAAAAATATTAAAAAAGTAAAATAAAATGCAGAAACTTTGATGATTTTAGTATTACATTGAATTTTTTTAAACATTGAGCTTGCTCTGAAACCTACTGATTGCCCAGTTATTTATAAATTCTACCAGATCTATTTAAATAATCAAAGGAATTATAATTAAATGCAATATTTATTGGAAAATTTGAAAGAGGGGTATTGGTATTATCATATATAATTCAGATATGCATAGATTTGTAAAATTCTCTTATGTTTTTTATATATAACCCACCACTTTTGCTCAGAGTTGGAGAAAGAGCATCTCTTTGACGGGGAGAAAAAGAAACTAAAGCTAAAATTACTACATTAGTTATTTTCATTTATTTTATTTTAGGTAAAGTATCCATTTCAAAATGCAACTTCCCTACTCACGTGTGGTTTTTTTCCCCTCATTTCAAGGGCTTGCCCTTTCCAATCCCTTTTTCAAACTGTCTTCTAAGTATCAAGAAAAACTTCATCGTCTTCTTCATTTTCATCATCTTCACCATGGAAGGCAGAGGGGACTCTGCTCATTAGACTGTTTCTTGAGTCTACATTAGCCTTTGTGTTTTATCTCACATTAATACTCCTCTCATTATATCTTTGCCATCAGGAAACATTCCACCCTTAATCTGTTCTATACCATCAACTACAGGAATATATGAAGCTGCTCTCAGATACCTGTGACCCTGTGTCATGCCAAATGTGGGCCTTCAGTGAGAGACAAACTATTCTTGAACCAACACTGTAGGAAAGAAACAACTGTTACTGTATTCTCATATAATTCTTCCAGCTCCACCCTAAACATGATTTTGACCCAGGATAGTACAGTTTACTCTACCTTATCCAAAACTTTTGGAGGAAAAATATGTTTTAGAATTCAAAATTTGGTGGATAATAAAAAGCATCGTTTAAATCAGTACATTGGTATATTTCTGCAATAAAATGTATAAATATTCAGGCCAAGTGGTTTTTAGAGCTCTTTCAATGTTGAAAACATAGATAAGAGACTGAAGACCTGTAGTATCTGAGACTTTGCCCTTTAGCTAGTCCTCACACAAACTTCTACTCTCAGCACCTTACTTATATCATATTGCTCTATAATTAATTAGCCCTATATCCGTCCTCCAAACTCTTGCTGAATTTTGCTCAATGATGCCTGGTATTTACAAATCAAAATACTTTCTTTCAAGTTTCCTGTTTTGTTTTATTTGTTTGGTTTTTTACTTTGGCCTAATTCTGAAAGTAAAAAAAAAAAAAAAAATCAATTGTATGACTATATACAACATTTTGATAGTCACTCTTTCCTCTGGTGATAGGATTGTACATTTTCACCCTATTGAATTAAAAGACAGTCATGTGACATTCTTTGGCCAATTAAATGTAAGCAGAGGTCACAAAGGCTCACTTCTGGCTAGAAATTTATAAAGCCAGCTCATGATACACTGTATTCTCTTTCCCTTTCCTCTGTGATTATGGAAGCATGTATCAAAATAGAGCTTCAGTGAAACTGGATACATAAGGAACTATTCGAACACAGCCCCTCTTTGACACATAAGGAGTCTCTAGGATATTTAGGTTGCATCTTACTGAAAAATATTCTAGCCTAGACTAACTGTTGGAAAAGTTTTATAAAAATAATCTAATAAGGACATTCCAAACATACATAAAGTACAGTAAATTGCATAGATTGAACATGGGCATCTGTCACTGAGATTAAACACATAATACCAATTCAAAAATTTTACACCAGATCTTTTAAAACATAAATAAAAATTTACAGATATAGCTACCTCCCATCCTTCTCATTTCATAGATATAGTTGCTATTTATAAATGGGGTATCCTTTCCCTGTTCATTGTATTATATTTACTACTTATGAACATTAGAAGAATAAGGTCTATATCACCTCTGATGTTTAATTGCCAGCAAGCCTCAGCCATTCCCAAATCCTGCATTTTCCAATGAAGATATGGAGCCCAGTTTAACAGTGCTTTTCCTACTCTTGATCCCAACCTCTGGTGGACAGCCCAAGACAAGGTTTTCAACAATGTCTCGTAGACCCACTCACCAGGACATCCTCCATTCTCTTTACAATCTCACTTAGAAGGTCTCCCAGGGTTCATATTCTGGTGGAGAGATCTCTGGTACCACAAACAAAATTCATAAATCCTTCCTCAATACTCTGCCAAGGCAGTTCCATCATTCTCACCTCATTAACTCAGGGCAAATTTTGTATCCTGTATCAATAATCCCTTCTAGCTGTGTATCAAGAGAAGTTCCAGATATGCTTGGCAGGAAGTTAATCTCTAATACATGGTAGAGTTCTTCCATTACAATAAATTATCCACCCAGCTTTATATTCTGTACTCCTACTCTAGTTCAGAAACTTTATGATCCACCACTATATGTGTTCCTTCAGTTCCTGCCCAAATATATACATATATATTTGGTCTTGCAATTATTTCAGAGTAAATACTATTTTCTCTTGGAACACAGGCTGAATTCTTCTCTTGTTAACTGTCTCAAAGCCCTAAGGAGAGAAAGCAGGAAAAATTCAGAGGAGGGCCAGCATCATCTTGCAAAGCTTCTGCCTCAGGTGATATCTTTGTTGGGTCCCCACACAAGTTGAGGTTTTCATCATATAACAAGGATGAGAGCTCTTCTTTTTGTCAATATTGCTCAAAGGAAACTGTGCTTTCAAGATTTCCCCATCCCAGAGCTCAGATTTTCACTTTTTTCCTATCAAGACTTAGACTTTTGCATAGGGAACCTATTGATGTTGCAGAATAAGTCTCCTCTGTAGCCCTGCCACATTTAGAATAAAACTGTGGGACTAATTTTCAGCACAAATTGTACTATAGCTGCAAGACATGAGGGTATCTTCAAAGTTACCCTGGAGGTCTTCTGAGTGATTTCAGCTAATACTTAATTGACCTGAGCCCGTCATTTCGTTTTTCCAAGACTTCTAAAGTAGTTAACCAGGGGGAATTCCCTGAAGGTCCAGTGGTTAGGACTCCACACTTCCACTGCCGGGGGCCTGGGTTCCATCCCTGGTCGGGGAACTAAGATCCCACAAGCTATGTGGCACAGCCAAAAAATACCCCATAAAGTTGTTAACCAAAACCAGCTAATTTCACACATCTTTAAATAGTATCCAAGTGCTTTTGTTGCCTTAGAGTCCAAAGTCTTCTCAGCTTTATCCTCCACATGTACCAATTTCATATCAATACCTGTGTGAGTTTTAGTAACTGTGATGCTACTATATGCAGGTATTATCACCACTTCACTTAGTACCAGAAATGGGGCCCTAGTTTCTATCTGCCCATTAAGTATTTTATTTCTAGAGTCCTATCCTTGGGATCTGTTTCCAGGGCTACTTCCAATGCCAACAATTGTAGCTTGAGTTCTCTGTACTACCTCAAACCTGATGTTGCAAAAGCAACTGGAGGAGGTAGAGCATTACTGAGGTCACTAGGGAGGGCATCTGGTGCTCTGTTCCTCCCTGGGCCTGTACAGGAGCCTAGCGAGTGATTCAGAATTGCTCAACAGTGAGTTGCCTTGGGGGAACATTTAGCCTTTGGCTCCTGTGCCCACCCCCACATTGGTGGAACATGGCCTGTGGGGCATGATGACCATGAGTTAGTGGGTTATCAATGGTTAGGCATGCATACCTATGATAAAAGAAAGCCAGCTTTATCTTGAGGCCTCAAGATACTGAGCAATTTTGAGGGTCACTCTCTAGGCTCCTGCATCAGGTTCGTTGAAGCCTGAAGAAAATGATCAGCCTCTGATCAAAAATGACCATAGATGATGCCAAGCGAATGAGAAGTAGAACACAAGATATGTCATACAAAGAAACTTGCCTTGCAATATGCATGTTTTGCATAGTTTTTAAAAAGCATGTATTCAAAGTGGAGCCTATTTAAATATGTATGTAAATAAATAGGCAACTAGATAAATAAGCAATTAAATAAATACAATTTTTGGAAAATCCATATGTAGACATTTCTTACTGAATGGAATTGGGAGTATAACTCTGACTGTCTTATCTTTACTAATTGATTTTTCTGAATTTTTGGCCAGTGTTAGACCTAAAGTCTGTACAAACAGATTACTCCGTGTTTTAGTAAGATACTGTGTATTTTAGACAGCTTTAAAGGAAAAATAACACTCAAGGCTCTTTCTTTTCCCACTTAATCTTGGTGAGATAGCTTGGTTCACTCCTTAGCACACTGTTGCTTCGATTAGTTGCTAGGTGATAGATACCACCCTACAGTACCTGGCTACCTCTGCTGTTGCAGGCAGCAGGATGCCTCGGACCAGGGCCACACTGAGCTCTAAAATGTTTAGTGATATATCAATAAATAATCCCTTGGCCATATGCATTACCTTGCAAATTCTATTCATTTTTACTTAATCTAAATAAAGTTCAGAGGTTTCATTACCTTTGGAAACAGGAAAAAGAAAGAGGAGTTTTGAAAACGCAGTATACGAATGAAAAATAACTAAGTAGATAATATTTTAAAGTAGACAACTCATTTTCCATCCATAATTTGCAATAGAAATCAGAATACAGGATTGTTAAAAAGAATCTCAGTCTTGTACTTTCTCTTTCTGAGTATATGTGCCATGCATAGTCATTCTTAAAAATGATTCCTAAGTCAGGGTATGCTAATTCATGTTCAGCTAAATAAGGGAAAAAAATGAAAGAAAGAGGAAGGGAGAGAGAGAGAGAAAGGAAAAAAGGAAGGAAGGAGAGATTTTCATAGGATCTCATTTCTTATTATGAGTAAATTTGGTTTTGCTTATAGTCGGCATTTTTTCTAGTATTTAATTTTATTATTTTCCCAGCAAAATTTAAAGTTAAATTGTATTATATGGTGCAAAAAGTAGTTATCTCTGGATAATTTTCAGATATTTTTATTTTAAATTTTAAAAAATTAATGTAATTTAATATTTCAGAATCATTTTATGACCATGCATTTGTACTACTTTTATAATTTCGAACGTTAGCATAATTTTTAATAAAAACTCTAATTATATGGGTAATTTAACAAAATAAACACTTAGATCTTAAGACTTTATACATTATATATCCTTTGGATTTGGATACTCATAGGACTAAGAATCTGGCTTTAACCTATATATTATTATTTCACTTTGTTGCAATAGTATGTATAATATTTAATACTATTTGTATTTCTTCCCTTTTGTATTATTTAATTTTCCATGTCATAGTTAGGGACACTATGTAAAATAGCAAATAAACATAAATGTGGTTTAAAGATACACAGAAGAAGAGAAATCATTTTTAAAAATGGACGCTATGGACTAAATGAAACAAAAATGATATCGTTAAATAGCCTTCTTTATTATCTTACAGTTTTCATGTGTCAAGAAACTAGGAGCTGCTTGCTTCATGTATGTAACTCAAGGTTACAGTAAGCTGTGAGCCGAGGCTGTGGTGGGAGATGGAGGGACTGCTTCCAAGCTCACCTTCATTACTGTGAGCAGATTCAGTTTCTCACTGTACAGAGGTCTTTGTTACTTGCTACACAGGCCTCTCCTAAAGCAGCTCAAAACTCAATCCAAAGCTTTCATCAGACCGAGTGAGTGAAAGAGTGGGAGACGGCACCCAAGACAGAAGCCAGAGTTTGTGATCTAATCTGGGAAATAACATCCTATCATTTTTAGTGTATTCTATATCTAAAAGGGTATGAATAGCAGGAGGCAAGGAAAGGAAGTATTTGGGGCCAGCTTAGAGATTGCCTACATCAGAATTTAATCTCCCTGTTTATTAACTATTATCCTTATTTTCAGTCTATGCATATGTTTTTCCATCTATTTGTATGCATTTCTATGAAAAAAAAGTACAAGTTAATTTCTCCTCCTACATGGTCATAAAATCGCCAAGAAAAGACAAAACCATGCCCAGTGATGATCTGAAAAAATTCCTGGTAACCTCTTTTGCCTTTTCACAAGTTTTGAATAATTTTTCTGATAGGTTGGAAGTGACCTTCAAATGATTCAGCAAAAGCATATGTACAAAAGCACTTACAAGAACACATGCATTTACACACACACACACACACACACATACACACACATAGAGAAAAAGAGAAAGCAAATGTGACAATATATTAACAGTTGATCCTGTGTGAAGGTGAGGATCATACGGATTTTACTGTATTACTCTTTCAACTTTTCTGTAAGCTTGACAAAATGAAAAGCTGGGGAAAAAACAAAAACCCTACTTAAGGTCTAGAATAACACATGAAAGTCTGTCAAATCTAAGAACCATTTTATATAAAACTGGATATTGGGACAAGCTAGCATTTAAACTTTCATAGTTTAATTTTGATAGAAACAAGACATATAAGACAAATTTTTATCACAGATTATTTTAACAGCAATTTTGATTTACTAATTAGAGTGACTAAAATTCAGAGTTCAAAATATTTTATGTTAAATGCCTTGATAGTGTTATATATACGGGATAATGTCTGGTTTATTTTTATTTTATTATTGTAAAATAATAAATATACTAATAAAACTATTTTCTTTTAAGAAGTGATGGCCCTGAACTTAAACATTTTAGCAGTCAAGACTTTAGGCACTATCTTTATCTTCATGTTCTGCTTCTCATCAAGGTCAATCACCAGTGTCATTTACTATAGCTTCCTTTTATCTCTGAAATACTGCCACTTGTCTTCCTCACTTCTACCACTCTTCCACGTAGGTCATCATCACCTATCACAAGGGTTAATATAAGAGTGCTTAACTAGTCTTCTGGCCTGAAGATGTGCTCTCTCAAGTCCAATCTCAAGAAGAAATCCCAGTCATCTTTATAATATAAATTTAATTATGTTCAACGGTCTAATAAAACAGTTTGGATGTCTTTCCAGGGATCTTGTGATTAATTCAAAATACTTTAAAAGGCTTTCAAGGTCCTTCTTGATATAGCCTCTGATTTCCTTTGCTGTTTCACCTCTGGTTACTTCCTCCGTTACATTCTGTGGTCCTAAAACACTAAATTTCTTCAGCTTACTGAATATTATGTGTTCTT
Organism: Balaenoptera acutorostrata; assembly: GCF_949987535.1. Classification (NCBI taxonomy): domain Eukaryota; kingdom Metazoa; phylum Chordata; class Mammalia; order Artiodactyla; family Balaenopteridae; genus Balaenoptera; species Balaenoptera acutorostrata. The sequence goes on from NC_080068.1 coordinate 73,813,260, forward strand.
TCATCACACTGCCTTTGTATTTACTGTATGCTCTGTTTTAAACAGTCCTCCAATCATGTTCTCATGAATTTCTCATTTTTCAGGTGTCAGTTTGGACATGAAGCTTTCTCAGGTCGAGATTTTTGTCTACATCCTGCACGTTACTAATGCATCCTATAGTTCCTCTAGTATAGCACTTAATCATGTCCTATAATTGTTTATTAATTTATGTGTTTCTCCTAGTAGATAAGGGTAAGTCTGACAGTGAGGGTAGAATCTTTTAAGTGATCATGGTGTCACCAATGCTAGCAAGAACATATTTGATAATTAATATAAAATAATAATAATGATTGAATTCAAAATTTATTGAGCAACAACTATATGCTAATCCCTGTGCAAAAGCCCATTACATGGATTGTCTTACTGCTCAAAACCAATCTTTAGAGTCGGTGGAATTATTTTAAAGATGAAAGGATGAGTGTAGAAATGTTAAATTAGTAAAGATCAAAGCTTATATTTAAACTCTAGTTTCAGAGTGCAAGATTTTTATCACTAAGCTATAGAAAACAAGAAGATTCTAGCAATATGTATGCACAAAAAGAGACATATTGGAGCTGGAGAGAAATTTATTTCTAACCACTTCATATAAAAATACTTTAAAACGTTTTATGGCACATTATCATATCTATGTTTTTTAAGAAGGCTCTTATTTTATTGGGCATCCCTAATTGTTTAAAAGTCTAGTCTCCTTCTTGTGAGGCAAAAATGCCTACCCTCAGCCCTCCTATAGTCTTTCCTCTTTCAATATTATTAGCTAGCACCTCTGAAATATACAGAATAAGTCTAATTAAAATTCCATATTAATAACTATGCACATTTTTAATGTTAGTTGTCATATTAATGTTCTTTTGACCTCCAAAATATATATTATTTGAATAAATTTCAAGTGTATTATTTTTATTGTTTTTTAAAATTATTTAGAATAAAAGATGTCTAAGAAACATTCCCATGCTGTGAAACATTTTTTATGTTAATCTTTTCCATACTCATTTCTTCAGAGATTTATATTTTCATTCCTATTAATATAATAGTTGATAAATAAAAAATAATACATGTAATATTTATGCAAGTCATAAAGCCCAATACTGTAATAAACACATGTGACACCATCAATCCAACTCAAGAACTAGAACCCTGTCATTAACTGTATCCCCTCAGGTACTTGTCTTCACCATCTTCCTCTTGCCTTTCACCCACCAGAGGTCACCGCTAGTCTGAATTCTATCTTCATCATTGTCTTGACTTTCATAAAATATTTTCATTTTATGTAAATGTATTTCTAAGCAAAGTATTGTTGCTATATGTCTATATTTGAGCTTTATAGAAAAGGCACTACACTAACAGAGTCTCATAGACCTATTTTTCCCCCTCTCACCATTATAGTTTAAAAAATCATCTACATTGCTGTGTGTGGCTGTGGTTTATTCACTTTTGCTCATGTATAATATTCCTTTGAGAGAGTACACCAAAATATGTATGTTCAACTTCTCTCAGGTAAGCATTTGTATAATTTCTAAGTTTTTAATATTATAAACAGAAATGCTATAAACATTTTGTACACATTGTCTGAAGCATAGGAATTTTTTAAGAGCATAATTAAGTATTGGAATGCTGGGTCACAGAATATGCATATGTTTAATATTAAAATATAATAACAATATTCCCCAAAGTAAATATCTATCTATCTATCTATCTATATATATATATAAGTGATGTCCATTTATTTATGCCTGCCCATTTCCATTTACCTCTCTTTCTCATTATAGGCATCCACTATGATTAATTAGCTTTGAAACTTCTCATCCACATTTTTACAATTTTACCTCATAATTAAGTAATGATAATACCTAACACAGTTGTAAGTGTATTCTTAAATCAATTTATTATTTCCATTACTGTAAAATTGTTGATTGAATTAAGGGCTATGATTTTTAGGAGCAGTGAGTACTGTATATAGACCTTGTTCATTCATTTAAACTGCCATCCAGTAAGAAAATGTACCTTTAATATTTGTAAAGGTCTTTTTTTGAAAAAAAAATGTTTGAAGCATTATTTTAAAGGTAAATACTTAAAAGAACAAAACTTAAACTGTAGGTTTATCAGTTTTATCAGCTCTATCGGGTATTGTTAAACTGATTTCCAATGTGGCAGAACCAATTTACATTTCTCCCCACCATTAATGTTATCAGACTTTATTCAATAGTTTGCCAATCTAATCGCTCACTATTGTTATACTCTTCAATTCCTTGATCATGAGTCAGATTAAACATTTTTCATCTTTTTACATGTAGATTTATGTTTCAGGAGTCTGCTCCGTAAATTCTTTTTCAGATGTTTTTTCAAGTTTTTCTACTGGCTTATGTGGATTTTTGCTTATTTGTTTTTAGGCTTTAAATATCTAAACACTTTTTTCAATTGTGTACATCACACACATTTCTCCTTATCTGCTGTTATTCTTTTTAACTTAATTCCTTGGGGATCTTTTTCTGCCTTTTTTCTTTGTACAGAATATTACATATAAGAAATTATACATACTTTTTTATGCATATGTATGCTTTTTTCCTTTATTTTCTCTGCCTTGGGGCTTTGTTAAGTAAATAACTAGATATGCTTCTTTATTTTTATTAATGGTTAAAATTTTTAATACATTTTGTTTTTATTCATAAGGAATTAATACTCATAAGAGCATGAGTAAGAATCTATTTTTACTTGTTTTCCATATAGGAAAACAATTGCCACAGAAGAACTTACTGTTCCCCATGAGTTCTTAAAACATTTTTTTTTAAACATCTTTATTGGATTATAATTGCTTTACAATGTTGTGTTAGTTTCTGCTGTAAAACAAAGTGAATCAGCTATATGTATACATATATCCCCATATCCCCTCCCTCTTGCACCTCCCTCCCACCCTCCCTATCCTACCCTTCTAGGTCTTCGCAAATCACCAAGCTGATCTCCCCATGAGATACAGCGCTTCCCACTAGATATTTATTTTACATTTCATAGTGTATATATCTCAACGCTACCTCTCACTTCGTCCCAGCCTAACCCTCCCCCCTCCCCATGTTCTCAATCCATTCTCTATGTCTGCGTCTTTATTTCTGTCCTACCCCTAGGTGCATCAGAACCTTTTTTTTTTTTTTTTAGATTCCATATATATGTGTTAGCATACGGTATTTGTTTTTCTCTTTCTGACTTACTTCACTCTGTATGACAGACTCTAGGTCCATCCACCTCACTACAAATAACTCAATTTCGTTTCTTTTTATGGCTGAGTAATATTCCATTGTATATATGTGCCACATCTTCTTTATCCATTCATCTGTCAATGGACACTGAGGTTGCTTCCATGTCCTGGCTATTGTAAATAGTGCTGCAATGAACATTGTGGTACATGTCTCGTTTTGAATTATGGTTTTCTCAGGGTATATGCCCAGTAGTGAGATTGCTGGGTCATATGGTAGTTCTATTTTTAGTTTTTAGGGACTTCCCTGGTGACGCAGTGGTTGGGAATCTGCCTGCCAATGCAGGGGTCACGGATTCAATCCTTGCTCCAGGAGGATCCCACATGCCGTGGAGCAACTGCGACCTGTGTACCACAGCTACTGAGCCTGCACTCTAGAGTCCACAAGCCACAACTACTGAGCCTCCATGCCACAACTGCTGAGGCCCATGCGCCTGGAGCCCATGTTCTGCAGCAGGAGGGGCCACTGCGTTCTGGGGCCCAAACACCATAGCGAATAGTGGCCCCGCTCTCCGCAACTGGACAAAGCCCACGCGCAGCAGCAAAAATTCAATGCAGCCAAAAATAAATTAAAAAGAATATTTTTAGTTTTTTAAGGAACCTCCATATACTGTTCTCCATAGTGGCTGTATCAATTTACATTCCCACCAACAGTGCAAGAGGGTTCCCTTTTCTCTACACCCTCTCCAGCATTTATTGTTTGTAGATTTTTGATGATGGCCATTCTGACTGGTGTGAGATGATATCACATTGTAGTTTTGATTTGCATTTCTCTAATGATTAATGACGTTGAGCACTCTTTTATGTGTCTGTTGGTAATCTGTATATCTTCCTTGGAGAAATGTCTATTTAGGTCTTCTGCCCATTTATGGATTGGGTTATTTGTTTTTCGGATATTGAGCTGCATGAGCTGCTTGTAAATTTTGGAGATTAATCCTTTGTCAGTTGCTTCATTTGCAAATATTTTCTCCCATTCTGAGGGTTGTCTTTTCATCTTGTTTATGGTTTCCTTTGCTGTGCAAAAGCTTTTAAGTTTCATTAGGTCCCACTTGTTTATTTTTGTTTTTATTTCCATTTCTCTAGGAGGTGGGTCAAAAAGGATCTTGCTGTGATTTATGTCCTAGAGTGTTGTGCCTATGTTTTCCTCCAAGAGTTTTATCATGCCTGGACTTACACTTAGGTCTGTAATCCATTTTGAGTTTATTATTGTGTATGGTGTTAGGGAGTGTTCTAATTTCCTTCTTTTACATGTAGCTGTCCAGTTTTCCCAGCACCACTTATTGAAGAGGCTGTCTTTTCTCCACTGTTTATTCTTGTCTCCTTTATCAAAGATAAGGTGACCATATGTGCGTAGGTTTATCTCTGGGCTTTCTATCCTGTTCCATTGATCTATATTTCTGTTTTTGTGCCAGTACCATACTGTCTTGATTACTGTAGCTTTGTAGTATAGTCTGAAGCCAGGGAGCGGGATTCCTCCAGCTCCATTTTCTTTCTCAAGATTGCTTTGGCTATTCAAGGTCTTTTGAATTTGCATACAAATTGTGAAATTTTTTGTTCTAGTTCTGTGAAAAATGCCAGTGGTAGTTTGATAGGGATTGCAATGAATCTGTAGATTGATTTGGGTAGTAGAGTCATTTTCACAATGTTGATTCTTCCAATCCAAGAACATGGTATATTTCTCCATCTATTTGTATTATCTTTAATTTCTTTCATCAGTGTCTTATAGTTTTCTGCATACACGTCTTTTGCCTCCTTAGGTAGGTTTATTCCTAGATATTTTATTCTTTTTGTTGCAATGGTACATGGGAGTGTTTTCTTAATTTCACTTTCAGATATTTCATCATTAGTGTATAGGAATGCAAGAGATTTCTGTGCATTAATTCTGTATCCTGCTACTTTACCAAATTCATTGATTAGCTCTAGTAGTTTTCTGATAGCATCTTTAGCATTCTCTATGTATAGTATCATGTCATCTGCAAACAGTGACAGCTTTACTTCTTTTCGGATTTGGATTCCTTTTCTTTCTTTATCTTCTCTGATTGCTGCAGCTAAAACTTCCAAAATTATGTTGAATAATAGTGGTGAGAGTGGGCAATCTTGTCTTGTTCCTGATCTTAGTGGAAATGGTTTCAGTTTTTCACCATTGAGAATGATGTTGGCTGTGGGTTTGTCACATGTGGCCTTTATTTTGTTGAGGAAAGTTCCCTCTATGCCTGCTTTCTGGACGGTTTTTATCGTAAATGGGTGCTGAGTTTTGTCGAAAGCTTTTTCTGCATCTATTGAGATGATCATATGGTTTCTCTCCTTCAATTTGTTAATATGGTGTATCACATTGATTGATTTGCATATATTGAAGAATCCTTGCATTCCTGGGATAAACCCCACTTGATCATGGTGTATGATCCTTTTAATGTGCTGTTGGATTCTGTTTGCTAGTATTTTGTTGAGGATTTTTGCATCTATGTTCATCAGTGATATTGGCCTGTAGTTTTCTTTCTTTGTGACATCTTTGTCTGGTTTTGGTATCAGAGTGATGGTTGCCTCATACAATGAGTTAGGGAGTGTTCCTCCCTATGCTATATTTTGGAAGAGTTTGAGAAGGATAGGTGTTAGCTCTTCTCTAAATATTTGATGGAATTCTCCTGTGAAGCCATCTGGTCCTGGGCTTTTGTTTGAAGATTTTTAATCACAGTTTCAATTTCAGTGCTTGTGATTGGTCTGTTCATATTTTCTGTTTCTTCCTGGTTCAGTCTCAGAAGGTTGTGCATTTCTAAGAATTTGTCCATTTCTTCCAGGTTGTCCATTTTATGGCATATAGTTGCTTGTAGTAATCTCTCATGATCCTTTGTATTTCTGCAGTGTCAGTTATTATTTCTCCTTTTTCATTTCTAATTCTATTTATTGGAGTCTTCTCTCTTTTCTTCCTGATGAGTCTGGCTAATGGTTTATCAATTTTGTTTTTCTTCTGAAAGAACCAACTTTTAGTTTTATTGATCTTTGCCACTGTTCTTCATTTCTTTTTCATTTATTTCTGATCTGATCTTTACGATTTCTTTCCTTCTCCTAACTTTGGGGTTTTTTTGTTCTTCTTTCTCTAATTTCTTTAGGTGTAACGTTAGGCTGTTTATTTGAGATGTTTCTTGTTTCTTGAGGTAGGATTGTATTGCTATAAACTTCCCTCTTAGAACTGATTTTGTTGCATCCCATAGGCTTTTGGTCACCGTGTTTTCATTGTCATTTCTTTCTGTGTTTTTTGATTTCCTCTTTGATTTCTTCAGTGGTCTCTTGGTTATTTAGTAGTGTATATTTTAGCCTCCATGTGTTTGTATTTTTTACAGATCTTTTCTGTAATTGATATCTAATCTCATAGCATTGTGGTTGGAAATGGTACTTGATACGATTTGAATTTTCTTAAATTTACGAAGGCTTGATTTGTGACCCAAGATATGATCTATCCTGAAGAATGTTCCATGGGCACTTGAGGAGAAAGCGTATTCTATTGTTTTTGGATGGAATGCCCTATAAATATCAATTAAGTCCATCTTGTTTAATGTATCATTTAAAGCTGTGTTTCCTTATTTATTTTCATTTTGGATGATCTGTCCATTGGTGAAAGTGGGGTGTTAAAGTCCCCTACTATGATTGTGTTACTGTCGATTTCCCCTTTTATGGCTGTTAGTATTTGCCTTATGTGTTGAGGTGCTCCTATGTTGGGTGCATAAATATTTACAATTGTTATATCTTCTTCTTGGATTGATCCCTTGATCATTATGTAGTGTCCTTCTTTGTCTCTTGTAACAGTCTTTCTTTTAAAGTCTATTTTGTCTGATATGAGTATTGCTACTCCAGCTTTCTTTTGATTTCCATTTGCATGGAATATCTTTTTCCATTTCCTCACTTTCAGTCTGTATGTGTCCCTAGGTCTGAAATGGGTCTCTTTTAGACAGCATATATACAGGTCTGGTTTTGTATCCATTCAGCCATTCTATGTCTTTTGGATGGAGCATTTAATCCATCTACATTTAAGGTAATTATCAATATGTATGTTCCTTTTACCATTTTCTCAATTGTTTGGGGTTTTTTTTATAGTAGGTCTTTTCCTTCTCTTGTGTTTCCTGCCTAGAGAAGTTCCTTTAGCATTTGTTGTAAAGCTGGTTTGGTGGTGCTGAATTCTCTTGCCTTTTGCTTGTCTGTGTAGGTTGCAATTTCTCTGTTGAATCTGAATGAGATCCTTGCTGTGTAGAATAATCTTGGTTGTAGGTTTTTCCCTTTCATCACTTTTAGTATGTCCTGCCACTCCCTTCTGGCTTGCAGAGTTTCTGCTGAAAGATCAGCTGTTAACTTCATGGGGATTCCCTTGTATGCTATTTGTTGCTTTTCCCTTGCTGCTTTTTATACTTTTTCCTCGTATTTAATTTTTGATAGTTTGATTAATATGTGTCTTGGCATGTTTCTCCTTGGATTTATCCTGTATGGGACTCTCTGTGCTTCCTGGACTTGATTGACTATTTCCTTTCCCATATTAGGAATGTTTTCACCTATAATCTCTTCAAACATTTTCTCAGTCCCTTTCTTTTTCTCTTCTTCTTCTGGGACCCCTATAATTTGAACGTTGGTGAGTTTAATGTTGTCCCAGAGGTCTCTGAGACTGTCCTCAATTCTTTTCATTCTTTTTTCTTTATTCTGCTCTGCAGTAGTTATTTCCACTATTTTATCTTCCAGGTCACTTATCCGTTCTTCTGCCTCAGTTATTCTGCTATTGATCCCTTCTAGAGAATTTTTAATTTCATTTATGGTGTTGTTCATCACTGTTTGTTTGCACTTTAGTTCTTCTAGGTCCTTGTTAAACGTTTCTTGTATTTTCTCCATTCTATTTCCAAGATTTTGGATCACCTTTACTATCATTATTCTGAATTCTTTTTCAGGTAGACTGCCTATTTTCTCTTCAGTTGTTAGGTCTGGTGGGGTTTTGCCTTGCTCCTTCATCTGCTGTGTGTTTCTCTGTCTTCTCATTTTGCTTAACTTACTGTGTTTGGGGTCTCCTTTTCACAGGCTGCAGGTTCCTAGTTCCCGTTGTTTTTGGTGTCTGTCCCCAGTGGCTAAGGTTGGTTCAATGGGTTGTGTAGGCTTCCTGATGGAGGGGACTAGTGCCTGTGTTCTGGTGGATGAGGTTGGATCTTGTCTTTCTGGTGGGCAGATCCACATTTGTTGGTGTGTTTTGGGGTGTCTGTGACCTTTTTATGATTTTAGGAGCCTCTCTGCTAATGGATGGGTTTGTGTTCCTGTCTTGCTAGTTGTTTGGCATAGGGTGTCCAGCACTGTAGTTTGCTGGTTGTTGAGTGGAGCTGGGTCTTGGCGTTGAGCTGGAGATCTCTGGGAGATTTTCGCCACTTGATATTACATGGAGCTGGGAGGTCTCTTGTGGACCAGTGTCCTGAACTTGGCTCTCCCTCCTCAGAGGCACAGCCCTGATGCCTGGCTGGAGCAGCAAGAGCCTGTCATCCACACGGCTCTCTGCCCGGGTAGAAATTCCAACGGCAGGTATTGGTGACACATCCTCTTCTTTAGCAGGTGTCAGCCTGGCAACTCCTTTTTTTCCTTTGTGCTTTGTCTAATTTCACTTGCTCCTAGGGTTCCACATGCAGAGGCCTCACACCTGCTACTTCAGACCCGATTTCCTAGTGCAAAATGGCTGGGTTGACACCTCAGCTCGCAGGGCCTGTGCAGACTCCATGACATAGAGTCCAAGTGTCATACTTGAGAGTAAACATCTTGGACTTAAGACGTATATGGGTTAAAACCTATGTTGCCCCTTAAATCTGTTTAACTTTGGATAAGTTACTTAAGTTCCCTATTTTCTGGGATACACATCTTTAAAATGGGGATAATAACAGTGTTTGATACATAGACTTATTCTGAGAATTAAAAGCACTCTGAGTGCTAGTCCAGGATCTGCCACATGGTAAACCCTCAGTAATATTTGCTCTTATTATACTGTAACATGCTATTTCTATAATGTACTGGATATCTGTTACTCTAGAATGGATGGAATGTATACATAACATCACTGATAAACGTATCTTGTATTAAGGAATATTTGGGACTTTAACCAGATTTTTAAAAGGCTAATGATAACACTTTGCAAAATTTGACATACTGGAGGAAAACCTTCAACCTGCCAGTAACTCTATAGTCTTGGCTACCCTAAATATAACCTTATCTCTGTATTTGTACAAATACCTTTTGCAAGCTCTAAAGAAATAGAAAAAATACTTTTTTGTTTAGCTAAAAATTGCACTCTGGGCTAAACAGAAACATGCTGATTTTGAATTTCCCTATGAAATTGTTTTGATGGACTTCAAATCAGTGACTGGTAAATATTGGTAAATATTGGGTCAAAATTCAAGTAGAGGATAGTTTCACAAAGAGTCTTTAATAGTTATAGAATTTTAAATCTCATTTCATTTTCAAAAAATCTTCAAATTAATTATTTCTTATAGATATAACAACATAATTTTAATATACACTGTATTTAATTTGATTTAGTTTCCTGAAGAAATACTAAGGCAATTAATTCCAAGACTTACAACAATATAATTGAATGAGAATGCAGTAACAGGTACCTTGTTATTTTTTTCTTGGGAAGTAATATTTTATGACTAGATTATTAGAAACTGCTTGAGACTCTGAAGGGGTCACCCAATATGATTAACAATTCCCCTGTCAGAATTCTGAACAAGTAAGGAATGAATTAAGGGGTATTAGATGATAACCAGAATATTCCTTTTATTGCTGTTAAAGACTCAGCTACAGAAGGAAAACTCATGTGGGCTTTCCATGTGGTGAGGGACAGCATGCCCCTGAAAGAATGAGAACATATGTGCAACCTGTGGGCAGCTGGCTCCCAAGGGAAATGTGGGTAGAACCAAGCATACCTCATAACTTTTCCCCAAACTTACCACTCTATTTCTTCATGGGCATGATTATAGAGCAGAAGAGAGAGAGCTGCAATGTTCTAGAGAAAATCTCTCCTCATGGATCTCAGGAGCAGAAAATAAGTATTCCCCTCCAACGTGAATAATCCACTGATGTACAGGATTCCATGTTAAAAGTGAATTTTAGGTAAAATCTCTTTTGACTACAAAGCAATAGTAACTTCCTCACAATTTGGAAGTTATAAGAAAACAAAACAAAACAAAATACTAGATCTAAGAATGGTGGTAAGAGAGTAAACTCTTTCTTTCAACAGCAGTTTAAAGATGTATTGATAGTTTTTACCAAAGTACATTTTCCAAAACATTATAAATGACTCATACAAATATAGGATGAATATGTGCCACATTTAGCTAATTAATGAGAGAAACTGCATGATGGTAAATTTAGTTCAAAAGAGATTTTGATAGTATGCTGTGAGCATTGAACATATAGTATATGGTATACTGTGAGTATGTGTCAGCACTGAAAAAAAATTCTAGAAAGAGGTTAGTAATTGAGATACAAAACTGGTTAATAGGATTATAAGGCAATGAAATAGTAACCTTTGGGTTACTGTTATCTGATGTACTGCACAGAAATAATATTTATCTCCACCAGACAAATATCTGGAAGATATCACGTTATCTTGGAGAGTCTGATTCAAAATTAATGGTAACTATTAAATTAATCAAAGGCATTTTTCCCTAAAAAATCAAATAATTCTTGGATGGGACTGTTAAACACTTCACTTTGACCCTTGAAAAGATGTGTGGTCATTCTTTTGCCTAATTTTTAATTTATGTGCAAATTTTTAACAGTTTCTTCAATGTGGTAATTCTCAAGTGTTCAATTGAAAATAATATACCCATGGTAGAAGAACTCATAAGTGCTAGAAGAAAGAGAAAATGAAGGTCTTTGAAATGTGAGGTTAATATCTTCTCCATCATTTTGCAAGCCTTACAAGTAACTTTCGAACAATATCATCCTCAAAACTAAAACTATCTAAAAATTAGTGTCCAGTAGGCAAGGACCACTTCTTAGACCTTAAAGAGGTGAGGCAACAAGCACTGTATTCTTAGAGCTGTCAAAATTGAAGTCAGTTTCTTAGAAACCTGCAACACCTGTTAATCATTCAGTTTTCCACTTTCGTTGAAGTATTTTAAAATCTGTACTTAACATAAAAATTAAAAAATGTTTCTAACTTATTCTAATTAGAATAGTGTTGTTGTTGTGGAATGGAGTAAAAAGAATTCATCCAATAGTACCTGGTGAGGAGGACAGACTAATAAGTTAACAGATGGTAACTCTTTGGGCTTAAATTAGTTGACACATGAAAATTATGTATGTGAAGATTTCTGCAAGAAATTAGTTGCTTTTAAATGGGTTTTTATAAATGTAGTTATAAGTATAAGCTGGCTATTTTTAGAACAGAAACATTTATGCAATGTTCTGTACAACATTTCGATATGCCAGATGGAGCATTTATAGCAAAGAATCTACTCCCTGAAAGCACTAATAGTAAACACCTATTCAGCATGTTATGTATTTTTTTAGACTTTGCTGAGATGATTTTTTAAAGACTGCTTAGCACACTCTGCTTTGTGATGAGAAAGGATTTGTGAATAATCAGAAACAGGATGTCATATCACATCGCATCCACTCAAACGTTGCAGACATAACTCTTGAAAAGGTCTGAAGTCCCCTTAAAGACATCTGCCTCTTTAGGTCATTTTCACAGCATTCTGAAAGGATAACAGAGATACAACCCCAGATATTCAGATAGGAATATAAAAAGCTCATCTTGAAGGAAATGTTATAATTTCAACTCTATTAACATTTCAAGGACAGTAGGTCGCATTCTAGAGGGCTGTAGAGTTCAGTCTTAAGTGCTGTGATTTTATATTGTAAGTACAAAAATCAAAACTCTGCTGGCTTATTGCATACTCATACTGCATGTGAGAATGAAATACCTCACAATTATATTATTTTAGTAACCTAAAACACTCACATAAATAATGACCAAATTAAGTCATAGTTGATTTATTCCTAAATATTTTGTGATAGCTAAATTAATTGGAATTTAGTTCCCAGTATATTATTGGCCCTACAGTTGAGGGTAATAAACACCATAGATTGAATTATGTGGCTTCTGGAGAGAAAGACAAAGTATTTTCAAAGTGAGTTAACACATACCAATACTTTTAAAAAATGTGTTTCAGGAAACCTCTAGTGTTTTCCATTGATGCATCAGGATTCTTTCATTATTTGATTCAAATTTAAATGTAAAATGTAACTTAATTTTTCTTAAACTGTAATAAGAAGAGTGCAAATCTGCATTTCCTTATATTATGCCTTAATATAGACAATGAATGCGTCAACTTTAGTTACCAGGTCAACTCAGAATGAAGCTCTTTAGTCATCTCTGAGCATGTATTTAAACTTCTATAAATGTGTCACTGATTTGGAACGTTACAGCTCTGCAACTATCTATTTTTAAAACTGAGGTCCTGGATATGTCTGTTCATGTAAAGTTGTACAGAGCACCCTGGTGGAGCACAGATCTATTTATTCAAATAGCTGAAAAATTCAGATGAATGTTCTTGAGGGATGCACTTAACATGCTTGCATAAAAATGCATATAAAAATAAAAACATATTATAGACATGTTATCTATTTCAGTGTTGCACACTTATCACTGGCTTTCATATTTATAAAGATTTTTAGTAAGTTTTAGATATTTTCATTTTCCCGAATCTAAAATATTCGACTACTGATACAAGAGTCTGGCTAGCTTAACTACAAATTTACCTGAAGTTGCAAGGTAAGGTATTAAAATGGATGGTTTCAGGTTTATTTTACGTGACTTTTAAAAACATTAACAAAATATAGACCAAAGTATGATTTCTCAGCTTTCTACCAATTTACACACTTGCTATTAGCTCTGCACTTCTGCCATGGGGTTCATTATTCCTAAGTTATTCACGGTCAGATTTCCAGCTTAAATATCACTTCCTCAGAGTGCCTCAGATTACCCTATTTAAAGATTTATTTTGTTTCCTATTTTTAAAAATGTATTAATTTTTCCAGCTCTATTGAGGTATAATTGAAGAATAAAAATTGTACATATTCACGGTGTACAATGTGATGAAACATATCCACCATCTCACATAGTTGCCATTTTGTGCATGTGTGTGTATGTGTGCGTGTGTGTAGTGAGAACACTTAAGATCTACTCTCTAAACAAGTTTCAATTATATAATACAGTATTAGTAACGATAGTCTTAACTGATACATTATATAGAATAATCTTAGTATTTATTTATTTGTTTCAGTGATTTTTGTCTTTTTAAATTTGCTATGCTGTAAGTTCCATGAGGATAGAGATTTTGTCTGTCTTATTCAAGAGTTTCTGCAACCAAGTATACTAAGGAGAGAAGACTAGGAGGAAAGGACAGTAGGGTTAGAATAATGTGAATGTAAAACTGCACAGAAACCCCAAAAGGATATTAAAATGCCTCTGAAAATTTATTGGGCTTGAATATCATGACATTTTTTAACCGAAATATAATACATATATTCTGTTTCACAGTTCAAGTTTATATTATAGATATAGTATATATAAAAATATTATTCTTACAAATAACCAATTTGGGAAATTTAACATGTCAATATTTCACAGCAGGTTCTCAAAATCACTTACCGTAAAGTACGGTGTACTTAGTGCTGTGGCCCCTAAAGATGGACTTTCCTTAGACACATATCCATCCTGTTATTATGCTTAATGCCATGGTCTCTTACCTAGAACTTACTTTATTATATTTTAATTTGTAAATAAGACTATAGATTAAAACGTTCATCTGTGAAGTATATAGGAGAAGCATTTGTTGAATGTCTGCATTTTGTCAGACACATTCCAGTTATTCCATGACCTGACAAGAGGAGTTCAACTCTATTTTACAAATTTTACAAATGCAGAAATTTAGACCCATAGGAAGTAGAGCGTATCCACATGGCCATTCAACTAGTAACATTTTGGGGATTTTACCTACAATCTCTCTGACCCCAACTCTAAAGTAAGTGCTGCAGGAGAAAGCACTAAAAAGAATGAAGGAAGGAATTGTGGAATTTTAAATATTATGAAAAAGACAAGTATCACAAATAACTCTAGTATAAAGTAAATATTTTAACTATATTTAAGAGACAGCAGATCATCATGCAGGTGTTAAGAAAGTAACTTGAAAATATGACTGAGTTCTCCCACACAAAAGGAAAGTTTTGTGTAACGGCAAAAGAAATAAATTGGGTGAACATTATAAAATTTGATTATAGACATTATATAGAAAGATAGATAAAGATATATAATGTGTGTATATCTGTGTATACAAACACAGATATATACATATATATATCAGGATTTATAAACACTAGAGTTGTATCCAATACAAAGTGGTAATAAGTGAGCAGGTTTTGAGAAATAAAAATGTTAAAACATGGCCAGGTGATATTTTGAGATGTGATTTCAGACATGTATTTCCTGGAAATAAACCTCTCAATGTCCATAGCAACATATATTTCTTCCTAGAGCCACTGTGATTTACTTTATTTATAATCATATAATAATTTGAGTATTTTGAAATGATCATTGTTGGAAAAGTGTGACCATTGTACAATACAACTTTAAATGTAATTAATTTTAGTATGAATGTAACAGATCATTAAACACTAAACATTTTGTTCTACATACTGTGTTCCTCACTTAGAGTAGGCAGATTTTCTTTCCTGAGTTAATTTTAAAGAAAAGTATCATACTCTGGTACTACTTGTAAGCACATAGTCTCACCTACCCTTTCCCTTTACAAATGAAAAACAGCAGATAATTCACCTAATTTATGTTCAGTCATATTTGTTTTTTATAAAGCTTCTATTTAAATTTCAGGTTAAGCAAAACTTTGCCACCTACATAGAAAAAGTCCATGGTAGTTAAGTATTACTAGAGCACTACTCTAGGCTACTTGTAGAAAGGAATAAAAGAAGGAAGAAAAGGGAAAGGAAGAAAAGGAGTTAAGCTGCTTGTTCAAGTAAATAAAAATACTTTCATTGGCTTTTAGAATGTACCCTTTAACTTTAAAAATAATTAAACAAATAATTCAACTGCAAGCTTTAAGAACAGATGTAAAAGCCGTTGTCAGAAAATACAAAACAGCTGGCAATCTTATGTATTAGAAAACAAAGGCAAGCAGTTGGATGCTAATTTCACAAAGGGTAAATTGCCACAATTCCAAAAATAGTTTAATTTACATTAAAGTTATTCATCTTAGTCCTAGTGCACAATTTTGGATAAAACAAAGTTTTTCAGAATGCAACAGAGCAGTAAAATTAGAATTTTAGCTCTAGAGACTGTTTGCAGACCATTAATTCATAAAGCTTTAGTACTCAGAGCACATTTTTGTTGTACTTATTTTTTTAAGATCAGAAAGTCTACCATCTGAGCTGGTGTTTAATGTTTGACATGGATGTAAATGGAGTGATTTGAAAGTAAAAATTTCTAAATGCCTGAGAAAATTTTCCCTTTTAAACTATTGAATATTAATTTGCTTAGGAAACTTGGCATCCATATTGATCAAGATCTATCTCTAGACTGATATTTTACCTGAATACTCTAGTATTGACATATCTTTTGTTGAAATAGCAAATTATTTTATTGTCTGCTACTTTGCCACATCCTTTCCTTCATTTTCCAAGCTACTCTGTCCATCCTCAGTATCCCCTCACCCACAATATCCAGATGTTGCAGAGCTCCAGGGTTAATACCTGACACAATAGGGGATGCCAGTGATATAGAAAGCTTTCACTCTGATTGCTCTCCACCAGTATAATACAGGTTTTTAAATATTTTTAATTATATTCCAGGTTTGAATGACCTGGTGGGTTATGTTAGGTGTATGCATCATTTTTGACATGTCTTTATGCATACTTCCAGAAACATCCACTTGTTTAAATGTCAATATCTTAGCATTAAAGAGTACAGTCCTATCAAGACTTAGTAAATAACTGCGTTAAAAATATTTATATATAAAGAATAATTCCTTCATTTACTTAAATATTTACTAAGCACCTATTTGCCAAAAGCTACTTGGCACTTAGAATACCATGTTGAATAATTAAGATACCTTTTATTATATGACAGATAGTATATTTCATGTCTCCATTCCATATTGGAAGCTTTCCAAAGCACCATAAACACAAATGCTTAGCAAAAGAATATATAAATAAACTATGTACTTTAACTAATGTTTGTTCTTCTTAGCATTCAGTAATAACTGAACAATAGGAAATCATTTTCTACTTGATATTGAAATAAAATATCATGAATATGTAAAAAAATATTCTCTACTTCTGCTAAATATTGGCTTTTCCATATTTCTATATGAATGGATTTATTACAAATCTTTTTCTAGGATATATATATATATAATGCCTAGCACTGTATTGCATATAGTAGGCGTTTAATAAATGAGAGAGAAAATTACTATTCAGGCTGCGCCCACCTGATATTTTCCTTTAGTTAACCTGAAGAAGAGAGCTTCTCTTTAATTTTTTTCTTTTCAGTAATTTTCTAGCTTCAAATAACACCTATAATTTTGCAATTCTTTGATTTGGTGTATAAGACATTGTTTAAGTTATGTATATAGTGTTTGTGTTATTACTCATCAGCAACTTAATATAGTAATTTACACTTAGAAAATGATAAATGTTTATTGAATTGGATAAACTGAAAGGTGCAATGTAATCACATCTCCAGAGTTATTCTAAAGGCCAACTCATTCTTTAGTTTTGAATCATGTTAGATATTGATATAAAAAGGTGGAGATTATTAACTTATTTACACTATCAGAAAGCCAAACTAACTTTGAGATTTTTTAATACTACTTTATAATAGTTTTTATATGTACTCATTTGAAAATACTTAGGACTTGTAGGGAAGGACAAAAAATCTCTTTTCCTCTACTCATCTTAGGTTATTTCCCTGGGGTCCTGAAAATCAGACTGACAAGGCAGAGTAACAAACAAACAAACAAAAAACCCAGAAGTTCATTAATTCATACATTCACAAAGGAATACTTAGTGCTGAGTAACTCAAAGGAGTTCTTAGAACTTGGTTGCATAGAGTATCTTAACAAAAGAACAATAAATTTGTAAAGGAGTGTCAAGATAAAAGAAAAGGACTTTGAGCTTCTAGGGGAGGCAATTTGTGGGGAAGTAAATCTATGAGGAAACCTAATGGAAGATTAAGTACTAGTTAGTAAGGTTTGTTATATAGGTTCCTCTGGTGCTGTCTCCAGTCTGGTATGAGTCTAGGGTTGTCTCAGGTAATTAGAATGGTTTTGCCTTTCCTAGTAGGGTGTGCAGTGTAAAGTGTTTTTCTTGTGTCTGCTTCTTTTCAATTGCCTTCATCTTAAAATAATCTTTATGTCTGAGTGGCATATTTGGGGTGGCATACTCTGAAATCATTCAGACTCATTAACTTTAATTAAGGGGAAATTGAGGGTAATAGTACATTATTTCCAGATTTAGATTCATTTTCTATCACTTTCATTATTTGATTTGTATATTCACAGGGCAAATCTTTTTTGACTACCTAATATCACTATGCATTACACTTTGGGAATGCGGTGGGCAAATCAAAGCCTCATCTCTAATGAAAGTTGATTCCTAATAGAAGAGTTGCATAGTAAACAAACAGGAATAATGTGTAGTATGTACTGAAAGGGCTATGGAGAAAAGTAAACCAAGGGAGGGATGGGATAAAATATACTAGGTTTTTGAGGGGAAGGCATTGAAGGTAAAGAAAACACAAGGTACAAATGCCCTGAAGTATAACAAATAGACCAGTGCTGGCAACAGAGTAGTCCAGAAAGTGGAGGGTATAAAGTCAGAAAGGTAACTGGTATTGTGAAGGGCAGGCTACATATAAACTTACATCCTTGTACTGTTTGATACTGAAAAGCGCTAGAGGGTAGAAATTTTAAAGAGTAATAACATAAAATAAATTTGTAAAAGATCTTTTTATTTACTGTGTTTCATATAGAAATGCAAGGGCTGAACTAGGGAGAAGAATTAGAAGTCAATTGCAATAAAAATCTAGATGAGAAAATATGATGCTAAAAATTGGCTTTTCTATATTTGGATGAACTGGATCAAGAAGCAGACATGGAAGTGGTGGGAAGTGGTAGAATTTTGAATTCATTTTGAAAGTAGACCAAATGGGCTGCTGATGGATTGAATTTAGGATGTGAGAAAAATGGAGGATTCATGAGTGAATCTAAATTTTGTCCCTAGCAACTAAAATTAGGGAGTAGTCTACAACTGAAATGAGAAAGATGGGATGAAAAAGGCACAGTTTGGGAGAGATGAAAAGGAGTTTCTTTTGGATATGTTGAGATTGTAACATCTATTAGACACCTCAGTGAAGATGCGAAGAGAGTAGTTGAATATGTCAGTCTGGAGTTCAAGAATGATATAAATTATAGGGACATCAGCTCAGTTATGACAGTTAAAGCAATACAATTTCATGAGATCACCAAGAGAGTGCATGTAGATGGTTAAGAGATAAGGTCTAATTACTGAGCCTTAGAACTCTCCCATGTTACGAGTTCACAGAAAAGAAGAAACAAAAGCAAAGGAGACATGGAAGCAGAGGGAGGGGAGTAAGGTAGATGACCTGAAAGGCAAATGGACAAAAAAATTGCTAACAGAGAGGAGCATGTGATCAGCTATATCCAATAATCTCTCAACTGCAATAAAGATAGTGTTTGGCAATGTGGAGGCCACTGATGTTTTTACAAAGCAATTTCAGTAGAGTAGTGGTGGAAAACAGTTTATTAGAAATAGCTTCGATAAAGCATGGAGAGGAATTGGGGACATGGAGCACAGGTGATTCTTTTGAGGATTTTTAGGTAAAGGAAATAGAAATGTGATAGCAAATCACAGAGAAAATTAGGATATGTAAGAGTTTTTTAAAAATTTGAAAAATTAAAGCAGGATTGGGTGCTATTGGGAAAATTCCAGTAGGCAAGAAAAAAATTGGTGGTATACGAAAGAGACAAGAGTATTGGTAGGCATATGTCCTTGAGGAGGAAGTAAAGGACAGAATAATGGGCACAAGTGGAGATGTTTGTGTTAGGTAGGAGCCCAGACAATCATCCATGGTAACAGAAGGGAATGCAGAGTATCTGTGCAAGGCTTCATGTACAGGGGTAATTCACTGGTGGCATTGTCCTAAAGTTCTCTTTCACCAGCTCCTAATTTTTCAGTCAAAGGGGAAGAAAATCATCAGTTGAGAATGACAATGGAGGTGGAGTTTGGAGGTTTCATGAGAGAAAAAAGTGTGAAACTTACTTCTAAAAGTGTGTGAGAGTCAATAGATCAGAAAACTGAAATAAGATTTCCTGGCATCACACTGGGCATGCTTTAACTAGTTGTCATGAATTTAAAGTGAGCCCTGACAACAGGGTTGTACTTTTCTCTTGTCACACTCACCTCTCCAAGGCTAGGTTTAGAGTAGGGAAGAGTTAAATTTAACAGAGGGTTGCCTTTTCCCAAGACTACAAAGAGAGTGGGGGCCTAAGGGGCTGAAGGCAGAGACAACAGAGTG
Organism: Balaenoptera acutorostrata; assembly: GCF_949987535.1. Taxonomy (NCBI): domain Eukaryota; kingdom Metazoa; phylum Chordata; class Mammalia; order Artiodactyla; family Balaenopteridae; genus Balaenoptera; species Balaenoptera acutorostrata. Next base: position 73,833,173 of record NC_080068.1, read on the forward strand.
ATTATTATATTCAAGGAGCAGGAAAAGTGGTGGTGACATGAAGTGGGAGGAAATTAAAAGGGGAGAGGGCCAATAGACTGGTATTGCCAAAGGATTCTTATTATAAGATAAGGGAAATAGTGAGCTACGAAAACAGGAAGTTCTGATGGAGAATGGGATAACTTAGTTAAAATAATGCTTTCAATTAATTTAAGAGCATGAGTTTTGATCTCAAAGAAAAGTTGGTAAATTACTTAAATTTTATAATCCTCAATTTTCTCATCTGTAAATGAGGAAAAAGTTTATCTTAAAGAGCTTTTAGAATGGCTAATTAAGATAATCCATGTAACATGCTTAGGCCAGTGTCTGTACATGGTAATCACACTATTAGCACTACTATATATTTAACTACACTGCCATTGGTCAGGACATAAAACAGCCCTGATCTCTATCTGAATGACAACAACTTGGATTCATAGGTTGAATTATGATCCACACATAAGGAGAAATAATGTTAACTTAGTTTTGAATTTCTTGTATTTTTAAAATATTTTCATGCAAATAGAATGTTAATTATAAAAGAGATTCTTAAAATTATCTAGAAATACATGATGTTATAAGTAAAACTATCACAGTAAAACTACTCTGAGAGTTTTTTTTCATTTTCAAAAGAGGAAATTCCATAAATAATTACCAACTATTGATTTGATATCTATTCCATGTTTAACACCAGGCTAGGTGCAATGAAAAGAAAAAAATAAGAGATGTGCTCTAATCTCTCAGAGAGCTTACAAACATTCTTGAGGAGAAACATATATTCAAACATGAACCAAATGCATAAACAATAATCTCACATAAATAATTCAATGCTAAATAATGTAGGAAGTATTTTAAAGACAGTATCTCTTTCCATTAAATTTTCTAGATGAAATAAAGGGGTACCTTCAATGCATTTTTAAATTATTTTGAAAATGACAGTTTAACTTGAAAACTTACAGTTTCTGGAGATTTTAAGAATCAGAAATAATGGGAATATATATTATATTTTCAATCATAGAAAGCAGACACACTTTATTTCTAGAGAAAAAATATCTGTAGTCCAAAAAAGTTAAAATATTCTGAACATGAACTTTAAAAATTATTAAATGCCATATATGACAAACCCACAGCAAACATCATTCTCAATGGTGAAAAACTGAAAGCATTTCCTCTAAGATCAGGAACAAGACAAGGATGTTGCCTCTCGCCACTTTTATTCAACATAGTTTTGGAAGTTCTAGCCATGGCAATTAGAGAAGAATAAAAAATAAAAGGAATCTAAATTGGAAAAGAAGACATACAACTATCACTGTTTGCAGATGACATGAAACTATACATAGAAAATCCTAAAGATGCTACCAGAAAACTACTAGAGCTCATCACTGAATTTACTAAAGTCACAGGATACAAAATTAGTACACAGAAATCTCTTGCATTCCTATAAACTAACAACAAAAGATCACAAAGAGAAATTAAGGAAGCAATCCCATTTACCATCACATCAAAAAGAATACAATACCTAGGAATAAATCTACTTTAGGAGGCAAAGGAAGACCTGTACTCAGAAAACTATAACATACTGATGAAAGAAATTAAAGATGACACAGATAGAAAGCTATACCATGCTCTTAGATTGGAAGAAATCAATATTGTAAAAATGACTATACTACCCAAAGAAATCTACAGATTCAATGCAACCCCTATCGAATAAACAATGGTATTTTTCATAGAACTAGAACAAAAAAATTGACAATTTGTATGGAAACACAGAAGACCCCAAATAGCTAAAGCAATCTTGAGAAAGAAGAATGGAGTTGGAGGAATCAGGCCCCTGACTTCAGACTATACTACAAAGCTACAGTAATCAAGACAGTATGGTACTGGCACAAAAACAGAACTATAGATCAGTGGAACAGGATAGAAAGCCCAGAGATAAACCCATGCACCTATGGTCACCTAATCTATGACAAAGGAAGCAAAAATATACAATGGAGAAAAGATAGTCTCTTCAATAAGTGCTGCTGGGAAAACTGGACAGCTACATGTAAAAGAATAAAATTAGAACACTCCCTAACACCATACCCAAAAATAAACTCAAAATTGATTAAAGACCTAAAGACCTAATGCTGGATACTATACAACTCTAGAGGAAAACATAGACAGAACACTCTTTGACATAAATTGCAGCAAGATCTTTTTTGATCCACCTCCTAGAGTAATGAAAATTAAAACAAAAATAAACAAATGGGATTTAACTAAACTTAAAATCTTTTGCACAGCAAAGGAAACCATAAACAAAACAAAAAGACAATCCACAGAATGGGAGAAAATATTTGCAAGTGAAGCAGCCGACAAAGGACTAATCTGCAAAATATACAAACAGCTCATATGCAACTTAATATCAAAAAAAACCCCACCCAATGAAAAAATGGGCAGAAGATCTAAATAGACATTTCTCCAAAGAATACATACAGATGGCTAAAAGGCACATGAAAAGATGCTTAACATCACTAATTATTAGAGAAATGCAAATCAAAACTATAATGAGGTATCACCTCACACTAGTCAGAATGGCCATCATCAAAAAATCTACAAACGATACACGCTGGAGAAGGTGTGGAGAAAAGGGAACCCTGCTACACTGTCCATGGGAATGTAAATTGGTACAGCCACTATGGAGAACATTATGGACATTCCTTAAAAAACTAAAAACAGAGCTACCACATGATCCAGCAATCCCACTCCTGAGCATATATCCAGAGAAAACCATAATTTGAAAAGATACGTGCACTCCAATGTTCTTTGCAGCACTACTTACAATAGCCAGGACATGGAAGTTACCTAAATGTCCATCAACAGGGGAATGAATAAAGAAGATGTGGTACATATATACAATTTGGAATATTACTCAGCCATAAAAAAGAATGAAATAATGTCATCAGCAGCAACATGGATGGACCTAAAGATTATCATACTGAGTGAAGTTAAGTCAGACAGAGAAAGACAAATATCATATGATATCACTTATATGTGGAATCTAAAAAAAAGGTACAAATAAGCTTATCTCCAAAACAGAACTAGAGTTACAGATGTAGAAAACAAACGTATGGTTACCAAGGGGTAAGGGGTGGGGGAGGAATAAATTGGGAGATTGGGATTGACATATACACACTACTATATATAAAATAAAATAGATAACTAATAAGGACCTACTGTATAGCACAGGGAACTCTACTCAATACTCTGTAATGGCTTATATGGAAAAGAATCTTAAAAAATGGCAGATACGTGTACATGTATAACTGATTCACCTTGCTGTACACCTGAAACTAACACAACATTGTAAATCAACTATATTCCAATAAAAATTTTTTTAAAACCTAGGGAAAAATTAAAAAATAAAAATTTTATCATATTTTCCAAACACAAATATTGATATCATATAGTTTTTGAATGATCCGGGAATACCCTGCCCACTAAATATAGATTGTTAAAATATACTTAACCTAACAATATTTCAAGAATTTCTTGATATCTGAGGCAACTCACTGTGAATAAAGCATTTTGAGTTATAAAAATTGAGAAAATAGAAACCTGTTAAAACTCAATTTATAGCATTTAATGATGGCTAGATGAATATGGACAAAATATTGATGTTTTGATAGCTCACTTTTTTGGGCAATATTATGAGGTTCTGAAAGTTAGTGAGTCATCAACTTTCTATTTTAATCTGTGATTTAGCCAATATTTAGAACTTTAGCCATCTCCTCTCATCTTCCCAGCAAATGAAGTATGGGAAATTAGCCGATCAAGCTCCAAAAAACTTTTTCAAGTTTATCATTTAGGCCTCAATCTTCATGATCATTCATTTACATAGCTTATTATGGAAGCAGGTTTCAAAAAAGTCCTGATTTATTTTTCACTACAATGCAAACTCAATTTTAGAGTGAAAATTTCAATATGCATGATACAGATATCAGAGAATAAATATTACATATATATATGTAATAAACTCTCATTTAATTGGAGAGTTGGGGTCACCTCTCTTACATATCTTATCAAATTCTCCTAAACAAAGCCGCCCCTGGGAAGAGTAAAATATGGAGATCTTATTTTTATTACCAAGAAAAATAAGGTACATTCAGAATGCTCATAAAGACTCGTAACAAAATTCTTAAGAAGATTTTAGATAAAACATTTTATTTATTTATATTCATTTCACTTTCTACCCCTTTCATCTTCACCATCTAGGACAATGACTTGCCCATGGTTTCTTCTCAATAAGTACTTGTTCTATATCTAAATAAGGAGAGTTAGTGGTGGCAAATGCATATAAAATATCTCTACTAACTGTAAATATTCCTACAAGTTCGGCCTAAGGCATTGAAAGATACATATTTTGCTAGCAGCTGGCAAATTTTGAGAGAAACAGAGACATGATATTCTTGAGATAGTAATGACTGAGGTAATTTATTTCTCATCCATATCTAGCATAGGCTCCAGTGCTGTTGGCAGATACATAACATAAAAGAACCCTGGCTCAACTGTGTTGGCCATATTACTTTACTCAATACTCCTACATGTTCACACAGACACACACATTTCAGTTCTTAGTGTACTTTGAATCACATTAATTTATCTCACTCAAATGTTTGCTTCAAAACTACATCACTCAATCTTAAAAAGCAAGGATAGTTTTAAAAAGAAAAAGCAAAAAGAAAAAAAAAGGACAAAACTACAAAGCAATAGAAAATTAGTGGTTGCCAGGGGTCTCAGGGTGGGGGTAGGGGATGATTAGGTAGAGCACAGGAGATTTTTAGGGCAGTGAAAGTATGCTGTATGATACTGCAATGGTAGATAAACAAAAATATACATTGTTTATCAAAACCCATAGAACTGTACAAAAAGAGTAAACCCTAATGTAAACTATGAACTCCAGTTAACAGTAATTCATCAGTATTGTGTCATCAATTGTAACAAATGTACCACATCAATGCATATTAATTTTAGGGAAAACTGAGGGTAGAAGGAAGAGAAGATACATGGACCTCTCTATTTTCTGCTCAATTTTCTATAAATCTAAAATTGCTCTAAAATTTAATTCTATTTAAAAAAAGCATTCACTGACTTGGTTCTTACATTTTCTGATTACGTCAGTGCTACAGAAATTTCATCTTAAATGGTTTCAAGCAGTATGCAATATCAAAAAATGGCACTGAAAGTCAGAATAAAAAGAATAAAGTATTGATATTTTATTTATTGAATGGGTGAAAGGAATAATATTAGGTATTAAACAGTAATTAATATAAATACAATAATATTTATTATAGCAACTATCATAAAATATACTAAATTGTACAATACTTAACAGGTAGATTATATAGAATAAATAGTATAAATAAAAATTAATAAATAGTAAATATAACTAGCAATAAAATAAATAATAAAAGAGTATAATAATTTCAGAAATGCAAGAATGGTTCATTATTAGAAAAATCTGTTAATATGTTAACTTTTTAAATTGAAATATAGCTGACATACAATATTATGTAACTTTCAGGTGTAATACATAAAGATTTGACATTTTCATACATTATGAAATGAGTACAACAATAAGTCTACTGACCATTTGGCCCCATACAATGTTATTACAATATTATTGACCATATTCCTCATGCTGTATATTATACCCCTGTGACTTATTTATTGTATAACTGGAGACTTGGACCTCTTAATCTACTACACCTGTTCACCCACCACACTACCCTCCTCCTTTTGGCAATTACCTATTTGTTCTCTGCATCTATGAGTCTGTTTTCCTTTTGTTTGTTTGTTTTGGTTGTGAGATTATGCCATATTGGTCTTTCTCTGTCTGAATTATTTCACTTAGCATAATACCCTCTAGACCCATCCATGTGTTCCCATATACCAAGATTTTGGTCTTTTTATGGCTGAGTAATATTCCACTGTATACACACACACACACACACACACACACACACAATTATGTTTAGTTGATGATCTCTTATGCTTAAATGCATTCTAATACTCCTCATTTTTACCCCCCCATTTGTACTGTTTTATTGAAATAATATTTTATATCTTTTCTTTTGTGTAGCCTTAACTCCTTAGTGTAGACGATTTTACTACTTTTGTCTTTAATCTTTCTACTAGCTTTATAAGTGGTTGATCTACTATGTTTATTGTACGTTTGCCTTTACCAGTGAGATTTTTCCTTTTGTAATGTTCAGATTTCTAATTGTGGTCTTTTTATTTTTTCCATTTAGAGAAACCCCTTTAACATATAAAGCTGATTTCATGGTGCTGAATTCTTTTAGCTTTTTCTTGTCTGTAAAACTCTTTATCTTTCCAAGTCTAAAAGATAGCCTTGCTGTACTTTGTGTTGTAGGTTTTTCCCTTTCAGCAATTTGAATATAACATGCCCCTCCCTTCTGTCCTTCAAAATGTCTACTGAAAAGTCAGCTGAAAGTCCTATGGGAGTTCCCTTGCACGTAACTAGTTGCTTTTCTCTTGTTTCTTTTAAGATGCTCTCTTTAATTTTTGACATTCTAATTATGTGTCTTGGTGTGGTTCTCTTTGGGTTTATCTTGTTTGGGGCTCTGTGCTTCCTGGTCCTGGATGTCTACTTCCCCAGGTTAGAGAAGTTTTCAGTTATTATTTCTTCAAATACGTTCTCTGCCATTTTTTCTCTCTCTTCTCCTCTGGGACCCCTGTAATATGAATGTTAGTACACTTGATGTTGTCCCAGAAGTCTCTTAAACTGTCCTCATTTTAAAAAATCCTTTCTTCTTTTTTCTGTTCATATTGGGTGATTTCCACTACTATGACTTCCTGGTCACTGATCCATTCCTATGTACCATCTAATCTACCACTGGTTCCTATTAGTGTATGGTTCTTCTTTATATTTTCTAACACTTTGTTAAAATTTTCACTGTGCCCATCTATTCTTCTGAGTTTGTTGAGGACCTTTTTGATCATTACTTGAACTCTATCAGTTAGATGGCTTATCTCTACTTCACTTAGTTCTTTCTTTGAGGTTTGGTCTTCATATTCATTTGGAACATATTCCTCTGTCTCCTCATTTGGCCTAATTCTCTGTGTTTATTTCTATGCAGTTATGTCAGTTATGTTTCCCAATCTTGGAGAATTGGCCTTTTGTAGGAATATATCCTATGGGAACCAACAGCACACTCCCCTCTGATCACCAGAGACATATACTCTAGAGATACCCAATGTGGGCTGTGTGGGCCCCTCTCTTGTGGTGGGGCTGACTACAGTGGGCACACTGGTAGGTGGGTCTGGTTCTCAGCTAAGTTGGCTGCCAGGCCCTGCCTCTTGCAGTGGTTGCTAACTTACTGGTGGGCAGGGCCAGGTCCTGGCTTGGTTAGCCTGGCAGCGCAGGGAGTTCTGGGACTGGTGCTAGTCTGCTGGTAAGCAGGTAGGTTCTCAGTGCTAAGGGTCTAGAGGAAGGACTCCAAAATGGTTTCTGTCAGCACCAGTGTCCTTTTGGTAGAAGGAGCTTCCGAAAATGGCTGCTGTATCTGTGTCCCCACAATGAGTCTTGGTTGCCTCCTGCCTCTCTGGAAGCTCTCCGAGATCAGCAAGTGGGTCTTACCCAGCTTCCTTTTAAATTACCACCTCTACAATGGAACTCAGAGCATGTGATTTTGTGTGTTCCCTTTAAGAGTGGAGACTCTGTTTCCTTTAGCCCTCCGGCTCTCTCTTAAGCAAGATTCACTGGCCTTCAAAGCTAAACATTCTAGGGTCTTGTCTTCCCAGTGCAGGACCCCTAGGCTGGGGAGCCTGATGTGGGGCTCAGACTCTTTGTTCCTTGAGGTGAAGCTCTGCAGTTGTGATTATCCTCTCATTTGTAGGTCACCTACCCAGTGGTGTGGGTACTGACTATACTGTGTCTCTGCCCCCTCCTACTCATCTTGTGGTTTCTTCTTTATATCATTAGTTGTGGAAAATTTTTTCTGCTCATCTTCAGGTCATTTCAAAGATAGATGCTCTGTAAATAGTTGTAATTTTGGTGTGCTAAGGTAAGCTCAGTGTCTTCCTACTATGTCATCTTCACCTCCCCAGGCTAAGTTAACATATTTATAGATCAATATGACAACCCATATTCTCATCCAAATAAAACATATAAACATGTTTAAAGAACCCATAATAAGATTATCTAGATATATCTTTGAAATGATTAAAAAATGTATCTCACTACAGAAGCCAATTTTTAGCCTAATGGTGATAGTCAAACCATTCCTGCTAAAGTCAGGAATAAAACCTAGAATCACCACTATTATTTAATATTAATATAGGAGTACTTTTTAACACAATAAGATGAAATACTATCACACAAGAATGGTCAAAATTATTATTATGTGTAGATGTTATTCTTGTATGCTTGTGAAACATAAGAAAACAAAGCAATAGGTATATGAGAAATAGGTCAAGAGACTAATTAGAACTTAAATGAAAATCAAAAGAAATACTTCAATATATTCAACCTAGTTTATATGAAGAAGGTTATAAAACTTTACTAATTCACATAAGAGCATATTTGAAAATATGTGTTCTAAAAATATCCTTGCTTTGTAAATTAATATATTCCCTGTAATTCTATTCAAGTTCCTAGTACACTATTTAAAATCTTTTTATGACATGAAATAGTCTAGAAGCCTTCTTAAAAAATACTCATGTGCAGTGAGAACAACAAAAAAATTTAGGAAGTATAAGAAAATATAAGAAGTAGAAAATTATTAATATCTGATGTTGAATCATATTGAGTTCTTAATAATTAAAACAGTGTGATATCATATTGGAACAAAAGAACTGTATTAGTTTGGCAGCCGGTTACAGAATGCTTGATGAATGGTGGTTTAAATGATAATGATCTTTATTATTTATCTGAAATGCCCTGAAGTAAGCAGTTTTAGAATTTTTTTCAGTAGCCGCAGATCTGTGTCACAATTATTCTGGCCTTTTCCTCATCATTACAATATGCTTGCCATAGCAACAAATATCAAGTCCTCACACAATAAAACATGAAGAAAGGAAAGTATGGGTGGAAAGAAAACTTTCTTCCTGTAATGGTTTCTCTTTTCAGGAAAAACAAAAGTCTTCTCTCAACATACCATTTACCAGAAGTGGGTTACATGCTTACTTCTTGTCTAATCACTAGGGAAACAATGCAATTATAGTTACTGACAGAGGGCTATTATGATTCATCTCCTGACCTTTCCTCACAATGATCTTTCCTTGTGGCCATAACTGAGATAATGTTAACAATGTTAAAAGGCAGTGAAGGATATTGAATAGGCAAGTCAAGTTCTCTTCCTCACATTTCAATCAATGTACCAGAACAGAGAGCACAGTTATAAAGCCAGAGTTAGAAGCATTTACTATATGATTAAAATATAATTTCTATTCAGTGGAATAAAGAATGAATTATTCACTAATTGGTGTTAGGATAACTTCCCATGTCGTCTGGAATAACAAGTAAAAAAAACTTTCATTCATTATGCTTTATAATAGAAGAAATACCAATTCAAATAATGATTCCAAAAAGAATTTAAAACCATAAAAAAATGTAAAACAAAATAGTAGTGAAGATATTTTTAACCTTGAACTGAGGAAGGCTATTATAAATTGACCTTAAAACCTTAAAGGAAAATAAAAATACCTGTAAATATTTTACAGCTTAAAATCATATGACAAAAGAAGTCATTTAAAATTTTAGAAGACAAAGAACATAAAAAATAATATTTACCTCAAATAAAACTGAAAAATATTAAAGTATTCACATATTAATAGGCAACTGAATATAAAAATAGAATGGATAGTGCAGATAAAAAAGCAACTTACTAAGAAAGAATTAAAATGCAGCAAACATGAAGAAGCATAGGTAAATATCAATGCCAGAATGGATATGGGAAAGCAAATACTTGCACTATTAAATTATATTAGTACACTACCTTTCTGAAACACCATTTGAAAAGATTATTATTATTACTATTATTATTATATCACCAATTACTTTATCAGTAATAGTAACCAGATTTAATAAATGTGTGAGATAAACGAATGCATATTATTTCAAACAACACCAACAACCCAATAAGATAATGCTATTGTAGTAGTTCCTTTATGCACATATGAAAACATACTCAGAATAGTTAAGAAATTTGCTCATGGACATGGAGCAAGTATGTGGAAGAGTTAATGTGAGTCTAGATAGAAAATGTGTCCACTTTGCACTAGAAATTCATTTTTTTAGTAATTTATCCAATGAGATAATCAGACTGCAGAAAGATACTATAGGCACAAGAGTATTTATTCATCACACCATTTTTACAACGGCATTACTTAGAAGCCACATAAATGTGCATCATAGAGATTGGATAAGGTAATGATGGTCCATGCATTATAAAATGCAACCTTAAAATAATAATGTAGCTCATTTATTTACATGGAAAAATGGAAAATTCCTGCAACATGCCGTTGAGTACTAATGAATTATAATTAAACAGAGGAGACTGACCGAAAGCATTAATCTCCTCTCCCTCCCATAATACAACTAAAATAAAGGTAACTGAATCATGTGTGACTGTGTATGCCTCTGTGTGCGTGTATCCTTAAAGAAAACAAAACAAAACAAAAACAGAACAAATTAAAAAACAAACAAAAAACAAGAGTAGAAAGACACAACAGACTGGATGAGTGATGACAACACATTTTTGGTTGTGTTATTGTATTTAAAAGAATGGTGAAAGTTCCTGTTCAGTGAGAACCGAGATCTTGCAAGAGGAAGCAATTTGACACATTCCAATCCCTGGTGAGGCTTGGAGCTTAGCATTTTAGGGTAATTATTAATTTTGGAAAAAGTAGCAAAAGAAATATACATAACTATATTCTATTAATTGATTCAGCTGTGAAAAAATTTATATGGTAATAATGTGGTAAGGTGTTTTTAACATTTGTGTGCCATGGACGTTTGTGACAGACAGTCTGCTAGAACCTATGGACTCTTTCTTAGATTAATGTTTTCAAAGACAGAAAACAAAACAGATAATGTTGCAAAGGAAACCTTTAAACAGATAATGTTTAAATACTATTCATGAATTATTAAAAATATACTGCAGTTATATATGTGCTTCTCTATTCATTCAACAAATAAGATTTATTATACAGCTAATAAGTAGTGATGAACATAGTTGCTATTTTGAAATCTCTATGACAACTAGAACGTGATTTTTAAAGTATATTGCTATTGGTGATAAAGTAACAAATACTGCTAAGACTACTTGGTTTTTGTCTACATTCATATTTTAAGAAATGTTGAATTTCAGATGGAAATTAATAGAAATGAAGATAGAAATATTGTCCTCATTCAAGTTCACAGAGTTATTGAATTCAATTCATGGGCATCTTTGAACACCAAGTAAGGATGTCTAAAACATTACTAATAATTTAAATAAATTATAATTTAACTAAACATGTGATATATCTTCTACAGAGGAAAAGTGGGGAGAATAGAAGACAACTAAAATAGTTGAATGCAAATACCTCTGTGGATGACAACTGGAAAATAGGAAGAAATGAGGCAAGAGATCTGTTTCGTTTTTGATTTTTTTCTAAAAGCTATGTATCAATATTTAATTTGAACTATTACATATTTGACTTTATAATAAATAAAAAGGTATTTTGTTAAAAGTCATTGAATTGCATGAATAATTTTATCCCATTTGTGTAAATTACAGGCATGTATCAAAAGATATCTGCAAGGAAAATGATAAAGATGTTAACAATGATTAATCTATGGATGAAATTTCAGGTGGTTTTTATATCTTTATGTTTTCAATATTATTTGGGTTGCTTTATACTGACTCATATGAATATTGATAAATAGGTGTGCATTTTCATTTAAAACACAGAACACTGAACTATTGTACCAGAACATAAGACATGGGTGTATGTGGCATCACATATATGAGATTCAGTGGGAAAATGCACCGAAAAGTTGGCATTTAAATAAGTTTATAATAAGCCTAAGGCAATGTTACAAGTTAACATGTATAACTTTCTGGAAAAAAATACGTATGGTGTTTGTCCTAAAAGAATACACAGGAGAATCAAAAATTTTTAAAAAGGAAATCTAATAACTGAACTTTGTTATATTAAAATAAAATAATTATACATTTATTAATTTGACATTTAAATTATAAATTGTCTGAAATACTAAGCACCTGACACAATTTATACTGCCTTTGGTATAATTTTCAGTGCCATTTAACATAATAGAAAATACTGGCAAACAAGATTTTGGATTTTTTATATCTATTATTCACTGTAAGAATACAGTGCTCAAAAAATTAAAGACTATATTGAAATCATTTAACTATTAATCAGAATAAACACTGACTCTATACTATGCACCAGGCATGGTGTTACATATGAGATTTTAAATATATAATGTCCCTGCTTCTATTCACATTGATTAAATATGCCTGCTAATAAATGCATGATTAAAAATTGAGACAATAATTCTGAAGGAAAGAATAAAAGCACAGTGAGAACACATAGTAAAGAATCTGATTTACACTCGGGTATTAGGAAGATACTCTGAGGGAGTTACTGTTGAGCTACATTGCAACGACTAAACAGAAGTTAGGTGGGTGAAGAAAAGGTCAGGGCAGAAGAGTCACCCCTAGAACAGAAAGGTCCTACGTTCTTGGAAGGAATATGGACTAGTAAAAGATTAAATTGAAGGTCCAAGTTCCAAGAAGCTGAAGTATACAACAAGGGAGAAGGTGAGAGTGTTTTAAATTAAAATTAGAAAGGCAGGGAAGTCTCTAAAACTACAGCATCTTGTAGGCCACATTAAGGAAAGCACTGAATGGTTTCAAATGCCGTTATTGAGAGTGGAGCAGAATAAATTGATAATTTTTGTAATTTAAAAAATTACTCTGGCTGCACTGTGAAAAAGAAATGGGTCAGAACATAATGAGAACAGCTCTTTATGCTAGAGAATAATCCATGGCAATTATTCATGATCGAAATGGGAAGAATACTTAGAAAAAAATTAAAAATTGATAGTTAAGCAAAATGATGGACTTATACAAAGATTATTTAATTATCTAAGGGAATATACTTAGGTTGACTTTATATTGACTATTAAGAGCTCAGAGTCAAAAGAATTACATTCTAAGTTATAAATTACTCTTTGGTAGAGAACACAACTCCAAAGTTACAGTTTTATAGCCTTGTTGAATATATATCAATTTTATTTCTAACTCTGAAGCAAATCTGCGTCAAAAACGTCTCCTCTGTTGGATTCTACATATCTTGCACCTCCCTTATTCCTAAAAACGGTCTTTGAACCAGATTTACCCTCTATTTACTTCAGCCAATAAATAATGCATTGAATCAAAAAATTTGATATGTGTTCACTTTATACGTTCATAAGAGTCATGTTTTTAACTTTTTGGAAAAATATATTATGATAAATTGGTGTGCTGCCCTGGGGATGGAGAAAAACAGACCGATACAATAACAGTTAAGAAGGTGAAATTAGTTTTATCATAAATGGATGTTGAATTTTATCAAAAACTTTTTCTGCATCTACTGAGATGATCATATGGTTTTCACTCTTCAATTTGTTAATATCCTGTATCACACTGATCGATTTGTGGATATTGAAAAATCCTTGCATCTCTGGGATAAATCCCACTTAATCATGATGTATGATCCTTTCAATGCATTGTCGAATTTGGTTTCCTAGTATTTTGTTGAAGATTTTTGCATCTATGTTCATCAGTGATATTGGCCTATAATTTTCTTCTTTTGTGGTATCTTTGCCTGGTTTTGGTATCAGGATGACGGTGGCCTCGTAGAATGCGTTTGGAAGCTTTCCCTCCTCAGCAATATTTTGGAATAGTTTCAAAAGGATAGGTGTTAACTCTTCTCTCAATGTTTGACAGAATTCACCTGTGAAGCCATTTGGTCCTGGACTTTTGTTTCTTGGGAGTTTTTATTTATTTATTTATTTATTTATTTTTATTTATTTTTTATACAGCAGGTTATTAGTCATCCATTTTATAAACATCAGTGTATACATGTCAATCCCAATCTCCCAATTCATCACACTCCTCCCCCACCCCCCACCTGCTGCTTTCCCCTCTTGGTGTCCATACGTTTGTTCTCTACAAATTGTTGTTCTCTACAAATTGTCTCAATTTCTGCCCTGCAGACCAGTTCATCTGTACCATTTTTCTAGGTTCCACATATATGCGTTAATATACGATATTTGTTTTTCTCTTTCTGACTTACTTCACTCTGTATGACAGTCTCTAGATCCATCCACGTCTCAACAAATGATCCAATTTCGTTCCTTTTTATGGCTGAGTAATATTCCATTGTATATATGTACCACATCTTCTTTGTCCATTCATCTGTTGATGGGCATTTAGGTTGCTTCCATGACCTGGCTATTATAAATAGTGCTGCAGTGAACACTGGGGTGCATGTATCTTTTTGAATTATGGTTTCCTCTGGGTATATGCCCAAGTAGTGGGATTGCTGGGTAATATGGTAATTCTATTTTTAGATTTTTAATGAACCTCCATACTGTTCTCCATAGTGGCTGTATCAATTTATATTCCTACCAACAGTGCAAGAGGGTTCCCTTTTCTCCACACCCTCTGCAGCATTTGTTGTCTGTAGATTTTCTGATGATGCCCATTCTAACTGGTGTGAGGTGATACCTCATTGTAGTTTTGATTTGCATTTCTCTAATAATTAGTGATGTTGAGCAGCTTCTCATGTGCTTCTTGGTCAACTGTATGTCTTCTTTGGAGAAATGTCTATTTAGGTCTTCTGCCCATTATTGGATTGGGTTGTTTGTTTTTTTGATATTCAGCTGCATGAGCTGTTTATATATTTTGGAGATTAATCCTTTGTCCGTTGATTCGTTCGCAAATATTTTCTCCCATTCTGAGGGTTATCTTTTTGTCTTGTTTATGATTTCCATTGCTGTGTAGAAGCTTTGAAGTTTCATTAGGTCCCACTTGTTTATTTTTGTTCTTATTTCCATTACTCTAGGAGGTGGATCAAAAAGAGCTTGCTGTGATTTATGTAAAAGAGTGTTCTTCCTATGTTTTCCCCTAAGAGTTTTACAGTGTCCGGTCTTACATTTAGGTCTCTAATCCATTTTGAGTTTATTTTTGTGTATGGTGTTAGGGAGTATTCTAATTTCATTCTTTTACATGTAGCTGTCCAGCACCACTTATTGAAGAGACTGTCTTTTCTCCATTGTATATCCTTGCCTCCTTTGCCATAGATTAGTTGACCATAGGTGCATGTGTTTATCTCTGGGCTTTCTATCTTGTTCCATTGATCTATGTTTCTGTTTTTGTGCCAGTACCATATTGTCTTGATTACTGTAGCTTTATAGTATAGTCTGAAGTCAAGGAGTCTGATTCCTCCAGCTCCGTTTTTTTCCCTCAAGACTGCTTTGGCTATTCGGGGTCTTTTGTGTCTCCATACAAATTTTAAGATTTTTTGTTCTAGTTCTGTAAAAAATGCCATTGGTAATTTGATAGGGATTGCATTGAATCCGTACATTGCTTTGGGTAGTATAGTCATTTTCACAATATTGATTCTTCCAATCCAAGAACATGGTATATCTCGCTATCTGTTGGTATCATCTTTAGTTTCTTTCACCAGTGTCTTATAGTTTTCTGCATACAGGTCTTTTGTCTGCCTAGGTAGGTTTATTCCTAGATATTTTATTCTTTTTGTTGCAATGGTAAATAGGAATGTTTCCTTAATTTCTCTTTCAGATTTTTCATCATTAGTGTATAGGAATGCAAGATTTCTGTGCATTAATTTTGTATGCTGCAACTTTACCAAATTCATTGATTAGCTCTAGTAGTTTTCTGGTGGCATCTTTAGGATTCTCTATGTATAGTATCATGTCATCTGCAAACAGTGACCGTTTTACTTCTTCTTTTCCAATTTGTATTCCTTTTATTTCTTTTTCTTCTCTGGTTGCTGTGGCTAGGACTTCCAAAACTATGTTGAGTAAGAGTGGTGAGAGTGGACATCCTTGTCTTATTCTTAATCTTAGAGGAAACGCTTTCAGTTTTTCGCCATTGAGAATGATGTTTGCTGTGGGTTTGTCCTATATGGCCTTTATTATGTTGAGGTAGGTTCCCTCTATGCCCACTTTCTGGAGAGTTTTTATCATAAATGGGTGTTGAATTTTGTCAAAAGCTTTTTCTGCATCTATTGACATGATCATATGGTTTTTATTCCTCAGTTTGTTAATATGGTGTATCACATTGATTGATTTGCGTATATTGAAGAATCCTTGCATTCCTGGGATAAATCCCACTTGGTCATGGTGTATGATCCTTTTAATGTGTTGTTGGATTTTGTTTGCTAGTATTTTGTTGAGGATTTTTGCATCTATATTCATCAGTGATATTGGTATCTAATTTTCTTATTTTGTAGTATCTTTGTCTGGTTTTGGTATCAGGGTGATGGTGGCCTCATAGAATCAGTTTGGGAGTGTTCCTTCCTCTGCAATTTTTTGGAAGAGTTTGAGAAGGTTGGGTGTTACCTCTTCTCTGAATGTTTGATAGAATTCACCTGTGAAGCCATCTGGTCCTGGACTTTTGTTTGTTGGAAGATTTTTAATCACAGTTTCAATTACATTACTTGTGATTGCTCTGTTCACATTTTCTATTTCTTCCTGGTTCAGTCTTGGAAGGTTATACCTTTCTAAGAATTTGTCCATTTCTTCCAGGTTGTCCATTTTATTGGCGTACAGTTGCTTCTATTAGTCTCTTAGGATGATTTGTATTTCTGCGGTGTCTGCTGCAACTTCTCCTTTCTCATTTCTAATTTTATTCATTTGAGTCCTCTCCCTCTTTTTCTTCATGAGTCTGGCTAATGGTTTATCAATTTTTTTTATCTTCTCAAAGAACCAGCTTTTAGTTTTATTGATCTTTGCTATTGTTTTCTTTGTTTCTATTTCATTTATTTCTGCTCTGATTTTTATGATTTATTTCCTTCTGCTATCTTTGGGTTTTGTTTGTTCTTATTTCTCTAGTTCCTTTAGGTGTAAGGTTACATTGTTTATTTGAGATTTTTCTTGTTTCTTGAGGTAGGCTTGTAATAGCTATAAACTTCCCTCTTAGAACTGCTTTTGCTGCATCCCATAGGTTTTGGATCATCGTGTTTTCATGGTCATTTGTCTCTAGGTATTTTTTGATTTCCTTTTTGATTTCTTCAGTGATCTCTTGGTTATTTAGTAACATATTGTTTAGCCTCCATGTGTTTGTGTTTTTAATGTTTTTTTCCCTGTAATTGATTTCTAATCTCATAGCATTGTGGTCAGAATAGATGCTTGATATGATTTCAATTTTCTTAAATTTACTGAGGCTTGATTTGTGACCCAAGATGTGATCTATCCTGGAGAATGTTCCGTGCACACTTGAGAAGAAAGTGTAATCTGCTGTTTTTGGTTGGAATGTCCTATAAATATCAATTAAATCTATCTGGTCTATTGTGTCATTTAAAGCTTCTGTTTCCTTATTTATTTTCATTTTGGATGATCTGTCCATTGGTGTAAGTGAGGTGTTAAAGTCCCCCACTATTATTGTGTTACTGTTGATTTCCTCTTTTATAGCTGTTAGCAGTTGCCTTATGTATTGAGGTGCTCCTATGTTGGGTGCATATATATTTATAATTGTTACATATTCTTCTTGGATTGATCCCCTGATCATTATGTAGTGTTCTTCCTTGTCTCTTGTTATATTCTTTATTTTAAAGTCTATTTTATCTGATATGAGTATTGCTACTCCAGCTTTCTTTTGATTTCCATTTGCATGGAATATCTTTTTCCATCCCCTCACTTTCAGTCTGACTGTGTCTCTAGGTCTGAAGTGGGTCTCTTGTAGACAGCATATATATGGGTCTTGTTTTTGTATCCATTCAGCCAGTCTGTGTCTTTTGGTTGGAGCACTTAATCCATTCACGTTTAGGATAATTATCGATATGTATGTTCCTATGACCATTTTCTTAATTGTTTTGGGTTTGTTTCTGTAGGGTCTTTTCTTTTCTTATGCTTCCCACTTAGAGAAGTTCCTTTAGCATTTGTTGTAGAGCTGGTTTGGTGGTGTTGAATTCTCTTAGCTTTTGCTTGTCTGTAAAGCTTTTGATTTCTCCATCGAATCTGAATGAGATCCTTGCCGGGTAAAGTAATCTTGGTTGTAGGTTCTTCCCTTTCATCACTTTAAGTATATCATGCCACTCCCTTCTGGCTTGTAGAGTTTCTGCTGAGAAATCAGCTGTTAACCTTATGAGAGTTCCCTTGTATGTTATTTGTCGTTCTTCTCTTGCTGTTTTTAATAATTTTTCTTTGTCTTTAATTTTTGTTAATTTGATTAATATGTGTCTCAGCATGTTTCTCCTTGGGTTTATCCTGTATGGGACTCTCTGCACTTCCTGGACTTGGGTGGCTATTTCCTTTCCCATGTTAGGGAAATTTTCGACTATAATCTCTTCAAATATTTTCTCGCATCCTTTCTCTCTCTCTTCTACTTCTGGGACCCCTATAATGCGAATGTTGTTGCATTTAATGTTGTCCCAGAGGTCTCTTAGGCTGTCTTCATTTCTTTGCATTCTTTTTTCTTTATTCTGTTCCACAGCAGTGAATTCCACCATTCTGTCTTCCAGGTCACTTATCCGTTCTTCTGCCTCAGTTATTCTGCTATTGATTCCTTCTAGTGTATTTTTCATTTCAGTTATTGTATTGTTCGTCTCTGTTTGTTCTTTAATTCTTCTAGGTATTTGTTCTTTAATTCTTCTTGATCTTTGTTAAGCATTTATTGCATCTTCTCGATCTTTGCCTCCATTCTTTTTCCAAGGTCCTGGATCATCTTCACTATCATTATTCTGAATTTTTTTTCTGGAAGGTTGCTTATCTCCACTTCATTTAGTTTTTTTTCTGGGGTTTTATCTTGTTCCTTCATCTGCTACATAGCCCTCTGTCTTTTCATCTTGTCTATCTTTCTGTGAATGTGGTTTTTGCTCCACAGGCTGCAGGACTGTAGTTCTTCCTGCTTCTGCTGTCTGCCCTCTGGTGGATGAGGCTATCTGAGAGGCTTATGTTGGGAGTTTTTAAATCACAGATTCAACTTCAGTACTTGTAATTGGTCTGTTCACATTTTCTATTTCTTTCTGGTTCAATCTTGGGAGATTGTACCTTTCTAAGAATTTGTCCATTTCTTCTAGGTTGTCCATTTTATTGACATATTGTTGCTTGCAGTAATCTCTGTATTTCTGTAGTATTAGTTGTAACTTCTCCTTTTTCACTTCTAAATTTATTGATTTGAGCCTTCTCTCTTTTTTTCTTGATGAGTCTAGCCAAAAGTTTATCAATTTTGTTTATCTTTTCTAAGAAACAGCTTTTAGCTTCATTGATCTTTTTATTGTTTTCTTAGTATCTATTTCATTTATTTCTGCTCTGATCTTTATGATTTCTTTCCTTCTACTAACTTTGGGTTTTGTTTGTTTTTCTTTCTCTAGTTGCTTTAGGTGTATGGTTAGGTTGTTTATTTGACATTTTTTTCTTGTTTCCTGAGGTAAGCTTATATCACTATAAACTCTCCTGTTAGAACTAGTTTTGCTGCATCCCATAGGGTTTCAATCACCATGTTTTCATTTTCATTTGTCTCTCGGTATAGCCAAGACAAGGAAGCAATCTATCTGTCCACCAACAGATGAATGGATAAAGAAGAGGTGGTGTATTTATACAATGGAATATTACTCAGCCATAAAAGAGAATGAAATAATGCCATTTGCAGCAACATGGATGGACCTAGAGATTCTTGTATGAAGTGAAGTAAACCAGAGAAAGACAAATATTATATGATATAGCTTATATGTGGAATCTAAAAAAAATGATACAAATGAACTTATATACGATAGAGACAGAGACCCACAGACATAGAAAACAAACTTATGGTTACCAAAGGGAAAAGAGGGGGATAAATTATGGGTCTGGGATTAGCATATACACACTACTATATATAAAATAGATAACCAACGAGGACCTACTGGGAACTATACTCAATATTTTGTAATAACCTATAAGGAAAAAGAATCTGAAGAAAATGTATATATGTATATATAACTGAATCACTTTGCCCTACACCTGAAACTAACACAAAATTGTAAATCAAATATATGTCAATAAAGAAAAGCCAACATTGACATATCACTATTAATGAAATATGTGTGTGTGTATATATATATATATATATATATATATATATATATATATATATATATATATATATAAAAGAATGTAAAAGTGAAAATTTCATCACCCAGAGAAAACCACTATTATTTTGGTATACTATTCCACTATTCTTTCCTGTACATATATGTAAATATGTAATTTACCTAACCTAAAATCTATTCAAAAGTGCTTTTTCACTTAACATTATATTGTATTTCCAGGTCATTTAAAAAAAAAAAAAGAAGGTAAAACTAAGAAAAATTGGTGTTCTATTTGATATGAGATTTCAAAGTGAAGGACATGCCAACTATGATTCCTGGGTTTGCACTTACGGATACATATAAATACCATTCAACAGGCTAGGGACCATTGGAAAATAGGAACAAAGTTATGAAGACAAAAAATTATTGCCTTCCGTTCCAGTAAATAACGAATGTTGCCCACCATCAAACCATCAGCCACTGCAGCTATCCCTGACAGTGTGCCATGAAGGAGATTCAGGATGGAGAAAAACAGGATAGTGTCCCTAGATAGTTAAGATGCACATCAAAGGAATCACTTCAATGAGCTCAGATTCCTGCATTTTCCCATACACAGAAAACTGCTAAAATTATTGAGATGTCTGTTTTTCTGATTAGCAGTAATCTTGTGATGTCTGACTATATTTTTTGTTTTGTTTTGTTTTGATTTTCAGCAAAAAACTCCTATATATCCTGGCTCCTCCCTTACCTCTTTGGAACAGCTCCTCAGAGATATCTAAGAGGCTGTCTCCTGGGCTTTAGTCCTCAGTAAGGTCCTGGGATAAAACATAACTCACAACTTTTAGACTGTGCTTTTTTTTTTTCAGTTAACAGTTATTGGGAGGGGTGTAACAAAGGGAAAGATGGAAGGAAATGATTTTTATCATAGAAATGTTTGGATTTGAGGTACATTAAAATATTCAAGTAAATCTTATAAATTTGCTATTCATGGTTGGAGCTAAGAGTAGAAATTTGGGATGCAGATATAAATTTAGAAGTCATAAATATGTGTATCTTAATTGAAATTATGGATATGACCCATGGAAGAAGGATGGATCTAGAATATTTCAGGCATGACCTCTATTTTTGAAGACATTCTGAGTCACCTTGCTGCACACCTGAAACTAACACAACATTGTAAATTAACTATTTCAATTTTTAAAAGTTTAAAAAAACAACAACAAAAAAACAAAACAAAAAAAAGTGAAAAAAAGACATTCAACTAACTTTAAAATATTGAATTTTTTGGCTTAAGTTAAATATTCAATAAAAGATCTCCTTTTAAGCCTGGCTTAATGCACAGAGTCACATAATATTCCAAATCTACCTTTTCAGCTCTGACTTAAACTTTGCAGTTTTAATTTTAGGCAGGCATTATGCATTTGTGATGATGTCCTCAGTACCTCCAGGACTACATGTGAAAAGAGGAAAAGAGTTTTCTCTTCAACCAAAACTTTGCACTGGAAAAATAACTGTGGTGACCACCCCAGTTCATGGGGGAATCATGACCTGTTGATTGAAATCTCTATCCGATAACAGATGAGAAGTTCCTCAGAGAATAATTGGCTTGTATTCCAAAAGACAACAGAAGGTTTGTTGGACAGGGAAAAGCAGACATCTACCACAGATTAATTCAGAATGTCAAATTCCATGGGATTATGTGCTTGGGGAATTAGATAAAGAGGGCTGGAAACAAACCCTGAGCAACTGGAAACGGTAAAAACAATTATTTATAACAGATTGATATAAATTTTTTATAAAGATATCTGAATCAATCATTTTACTGAACAAAAAGAAAACTAACTTGATTTGTTCTCGGTGGATTATTCAAAAGGTAGTCTTAATGAATAAATATTTTCAATATCTTTAACAAAATCAGAAATTACTACTTTTACCAAACTAAATTATGACAGCACTATACTCAAATGATTAATCACAAATTCTGCCTAAAAATGAGGTTACACTAACATTTTTTTTAATGCTAGCACAATTGTGGACCAGATAAACAAACAAAAATACTGGATAAATACAATAACTGCCCTTTCAGTCTATTGTTGAACTGAAAAGAAAGAAAATCTGCAGATGCCCAAAATTAGAAGTAATTTAAAAGCAGAGTGGTGAACTTAAATTTCAGTTACCCTGCTGATGGCTGAAAATACTGGGTTAAAAAGATCTGAAGGTTACACAGAAACCACTCAGGAGAGACAAGTCATTTGGCTCATGCAAAGATGCGGTAAAAGGAATTGAGACTGAGATCCCCTATTTAATGTGGAGACTCCTTAAAGTGCTACATCTTCAGTCAGCTCACAGGCAAAGAGAGATGACAGCTATAATGTTTTTACAAAATTCTAGGCAGTGAAACACAAATAAACAAACAAAAAGATGATCATGTGAGGATTTAAAACAACAGCCCTGTGTTCACGGCGTTTTGAACTATGCATTTACAATACCTATAAAGTCTAGGAATCTTAATCTGGAAAATTTAATTTTTAAAGGCCTGTGTTTGGGAGCCTGAGAGGAACTCCTGAGAGGAATAAAAGAAGAGAAGAGAGTAATTCACTGTCAATTCAGGCCCTAAGGATTTCTCAAGACTGTATTTACTTTAGGAAATGCTTTGAAGCCTCCTTAGTTATCTCAGACCTTGAACTGTCCTCTCATTAAATCTCTGCCTATTTATATGATTGTGTATGACCTTGATCATTTATGTACAAACAGAAAAAGCTATGTATTTATTCATGACATAGGACAACAATTGAATAGTGTGTAGGAAAGAAGCATATTCCAGATAGTCTCTCATAACCAAGGTATTAATGATACTCAAACACAGAGACATAGTTGTGTCCCATTTTCTTTCAGTTCAAATTTTCCTTCTTGTAAACTGTGTTTAAAGAAAAGTTCTATCAACTTGTAAACTCAAAAGTGGCTTAAAGCAGTACATTGAATTTCTTCTAATTCCAAATTTAGTCTTTTTGATGAATATAAAACAGCAGAGAAAGTTATAATTCTTAAATCAAGTGACAATAATTTTTTAAAGTGGCTCTAGGCTTATTTAATGACAATTGGTATATTATACCATTTAATTTAATTCTTATCTATTGTAAATGTCTTAGCACTAACTCAAGTGAAGCTACATTGCTCTTTTTTAGCTCCAAATGATAGATAAAAAAATAACATCATTCGAATTCATAATAATAGCTGTAATTATAACAGTATGTTCTTCTCTTCTATGTGAACCAAAATAAAAGATTTATGTGACAATAGAAATGAAGCAGATTTATGAAATAATTTTTCTAAATTAATTTCACTGTGAGATTACTTGAAATGTCATATATATTTTTATTCAACAAGTATTGTTTTAATCTCTACTATACGTCAGACATTGTGCTAATAAGTGGGAGCTATTCTTCTGAATTAAGTCATTACTTGTTTCTTTGCATTTCTTTCAGTAAGCGTATGATTCTGAAATGTCACTGAGGTAATTTAGGTATTATTTCACACCTTTTCAAGTAGGGATCGATTATGGGTTCATCATCATGCCTTAGCACATATTCAAATATCAGTAGAAAAGTTGCAATTTGGAAAGCAAGTGCATGCTGCCTGGGTCCATATAAAACAGGGATATTTGAATTTCTGTGCCATAATGTGATACAGCTTCATGGGTTAGGAAATTTCACTGTCTGTTACAAAGGTCAAATTTAGTTGAGTCATGAGGAGATTTTGAAGGACTTAATTTGAAAAACATATTCATAATAATTCCATAATGTGTCACCTAAGAATATTCCAAGTTATTAAGTTGAGATAGAAAGTACAATTGGAGAATATTAGATAAGACTGAAATGTGGCTCTGATACTAGCTGGTTCTATTAGTTTCCAATTGCTGCAACAAATTACTATAAAATTAGTTGTTTAAAATAAATTTATTTTCTTAAATTTCTGGAGATTTGAAGTAGAAAGTGGGACTTACAGGGCTAAAATTAAGGTGACGGCAGAGCTGCTTTCTTTTTGGCGGCTGTAGGGGAGAATCTGTTTCTTTACCTTTTCCAGCTTATAGAGAATGTCTGTATTCTTAGGCTTGTGGTCCCTTCCTTCATCTTTAAAGTGTAACATCACCAAATCTCTCTTTTCCTCTAATTTCTCCTCTTCTGTAATCACATCTTCGTCCTTCACAGAGCATCTTTCTCTGTGTGACCCTCCTGCTTCCTGTCTTATGAGAATGCTTGTGATTATATTGGATCCACCCAGATAATCCAGGATAATCAGTCCATCTCAGGATCCTTAACTTAATCACATCTTTTGCCATAAGATATTCACCCCTTTGCCCTATAAGGTAAATACTCACAGATTCCAGGGATCAGAATGTGAACAACTTTGGGGCATTATTCCGTCTACCACACTGGTTGAACTTGTACAAGCCATTTCAGTTTCCATGGTCTTAATTTTCTTATCACAAAAATGAAGGTATTTAATAGCACTGATGTTCTGAGTAAAGAATGAGGATACGTGTATATATACATGTATGTATATCACTGATTACATAGCTATACATATATCTATCTATATTTCTGTATTCAATATGTCTAGTTAGCTATCTATTGTCTAGCTATCTTTTATCTATCATAAAACTGTGCCTGACTCATAGTGTGACCTATGGCTTATGTAATTGTTAACTATTTTTATTAAAAGTTTGAATACATGCTGAATTTTACTTTTAAATAACTGAGGATTTCTCAAAATCGGAAAAAAATATTATCTTAACAATAGATTATTTATAAATATGTCTGATTCTGAAAAATAAACTATTCTAATTACTTAATAATGATAATGGCCAGCATCTTGAGCACTTCTGCTTGTATTATTTTATTTGAGTACTTTTACTCTTTGTGTCCCAATCCCATTCCCATCCATCCCCACCACTCCTTACGTATTTAATATTCTTACATTTGTATTTATCCTTGAGATTATATAGCACTGGTTTGAGTGTACATTTTTTTTTAGTTTATATAAATGGTACTTCTCTGTAGTTTTCAACATCTTGTTTACATTTTTCACACAAAGCTAGTTTCTTTGAGAGCTGTGATTAAAAGTACAATCTCTGAAATATGACAAAGAGTTTGTAATGATTCTACTTCTTAATAGTCATATATGCTGGGAAAATTGCATAATCTCTCTGTTACTTGGTATTTTTAGGTTATTTCATCTAACTGCATCATCAACATTTAACTTGCTTTTTTCTTCTAGTGATGGACACATAAGCCTCCTCTAATTCCCTTTTACCATAAACAATATTATAATGAACTTACTTGTTCATGTTTTATATGAATCTGTGCTTGAAATATTGTGAGATACATACAAAAGAGTGGAACATCATGGCCCTTAATTTATGCACATAATTTCAGTAACTAATACCAGTTTATCTTCATAATGTTTTCATTAAAAATACAGGAATTTGATGTCTCCTAATGTCCTGATCAATTTTGATTCTATAACACTTTTATCCTATGCCAAAATGATAGGTGTACATCGGTGTCATGCCATTATTTCAAATTTGCACTTTACTGACTTCTAGTCAGTTTAACTAATTAGTCAAGCATTTGTTAGCAATTCAGGTGTTTATTTTTGAGATTTCATTACTATTCATTTTTCTTTTGGGTGTTTCTTCTTTTTTGATGTTGATTTGCAGCAGTTCTTTATATACTGTACATACTAATATCTTCAGAGTCTTGATATTAGCATTCTTTCAGTTTTTTCTGTTTATGTTGCCTATAGTTTCTTTTGTAGATCATATATGTTAATGTAGAAAAAAAATATATTCTGATATCATGTGTTGTAAACTTGGTCAAATTTAAGCCCTTTCTATAAGGCCACAAAATACTGTAGGTACAATTTTTTCTATTGACTTTACGATTTTACAGATTTAGTCTTCACCTTTAGGGGTTAGTTTGTTTTTAGTAAGTGGTATGAAGCAGGATTCTGGCTATAGTTCTTTTCCATGAAGACAGAACTTGTCTCAACCATATCTATGAGATATTCTGTCTTTTTCTAACTATTATATAACGTCATCTCTACATTAATTTCCACTATATTTGTGGATTTATGTCTGGTTTCTCTGCTATTTTTCATTGGAAAATTTATTGTAATGTGTGAGTAACTTATTTCTTAAATTATTTTCATTGTTATTACATCTTTGCAGATATAGGGTAAGTCTGTCTCTTCTTCTTGATCTCTCTCAAAGTTCCTTTAGCTATACATGGACATTTATTTTTTCCAATCATAATTCTAATTAGAATAGCATTGAATGCATGGATTGATTTGGAGAGACTTAGCATATTCACAATTAATATATTTAGATATTAGGCCTGAAAAGAGTATATCTCTTCCTGTGTTCAGGCATTTTATGTCCTCAAATAGTTTTGCAAATTTTGTTCACCAAGGACTTAGGAACTTCTCATTAGATAAAAATTAGGCACAATATTTATTTTATTGCTTCTGAGAAAGGCATCTAATTTTCCATTACATTTTCTATTTGGCACTTGCCGGCATAGAAGAAAGAAATCTATTTAGGAGTTGATTCAATATTATTTTAAATAAATCTTATTAGTAGTTTGTGTGTGGATTTTGTTCTGTTTCTTTGTAGCTGTTATGCAACTTATTCCTATCTTTGTAATGATTTTGGCCAAGTCCTCTCACAACAAAAAAGGAGAGGCAAACCTGATTCCAAAACTTAAAGAAATGTGCCTTAAAAGTGCTCTTTTAAGAATACATATGTGGGGAGAGACCTTCAAGATGGTGGAGGAGTAAGACGTGGTGATCACCTTTCTCCCCACAAATACATCAGAAATACATCTACATGTGGAACAACTCCTACAGAACACCTACTGAACACTGGCAGAAGACCTGAGACTTCCCAAAAGGCAAGAAACTCCCCACATACCTGGGTAGGGCTGAAGAAAAAACAGGGACAAAAGAATAGGGATGGGACCTGCAACTCTGGAAGGGAGCTGTGAAGGAGGAAAAGTTTCCACAAACTAGGAAGCCCCTTCACTGACGGAGACGGGGGTGGCGGGGGGGTGGGGGGGAGAAGCTTCAGAGCCACGGAGGAAAGCGCAGCAACAGGGGTGCAGAGGGCAAAGCGGAGAGATTCCCGCACAGAGGATCAGTGCCAACCAGCCCTCACCAGCCCGAGAGGCTTGTCTGCTCACCCGCCGGGGCGGGCGGGGGCTGGGAGCTGAGGCTTGGGCTTCAGAGGTTGGATCCCAGGGAGAGGACTGGGGTTGGCTGTGTGAACACAGCCTGAAGGGGGCTAGTGCGCCACAGCTAGCCGGGAGGGAGTCCGGGAAAAAGTCTGGACCTGCCTAAGAGGAAAGAGAAGATTGTTTCAGAGTGCACGAGTAGAGGGGATTCAGAAGATTGTTTCAGAGTGCACGAGTAGAGGGGATTCAGAGCACCGCCTAAATGAGCTCCAGAGACTGGTGCGAGCCGTGGCTCTCAGCTCGGACACCAGAGACGGGCATGAAACACTAAGGCTGCTGTTGCAGCCACCAAGAAGCCTGTGTGCAAGCACAGGTCTCTACCCACACCACCCCTCCCGGGAGCCTGTGCAGCCTGACACTGCCAGGGTCCTGTGATCCAGGGACAACTTCCCCGGGAGAACACACAGCGCGCCTCAGGCTGGTGCAACGTCACACTGGCCTCTGCCCCGCATCCGTAGGCATCCGTACCCCTCCCTCCCCCCGGGCTGAGTGAGCCAGAGTCCCCTAATCAGCTGATCCATTAACCCCGTCCTGTCTGAGAGAAGAACAGATGCCCTCAGTTGACCTACATGCAGAGGCGGGGCCAAATCAAAGCTGAATACCAGGGGCTGTGCAAACAAAGAAGAGAAAGGGAAATCTCTCCCAGAAGCCTCAGGAGCAGCAGATTAAATCTCCACAATCAACCTGATGTACGCTATATCTGTGGAATGACTGAATAGACAATGAATCATCCCAAAATTGAGGCAGTGGACTTTGTGTGATTATGTCTATATAGCCAAGCTTTTGCCATTTGTCCTAGGGTTCTGTCTGTCTGGGTTTTTTTTGTATAGTTTTTAGCGCATCTTATCATTGGTGGATTTGTTTTTTGGATTGGCTGCTTTCTTATTTCTTTCTTTCTTTCTTTTTTTTATTACTTTTTAATTTTTTAAATTTTTAATAATTTTAAAAATTTTTTATTTGAATAACTTTATTTTATTTTTTTCTTGGTTTCTTTCTTTCTCCCTTTTCTTCTGACTCATGTGGCTGACAGGGTCTTGGTGCTCTGGCTGGGTGTCAGGTCTGTGCCTCTGAGGTCGGAGAGCCAGGTTCAACACATTGATCCACCAGAGACCTCCCAGCTCCATGTAATATCAAACAGCGAACGCTCTCCCAGAGATCTCCATCTCAACGCTAAGACCCAGTTCCACTCAATGACCAGCAAGCTACAGTGCTGGACACCCTATGCCAAACAACCAGGAAGACAGGAACACAACCCCACCCATTAGCAGAGAGGCTGCCTAAAATCATAATAAGGTCACAGTTACCCCCAAAACACACCAACGGACGCAGTCCTGCCCACCAGAAAGACAAGATCCACCATCATCCAACAGAACACAGCACCACTGCCCCCCACCAGGAGGCCTACACAACCCACTGAACCAACCTTAGCCACTGGGGGCGGACATCAAAAACAACGGGGACTATGAACCTGCAGCCTGCGAAAAGGAGACTCCAAATGCAGTAAATTAAGCAAAATGAGAAGACAGAGAAACACACAGCAAATGAAGGAGCAAGGTAAAAACCCACCAGACCAAACAAATTAAGAGGAAAAAGGCAATCTACCTGAAAAAGGATTCAGAGTAGTGATAGTAAAGATGATCCAAAATCTTGGAAATTGAATGGAGAATATACAAGAAACATTTAACAAGGACCTAAAAGAACTAAAGAGCACACAAGCAGTGATGAACAATAAATGAAATTAAAAATTTCCTAGAAGGAATCAATAGCAGAATAACTGAGGCAGAAGAACGGATAAGTGACCTGGAAGATAAAATAGTGGAAATAACTACAGCAGAGCAGAATAAAGAAAAAAGAATGAAAAGAATTGAGGACAGTCTCAGAGAATTCTGGGACAACATTAAATGCACCAACACTCGGATTAGAGGGGTCCCAGAAGAAGAAGAGAAAAAGAAAGGGACTGAGAAAATATTTGAAGAGATTATAATTGAAAATTTCCCTAATATAGGAAAGGAAATAGTCAATCAAGTCCAGGAAGCACAGAGAGTCCCGTACAGGATAAATCCAAGGAGAAACATGCCAAGACACATAATAATCAAACTTTCAAAAATTAAATACACAGAAAAAATATGAAAAGCATCAAGGGAAAAGCAATAAATAACATACAAGGGAATCCCCATAAGGTTAACAGCTGATCTTTCAGCAGAAACTCTGCAAGCCAGAAGGGAGTGGCAGGACATATTTAAAGTGACGAAAGGGAAAAACCTACAACCAAGATTACTCTACCCAGCAAGGATCTCATTCAGATTCAATGGAGAAAGCAAAACCTTTACAGACAAGCAAAAGCTAAGAGAATTCAGCACCACCAAAGCAGCTTTACAACAAATGCTAAAGGAACTTCTCTAGGCAGGAAACACAAGACAAGGAAAAGACCTACAATAACAAACCCAAAACAACTTAGAAAATGGTAATAGGAACATACATATTGATAACTGCCTTAAATGTAAATGGATTAAATGCTCCAACCAAAAGACATAGACCAGCTGAATGGATACAAAAACAAGACCCGTATATATGCTGTCTACAGGAGACCCACTTCAGACCTAGGGACACATACAGACTGAAAGTGAGGGGATGGAATACTACAAGCAGTTAAATGTCAAAAAAATGGACTACCTGAAAGAAATGGACAAATTCTTAGAAAAGCACAAGCTTCCAAGACTGAACCAGGAAGAAATAAAAATTATAATCAAGACCAATCACAAGCACTGAAATTGAGACTGTGATTAAAAATCTTCCAACAAACTAAAGCCCAGGACCAGATGGCTTCACAGGCGAATTCTATCAAACGTTTAGAGAAGAGCTAACACCTATCCTTCTCAAACTCTTCCAAAATACAGCAGAGGGAGGAGTACTCCCCAGTTCATTCTACCAGGCCACCATCACCCTGATACCAAAACCAGACAAAGATGTCACAAAGAAAGAAAACTACAGGCCAATATCAGTGATGAACATAGATGCAAAAATCCTCAACAAAATACTAGCAAACAAAATCCAACAGCACATTAAAAGGATCATACACCATGATCAAGTGGGGTTTATCCCAGGAATGCAAGGATTCTTCAATATACGCAAATCAATCAATGTGATACACCATATTAACAAATTGAAGGAGAAAAACCATATGATCACATTAATAGATGCAGAAAAAGCTTTCGACATAATTCACCACCCATTTATGCTAAAAATGCTCCAGAAAGTGGGCATAGAGGGAACTTAACGCAACAAAATAAAGGCCACATGTGACAAACCCACAGCCAACATCGTTCTCAATGGTGAAAAACTGAAACCATTTCTTCTAAGATCAGGAACAAGACAAGGTTGTCCACTCTCACCACTATTATTCAACATAGTTTTGGAAGTTTTAGCCACAGCAATCAGAGAAGAAAAAGAAATAAAATGAATCCAAATTGGAAAAGAAGTAAAGCTGTCACTGTTTGCAGATGACATGATCCTATACATAGAGAATCCTAAAGATGCTAACAGAAACCTACTAGAGCTAATCAATGAATTTGGTAAAGTTGCAGCATACAAAATTAATGCACAGAAATCTCTTGCATTCCTATACACTAATGATGAAAAATCTGAAAGAGAAATTAGGAAACACTCCCATTTATCATGCAACAAAAAGAATAAAATACCTAGCAATAAACCTACCTAAGGTAATAAAAGACCTGTGTGCAGAAAACTATAAGACACTGATGAAAGAAATTAAAGATGATACAAACAGATGGAGAGATATACCACGTTCTCGGATGGAAGAATCAACAATGTGAAAATGCCTATACTACCCAAAGAAATCTACAGATTTAGTGCAATCTCTATCAAACTACCAATGGCATTTTTCACAGAACTAGAACAAAAAACTTCACAATTTGTATGGAAACACAATAGACTCCGAATAGCCAAAGCAATCTTCAGAAAGAAAAATGGAGCTGGAGGAATCAGGCTCCCTGACTTCAGACTATACTACAAAGTTACTGTAATCAAGACATTATGGTATTGGAACAAAAACAAAAATATAGATCATTGGAACAGGATAGAAATCCCAGAGATAAACCCATGCACATATGGTCACCTTATCTTTGATAAAGGAGGCAAGAATATACAATGTAGAAAAGACAGTCTCTTCAATAAGTGGTGCTGGGAAAACTGGACAGCTACATGAAAAAGAATGAAATTAGAACATTCCCTAACACCATACACAAAAATAAACTCTAAATGGATTAAAGACCTAAATGTAAGGCCAGACACCATAAAATTCTTAGAGGAAAACATAGGCAGAAAACTCTATGACATACATCACAGCAAGATCCTTTTTGACCCACCTCCTAGAGAAATGGAAATAAAAACAAAAATAAACAAGTGGGACCTAATGAAACTTCAAAGCTTTTGCACAGCAAAGGAAACCATAAACAAGACAAAAAGACAACCCTCAGAATGAGAGAAAATATTTTCAAACAAAGCAACTGACAAAGGATTAATCTCCAAAATATACAAGCAGCTCATGCAGCTCAATAACAAAGAAATAAACAACCCAATCCAAAAATGGGCAGAAGACCTAAATAGACATTTCTCCAAAGAAGATATACAGATTGCCAACAAACACACGAAATGATGCTCAACATCACTAATCAGAGAAATGCAAATCAAAACTACAATGAGGTATCACCTGACACCAGTCATAATGGCTATCATTAAAAAAATCTACAAATGATACATGCTGGATAGGGTGTGGAGAAAAGGGAAGCCTCTTGCACTGTTGGTGGGAATGTAAATTGATACAGCCACTACGGAGAACAGTATGGAGGTTCCTTAAAAAACTAAAAATAGAACTACCATATGACCCAGCAATCTCACTACTGGGTATATACCCTGAGAAAACCATAATTCAAAAAGAGTCATGTAGCACAAAGTTCATTGCAGTTCTATTTACAATAGCCAGGACATGGAAGCAACCTCAGTGTCCATCGACAGATGAATGGATAAAGAAGATGTGGCACATATATACAATGGAATATTACTCAGCCATAAAAAGAAACAAAATTGAGTTATTTTTAGTCAGGTGGATGGACCTAGAGTCTGTCATACAGAGTGAAGTAAGTCAGAAAGAGTAAAAGAAATACTGTATGCTAACACATATATATGGAATCTAAAAAAAATTGGTTCTGAAGAACCTAGGGGCAGGACAGGAATAAAGACGCAGATGTAGAGAATGGATTTGAGGACACGGGGAGGGGGAAGGGTAAGCTGGGACAAAGTGAGAGAATGGCATGTACCTATATACACTACCAATTGTAAAATAGATAGCTAGTGGGAAGCAGCCACATGGTACAGGGAGATCAGCTCGGTGCTTTGTGACCACCTAGAGGGGTGGGATAGGGAGGTTGGGAGGGAGACGTAAGAGGGAGGGGATATGGGGATATATGTATATGTATAGCTGTTTCACTTTGTTATAAAGTAGAAACTAACACACCATTGTAAAGGAATTATACTCCAATGAAGATGTTTTAAAAAAAAATACATATGTGTGTTGTGTGTAAACTGCTGCGCTATACACCTCAAACTAACATGATATTGTAAATCAACTGTATTTCAATAAAAATAAATAAAGAACGTATCACTTAAATTTTAAAAAAAGAAATAGGAATGAGAACAACAAGGGGTAAAAAATGAATTTATTTTGAAAATGATCAGGCACAGTGCTGAAAATAAAAAACTACCAACCAACATTCTACATCCAGCCTATCTATCGTCCAATAGCAAAGGTGAAATTAGCCCATTTCAGAGATTTTCAGGCTTCTACTTTTACCTCAAACAACTGTGCTGAATTGCTACATGATATGCTACTTCAATAGAGAAGAAAATTTCTATGGAGTATCTATATCTGGTGTTGTCACTAGCAGTTTAGAATGGACTATTGTTCAAAAATTTTAATTAACATTTTGTTTTAGAATAAATTTAGGTTTACAGAAGAGTTCTAATCATAGTACGGAGAGTTTCCATATATTCCTCACCAAGTTTCCCACATCCTTAACATCTTACATTACCATAGTCAAAACTAGGCAACTGACATTGGAGTATTACTTTTAACTGCATTCCCAAGTTTTTTTTTTATTTTAGTATCTTTTCTATTGATGTCTTATTTCTATTCCATCAGGTAGCAGAAAAAGACTCATCACCCACAACCATCAGCCCTGAATCTTTGAATTCATGTCTCTCTGTGCACTTTTTCTTATTTTGAAGAAAAATCCAGTGCACTACTTTGTAATTAATCATCACATCTTCTAACCTTCTACTGAGTTTCTAATCGTTTCCTTGTTTTTCATAAACTTGGCAGTCTTAAGGAATATGGGCCAGGTATCCAGTAGAATGTTGCCCACCTGGGATTTTGTTGTTATTTTAACATCATTAGATAATGGTAATGGATTTTTGGAAAGAATACAACAGAGATGAAGTACCCTTCTAGTCATATCATATCCAGGTAATTCATATCCACATGATATCACTGGTGATGTTAACCTTCATTACCTGGGTAAGGTCATGTTTGCCAGGTCTCTCCATTATACAGTTAATATTTAAGTTCATAGTTTTGTCCACTGTACAGTTAATATTTTCAAGACCCATCACCCACAACCATCAAAGACTCTCCAGAGCATGAAAATAATACAGTTGATTATTTCCTACATCCTTTGAATGACTTCATATTTCAAACTCATGATAAACTGATTAGTTAGGAATTAATTGTCATTTGAGAGCTGAATAATAAGCAAGGAAATGTTAAACATCATGGTCAAGGACCAAGTTACAGAGCAAGCAGAGGAACTGCACAAAAATCAGAATTTCCATTCCCACACCAATCCTACCTCATAAAAAACCCTCACTTTAGTATTTCTATACATGACAATCATCATCCTGCTCTTAGGGATGCTTCCTCAGCATGATCACCATAATTTGAACAGCAATTGTGCTGTCAAGTGAGGTGTATGTAGTGCGGGTCCTTCATAGAGTCCATCAGGTAGCAGAAAAAGACTCATCACCCACAACCATCAGCACTTAATCTTTGAATTCATGTCCCTCTGTGCACTTTTTCTTATTTCGAGTTTAACTTTATATATATGTCAAAGTTGTGGCTTTTCATGTAGCCAAAAGCTTTTTCCATGTTATCAAGATTAACCTTTTCTATATTGTCAAAATGAACTTTTAAGGAACAGACAACCAGTAATAAACTGCCACTACCAAACAACAATAAAAGGGGAAAAAACCCTCAGCTTCAAGTATATGAAGAAAAATGCAAGTTTAAGGTATAATATTCTAAAATCTCATTTTTATCTAAAATGTATGTAGTATAAAAACAAAAGAATACATCAGAAAATACTTGTCTAATTATTTCCATGTAGTACAAGAAGACATTTATTCTTTCCATTAAGAACAAAGCTGTTCAGTGATGTCAATAGGTTGTAGGGAAGACTGCATTAAAATGAAAATCATGATTGTCAGGGTAAAAACCACATTGTGAGTAATGAGTGGAACTGACACTGTAGAAATTCCAATGAGAAATTCACAGACTCACTTAAAAAACATCCTGAAAACACAAAAGAATAAAGTGGAGAAATGCTATTAAAAAAACAAAATTAAAATGATATTATGGCCAGATCCTGGAGACTCAATTTAAATATAATAGATATTCACAAAGCAGAAAGTATCCCAAATGAATGCGGCAATAATCAAGGGTAAAAATCTGGGGGAAAATTTTGTAAATTCGGAAGGATAACTATCCTATTTCATGCAAATTTCATTAAAAGATAGATATATACACACTCAAATAGTTATTTAATAAAAAAAAAGAATTCTGAAAATATCAAGGAAATATGGCAAAGGAAGTATACCAGGTTTTCCTCCTTACTTCTCTTCAATATTTTCCTCAGTATTAAAGGACAAAAATATTGAAAACTATCATTTTGAGATAAATTTCTATATCTGTGTTAAGACCCCAGGGAAAAAATATTTTGGATTTGAATTATTTCAAATATTACCAAATAACTATTTACAAGTTGTATAGACTATTATTTAGAATACACAGAAATATATAATGGAACCCAATTCAGTTAAATGAAATAGCCAAACTAATCATGACATACAACTAGGAAAACTGTATGAAGGGATAAATATATAGACAAATTTCACCTATGAATAGAAGTAAAAACTTACATAATATAAAATGACATGGGATTCTTAAATATATTAAAACTTAAAGTCACTATGATGGAAAAGTTTTCATAGAAATTTTATTAATAGAATGTATTACAACAAATTTAAAAATTTCAAACATATGTGACACAATTCATAATTAATTACTTAGAAAAAATTTAATAAGTAGAAATAAAAGGATTTTTATACACAATAAAGAGAATATTAAATCTAATAAATATCAAATTTAATGGTAGGTATCTAATAAAAACTGGATATGTAAATGTATATCCCTATGCATACATTTCCTTCAGAAAGTTCTAAATAAAGAGTAGAAAAATGAGTTAAAACACTTTGAAAAGGAGGCGATACTTTTACTCATCATATAAGAGATGAATTTTGATTTACCGTTGAGTTTTTAAATGAGACCACCTGTGTTCAAATTCTAGCTCCTACTTACTTTGTGTGTATTCTTAAACCACTTTTAAGCCTCAAGTTCCTCATCTGAAAAATGGAATAATAATCACAATCATATCATAAAATTGTTCCGATAAAACTGTGCAACCCATGTATATTAACAGAGAAAGTGACATACACTAAGTTTTAAATGTGATTTTAAAATGTTATGACTATTTTAGTTATTTTTAATCAAGAAAATAAACTGATAGACAGACTTAAGAAATTTCAGAATTTTAGCTGGATACCAACATTTTCAATAGATTTTGTATATGCTACTTTGAAATTAGTAAATATATTAGAAAACAAGTTAATTTGATAACTTGTATATGGCAATACAAACAAAATTATTAAATGCTTATCCTTATAGATGTATAAATTATTATATGAAACATTACAAACTATTACTGAATTATTTAAAAATTTAAATGAATGGGAATGTTCACTATATTTGCAAACATTAAAACTGATTGCATATATTATTAATTCTTTCTATATAAACCTTTAATAAGAAAGTTTGCTTTATAAATATTTATAAAACTTTTATATTAAATGTTTACCTAAATAACAAGTTTCTAAAGTAACATTTGTAAGAATAAAAAGACAAAAAATGAGAAAAAATAAAATAAGAAACTTAAGGGATGAATTATCTTGTAAGATATTACATATATAATGATTCAATATAATAAAATATTTGCCATGCAATATAATATTTAATAGTTATAAATACTATCAACAGAATAATAAAATAAGAAGCCATGAGCCCAGCACCCACTCAAGACAGAGTATTACTGTCAAAACTGAGGCTCCCTCCATGATCCAAGCTACCAGACTCTTACCTTATCCCAACTATAGAAGTAATAACTATTTTATAATTTATTTCTTATTTCTTATTTTTCTTTAAAACATGACTAACAAGATGTCTCCAAAAACAAAATGCTAGTTTAAAAAGTGTTAAAGTATAGTATCATACTCTAAAAATGCTTCAGAGACATGTTTTTTCACTGAATACTGTTTCTAAGATTTATCCAAATTGATGTGTGTAGCCATAGTTATTTGCTATATAGTTTTATATTTTATGAAGGACAATGCATTTGTCCAGTTTCCTACAGATGAACATTTGTAATTACTTAAATTGATAAGATGAGCATTATATGCATGCACTGTTGTAAATGTGGAAAAGCTGATGTAGATGAAATAACTATAAATGAATTAGCTTGTCTTAATATTAGTATGTGTGTGTGCATGTGTCTAACTTTAAAATGTTTTCCAAACTTGTTTTACCACTTTACAGATCCACCAAGACTATGTTAAGAAACCTTCTTGCTCCATGTAGGTAAGGATGATAGACAACCTTAGACTTTAAATTTGCCATTCTGGGACTGTGAAATAGTATCTCACTATGGTTTTACTATTTGTTGTCTTTTTAAAAAATTTGTTCATATCCCTAACTGTGTACAAGATTGAACTTCTTCCTTGTTTAACTATTATTTGTGTTCCCTTTTATGTGAAATGCCTGCTCAAGACTTTGGTTCATTTTTCTGTTTGATTCTTTCCATGTTCTTATTCATTTTAAGAGTCCCTTATATATTCTGCAAACAATCTGTTGTCAATTACTGCTGCAACTATCTCTCCCAGTTTATTACTTGATTTTTTAATAGCATATGGTATATTTTGATGAAAAGAAGGTAATAAAGTAATAAAACATTCCTTAGCACAAGGTAATAAAGTTTTGTTTTTGTTTTGTTTTGATTTTTTATTTTTTTTACATAAGGGGGTTTTTCCCTACCTAAATTGATACTCATGCTTACAGTGAAGAAAGGATTCAGTATTTTTTTCCTTATTTCTAAACAATTATGCTGGTACTACTTATTGAATAGTGCATATTTACACTGAACTTCACACTGTGTTGATTAAATATTTTTTATGTGAGTAAATTGGTTCTTGGGTGCTCTTTTCCATTCCATCAGTCTGTCAATCCCTGTACTCATGTCACACAGTTTTTGTTTTAAAACTACTTATTGAGGTATGGTTGACATGTAAAAAGCTGTACGTATTTAATGTATACAACTGGATGAGTTTGCGGGTAAGCATATACCTTGAAACAATCAACACTATCAAGCCATAAACACATCCATCACCTCTCAAAGTTTCCTCCCATCTCTGTTATTATTATTATTACTATTATGATTAGTTAAGAATACTTAACATAAGACCTACTCTCTTAGTAAATTTTAAGTATACAATACAGTATTTTTAGCCATAGGCACTATGCTGTATAGCAGGCTTCCAGAACTTATTATCTTACATACCTGAAACTTTATACTCTTGACCATCATCTGCCCATTTTCACCTTCCCCCAGTCCTTGGTAACTACCATTCTCTACTTCTATGAGTTGGACTATTTTAAATTGCACATATAAGTGAAAATACATAGTATTTGTCTTTCTGTGTTTGGCTTATTACACTTAGAATTATGTCCAAGTCCACCCATGTTGCCACAAATGGCAAGACTTCATTCTTTTTAAAGGCTACATAATATTCTATTGTATGTGTATACCACATATTTTTTATCCATTCATCTGTCAGTGGATAGTTAGGCTGTTCTTAAATCTTGGCTATTGTGAATAATGCTACTATGAACATGCAAATGCAGTTATCTCTTTGAGATTTTTACTTTAACTCTGTTGATAAATACCCAGAAGTGGGATTGCTGAATCATATGGTAGTTCTACTTTTAGTTTTTTAAAGAACCTCCATACTGTTCTCCATAGTGGCTGTACCAATTTACATTCCCACCAACAGTGTAGGAGGGTTCCCTTTTCTCCACATCCTCTCCAGCATTTATTGTTTGTAGACTTTTTGATGATGGCCATTCTGACTGGTGTAAGGTGATATCTCATTGTAGTTTTAATTTGCATTTCTCTAATAATTAGCAATGTTGAGCATTTTTTCATGTGTCTCTTGGCCATGTGTATGTCTTCTTTGGAGAAATGTCTATTTAGGTCTTCTGCCCATTTTTTTTATTGGGTTTAGTTCTTTTTGTTTTTTTTTTGATATTGAGCTCATGAGCTGTTTGTAAATTTTGGAGATTAATCTCTTGTCGGTCGCATCATTGGCAAATATTTTCTCCCATTCTGTGGGTTGTCTTTTCATTTTGTTTATGGTTTCCTTTGTTGTTCAAAAGCTTTTGAGTTTAATTAGGCTCCATTTGTTTATTTTTGTTTTTACTTCCATTAGTCTAGGAGATGCATCGACAAAGATATTGCTGCAATTTATGTCGAAGAGTGTTCTGCCTATGTTTTATATTATCTGGTCTTACCTCTAGGTCTTTAATACATTTTGAGTTTATTTTTGTGTATGGTGTTAAAGAATGTTCTAAGAGTTAACACCTATCCTCCTGAAACTCTTCCAAAAAATTTCAAAGGAAGGAACACTCCCAAACTCATTCTAAAAGGCCAACATCACCCTGATACCAAAACCAGACAAAGATACCACAAAAAAAGAAAATTACAGGCCAATATCACATATGAACATAGAAGGAAAAATCCTCAACAAAATACTAGCAAACTGAATCCAACAGTACATTAAATGAATCATACACCATGATCAAGTGGGATTTATCCCAGGGAGGCAAGAATTTTTCAATATCCACAAATCAATCAGTGTGATACACCACATCAACAAATTGAAGACTAAAAACCATATGATGCAGATCTCAACAGATGAAGAAAAAGCTTTTGACAAAATTCAACACCCATTTATGATAAAAATTCTCCAGAAAGTGGGCATACAGGGAACATACCTCAACATAATAAAGGCCATATATAACAAACCTATAGCTAACATCATACTCAACGGTGAAAAGCTGAAA
Source organism: Balaenoptera acutorostrata (assembly GCF_949987535.1). Lineage (NCBI taxonomy): Eukaryota > Metazoa > Chordata > Mammalia > Artiodactyla > Balaenopteridae > Balaenoptera > Balaenoptera acutorostrata. The sequence continues at coordinate 73,873,367 of NC_080068.1, forward strand.
GCATTTCCAGTAAGATTAGGAGCAAGACAAGGATGTCCACTCTCACTACTTTTATTCAACATAGTTTTGGAAGTCCTAGGCATGACAATCAGAGAAGAAAAAGAAATAAAAGGAATCCATGTTGGAAAAGAAGTAAAATCGTCACTGTTTGCAGATGACATGATACTATACATAGAAAATCCTAAAGAGTTAGGATTTTCTACCAGAAAACTACTAAAGCTCATCAATGAATTTGGTAAAGTTGCAGGATACAAAATTAGTACACATAAATTTCTTGTAGTCCTATACACTAACAATGAAAGATCCGAAAGAGAAATTAAGGAAACAATCCCATTTACTATCACATCAAAAATAATAAAATACTAGGAATAAACCTACCTAAGGAGGCAAAAGACCTATACTCTGAAAACTATAAGACACTGATGAAAGAAATCAAAGATGACACAGAGGGAAAGATATACCATGTTCTTCAATTGGAAGAATCAACACTGTCAAAATGACTGTACTATCCAAGGCAATCTACAGATTCAATGCAATCACTAACAAATTACCAATGGCATTTTTCACAGAACTAAAACAAACCCCAAATAGCTAAAGCAATCTTTGAGAAAGAAAAACGGAGCTGAAGGAATCAGGCCCCCTGACTTCAGACTATACTACAAAACTACAACCATCAAAATAGTATGGTACTGGCACAAAAACAGAAATACAGATCAATGGAACAGGATAGAAAGCCCAGAAATAAAAAACCCACTCATCTACCATCAATTAATCTACGACAAAGGTGGCAAAACTATACAATGGAGAAAAGACAGTCTCTTCAATAAATGGTGCTGGGAAAAGTGGACAGCTACATGTAAAAAAAATGAAATTAGAATATTCTTTAACACAATACACACAAAAAAAATATGGTCTTTTGAGACAAAATTGACAAACCCTTAGCTAAACTAACTAGAGAGAAGCTTCAAATAAATAAAATCAAAAATAAAATAGGAGACATTACAACTGATGCCACAAAAATACAAAGGATTATAAAACACTACTGTGAACATTTACATAAAAACAAATTGGATAACTTAGAAGAGATGGATAAATTCCAGAAACATACAAATTACCAAGACTAACTCAAGTATAAATAGAAAATCTGAGTGAACAATAATGAGTAATGAGATTGAATCAGTAATCAAAAACCTCCCATCAAAGAAAAGCCTGGGATCAGATGACTTTAAGGGTGAATTCTAATAAATGTTTAAAGAAGAATTAATGCCATTCCTTCTCAAAATCTTCCAGATAATTGAAGAAGAGGGAATAATTCCAAACTAATTTTATGAGACCAGCATTACCTTCACATCAAAGTCAGATAAGGACACCAAAAGCAAAGAAATTTACAGGCCAATACCACTGATGATGATATATGCAAACATTCCGAAAAAATACTAGCAACCCAAATTCACATTGATTGATCACACACCATGACCATGCAGGATTTATCCCTGCGATGCAAGGATGGTACAACATATCTAAATCAATAAAAATGATACACAACATTAACAGAATGAAGGATAAAAACCATGTGTCATCTCAATAAATACAGAAAAAGCATTTGACAAAATTCCATATATACTCATGATAAAAACTTTCAACAACCTGGGTATAGAGGGAACATACCTAAACATAATAAAGGCCATACATGACAAGGCCACGGCTAATATTCTCAATGGTGAAAAGCTGAAAACTTTTCTTCTAAGATCAAGACAACGATGCTCACACTTGGTATATAGTTTTAACTAATGTACTAATTCTGGGACCTCAGTAAGGCAAGCTGTCCTTCTCCTTCTTCCCTGTGTATTACAACTGTGTTGGATATTTTTGGCATTTTGCTCTTCTATATATGCATATATTTTTAAATTATCTTGTAAAGTTCCACAGATACTGTCATTGAAAACTAGATGTGAATTATACTGATTCTTTAACACTAGTAATAGAGAACTGATGCTTTTATTATATTGACTAGCTATCAATGAACTTTTTAATCTCTCTTCGCTTAGGGCTTTTAAAAAGTTTTTCAGTAAAGTTTAACAATATTCTTTATATATTTATTGCACATTTATGTTAGATTTATTCTGGGTGTCCTTATCCTGTTCCTATACATAGTAACTTTCTTATAATTTTAAAATTTCTTATAAAATTTTATTTTGCGGCCCTTAGTTTCTCATGAATAGAAATTAAATGTTGAATATTTATTTTATATTCAGAAAAATGCATAAGCCATTTATTAATCCTAAAATTTATTTCAGATTGAGTGTTCTAAGTGCATACATTTATAACCTGCAAATAATTATCATTTTATATTTTCCTCAATGAATTGGTAGTTGAAGTTTTTCTACATTTATGGAGATATACTATCCATGTGTTCTTAAACACTTATCTGTCTGCTTGTTTGTTTACTGGTTATATGCTTTACTAATATAAACACAACCCAGTCATGGTATATTGCAGCTTTATTATCTTATACCCAAGTTGGAGTACCTTGACTAATGGTTCACTTAGGGTATTGGCTTCTATACTGAGTGAGATTTGCCTCTAGATCTCTGTTGAAATAATATATTTTAAGGTTAGAATAAATTTCTTATTATTGAAGCAATAATAGTTAAATAAATAGGACAGATTTAAGCATTTTCAGTAGTATCTAGTATGTGTGAAAATGACATTCATGCTTACAGGGAATTTACAAAATTAGTGGAATGTCAGAATAACTCAATAAATAGTGTTATTTATTTGGAAGAATGTATTTTAGAGAGAAAAATCACCATAGATCTCATCTCAAATCAAAATTAATTGTATGGGAATAAAACAAAAATGTAAGTAAAATTGTATAAATAAGAAGAAAACAGTATGGATGTTTATCTTATCTTTTGAGGGAAGAGGACATATGAGCTTGGTTCAACTACTGCTCAACCTGGTTAATCTAACATGCCTAATCGTGTATTAAACAACTAGTAACATACTATAAACGGAATCGCGGCACTTGTAAAGAGTTCAATAACATTATCTTCAACCTATTGTGATCAGGCCATCACATATGGCCTGATACATGCATCTATATGCCCATCTCTTTCAAAGGGCTTATAAAAATCTATTTTCTATAGCACTGAGTGTTTATAAATCTGATCCTTGAGGACAGGCTAGATTGAGTGATCTTTTTTTTCTTCAAGATTTCCAGAAAGCAAAGAGAAATATTATGATTATTGTTATTGAGAAAATATTATTATTTAGAGAAATAAAAGTTCAGAAATTTATGCATCACCTACAAGAAACGGAATCAAGCCCTAAGTAAAAAATAAGTAGTTAAATAGAGAAAGGGTTATTATATTCAGAAAGTAAGTAACCTTTGCTAACTCTCTTCATTACAGATGCTACAAATACCTGTCCAAATCGTGTTTGTTTCCTTTACTGAATAAAGTTTAATATACTTAACAGTGTCCAAGATTCATAAACCTCTGAAAGCTGAAGATTTTGTTTCTTTTATAAATTTGGTAAAATTATCATTCTTTATCAATACAAACACCACTCAGTTACATTTTTCCTTATGAAATATCTGGGGTTTTTTTCCTTCTTTTTCATTTATATCATATATGTTTCCTGATCATATATATTCCAAATCTTTCTAGTCTTCAATAAATTATAATATCCTTAGAATTATATATAGTAAACAGTATTTCTTTTATTTTCTATCCATGATTTTATATGTCTTTACATTATGGTAATTACAAAAATATATCCAGTCTGATAAAAATATTTGCTTCAAATTATTATTAATTCTTACTATTTCTAAAAAATAGTTTTAACTTTAAGTTATCCTCATCATGATCTCTTCACCATTCATATTTGTGAATGTTATTGATATCTACAAAAATTAATTCATATCAGGAGAAATACTTCACCCAACTATATTTTGTCTGAAAAAAACCTATTTTGCTACATAATTTAGCTTTACTCTCAACTACAAGATATGAGAAAATAATCCTTTATTTTCCTTTATGATTAGTTTTTTTCTAACTCCCTGCCTGTCAGTGAAAATAACATTCAAAATAACATTCAAGGACAGAATTTAAAATAATGAAAATAATAGGTACTAAAAATCAACCAGTATAGAATCCACAAAGTTTAAAAGAAGAACAGACTAACACATTAAATGAAACTTCACCAAGTTTTATTTGAATTAGATTTAAAGTATCATAAATGCCATCAGGAGATGCCTAACAAATCCTTTAATAAGCATTTAACCTTCATGTGTAGGAGTTATAGTCATTAATTCCAAGGTTCTACAAGAGTAGAAAAATTACATTTTTATAATGTCAAGCACCGAGTTTACAGAATTTACATATTTACTTTATTTAAAAAATAACATATGGCATTCAATCTGATGTTATGACCTATATTTATGCATATTAGAAGATAAGTCACTTTAGCTATATTTATATTAGAAATGTTAGTGGAAAATCACATGGGCATCTGGCATTGAAGAGAGATGTGGTACAGGCTGTTCTGCCCTCCTAACAAACAATTCTTTGAAACAGAAACCAGATAGTTTTTACCTGCCATTATTTCAGTATATTCTTCCTGAAAAATCAACTTTCATAATTTCACCATTATCAGAATAATTGAAACTGTGATATTTATTCTTTATACAAAGTTGACACAGAATATTGGTGCAGAACAGGAATAAAATGTATGCATTGTTTTTGAAGTGCAATTCTCAGAGGTTAATGTAATTAATTCTATAATTATAATTATTCTATAATTATACTAATTATAATTATATAATATAATATATTAACTAAAAGAAAAATCAAGTCATAGCTTGATGTACATTTTTTTTGTCTTTATATCCAACTGAAAAAGATGGGTACAAAACTCCTAAATTTCCTATGATTTGCTTTGTATCTTGTATGCTTTACCTTGATAGACCATATATTTTGCCAGTTTTTCCATTGTGGGTCAACATGGCTTAGGATGCAAGAAAACCAAAGAGTAGTTTCAAAATTGTCCATTTCTGAGTGTTTTAGCCAGAACTTTTCAGAATTCTGTCTGTGTTTAAGAGGCAGAAGTTATAGCACTGCACTCACATTTGAAAGCAAAGTGCCATACACTTTGTCATACCATTGTATGCCTTTCCATTCTTTTAAGAGTAACTCAATATTAATATTCTTCATTTCAATCCTTATTAAAATGTTACTAACCTCTGTGTGACAAATCTAGTAGAGAAAGCCTGCTTTGTTTTTTCATAAATACTTTACTCTTTTTTCTTTTTTTTTAGCCAACTGTTAATTACTTTAAAATCCATCCAGGTTTCAATACATTTCTTCTTGAAGGAAAAATGTAATTAGTTGAACTTGACATAGCTGTTTTTGGATAATGGAATAATTTTAGTTTTTAGATATCACAGAATAAAATGTGTTTTCCCTTAGAGGACAAGAAAAGAGCTGTCAGTTTGGAGAACACATACTCTTGGAGAACACAGAGCTAGCTGTTAGAAACAGTTCTGTGTTAATGCTAATAGCAGGAAGTCATCATCATGTTTTAGGAGGGCCTGCTAACTAACAGCACTTCATAATTAATATCCCAACATAACTGAAATGAATGAATTCCCAGTTAAAGAGAAGGGAGATAGATATAAAGTAGAAAAAATAAGGCTGAAGCAAAGACACTGGACAATGAGTGCAACAGTCAATTATTGTTTTTAAAAAACGGAAGAATTTTTTTTTCTGAAAATCAATCTAAAGCATTACAGGTAGGGGGTCTCTATCTCTGTCTGAACTGACCATTGTTCCCTGCTGTTTCTGTCAAGAAAAGAGACACTGTGATTTCCAGTGTAATTTCAAACCTTGTGTTATAAGGTTGGCAGTTTGCCCCTCCAGCAAGCCGGAAGATTTCACACATGATGGAAGGCAATTTTACCTCTGTCATGGGGTGATGTTATAAGATGTGCTCTTCTCAAGGAAGGATAATACACAATCTTATCTTACAAAACATTGCAAGATGCTGATTGAATCCTAACTTCAAATCATTTTATTATGTCATATCTACCATGCTTAATAGACCACCCAGGAAAAGGGATGTATTAGGAAACGTGTCAGGAAATCTGTCAATCTTAACAAAATCACTGCTGTATAATTTTAAATAGTTGTCCACATACTGACTCTAAGGGTACATATTGTTTGATTATTTTAAAATTAATAGCAGAGAGAAGGTTAATAATTAGATTCAAAATTTATGAAAATGGGTGCCTTTAGTTGTAACACTAAAAACCAGGAGTCTAGCAATTAGGTAAGTCACCTATCACAAGACTGTCTCTAAAAATCTATTTTAAATATAAAAATAAGGATTAGCTGTGTCTACTTGTGAATTTCTTCAGACAACACTGACTGGCATGCTTTAGACATATTAAGTATTAAAATATGAGATTATAGACAAGCTATTTTTAATAATTAAAATTTCTTACTCTGTACAGCCCTTCCCTCAAAGTATTTCTGAATCATTTGGATTTTAAGAAATTTATATTTGTTAGAATGCAGCAATGTACTGAAAATTTTCTTTTATTGTGCTAATGTAGAAAGGGTGCAAAACAGTACCTGCATTATGGGAAATAGACGTTTTTAAAAGAACTGGTTTTTCAACGTATTTTCAGCATTCCTTCATTTAATTCACACAAGAACTTAATGAGTTATTAGTAACTTCATTTTACAGATGAGAACACAGCATCTCAGAAAGAATGCAGACTTTTTCATATTTAAAGAACGAGTAAATAGAACCTTAGCAAATACCCACAGACTCTGATACCAGTGATTTTCTAGGGAATCATTTCCCATCTAACCATACATAGTTATTCAAAATTTACTGCATATTTAAGAATAAAATGGGCTCTGGAATCTTTGTGAGACATTGTGTTAAGATTTAGATAAAGTTTGTTACTTCAAGTTTTCTAAGCACTTTTTCTATTCATGTGTATTAAGATTATCCCAAACATATTATACCATTTAGCCCTTTTGTGTCTCTCCTTGGAATATTTTGTCACTCTGATATTCAATAAAACGCAATCTAGAAAAAAGCTGAGCCTAGGCAATTCAGTGATTTATCTAAATTTTATTGTTTAATATGTGCCAAGTACTTTGCCAGGCACTAGAAAATCAGTTTCATAAGGCACAGTCCTGCAAAGAATTTACAGCCTAGAACTGAAGACTAAGCACTCTGCACTGTAATAAAGGTAGAAATAAGTTCAGGGAATTGTGGTACCACAGAAGATTAGCACCTAACACAGCCTGGGTTCAGGAAGAAATTTATGCTAGAAGGTGATATTTAAGATAACCTTAAAGAATGATCAAAATGAGCCTTTTTATATACCACATAATTGGCATAACTAATTTATGAATATTATTACTTGGATTTTGCATCATATGTTAATGAATATTATACTGAGAAATGTCTGAATTTGAACTTGTATTTCTGTTCTTTTATTTTGTATAAATTAAAGTGTGAATTTCATATAAATACACATACACACACACAGACACATACACATATATATATTTTTTTTTTTTTCAGAAGAAAATCATTTATTCCTCATGGTGACATGGGCCAATATTTTACATTCAGGTATGAAATACTCTTTATACTATCTTTAGTTAAACTACATTATGAATAAAATACAAAAAAAAAACCTTTACAAAATTCCTATTCGTTGTATCATTTGTCATCTAGAACCCTAACAACAATAAAGCAGTTTAGGAATAATGTTACAAGCCAGAGACATAATGCATAACTTCTATTCATTTTCTTTAATTTATATTATAATTATAACTCCAGTTAAGATTAACATATGGTGGCTACAGTGGAGTGAATAGATTTATGTGTCTTACCTTCCCCAAAACAACTAAAATACTGGACAAAATTGCCAAGAACAGACATTTCAGAGCTCTGGAAATCAACCAGAGACAAACAACAAATTTAGAAGAATTTATTCATGAAAAACTCTCAAATTTCCAGGAAGAACAGTGGTGTTCTTGCCTTTGGCTGCTCTACAAGAAATTCTAGAGAAATTGTCCAGGCTGAAATGAAAGACCCCAGTCAGAAATGTGAATCCACATGAAGAAAGTAACAGTACCCATAAAGGTAACTACATAGACAAATACAAAGAAAGTATAAATGTATGTTTGTTTATAATTAATTTCGTCTCCTATTTGATTTCAAAGTCAACAGCATAATGCAATAATTTTTAAAATGTATTGATGGGTTTATAATTTATAAAGATATAATTTACACGACAATGATAGCAAAAAGGAGGAGGGATAACAAAACTATGCTAGACCACCTTCTTTTTATACTATCAAAATTAAGTTGCTCTCATCAAACTATACTGTTTTAAGTTAATATATTAATTCCCAGGGCAACCATTAAAAAAATAACAAAATAGCTAAACAACAAGGGAATTATAATGATACACTACAAAATATCTGTTTATCACACACCAAAAAAAAATGCTATAATGGAAAAAGACTGGTACAAAAGTACTTCCTGATTTCAAACTATACTATAAAGCTATAGCAATTAAAACTGTGTTTTGCTGGCTATTCATCAATGGAGCAGAACTGAAAGTCCAGTAATAAATTCTCATATTTACGGTCAATTGAGTTTTAACAAAGATTGTGAAGACAATTCAGTGTGGTAATAATATAGTATCTTGAACAAATGGTGCTGCAATAATGGGATAACTGATAACTGCAACAAAAAAACATATACAAAATATTAATTTGGACCCCTCCCTCACACAATAAACACAAATTAACTCAAAATGGATCAGAGACATACATGTAAGAACTAAAACAATAAAACTATTAGAAGAAATCATAGGAGTAAATCTTTATGGCATTGAGTTAGGCAAAGCATTCCTAGATACAACACCAAAAGCACAAGCAACCAACAGAAATAGATAAATTGGACATCATTAACATTAAAAGTTTTCATGCTTCAAAGGACACCATCAATAAAGTGAAAAACAACACACATAATAAGAGAAAACTTTTATAAATCATTTATCTGAAAAGCAATTGTATGCAGAAAATATAGAGAACTCTTTACAACTCTATAATAAAAAGACAGCCAACTAAAAATGGAAAAATGATTTGAAAGGATAGTTTCCCAAAATAGAAGTGTCCAAAAATTACTTGTAAAAATGCCCAACATTATTAACTATCAGGGAAATGCAAATGAAAACCAAAATGAAACACCACTTTTACACACTCTGGAATTGCTAAAATCAAAAAGACAGACAACAACAAGTGCTGGTGAAAATACAGATAATTCAGAAACTCCTAAATTGTTGGTGGGATTGTATAATGGTGCATCCACTCTGGGAAACAGTTTGGCAGTTCCAAGAATGTTAAACACTGAGTACCACATAACTCAGCAATTTCACTCCTAGGTATATACACAAGAGAAATGAAGGCATATGTCCACATGAGAACTTAACATATTAATCTTCATGGCAGCATTTTGCATACTAGCCAAAGTTAGAAACACCCAAGATGCCCATCATCTGATGAACAAATAAACAAAATTTGATATACGATCGAATGTTATTCAGCAATAAAAATGAATAAATGTTATGATATGGATAACTCTTGGAAACATTTTGCTAAGTGGTAGAAGCCTATCACAGAGACATATGTTATATGATTCCATTTACACTTAAAGTTCAGAATAGGCACTCCATAGACACAGGAAGTAGATTAGTAGTTTCCTGGTGTGTCTGGGTGGAAAGGGAGAAGAGAGTGACTTCTAATGGGTACAGGGTTTTTTGGAGGGTGATAAAAACTTTCCAAAATTTGGTAATGGTGATGGTTTCACAACTCTGTTAGCATATTAAAATATATTATAAGTATAAATTTTATTGTATGTGAATTATATCTCGATAAAGCTAATTTCAACCTTCCCCCAACACATACACGTACTGAGATACTGCAACATAACAACTAGAATGGCTATATTTAAAAACACTAGCAATAGTGGGTGTGGGAGTTTATATAAAAATTAGAATCCTTAACAACTATTGGTGGGAATGTTTTGGGTTGGCCAAAAAGTTTGTTTGGGTTTTTCCATAAGATGGTATGGAAAAACCTGAGCTAAATTTTTGGCCAACCCAATAAACGTTTTAGCCAATTTAAAAACTGTTTGGCAGTTCTTTAAAAGATTAGATGGCCGGTTCAAGATGGCAGAGTAGAAGGACATGCTCTCACTCCCTCTTGCGAGAGCACCAACATCACAACTAACTGCTGAACAATCATTGAAAGGAAGACACTGGAACTCACCAAAAAAGATACCCCACATCCAAAGACAAAGGAGAAGCCACAATAAGATGGTAGGAGGGGCGCAATCACAATAAAATCAAGTGCCATAATGGTTGGGTGGGTGACTCACAAACTGGAGAACACTTATACCACAGAAGTCCACCCACTGGAGTGAGGGTTCTGAGCCCCACATCAGGCATCCCAACCTGGGGGTCCGGCAACAGGAGGAGGAATTCCTAGAGAATCAGACTATGAAGGCCAGTGGGATTTGATTGGACTTCAACAGGACTGGTGGAAACAGAGACCCCACTCTTGGAGGGCACACACAAAGTAGTGTGCGCATCAGGACCCAGGGGAAGGAGCGGTGACCCCATAGGAGACTGAACCAGACCTACCTGCTGGTGTTGGAGGGTCCCCTGCAGAGGCAGGGGGTGGCTGTGGCTCACCGTGAGGACAAGGACACTGGCAGCAAAGCTTCTGGGAAGTACTCCTTGGCATGAGCCCCCCTCCCAGAGTCTGCCATTAGCCCCACCAAAGAGACGGGTAGCCTCCAGTGTTGGGTCGCCTCAGGGCAAAAAACCAACAGGGAGGGAACTCAGCCCCACTCATCAGCAGACAAGCGGATTAAAGTTGTACTGAGCTCTGCCCACCAGAGTAACAGCCAGCTCTACCCACCACCAGTCCCTCCCATCAGGAAACTTGCACAAGCCTCTTAGACAGCCTCATCCACCAGAGGGCAGACAGCAGAAGCAAGAAGAACTACAATCCTGCAGCCTGTGGAACAAAAACCACATTCACAGAAAGATAGACAAGATGAACAGGCAGAGGACTATGTACCAGATGAAGGAACAAGATAAAACCCCAGAAAAACAACTAAATGAAGTGGAGATAGGCACGCTTCCAAAAAAAGAATTCAGAATAATGATAGTGAAGATGATCCAAGACCTCAGAAAAAGAATGGAGGCAAAGATCAAGAAGATGCAAGAAACAAAGACCTAGAAGAATTAAAGAACAAACACCTAGAAGAATTAAAGAAAAATCAAACAGAGATGAACAATACAATAACTGAAATGAAAAAATACACTAGAAGGAATCAAAAGCAGAATAACTGAGGCAGAAGAACGGATAAGTGACCTGGAAGACAGAATGGTGGAATTCACTGCCAGGGAACAGAATAAAGAAAAATGAATGAAAAGAAATGAAGACAGGCTAAGAGATCTATGGGACAACATTAAACGCAGCAACGTTTGCATTACAGGGGTCCCAGAAGGAGAAGAGAGAGAGAAAGGACCCGAGAAAATATTTGAAGAGATTATAGTTGAAAACTTCCCTAACATGGGAAAGGAAATAGCCACCCAAGCCCAGGAAGCAGAGACTCCCATGCAGGATAAACCCAAGGAGAAACACGCCAAGACACATATTTATCAAATTGACAAAATTTAAAGACAAAGAAAAATTATTGAAAGCAACAAGGGAAAAACGACAAATAATATACAAGGGAACTCCCATAAGGTTAACAGCTGATTTTTCAACAGAAACTCTACAAGCTAGAAGGGAGTGGCATGACATATTTAAAGTGATGAAAGGGAAGAACCTACAACCAAGATTATTCTACATGGCAAGGATCTCATTCAGATTCAACGGGAAATCAAAAGCTTTACAGACAAGCAAAAGCTAAGAGAATTCAGCACCACCAAACCAGCATTACAACAAATGCTAAAGGAACTTCTCTAAGTGCGAAACATAAGAGAAGAAAAGGACCTACAAAAACAAACACATTACAATTAGGAAAATGGTAATAAGAACATACATACTGATAATTACCTTAAACAACAACTCATTCTAAAAGGCCACCATCACCCTGATACCAAAACCAGACAAAGATGTCACAAAGAAAGAAAACTACAGGCCAATAACACTGATGAACATAGATGCAAAATCCTCAATAGTAGCAAACAGAATCCAAGAACACATTAAAAGGATCATACAACATGATCAAGTGGCATTTATCCCAGGGATGCAAGGATTCTTCAATATACGTAAATCAATCAATGTGATAAACCATATTAACAAATTGAAGAATAAAAACCATATGATCATCTCAATAGATGCAGAAAAAGCTTTTGACAAAATTCAACACCCATTTATGATAAAACTCTCCAGAAAGTGGGCATAGCGGGAACCTACCTCAATATAATAAAGGCCATATAGGACAAACCCAAAGCAAACATCATTCTCAATGGTGAAAAACTGAAAGTATTTCCTCTAAGATCAGGAAGAAGACAAGGATGTCCACTCTCACCACTATTATTCAACATAGTTTTGGAAGTCCTCGCCACGGCAATCAGAGAAGAAAAAGAAATAAAAGGAATACAAATTGGAAAGAAGAAGTAAAACTGTCACTGTTTGCAAATGACATGATCCTATACATAAAGAATCTTAAAGATGCCACCAGAAAACTACTAGAGCTAATCAATGAATCTGGTAAAGTTGCAGGATACAAAATTAATGCACAGAAATCTTTTGCATTCCTATACACTAATGATGAAATATCTGAAAGTGAAATTAAGGAAACATTCCCGTTTACCACGGCAACAAAAAGAATAAAATACCTAGGAATAAACCTACCTAGGGAGACAAAAGACCTGTATGCAGAAAACTATAAGACACGGATGAAAGAAATTAAAGATGATATAAACAGATGGAGAGATATACCATGTTCTTGGATTGGAAGAATCAATATTGTGAAAATGACTATACTACCCAAAGCAATCTACAGATTCAATGCAATCCCTATCAAATTACCAATGGCATTTTTTACAGAACTAGAACAAAAAATCTTAAAATTTGTATGGAGACACAAAAGACCCCGAATAGCCAAAGCAATCTTGAGAAAGAAAAATGGAGCTGGAGGAATCAGACTCCCTGACTTCAGACTATACTACAAAGCTACAGTAATCAAGACAGTATGGTACTGGCACAAAAACAGAAATATAGATAAATGGAACAGGATAGAAAGCCCAGAGATAAACCCACACACCTATGGTCAACTAATCTATGACAAAGGAGGCAAGGATATACAATGGAGAAAAGACAATCTCTTCAATTAAGCGGTGCTGGGAAAACTGGACAGCTACATGTAAAAGAATGAAATTAGAACACTCTCTAACACCATACACAAAAATAAACTCAAAAAGGTTTAGAGACCTAAATGTAAGACTGGACACTATAAAACTCTTAGAGGAAAACATAGGAAGAACACTCTTTGACATAAATCACAGCAAATCTTTTTTGATTCACCTCCTAGAGTAATGGAAATAAAAACAAAAATAAACAAATGTTACCTAATGAAACTTAAAAACTTTTACAAAGCAAAGGAGACTAGAAACAAGACGAAAAGACAACCCTCAGAATGGGAGAAAATATTTGCAAACAAAGCAACTGACAAAGGATTAATCTGCAAAATATACAAGCAGCTCATGCAGCTCAATATTAAAAAAACAAACAACCCAGTCAAAAAATGGGCAGAGGACCTAAATAGACATTTCTCCAAAGAAGACATACAGATGGCCAAGAAGCACATGAAAAGCTGCTCAACATCACTAAGTATTAGAGAAATGCAAATCAAAACTACAATGAGGTATCACCTCACACCAGTTAGAATGGGCATCATCAGAAAATCTACAAACAACAAATGCTGGAGTGGGTGTGGAGAAAAGGGAACCCTCTTGCACTGTTGGTGGGAATGTAAATTGACACAGCCACTATGGAGAACAGTGTGGAGGTTCCTTAAAAAACTAGAAATAGAATTACCATATGACCCAGCAATTCCACTACTGGGCATATACCCAGAGAAAACCATAATTCAAAAAGACACATGCACCCCAATGTTCATTGCAGCACTATTTGCAATAGCCAGGTCATGGAAGCAACCTAAATGCCCATCGACAGACGAATGGACAAAGAAGATGTGGTACATATACACAATGGAATATTACTCAGCCATAAAAAGGAACGAAATTGGATCATTTGTTGAGACGTGGATGGATCTAGAGACTGTCATACAGAGTGAAGTAAGTCAGAAAGAGAAAAACAAATATCGTATATTAACGCATATATGTGGAACCTAGAAAAATGGTACAGATGAACCGGGTTGCAGGGCAGAAATTGAGAGACAGATGTAGAGAACAAACATATGGACACCAAGGGTGGGGGAAAGTGGCGGGTGGTGGTGGTGGTGGTGGTGTTGTGATGAATTGGGAGATTGGGACTGAAATGTATACACTGATGTGTATAAAATTGATGACTAATAAGGACCTGCTGTATAAAATATAAATAAAATAAAATTCAAAAAAAGAAAAAAGAAAAAAATAAGATTATATGGAAACTCACTATATGAGTCTGCAATTCCACTCCTAGATTTCTATCCAGTAGCAATGAATGTATGTGTACTGTCCACACGAAGCCTGAACATGTGAATGTTCATAGCAGGATAACTCAGAATAGCAAAAAATCAGAAAATAATTCAAGTGGCTATCAACTGTGAATGGATAAATAAAATGTTACATGTCTATGCAAAGGCATATGATTTAGCAAAAAAGGAACAAACTATAGATATGTGGTCTAACATGGATAAATCTCAAAAACCTTATGCTGGATGAAAGAAACCAGACACAAAAGACATTACATTTACATGGAATTTCCTAGACAGGCAAACCTACAGAGACAGAAGGAGATCAGTAGTTGCCTGGAGCTACGGATGGGAGTGGAGACTGACTGAAAATAGACACAAAGGAACATTTCAAGGTGATGGAAATGTTCTAAAACTAGATGATGTCTGGTTACACAGCTTTATAAATTTACTAAAGATATTGAATTTTATGCTTATTGTATATAAATTATACTTCAAGAAAGCTTTAAAAAGAGCAAATTGTTCGTATCATTTTTATCTCTAAAAATTTAGGCAACTAGTACACACTATCTTCCAATCTCGTAATTTCTTTGCCTATTTCATAAATTGCTGCTTCTAGCTCCATGTCACGTACACAGAGAAGGCTCCTGATGAATGAGATCCTCATTATAACCTATGGAACAATTAAAAATCACAGAGTGTAGCCTCTATTTCACATAGAATCATAATTAAGAATCTGATTTCCTGTAACAGCATAAAAAAGGGTTAACTGGTGCTTTTGTATGGTATACTACTCAAGATTATTTTTCATATGATAAATGCTATTCCTTGTAATGTGAATTATTCTAAGCCTTATGAAACAGCCCTGAGTTTGTCAAATTATACTCAAGTTGAGGATGGAAAAAGTTTGTCACGTGAATCTCATTATTCATGTGATCTTCAAAGATTGTTGAAGTCAGTGGGGGAAAACATTCCTCTGTTTCAACATTTTCATGGAGCAGAAGGAAATAGATCAATCCTGGTCTGTTTTTCAAGGGTGTTCCCTACTCTTTCCCTTGAAAGGAGGAGAGACTAACTAAGCAGAATTTTGGTGAGAGCCTAACACCTATTAGGACTTGTTTTCCTTACTTAGCATCATTGCAACGACATAGTTAACCCAGTTAACTCAACACTCATTTGAATCTGCTGCCAAAAAGAAATCATCTTATTTCCCTATTTTTGAAACCACACTACTCAATCCCAGTGTTTAAGTTGAATTTGGGTGGGTGTAGGAAGCTTTGTCATGTTATCTGTGTCAGTTATCAATTTATTGCCTCTCAGCTCAAAATACACACACATACATTATACATGCATGCATGTATGTATGTATAAGATATGTGTGCCTATGTATATAATATGTAATATATATTATTTATATGTGTGTATGTGTATATATATATATATATATATATATATATATATATATATATATATATATATGCTTTCCCATCATGTAGAGTTCCTTTTAACCATCTCTCCTTTATAATGAGCACAATATATATCAAGTTTTCTCAATAGAGGGCACTAGAGGGACATTGCAAAAGAAATACCTCACCTTAGGTTTCCAGTTGTTGCTTATTAAGTCAGTGGTGTGGGGGATGAAGACATCAGGTGGAGTTCTGCCCAAGCCTGTGGCCAGTGAGCATGCTCACTTAGTGACATTGCAGCCCCATGTGTCTAGTGATTACCTTCATGTGGTCCTTTTGACACAGAAATCAGTGTCCCAAAGACCTTCTACCCACACTGGCACTCTTGATTCCTTCTGCATGTCCCTGAACTGCTTGCCTGCAGTCCAGAGGGTTCCCTCCAAACCACTACCCCTTCTTGCTAACTGCACAATTAGTTATTGATGAACGGTACCTCTCCTGCTCTTTGGAGGGTTGCTTACTTCTTGCCCAGTGACTTCAGACTAGTTCTGGCCTAGGCAAATCAGTGAATATTTCGATTCCCAGTAGGTGGAACTACACTTTCTCTAATAAAATCAGGATCCCAGCCTTCAGGAGTAGGGAGGTTCTCTTTTAAATTTCTCCTTTTTCTCTCCCTCAGCTGTAAGGTAACAAATAGAGTTTCCTTATATCAAGTGTTCCCTGTTTTACTCACTGTGTGGTTTCTGTCTTGATTCAACACAGACACAGCTGGGTTTAACATAGCTTAATTGGTATAGCTGGATGTATAATGGTATTTTTTTCTTTTCTCCTTTTTTTTTGCTGCTGAAATTGGCACCATTTATTACTTTTCTAATATTAAAATATGAGAATATTTAAATTATTGTTTAAATAAAAGTGGGAATAAACTTTGTAAGGATGTAGAAGAAAATGATGAGTGGTTACCTGATTATGGTATGGAGTGTTCAGGGGTGGAGAGACACTTTCCACTATATACCTTTTTTTGCAGTAAAATATACATAATTTTTTTCTATGTTAACCATTTTTAGGTATACAATTCTACAGCATTAAGTACATTTACAATGTTGTGTAACCAACACTATTTGTTTTCAGAATTTTTCATCATCCCAGAAAGACATTCTATATCCACTAAGCAATAACTCACGATTTACCCACACCTCTAGCCTCTGGTAACCTCTCTTCTATTTTCTATCTCTATGAATTTGCCTATTCTAATAGACACCCAATGTAAGTAGAATCATATTTGTTCTTTTGTGTCTGGCTTATTTCACTTTGCATATTTTCAGGGTTCATCCATGTTATAACATGTACCAGAACTTCATTCCTTTATATGGCTGAAATTTATCCCACTGTATAAATATACCACTTTTTTTCAATCTATCATGTATTGTTGGACATTTGGGTTGTTTCCACCTTTTGGTTATTTTGAAAAATGCCGTTATGAACACTGGTGTACTAGTAGCTGTTTGAGTGCTTGTTTTTAATTATTTGGGGTATATAATTAACTAGGAAGGGGACTGTTGCATAATGTAAATCTATGTTTAGGTTTCTGAGAAATGGCCAAACTGTTTCCACAGAGGCTGCACCACTTTCATCAGCAATGCATGAGGGTTCCTTTCCTCCTCTGCATCCACAACGCTTGTTATTTTCCAGACCAACCAAAATGTATAATCCCAAATTCTTGGAGGACAAGGTCCTTAATGTCCACCCTGGTACTGGCCACCTGCTCCAGGAATGTGGGCTCCTATTGGCGCAGCAGGCTGAGGAGTGGGTTATGGTAGCTGCTGGTTCATGCACACCACTCTCTTACCAAAGAACAGCAGTCTCTCCCTTCATAAAGCACTACTCTGATTGTTACAACTGTCCAGCCAGGTTCCATGGTTCCAAAGTAGTTGATTCCAATTGATCTTTCCAGATAAATGGTTGCTTCAGTGAAAGGACAAACCATTAGAGCTTTCTACTGTGTCATTTTCTGTGGTATCATTTGGCACCTTTTCAAAATGCTCTCAATTGATTAGAATCTGGAATGAAGGGCTTTTGAGCAGGTAGTCCTTAACTTCCAAAATATGAACCATTACCTGAGATATCTTCAGGACCATTACCCAAGATATCTTCAGGATCTCTAGCATCTTAGAGACAAAATACCAATCAGGAAGCCCCAGGCTTTGAATAAGGCAATGGTGATAGATCTATCATGTACCAGCTATGTGGCTTTGTGTCCCATATTGGCAGTATAAACATTAAGAGCAACATTGGCTGGTGTCCTCTGGAATATGGCTGCAGAGTTTGCTTGGTTAGAAAAGGGATATCTCTTGAGTGTCAAGATAAGTTAATATATTACTTCAAATGAATGAGTAGGAGTATGGTGAAGTGAAGGAAATGTTCTCTCATGACCCTTTGGCAGGTGAGCAATTTACTTTTTCCAGGGATTTTCAAATCCCATATGGAAAGTCACTGTGACTCTGTATTAGCTGATGCTTACAGTGAGTGATTTGGGGATTATTGGGCATTTTCTTAGAAGTATAATAAATTTGATGTTTTTTTCTCCTTAAAATTAATCTCATTCAGGACTAAAGCCTGGTATTTGAACCATGAAATCAGATGAAGTCCATGTGCTTAAGAACCTTAGTGTTGGATGTACACAATGCAATGTTAGGGAGTGCTCTTTATGCCATGGTGATTGTGACAATCTTGGATATTTATTGTATAATTTTTTTCAGCAGATAGCTGCAAAGTATTCTGAGGAATAATTAATTTCTCTTAATTTGTATGAGATAAGGAAGATGCTACCGAGTGGAAATCTTTTTAAGAATATTTTTTCTTGAATTCAAAATGGGAAAAAAAGTGAGAAAGGAAAATTGAGCCTAATGACTGTATTAGTCATTGATAGTCAATGCCTGAACACCTGTTCCAAACTGTGTTTCTTTTCCCTGTCAGCAACTGCATCTAAGACTAAGGATGGAGCAGTGGTAGTAAAACTTGCCTTGAGTCCACAGATTTATAAGACATATTTCCCAGTGTCTCTGGGGTTTCAGTCATAGGGTGTGAAAATTTTTATCAATGAATACATAGAGACAGTGGGAGAAGAAACTGCCTGTAAAAGATATATACCATTTCATGAGTTAAAGAAGTAAATCTCTAGAGTTTTATTAGAAATGCAAAGGCACAGGAGGTTATTGAAAATATATGTCTGTCACAGACATAGAGAACAGACTTGTGGTTGCCAAAGGGGAGGGTGAAGGTGGGGAGGGATGGAGTGGGAATTTGAGGTTAGCAGATGCTAACTATTATATATAGGATGGATAAACAGCAAGGTCCTACTGTGTAGCCCAGGTAACTACATTCAATATTCTATGATAAACCACAATGGAAAAGAATACGAAAAAGAATGTAGATAACTGAATCACTTTGCTGTAGAGCAGAAATTAACACATTATAAATCAACCATATTTCAAAAAAAGAAAGTATAGAGTCTGAATGTGTTTCTAAGAATCAAATTTGTTTTAAGATTAAAGGGTGAATATTTTTAAAGAAAAATTTCTGTTGAACTCAAAAAGGGAACAACACTGAAAAGGGGAAATGGAATTAAGCAAACAAGCTAATTATGTTGGCAGAAGAAAAACAAATCCTTAGGGGAATGGTAAAAATCTCAAAGACCAGCTTAGACAAATGTGAAAGGGAAAAGAAAATATTCTTTACTGCACTTGTTGATGGGTCCAGTGAAGTTTTTTTGGTTCTGAAGCTATATAGCCATTTGACTCTAGGGTAAAGGAGGGAACAAGAGAAGCCTTGGTGAGAGATCATTTAATGTTGGAGGTAATTCACAGGAGTGGGCTGAAGGTGCAACTGCTTCTATAATACATACATACATGCATATGTACATAAGAAAACAAATAAATAAATGTCTTCTGAATAAGATGATATCATTGGACCCGAGCAGATAAAGAAATTGAAAAAAAATTATAAACATTGATTTTATTTTTTGAACTTCAATTTTCAAGGAGGAGAGAAGATATTTTATACTTTATTTCTATAAGTTTAATGATGGGGAAATTCATAGTCCTCAAGTTTGAGAATCATTTTATTACTTGTGTCATATTATTTAGGATATTATGCTATTATTTGAGTTATATAATCAACACAAGTGAGTTATTGAATAACATGGCTGCTTTTACGTGAGATGAGAAAAAAAATGCATGGTAAAATTGTGGTATATGATTCACTTCAGCCTTTTGAAGACAACAGTTGAATAGTCCTACAGGGGTTCTGAAAGATAAATAAGAAGTTGTGGTAGATATAGGGAGAGGAGTCCCAGAGTTGGGCTATGACTTTTGGTAAGTAGTTATTTATTTCCCACAAGTGGGCACAGGTCCAGGTTGACCTTAGTTTTGGTTATTAACCCCAGTGTTCTGAAAATATGATGGGGAGTATTCAGAGGGAATTCTCATTCACCTTACTGTTCATTTCCTTAGCAGGCATTCATTTCCTTGTCCACTGCTCTGGAGGGAGTTCTGAATTAAATAGTATTTGATTAAAAATGTCTATTTCTCCTCAAACATATTAAGTGAGGCATAACCCACATAAGTATGTGATATCAGTGCAAGTCTGTATTCATTGAGCCATGCATCTGGTTATTGCACTGAAATTGGGCAATGGTAGTCTAATTCTGATTTTTTCTTTTTTTTCTTAGACACATTCCCAAAGCACAGTGTTTATCCCCTCTAATTTTATTTGTTTTTGTGGTAAGATCTCCTAATAAAGCCCCTTCCCCTCACTGTGAAGAAGGATAACCATTCGCAAAATGTTTTGGCTATAACCAGGTAAGTTCAAATCAAGGCAAAAGATAGATGCTTACTTGCATTTTCCAAGCTAAAATTACCAATAACACACACTCATACACACACACACACACACACACACACACACACACACACACTTTATCTCAGTCCATTAGTGAATTCTCATTAGGTCAGATGAGAGGAAAAGTGAATTTTTGGCACCATCAATCCATCAGAAGCTGGGTACATTTTTTTTTTAAATGTATTAAAACGTACTCTCCTAAATCTTATACAATTCATATGAAATTATTAAAATAAAAATGAAATTAACTAAGGTATAATAAGTTTTTTGCCATATATATTTTCTCTAGAGAATTAAAATCCCATTTTTATAACATATGTTATAAGAAAATATATGCAGTAATATTTTTATAATGAGAAGGTGTAATGCATCAGACTTAAAGATTAACAAAGACACAGTCAGAAACTCCACACAAATTTGTTGACTCCACTTTGCCACATTTTCCCATAAAATTAGAATGCTTTTCTAAACAAACTCTGTATTTACCTTGCTTCTCCACTAATGGATGATTATCACCTACGGGTTTCCAGTGGGCTATAATTTGAGCACACAAGTATCTCCCCTAAACTTGAACAATTTTAAAAACTGCTTGTCAAAATAAGGCAAACTTATTTTAGAACAAAATATATTTCTATAGTCATGGAAGACTTATCAGTATGTGTGTCATTTTAAACTACAAGGGGAAAAAATATCTCCAAACTAGGGAATGGTTTATGTAAAAATTTTAGTAGCACAAAGCTATGCTTTATTTCCTATTATTGCTACTGTGATTCTATAATCATTTTCATTAATTTGCAAAGATTATAAATAATTTAAAAATTACACAAGCTATCCATGTTTGTAATCTGATAATCAAAAAATAAAAATAAAAAAACACAAACCATTCTCATTCTTACCACCTAGAACTATTACTATTATAATTAAATGTTAAATTGAGATGGGTTTTTTATGAGAGCCTTGAGATCTAGGTAAGCCAGCCTTTGACCCACTGATGTCTGTGAATATGTCTGAAGTGTTGTTATAATTCACATGGTCACCTTTGCCTCTGGGTCCTGTTTCCAAATACCACATAGTGTATTTATTCTGAAATTTAATTTCTGTTCTGCAATCTATCAATCCAGATTTGAAAGTCAGGCCTTTCCATACAAAAAGTCATTCACTAAAAAATTTTGAATTCAGTAGACTCTCTCAAAGAATTTACGCATGTTGCGGACAGAGGACTTGTAGAATATGTAGCTAAAGTCATTTTATATCTTAGCAATGCAAATTGATTTAATTTCAATACTATGCACTTGTTTTTATTAAAGATAAAGAACAGTGTCGGACATGTAATAAAAACTATTTATGTGTTTTAATTTTTATTTTGGTCATGTCACACCTGTAGTTCTCTCACCTGCCCCTCCCCAGGTGACCTCCTCTCCCATAGTCTGACTGTCCCAGGCCCATAAGTTCCCAAATAGCTGTCTGACTTTATACACTTCCTCTCCTATCCAATGTAGAGTTTACTTTGTGAAAAGGTTGGCTCTTTTATCCTCTTTGCTAATTCCAGATCCTTTAGGTTTCTCTCTTCTGCCAGTGTTAGTTTCATCTAGACATCCTTCTCAATGTTCCTGACTAATAGAGATTTCTGTATCAACTATTAAATTAAAACTTTTTACACTCATTATTGGTGTATATGTAAAAAACAGTATCTTACTGTATCTTCTTATCTGTAATCTAGTTATGTTTTTTAATTTAGCCATATATTTGAACCTTTTTCCTTAACCATATAGCTATAGAAGCATAAGGGCATACGTCTCACAAGAAGTAAAGACAATAATGAATGTGAGGTTTTCTTAAGATCAAGAGAATTTTAACTTTGACATTACTGAGAGTTTTATAAAAATAAGACATTCATCCAATTGTGTGTTTAATATTGATATCTACCTATACCTAAAATGTATACAATTATTCTAAGATGTATTTACTATCATTAAATAGCATGTGAAAACTGTTCTGAGGCCACCCCATCTAAAACTGGTCTTTAGTATTGGCTTTGACTTTCACAGGATTGTATGCAGACCAGTTTCTTTCATTCTCGCTCTCTTTATACACAAATAAATGTGCTTCTAGGAAAATGATACATCTTTCATAATTCTTTCCTATTCAGTGGTATCCATTAATTATAAATGAGTTATTTGCATAAATGATGTTTAAGTAAATAAAAACATTACCTGACTGAATATTTGAAACAGTAAATTTTAGTTCAAATTGATATTTTTGGCAAAAAGACAAGATGAAAATACCTACTGGAAACAGAATGGCTGAGGTAAACAGAGCAGGTTGACTGTGTCCAATGGGTATCTGGAAATGTATTTTTTAACAAACTGCAATGTCTGACATAAGCTCATTTAGTACTTTAAAGTCTATGAATGGAAAGACATTTTATAAACACTGGTAATAGGATTTATCAGGCAGGATAGGTTAGATTATGCTGCAATAACAAAACAATCCTCGCAACTCTGTGGTTCAATATAACAGAAGATTTAATTCTCATTCATATCAAATGTCTATCATAGATCAGTTTTGCTTTTGTGATTTTCATCTTTACTCTAGGACTGAAGGTGATGACAAATCACTATCTGGAAGATGCTCATGACCTTGGTAGAGGGAAAAGAGAGTTCTGGAGGGTCTTGCAAAAGCAATTATATAATCTGGACCAAATGTGATATGTAAGACTTCTGCTATCACTCATTGACCAGAAATAATCACAGGGGCTCATTCTACCACAAGGGGGCAAGAAAGCTCAATTCAGTCTAGTGTCTCCAAGGAGAAATAACCAGAATGAATTGATCGGCAAGTAGATAATTCATTAACGTTAAATTATATCTGTAACCAGAGGTATGCTGAAATTTGCTCATAGCAGTTTGGAAGAGTTGGTTTTGCGAATCTCTTCCCAACCCCTTATTTAGTGATATATCTTTGGAAGCTTGGATGTTTATACCATGAATATTGGCAAACGCTACAAATTAGGGCTTTTTCCTCCCCCGAGAGCCAATTGTTAAACATTTATAGCACACCAGTGAGTGTAACTTTATGAAGACAAACAAAATATGCTAAAAAGTAAGACTAGCAAAAAGAGAGCAAATATTTCATGCTCATAACTTGACAGTTTCAGAGATATCTGTACCGTGTTCCCTACATTTGTAGAAGGTGCTTATGAATAAGAAAATAATTTAATTGAAAAATGCATTAGTTCTGCCTAAGTTCTTTTCTGAGCTAAGATCCTTAGATAAGCAGATGTCCCTGATTTTCTCCTTAGTTAACAACAGCCAGTTTCAGCTTCCTTACAAACAAAAACAACATATTGAGACCTTGATGAAATTGAACATTTTAAACTCCATGATATTGTAGACTAGATCTATATATGCTAGCAAAAGACTTCCAGTGCTGGAGAGAACTTATTTTCAGAGCTGAGCTAATATTATCTGTAGAGTCTTACAAATTTCATTACAACATGGTAAGTCACAGCAAGAGAAATTCATTATTAAATTTCTTTAAATTTTAACTATATATATTCAACTACTTCAAAGTTATTTTCCCTAGAAATTTGCTTCTATAAATTAAAGCAAATAAATATATATTTCCAAAGTTGTTTATAATGTCTTGGTTCTTACAAAATTAGACGCTTATTAATTAAATACCCTCTGGTCAAAGAAAAATTGAACCAGACAAGTTAAACAGGCAAGGAAGACTGAATTCGAGACTATCATAATAGGGAAGAGAGATTGAACTCTATCCCACAGAAACAAAAGGCTCATGGGCTCTTAAGTGCTTGCCTGAGTTAGTGGAAAAGTACTAGAGGGTGCTGGGTTGAGGGAGGGAGATTGGTCAATGTGATTAGGCCATCTATACTTGCCAACTGGCACTTAGTTTGGTTCCTACTCTCCTTCAGAGACAGAAAGAGAGGGGCACTATCTTCCTTGATGATTATATTGGAAAAGATAATCCAGGTCCTTCAGAAAGATATTCCTGGGTTATAAAACTGGCAAGAGACTGAGAGAACATTTACATCTCAAAAAGGCAGACAAAAATTTGTACTTAAAGGTTTTCTAAAGTAAGTGCTCTAAGAAAAGGAAGAGAGGCTTCTTCCTGTTTAGTCAAGTTGAGGCCTTTAAGGCCTTTGTGGTCACTTCTAATACTTTAAAATAATACAGTGTGTCCAATGAGTTTGGTGTTAGTCAATGGTCACATAAAATTGTATTTAATTATTTTTTGCATAAACTACTACTCCATCACTTTTCCATTTTCATTTGTCATTCTCATGTATAAGACTGTATTTACAAGTTGGTTCAGTAAGAAGGAAAGCAAAGACTGCAGCCCTGGAATACACTGGAACTAAATAACTGTCTAAAGAATTACAGCTCTAACTAATAAGGCACTCCTTGATTTTGATGTTTCTATGGACTGAATATTTCTGCCCCCTCAAAATTCGTATGTTGAAATCCCAATACCAAACGTGACTCTGCTTGGAAGTCGGGTCTTTATAGGGCCTGTGCGCTGCAACTACTGAGCCTTCATGCTGCAACTACTGAAGCCCGTGCACCTAGAGTCCATTTTCTGCAACAAGAGAAGCCACCACAATGAGAAGCAGGCGGACGGCAACGAAGAGTAGACCCCTCCCACCACAACTAGAGAAAGAAAGCCTGCGTGCAGCAACAAAGAACCAATGCAGCCAAAAAATAAATTTAAAAAGAAAAAAAAAGAAGTGATTAAGTAATGAGGGTGGAGTCTTAATGAATGGGATCATGCCTTTATAAAAGAGAGTCCAGAGAGATCCCTGACTTTTCTGCCATGTAAGGACACAGCAAAAAGATGGCTGTTTATGACCTAGGAACCAGACACTGAATCTGCTAGCAACTTAATTTTAGTCTTCCCAGCCTCCAGAACTGTGAGAAATAAATTTCTGTTGCTTAAAAGCCACCCAGTTTGTGGTATTCTATTATAGTAGCCTGAATCAACTAAGACAGAAATTGTCATAGCTATGAATCGACCTTTTTATTTTTGAATTTTATTTAATTTATTTATTATACAGCAGGTTCTTATTAGTTATCCATTTTATACATATTAGTGTATATATGTCAATCCCAATCTCCCAATTCATCCCACCACCACCACCACCCCCCCAACTTTCCCCCCTTGGTGTCCATGCATTTGTTCTCTACATCTGTGTCTCTATTTCTGCCTTGCAAACCAGTTCATCTGTACCATTTCTCTGTATTCCAGATATATGCATTAATATACAGTATTTGTTTTTCTCTCTCTGACTTACTTCTCGCTGTATGACAGTCTCTAGGTCCATCCACGTCTCTACAAATGACCCAATTTCATTCCTTTTTATGGCTGATGAACGGACCTTTAAGAATGATTCTAATGAGAGCTCAGAAAGAAAAGACATAGCTAAAGAAAAAGCCTCAACTTTCCTAGAGAATATCTAAGACATTTTCAACAGTGTTGGTAGGAATATGGATGGCAAAGACCATTCTGATGAGGTCTCAGATGAAAATGAGGAAAATGTTACTGGAAACTAGAGGAAAGGTGATACTAGTTATAAAGAGGCAAAGAACTTGGCTGAATTGTGTTTGCCCTTTCTGGATGATAGAACTTGTGAGCAATGAAACTGAATATTTATCTGTAGCTGTTTCTAAGCAGTGTTGACAGTATGGCTTGGCTTTTCCTGACTCCTTCCAGTAACACTCAAGAAAAGAGCAATGACTTAAAGATGGAATTGTTAACCAAAAGAGAAGCAGAATTTAAAGAGCTGGAAAATTCTCAGCTTATCAATATTGCAAAAAAATGAGAACACGGCGTGGCCAAGGATCCTTTGATAATGAGATTAGTATGGATCAGCTATTTCAACAGAAGCCAGGAGTTATTCTCTAAAATGTGGAAGAATGGCCCTGAAGACAATTCAAAGATCACCAAAGTTGCCACTCCCATCACAGGCTCAGAGTGCAAGCAACCACCCAGGAAACAGAGCAATTTCAAAGGAGGGGCTGCCAGTGCCTGTGGGACCTCAGTGAGCATGGCCTGGCACTGCCTCCCATCACAGGCTCCCCGCACTCTGGTTCCATGTTCCTTGGCCACTCCAGGTGAGGTTCTTGTAGGCTCTGTTGTGAGATGGGTCACAGTGGCCACCCCTCTGGAGGGTGTAAGCAGCAAACTTTGGTAGCTTCAGTGTGGCATCATTTCTCCATCAAGGAGATCCATGAGCCCTGTGGAGCTCGACCTTCGTTTCAAGAATAGAGCTGCCTGGAGTCACAGGTGTGCAACCCAGGCACAGAACTGCTTCCAGATGGGATCACTTCAGAGAAACATCATGGGGGCAAGGCCTAGAAACAGAGGCACTTTGAAGGCAGGGCCACCCAAAGCTGGGGCTCAGGGCTGCCCAGCAAGCTACATGATCAGGACTGCCACTTTAGTGTGTCTAGAAGATGATTCTTCCACCCCAGTGAGCCTGGAGGGTAGAGCATCAAGACAAAGAGGATTATTCTTGAGCCTTAAGGTTTAATGAGCATTGTTGGCCCCATTAGGTTTTGAACTTAAAGGGAAATGTCACTCCTTTTTTCTTTCTCATTTCTCTCATTTGGAATGGGAATGTCTGTCTCAGGCCTGTCACACCATTGTATTTTGGAAGCACATAATTTATATGGGTTCACCAGTCCACAGCTGGAAAGCAATTTGCTTCAGGATAAATTGCACCTTAAATCTTACCCATATCTGATTTAGATGATATTTAGAAGAGACTTTGGACTAAGACTTTAAAGTTGATTATGGAATGAGTTAAGACTTTTCTACTGAGATGGAATAAATGTATATTGCATGCAAGAAGGACATGAATTTGGGAGACCAGGTGTAGAATACTATAGATTGGATGTTTGTACCCCCCCAAAATTTGTATGTTGAAATCCCAATGTCTAGCACAATAACATTTGCTGGTGGAGCCTTTGGGAAGTTACTAGGTAATGAGGGTGGAGCTCTCATGAATGGGATTAGTGCCCTTATAAAACAGAGGCCAGCTACTCTGTACCTTCTGCCATGTCATAGTCATAGTCATAGTCTGTCATAGTCATCTGTGAACAAGG
Source organism: Balaenoptera acutorostrata (assembly GCF_949987535.1). Lineage (NCBI taxonomy): Eukaryota > Metazoa > Chordata > Mammalia > Artiodactyla > Balaenopteridae > Balaenoptera > Balaenoptera acutorostrata. The sequence continues at coordinate 73,901,553 of NC_080068.1, forward strand.
AAGCAAGCTCTAATCAGACACCAAATCTCCTGAAACACTGATCTTGGACTTCCTAGCCTCCAGACCTTTGAAAAATAAATTTCTGTTGTTCATAAGTCACCCACTCCATGCTGTTCTAACAGTCTGAATGGCCTAAGATATATATTGAGGCTTGCCTTTTCCATAATTATGTATCATGGTTTAGCTACTAATAATAGTTATGGCACCTATGCTGTGAAACATTTATTTTAAAATATAAATTGGAAAAACGAGAAAAGCTGAGTTAGAAATTCATTTGGAGGTTAAAATGGCTGAGAATAACCAAGGAACCCTTGGAGAAGAATAAGGTGCTGATAAAGACAATAACATATAAATAGAAACAGTTCCATGCACAGATGGTCACTTGATATATGACAGAGGTGGTACTAGAAATCATCGACAAAAAGGGGACTTTTCAATAAAAAGCTCCTTCAAATACTGGGTATTCATATATGAAAATAATTAAACAGTGCACAGTGTCCCTACTGTACACCATACATAAAAATCAATTTCTTGTGCATCAGAGCTCTACAAGTGAAGAGAATAATTATGAATATTTTAGAAGATAATAAAAAGTATTTTTATAACTTAAGGGTAAGAAATAATTTCTTAAAACTAAACACAATTAGTTACTAATTATAAAAGAAAGGACTAATGCATTCAATAGCATTATAAGTCATTCTTTTACAAAGAGTGTAAAAACACTGTATGAATAAAGATTTGCAACATCTTTAACCAACAAATTAACTGACAATTAAAATATATTGAAAACTCCTACATTTAATTGGAAAAAGGAGAGAATCTGTTTAAAAATAGGCAGAAGCCTTAAATCGCCACTTAACAAAAGAGGAAATCCAATTAGACAACCAACAAATGAAAAGATGTCGACGAGTTAGTTAAAATTCAAATTAAAATCACAATGTAAATCTATTCACAAACATCAAACGGGAACAGATTTAAAATTCTAATCTGAATAGAATGTAGATCAAGGGAAACACTTATATGCTGTTGTGAGTATAAAAACTGTTATTGTCACTTTGGAAAAAGGTTTGAAGTCATCTCATAAATTTGCATTGTCACATACACTACAACCCATCAATTTCAGTCATAAATTTACACCTTAGGTAAGTTCTCAGACATCTGCACTAGGATATTTATACAAGAGTATACAAAACAGGGGCTTCCCTGGTGGTGCAATGGTTGAGAATCTGCCTGCCAATGCAGGGGATACGGGTTCGAGCCCTGGTCTGGGAAGATCCCACATGTCACGGAGCAACTAGGCCCGTGAGCCACAACTACTGAGCCTGCGCGTCTGCAGCCTGTGCTCTGCAACAAGAGAGGCCGCGATAGTGAGAGGCCCGCGCACCGTGATGAAGAGTGGCCCCTGCTTGCCACAACTAGAGAAAGCCCTGGCACAGAAACGAAGACCCAACACAGCCAAAAATAAATATAAAAATAAATTAATTAATGAAAAAAAAAAAGAGTATACAAAACAGCATTATTTGTTACAGGAAAAGCAGGAAACAACTTGCCTCCACCAATAACGGAATGGAAAACATGCTACTTTATACTATGAAATAGTCTAGTGAGATGGTGTATAACAAAACAAGAGTACTGTACTTGGAGCCAGATTACAGAGATTCATATCTGAGCTCCATCTCAAATAAACTCAACTCGATATTATTATATTTAATAATAATATCTACAGTTAATATGAGAGTAGTATCATCATCATCATTGTTAAAACAATGAAATTGAATGAACAGCAGTCACATAACAGCAAAGACGGCTCTAGTAAATGTAACACAAAGCTAAGAAAAAGACAAACATAAATGTGTACAGTGTAATTCCATTTGTATAAACTTCAGAGACAGAAAACTAGATATTGTTAGGGGATATACACAGAGACAGTAAATCTAAAACAAAGTAAAAAAAAATGTAACCCAAGTGTCAACACAATGATTACTTTTAGGAGTGGTAGGCAGATGTGATCACAAAAACAAAAACAAAAAAAAAGAAAACAAACAATAAAAAACAACATCAGGGTTATTGGGAAGTTTCTAATTTGTGGACTGGATGGTAGTATATGATTATGTTCTTATATTAGACATTAGTCTGCTCATTTAGATTTTACACACTATTCTATGCATATATCTCCCAATTAAAAATACACTAACAGAAATAATTATATAGATAAATTTAATTAGAGTAAATGTGAGGGTTTTCTACAGTAACATAGAAACTTGCAACCAAAATGCTTCCTTGAATAGCAGAGGAAAAAATATTCAGCCAGGAACTAGGTATGTGTCAATAGCTATATGTGACATGTGATCAGCTGGGTTCAGATAAGAATGTGAGGGAATACCATTGCTGATTTAATTTTGTTGTTTTGTAGACCTAGTGAATACACTCATGGATCCCTTAGGAGATGTTTCAGATTAATAATTTGTTTTCCCTTGTCAATAATGGTCTTTCCATGAATCCTTCATTACACTCAGCCTGTAAAATTTGCTTTTAAAGTACAGGTAACATGTGCTAAGCATGTGCAATGCTCACTGTAAAACCATCCATTGTGTGAAGAAGTCATTTTTAAAGAGAAGACAACTTGTTACAATAGGAAGTTTACATGTGTACTAATTTAAATGTTACTATCATAATTCAATTTATACTTGTGAAAATGTCTTACACAGTAAAACACAGTGCCTCAGGTAAATTGGGAAATGAAATTACTTTGATGTATACAGTTTGGGTATGAGCCAGGTGAACCGGCTAGCATTCAGAGATGCTTCACCTAGCACTACTCTGAAACGGTTCTAATTATGATTTTCTTACCATCATCGAGTACAGCTGGATGGCACCAGACACTTTAAATTTGGCTTTTTAATATTTTTATATTATGTAAGCTTATGTTTTGGTGATCAAAACAAATGTTGACACTGGTTTAAATCCTGAAATAAAAGTCGCATTTTTTTAGAGGTTCTTAATCCAGAGGTTAAGTTTGTCACACAAAAAGATATAGGAATAACTCCTAAATTCCTACAAAAAGGGAATTTAGTCCGTGTTTATATGACTGTTACATGATACCACCAGCACTACCCAGAAAACAAATGAATAAATTATGTTTACCTACTATATTTCTAAAAGAGTCTATTTATTATGATGGTTGAAAGTTTAAAAGCCCTGAAACAGAATCTCTCAATACACAAATTGAATTTTTTTCACTGGTGATAAATAAAAATTAAAAAATTAGAAGGTATGACCTTAGAATGTATGTTTGTACTGTAAGCCTGAAATTTTTTCTGAACCAAACAGGTTGTCATGAATATCAAGAAGAGAATGCAATGAAAATTCTATTTAGTGTTTATACTCACAGTGCTGTGAGGGATTTTGGAAACTGTCGGCTTCAAAAATCTTCCTCTTAATGAAGCTGAGCTTCTAACAGGATAACAATTTGTCCAAGAAAAATAGTTACTAAATTAATCAGGACCAGAATCTGAGTCTGCTAACTCCTAATTTATAGCTTTCTGTGACAACATGTTGTTGAAGACTGCATTTATCTTATGAAGCTATGTAGTTCTTTTCCAGAAGTAACATTTTTTCTAAGCTTCTTTTGCTCTTTTCTTCAGGAGTATTCTTTTATGGGATACAATATAAATTTAATTATCATTTTAGCATTATATAAAACGTTATAAAAATGAGGCATGTCACAACCAGAGATTCTATTCTGAACTCAGAGTTGATAACCATATAGAAATAGCATGATGACTCACCACCAGTGGCTCTCCAGAAAGGCTGAGAGCCTGTTTAAAAGTTAATAAAACTTCTTCACCTTATTCTCAATAGTCTTGACTGACAGTATAAATCACAATTCCATACAGAAAAAAATAGAATCATGGAAAATCAAGGCTGCACAACCAGAGTTAAAATCTACCAACGCAGAGAGCAAAGTCTGTGAGTTTGCAACATTTACTGAGTGCCTATTATGGGACAGGTTAAAACCCTATGACAATGGTGAATGAAACCAACCCCCACTCCTTCCCCCTGAAAAAAACCAAAAAGTTCACAGTCTAGAGAGAGAGAATAATAACTAGCATCTGTTGAATTCTTATATGTTACCAATTGGTGTCGTCTATATCACCATAGTTCATGTTCACTCAATGATATATATTTTTACTCTCATTTTACTAATGAATAAATGAGGTACAAAAAGTGTTTTAAAAAACAAAAGAAATTGAGGTACAGATTATTTAATTGCATTGCCCAAGTCAATTAGCTATTCTAATTTTTTCAGTTTATATATTTCCCATAGGCTGAAGATAGTTAAATATAAAATTGTAGTCAGCTTCAGAGATGCTGTTTCCTGTAATTTCCAAATATTTTGGAAATCATAAGAATTATTTCTTTTTCTCAATAATTTACATTAAAACTGTCAATTAAGGTACCTATCCCCAATTCTTACTTAATTACAATTCTCCTGCAAGTCTTTCTCTGGTTCTGGTATCTATCTTTAATTTTTACCAAACTCCTGGTATCTATGCCTAGACCTAAGTATTACTCATCAGAAAGTTTACCATAGATATTTTAGACTGAAAGTTATCCTAGAAACCTTTAGAACTAATATTTTCAGTTTGTTTCTTCAGGTGAGGAGACTAATCCTAGAAAAACAAAGCACTTTCAGAAGATGACAAAGCTGGATAGTTAATGGAAAAGTTTGGGGTAGGGGAAAGGATGAGGAATAAAATCTGAGTTCCTGACTCTAATCTGGTATTGTTTTTCTATATTTTATTGCTTGCTAGCAGCTACTGAGATAAACGTTTGCACTATTTTCTAAAATAAATGTTGATAGATTGTAGGTGTAAGTCTGTCTTTTTACTACTTTATTTCCATCCAAGTTTATTTTCAGAACAATTCATTTTGAACACATATAACAGCTATTATTTTCACTTTCAAGCCTCATGCTTTACTTGCCAGTTTATTAATTTAACTAATATTATTTATTAATCATAATACATATTGAGTATTATAGAAATATAAATTTCTATTAATCTCTATCTTAAAATTTAGTGTCTTAATTACTCAAGATGTCAATTCAACTAACAGTTTAACATAATTGCTCTTATCTTCAAATCAAAGTAACAAAAGATTTAAGTAATGTAGGCTCATTAGAGAAGAGCAAGTTTAATTTTTTGAATAATTAAACTGTGTAGAATTCTATGGTAGTAGCAATAATAGCTAAAATTTATATAGCATATAATAGATGCTGGGAAGAGTGGTAAACATTTTACAAATATTTTCTAATTTATTCCTCAAAATAAGCTATGGGACTGGTATTAATTTTATTTTTATTTTATAAATGCAGACACTGAAATCCAGGTAGGTTAAATAATTTACTCAAGGCCATGTGTAGCTCCCTAAAATGTAGAAGCTCAAAATTTTTCATTTTTATAGGAATATCAATTTCCTTTGCTTTATTTTCCCCAAAGAGCACTGATTATTTTCCACAATCTAATATGTTTAGATTACTGACTTAAATATCTGTTGCTAGTAGCAACAACTTGGAATACAAACTGCTTTCTCTAAAGATGATATGTCACGTGGAAAATTAGAATTTTAAAAATAATAATCTAATTTCATTACATGAAGAATTTGTACAGAAAACAAATTCTTTGACAAGCCATTCCAACCAGGTGGCTCTTGGATCCAAGCCAGAGGGGGAGAAGGTATAAACTAGGCATATGTCATCCATCCTTGCCAATCAAATTTGCAAATATTCAAACAAGACCAGTTAAAACATAGAAATGTATAAACAGATCATATTTCTTTAATGCCTATCTTTAAAGGAGCTTTCAAGCTATGTCATCCAATTTGTCAACTATAATATTTTCCAAGATATAACACTTTATCTGTACAGCCACAGATCTTCAACAGAAGTTTCTACTAAGTTAAAAAGATGTTTTGATAGAATATTCAATAGATGAAAATGTTACAAAAGCCATGGAGAGAGCTCTTTACAATTAGTTGATTTTAGCTTCAGGTTTGAGAAAAATTTTAGGTCCTCAGAGTTTATTTGCTATATTAGGGTTGCTAAGTGGGGACATGCTAAGCTTTAATAAAATCTTTCTGCTTTAATAAATACATGTACTTATTTTCTATAACTATTTCCTTAAGGTTAGGATTTGCAGGTAAAATTGAGGTTTTACCTTGGATTGAAAATATTTCCCCAAGGACTGCTTGATATAAACTTTTAAAGAACTCCCTCAACTCTGAATTATCAGGTCTAATACATCTATAGAAAAATATGAAATGCAATAAATATCGCTGCATTGGCAATCATATTACAACACATAAATGTATCAAAGTAATATGCTATATATCTTAATCTTACACAACATATAATTGTGTCAAATTTATTCAATTAACAAAAAAGAAACAAAAAAGTAAGCAAAAGAGAAGAAAGGGAGAAAGATGGTGCATGAAAAGAGTAATTTCTCTTTGCAATTCTGGTGGGGAGCATATTATTTTTCTCTATAGAATCGGAAGATAAAATTAGACTAGAAAGATTTCTTATGTCTGGGGAAAATATGCTATTCTTGAAATCAAATCAGAAGTCAAAGAAGAAACTCAAATAATAGTGCTAAATAATTACAAGTGCCCATTGTCGGGTAGTATAATAAGGTGTGGGAACTTGCCTTTTATTTAATACTCCAGTGAAATGAAGTATTACATTATCTATCTCAGCAGTTGAGAATGACTCAGCTTTATTTTAATATTTTCTTTTAACCATCATGAAAATCATGAAAGTAGTAGTCATGGATACACATGCTGTTAAGATCTTAATAATAGAAAGTGACTTAAAGTTAAAAAATATAATAATGAATATAATATAAAATGAATAATTCTATAACTAACCTCTTATTGAAATGTCTATAAATACTGAACATCTGTTTTTTAAGTAACACTTAAAAACGTCAACTATTTATCTCATATCACCTCACTGAGACATGTACATCACTAGCATGATAGTAATAAGAACTCATCTCCAAATATACAGCTTTACCAGTGTGAGCATTTGACAAATGATCTAATTTGTGTGGGATGATTTACCATGGATCCAGAAGTTGTATGCAGAACAAACACAACTCATGGAATCAGATAATCATGCAATGTTTTCTCTTATTCTCCCACTAAGTGCATTCAGTAATGTCAGTTTTTCTACTGATTGAAAGGGAACTATGGCAGCATCCTTGTATTTATTGGTTACTCGTAGATTTTGTCTCAAATTACAGTTTATTTTCAAAAATAAAACTGTCCAGTCTCAGTTTTATTTCTATATAATAGCAACAAAAAATTAGAAAACTTAGGTAAAAACATCACAATAAGATCAATAAGCATTAAATAACTACTAAATGCATCAAAATTTGTGATGACATATACCCTAAACTATTTAACATTACTGAGAGAAATTTATGCAACCTATTTAAATCAGACATAAACCACACTGATGAACTCAAGGTTAAACTGTTCATTTTCTATAATCTACTCTTTAGATTCAGTGCAATTCCAGATAAAAGTACTATCGAAATTGACTATAAAGTTGATAAAGAAATTGATTATAAAGTTCGCACAGAAATGCAAAAAGCCAAGAAATGAGGCAATATGAACAGGAAAGTTGGAGAACTTATTACAAAACATCAATAATTAAGGCAATGGGAACAAATAGAGAGGGGACAAATAGAGTATAGATAGATAGACAAATGCAACAGACTGTAGAGTGCAGAAAGAGACCTACACATATATGTGCGATAGATTTATAACAAAGGTACCACTGAAATGCAGTGAGAAAATGTTCTTTTCAACAAAAAGTTCTGGATTTAGTGAAGTGCCAAATTACAGATAAAAAGTATACCTTGACACCGCCTCATGTCATACACAAATATGAATCCCAGGTATGTTATAGACCTAAATATACAAGTAAAATCATTAAACTCTTAAGAGATAACACAAGGAAAATGTCTTCATGAACTTGAGGTAGGCAAAGATTTCTTAAACCAGATATAAAAATCAATAATCATATAATGTAAAAGCTGATTAATTGAACACCATTAAAACCAAAAACTTTTGTGCATTGAAAGATCCCTTTAAATAGTGAAAATATTCACAGAATGTGAGAAGATATAGCAATACATATACCTTAAAAATAACTCATATCCAAAACACATAGTGTTTTCCTATAAATCAATGAAAGAAAGGATAAACTCTCCTGACTTTCCAAGAAAAATTGAGCAAAATATTTCAGCAGCTACTTTACAAAAGAGAAAATACAAATGTCCTATAAGAATACCAAAAGATGCTCAGTCTCTTTAGTCAGAGGAAAATAAAAATTAAAGGGACAATGAGATAATCCTCCAGCTACAACTACAAGAATCTTACTCATTAGGAATGGATACAAAGGGAAATAACACTGGTAATATGAAATGACAGTGGGATGTATACAACTGCAAATCCCAAGCATTGTAGTTGTGATTTCTAATTGTTAGAATTCTTTTGGAAAACTATTTGGCAGGGTTTACCAAATGTAAATATATGAATATCCAGTATCCCACCCATTCCACCTCTAGTCATTCTACTACTAACCAAAAGTAATGTGCAAGTTGTGTACCAAAAGACTCTTCATATCAACATAATTTACAGTAGCCAAAAACTGAAAACATTTCACTTGGCAGTTAATAATTATTATAAACAATTATTACATATATGTATTAATATATTAGTATTACAAAATATATAGAGTAGAATGTTCAGTAATACAACATGTCAATGGGTGAGAAACAACTTACTGCTACAAGCAATAAAAATAATGAATGGCACTGAGGTAACATTAGGTAAAATAGGGACTTCCCTGGCAGTCCAGTGGTTAAGATTCCACGCTTCCAATTCAGGGGGCACGGGTTCGATCCCTGGTCGGGGAACTAAGATCCTACATACCACGCAAGCAAAAATGTTTTTAATTTTTTAAAAATTAAAGAAATGATACTACATGCCGCACAGCCAAAAAAAATAATTTTTTTAAATTAAAAAAATAGGTAAAATAATCAATTGCAAGTAAGTATATGCAATTTTACTGCATTTATATAGGTTTCAAAAATTGCTTTAAATAAACTAATGTGGGAGAAGTCAGAAAGATAGATTCTTTGAGGAGGGTACACGGCAAAGAAGTATGGAATTCCTTAAATATTTGCACATAGTTATAATAGTTCTTTTCTCTAACTACCTTTTCCTGCTAGTTCTACTGTATCTGTCATTTATAGATCTATTTCTCTACTTATTGCTTTCCTGGTTTTGAGTCACATTTTCTTCTTCTTGACCTGCAAAGGAATTTTTGATTGGATATTAACATTGCAAATGCTATATTTTTACTGCCTATATTTATGTCTTCCTTTAAAGAACACAATGATTTGTTTTGACAGACAATTGAGTTATATACTGAGTACTTTAATCATTTAGAGCTTCGTTTTTAAAATTTGCTGGGGTGGTTTTAAAAGAACCTTTACTTCAGACATAGTTCACTCCCACTACTAACTCATGACTCTTCTGGGCTCTCTAGGAATGATCTGAGTGATCTCTGAGGATGTTCCATTCTGTCTGGTCAGGGATGGAACATCCTCTCACCTTGTGAGGAGCTCTGAGAATTTTCAGATATAATTCTCTGATTTTTCTTTGTCTCTATGTAGGAGTGTCATACTTCTCATATGTCATCTGGTAGTTAGCAAACACTCAACGGTACACAAGTGTAAATCTCTGAAGTTCTTTTTCTACACAGATCCCTTATGTCCAGAACACTATGCTCAAATTTCCAAGCACTTCAGCTTCCCTCACTATTACTGCTAATTCCTCAACTCAGTAAAGCTTTCTTTCTTTTCTTTTAAACATTTTTATTGGAGTATAATTGCTTTACAATGTTGTGTTAGTTTCTGCTGTATAACAAAGTGAATCAGATATATGTGTACATATATTCCCATATCCCCTCCCACTTGTGTCTCCCTCTCAACCTCCCTATCCCACCCCTCTAGGAGGTCACATAACACCGAGCTGATATCCCTGTGCTATGAAGCTGTTTCCCACTAGCTATCTATTTTACATTCGGTAGTGTATATTTGTCCATGCCACTAGCTCACTCTTTTGATACTTTGTTGTGGTATTGATTTGCATTTCTCTAATGATTAATGATGTTGAGCATCCTTTCATATGTGTGTTAGCATGTATATCATCTTTGGAGAAATGTCGATTTAGCTCTTCTGCCCATTTTTCGACTGGGTTGTTTGTTTTTTTCATATTGAGCTGCATGAGCTGCTTGTGTATTTTGCAAATTAATTCTTTGTCAGTTGCTTCATTTGCAAATATTTTCTCCCATTCTGAGGGCTGTCTTTTCACCTTGCTTATGGTTTCCTTTGCTGTGCAAAAGCTTTTAAGTTTCATTAGGTCCCATTTATTTTTGTTTTTATTTCCATTTCTCTAGGAGGTGGGTCAAAAAGGATCTTACTGTGATTTATGTCAAAGAGTGTTCTGCCTACGTTTTCCTCTAAGAGTTTTATAGTCTCTGGCCTTACATATAGGTCTTCAATCCATTTTGAGTTTATTTTTGTGTATGGTGTTAGGAAGTGTTCTAATTTCATTCTTTTACATGTAGAGCTGTCCAGTTTTCCCAGCAACACTTATTGAAGAGGCTGTCTTTTCTAAATTGTATATTCTTGCCTCCTTTATCAAAGATAAGGTGACCATATGTGCATAGGTTTATCTCTGGGCTTTCTATCCTGCTCCATTGATCTATATTTCTATTTTTGTGTCAGTACCATACTGTCCTGATTACTGTAGTTTTGTAGTAGAGTCTGAAGTCAGGGAGCCTGATTCCTCCAGCTCCGTTTTTCTTTCTCAAGATTGCTTTGGCTATTCGGGGTCTTTTGTGTTTCCATACAAATTGTGAAATTTTTTGTTCTAGTTCTGTGAAAATGCTATTGGTAGTTTGATAGGGAATGCACTGAATCTGTAGATTGCCTTGGGTAGTATAGTCATTTTCACAATGTTGATTCTTCCAATCCAAGAACAACATGGTATATCTCTCCATCTGTTTGTATCATCTATAATTTCTTTCATCAGTGTCTTACAGTTTTCTGCATACAGGTCTTTTGTCTCCTTAGGTAGGTTTATTCCTAGGTATTTTATTCTTTTTGTTGCAGTGGTAAATGGGAGTGTTTCCTTAATTTCACTTTCAGATTTTTCATCATTAGTGTATAGGAATGCAAAAGATTTCTGTGCATTAATTTTGTATCCTGCTACTTTACCAAATTCATTGATTAGCTCTAGTAGTTTTCTGGTAGCATTTTTAGGATTCTCTATGTATAGTATTATGTCATCTGCAAACAGTGACAGCTTTACTTCTTCTTTTCCGATTTGGATTCCTTTTATTTCTTTTTCTTCTCTGATTGCTGCAGGTAAAACTTCCAAAACTATGTTGAATAACAGTGGTGAGAGAGGGCAACCTTGTCTTGTTCCTGATCTTAGAAGAAATGGTTTCAGTTTTTCACCATTGAGAACGATGTTGGCTGTGGGTTTGTCATATATGGCCTTCAGTATGTTAAGGTAAGTTCCCTCTATGCCTAATTTCTGGAGAATTTTTATCATAAATGGGTGTTGAATTTTGTTGAAAGCTTTTTCTGCATCTATTGAGATGATCATATGGTTTTTCTCCTTCAATTTGTTAATATGGTGTATCACATTGATTGATTTGCATGTACTGAAGAATCCTTGCATTCCTGGGATAAACTACACTTGATCACGGTGTATGATCCTTTTAATGTGCTGTTGGATTCTGTTTGCTAGTATTTTGTTGAGGATTTTTGCATCTATGTTCATCAGTGATATTGGCCTGTAGTTTGCTTTCTTTGTGACATGTCTGGTTTTGGTATCAGGGTGATGGTGGCCTTGTAGAGTGAGTTTGGGGGTGTTCCTCCCTCTGCTATATTTTGGAAGAGTTTGCGAAGGACAGGTGTTAGCTCTTCTGTAAACATTTGATAGGATTAGCCTGTGAAGCCATCTGGTCCTGGGCTTTTGTTTGTCAGAAGATTTTTAATCACAGTCTCAACTTCAGTGCTTGTGATTGGTCTGTTTACATTTTCTATTTCTTCCTGGTTCAGTCTAGGAAGGTTGTGCTTTTCTAAGAATTTGTCCATTTCTTCCAGGTTGTCCATTTCATTGGCATATAGTTGCTTGTAGTAACCTCTCATGATCCTTTTTATTTCTCCAGTGTCAGTTGTTACTTCTCCGTTTTCATTTCTAATTCTATTGATTTGAGCCTTCTCCCTTTTTTTCTTGATGAGTCTGGCTAATGGTTTATCAATTTTGTTTTATCTTCTCAAAGAACCAGCTTTTAGTTTTATAGATCTTTGCTATCATTTCCTTCATTTCTTTTTCATTTATTTCTGATCTGATCTTTATGATTTCTTTCCTTCTGTTAACTTTTGGGTTTTTTTGTTCTTCTTTCTCTAATTGCTTTAGGTGTAAGGTTAGGTTGTTTATTTGAGATGTTTCTTGTTTCTTGAGGTAGGATTTTATTGCTATAAACATCCCTGTTAGAACTGCTTATGCTGCATCCCATAGGTTTTGAGTCGTCCTGTTTTCATTGTCATTTGTTTCTATGTATTTTTTGATTTCCTCTTTGATTTATCCCGTGATCTCTTGATTATTTAGTAGTGTATTGTTTAGCCTCCATATGTTTGTATTTTTTACAGATTTTTTCCTGTAATTTATATCTAGTCTCATAGCGCTGTGTTCGGAAAAGATACTTGATAAGTTTTCAATTTTCTTAAATTTACCAAGGCTTGATTTATGACCCAAGATATGATGTATCCTGGAGAATGTTCCATGAGCACTTGAGAAGAAAGTGTAATCTGCTGTTTTTGGATGGAATGTCCTATAAATATCAATTAAGTCCATCTTGTTTAATGTATCATTTGAAGCTTGTGTCTCCTTATTTATTTTCATTTTGGATGATCTGTCCATTGGTGAAAGTGGAGTGTTAAACTCCCCTACTATGTTTGTGTTATTGTCAATTTTCCCTTTTTATGGCTGTTAGTATTTGCCTTATGCATTGAGGAGCTCCTATGTTGGGTGCATAAATAGTTACCACTGTTATATCTTCTTCTTGGATTGATCCCTTGATCCTTATGTAGCGTCCTTCTTTGTCTCTTTTAATAGTCTTTTTTTAATAGTCTATTTTGTCTGATATGAGAATTGCTTCTCCAGCTTTCTTTTGATTTCCATTTGCATGGAATATTTTTTTCCATCCCCTCACTTTCAGTCTGTATGTGTCCTTAGGTCTGAAGTGGGTCTCTTGTAGACAGCATATATACAGGTCTTGTTTTATATCCATTCAGCCAGTTTATGTCTTTTGGTTGGAGTGTTTAATCCATTTACATTTAAGGTAATTATCAATATGTATATTCCTATTACCATTTTCTTAATTGTTTTGGGTTTGTTTGTGTACGTCTTTTCCTTCTCTTGTGTTTCCTGCCTAGAGAAGTTCCTTTAGCATTTGTTGTAAAGCTGGTTTGGTGGTACTGAAGTCTCTCAACTTTTGCTTGTCTGTTCAGGTTTTTAATTTCTCCATCAAATTTGAATGAGATCCTTGCTGGGTAGAGTAATGTTGGTTGTATGTTTTTCCCTTTCATCACTTTAAATATGTCCTGCCACTCCCTTCTGGCTTGCAGAGTTTCTGCTGAAAGATCAGCTGTTAACTTATGGGGATTCCCTTGTATGTTACTTGTTGCTTTTCTGTTGCTGGTTTTGATATTTTTTCTTTGTGCTTAATTTTTGATAGTTTGATTGATATGTGTCTTGGCATGTTTCTCCTTGGATTTATCCTGTATGGGGCTCTCTGCACTTCCTGCACTTGATTGACTGTTTCCTTTCCTATATAGGGAAGTATTTAACTATAATCTCTTCAAATTTTTTCTCAGATCCTTTCTCTTTCTCTTCTTCTTCTGGGATCACTATAGTTCAAATGTTGGTGCATTTAATGTTGTCTTAGAGGTCTCTGAGACTGTCCTCAATTCTTTTCATTCTTTTTTCTTTATTCTGCTCTGTGGTAGTTATTTCCACTATTTTATCTTGCAGGTCACTTATCTGTCCTTCTGCCTCAGTTATTCTGTTATGGATTCCATCTAGAGTATTTTTAATTTCATTTATTGTGTTGTTCATCATTGTTTGTTTGCTCTTTAGTTCTTCTAGGTCCCTGTTAAACGTTTCTTGTATTTTCTCCATTCTATTTCCAAGATTTTGGATCATCTTTACTATCATTCTGAATTCTTTTTCAGGTAGACTGCCTATTTCCTCTTCATTTTTTTGGTCTGGTGGGTTTTTACCTTGCTCCTTCATCTGCTCCCTATCTCTGTCTTCCCATTTTGCTTAACGTACTGTGTTTGGTGTCTACATTTTGTAGGCTGCAGGTTCATAGTTCCCGTTGATTTTGGTGTCTGCCCCCAGTGGGTAAGGTTGGTTCAGTGGCTTGTGAGGGCTTCCTGGTGTAGGGGACTGGTGCCTGTGTTCTGGTGTGGCTGGATCTTGTCATTCTGGTGGGCAGGGCTGTGCCTGGTGGTGTGTTTTGGGGTGTTTGTGAACTTAGTATGATTTTAGGCAGGCGTTTGCTAATTGGTGGTGTTGTGTTCCTGTCTTGCTAGTTGTTTGGCATGGGGCGTCCAGCACTGGAGCTTGCTGGCCATTGGGTGGAGCTGGGTCTTAGCACTGAGATGGAGATATGTGTGAGAGCTCTTGCCACTTGATATTACGTGGAGCTGGGAGGTCTCTGGTGGTCCAATATCCTGAACTCAGCTCTCCCACCTCAGAGGCTCAGGCCTGACACCAGGGTGGAGCATTAAGTCCCTGTCAGCCACATGGCTCAGAAGAAAAGGGAGAAAGGAAAAAAGAAAAAAAAAATTTGTTTTTAAATAATAAAAGAATTAAAATTAAAAAATTTTTTTAATTATTAGAATAAAAAAGTAATTAAAAAAAGAGAGAGCAACCAAACCAATAAACAAATCCACCAATGATAAAAGTGCTAAAAACTATACTAAAATAAACATAAAAATCAGAAACAAGTCAGTTGCAGACAGGAAACCCCAAGTCTACAGTTGCTCCCAAAGTCCACCACCTCAATTTTGGGTTGATTCATTGTTTATTCAGGTATTCCACAGATGTAGGGTACCTCAAGTTGACTGTGGGGATTTAATCTGCTCCTCCTGAGGCTGCAAGGAGAAATTTCCCTTTCTCTTCTTTGTTCGCACAGCTCCTGGGGTTCAGCTTTGGTTTTGGCCCCACCTCTGCATGTAGGTTGCCCTCAGGCTTCTGTTCCTGCCCAGACAGGATGGCGTTAAAGCAGAGGCTGATTAGGGGGCTCTGGCTCACTCTGGTTGGGTGGAGTGAGGGGTACAGAATGTGGGGCGAGCTTGCGTCGGTAGAGGCCAGCGTGATGTTGCAACAGCCTGAGGTGCGCTGTGTGTTCTCCCAGGGAAGTTGTCCCCAGATCACAGGACCCTGGCAGTGGTGGGCTGCATAGGTTCCCTTGTGCAGATGTGAATCATGTGGATAGTGACAGGTCACTATTCTGCACACAGGATTCTTGGTGGCTGCAGCAGCAGCATTAGCATTTCATGCCCGTCTCTGGTGTCCGAGCTGATAGCTGCTCTCGTGCCCGTCTCTGGAGCTTGTTTAGGCGGTGCTCTGCCTTCTGTGGGCAGACAGAGAAGGAATCCCCTCTTCTCATGCACCCCAAAACAATTGTCTGTTGCCTCTTAGGCAGGTCCAGAGTTCTTCCTGGACTCCCTCCCAGCTAGCTGTGGTGCACTAGCCCCCTTCAGGCTGTGTTCACGCAGCCAACCCCAGTCCTCTACCTGGGATCTGACCTCCGAAGCCTGAGCCTTAGCTCCCAGTACCCACCTACCCCGGTGGGTGAGCAGACAAGCCTCTCAGGCTGGTGAGTGCTGGTCAGTACTGATCCTCTATGCGGGAATCTCTCCACTTTGCTCTCTGCACCCCTGTTGCTGTGCTCTCCTTCATGGCTCCAAAGCTTCCCCCCCAGCCCACCCCCCATTTCCACCAGTGAAGGGACTTCCTAGTGTGTGGAAACTCTTCCTCCTTCACAGCTCCCTCCCAGAGGTGCAGGTCCTGTCCCTATTCTTTTGTCTCTGTTTTTTCTTTGTTCTTTTGCTCTACCCAGGTACATGGGGATTTTCTTGCCTTATGGGAAGCCTGAGGTCTTCTGCAAGCATTCATTAGGGGTTCTGTAGGAGTTGTTCCATAGGAGTTGTTCCACATGTATATGTATTTTTGATGTATTTGTGGGGAGGGAGGTGATCTCCACGTCTTACTCCCCCGCCATCTTGAAGGTCCCCTTAGTAAAGCTTTCTTGTTCAGCTTGAGATTCCCCTCTTTGCACTGTGCCCTGGAAAATGCTGTAAAGATGAAAGCCAGGATGATTACAGGTCTTATCCCATTGTCTCTCTTCTCTCAGGGATCACAGTCCTGCATTGTCTGTTGTCCGATGTCTGAAAAGAGTTATATTACACATTTTTTTGTTTGTTTGTTTGCCAGTTGTATTGCAGGAGGTCAAATCTGGTCGTAGTTAAGCCATCATGTTCATTAGCAGAAGGCCTCACACTTATTAATAGATTTTAAAAATTGTTTAAAATTGTTTTTATGGGGCTTCCCTGGTAGCGCAGTGGTTGAGAATCTGCCTGCTAATGCAGGGGACACGGGTTCGAGCCCTGGTCTGGGAAGGTCCCACGTGCCACAGATCAACTAAGCCCTAGAGCCACAACTACTGAGCCTGCGTGTCTGGAGCCTGTGCTCCGCAACAAGAGAGGCCACGATAGTGTGAGGCCCATGCACCGTGATGAAGAGTGGCCCCCGCTTGCCACACCTAGAGAAAGCCCTCGCACAGAAACGAAGACCCAACACAGCCAAAAATAAATAAATTAATTAAACCATACATTTAAAAAAAAATTTGTTTTTTTGTATTAAACAGTTTTTGTTTTTTGATTTGTTTTATTTGTGCAAATCAGATATTTAGTTGACTCCTATTTAATATATCTCAAATAACTGGCTTTAAAGTACTTAGATACTCAAAATTTGTGACTATCTGTCCTTTGCTTCCTATCATTCCTTACAAGGCTGGTACTTTCTTTATTCACTAATCCTCTTATACACTCCTCATGGAACAGAGAGTCCAAAGTCAATTTGTTAAAGGTTTAAAACTGTTCTAACTATAAAGTGATAAATAATAAAATAATTTATATAAAATTTACTTAAAGACAAGGTAAATAATATTTTCAAAGTAGCATGGCATAATTTAATACACACAAACCAAGGCTTGAATCTCAGGTGTTATTATTAGCTTTGTGTCCCTTTCCAAGTTTTAGTCCTTTATGAACCACAATGTTCTCCTCTCTAAAATGGAATTAGTAATCCTTCACTTAATGGGATTAAAAGAAATAAAGTATGTACTTCGTGAACAGTCAATATTATGATAACACCATTATTTCTTTTTACTGTTATTTCTATTTTTATTGCAAGTTTTCTGAAAGCTATGTTACCTGATTTCTAAATACAAAGGAAGAGAACAAATCTTTTCTTTGTCCCTACAAAATGAATTTTTAAATTGAATTTTTGGTATTGTGTAGATACCACAATAATCAGGGACTTTAAATATATTACTTTTTGTTATTAATACCTCTATAGGCCAACACATCAAATTTAAAGACAGTTATGTGTAGCAGTGTAGTTTCTGAACTATTTCATGTGTCGTGTGTCTCTGGTCCAACCACTAATATGTGTCTTGAGCATAATAAGCAAGAACACCGATACTGTAATACTATATTCAGAGAAATCATCTTTATTGGTAATGTGTATGTTATCGAAAAGATGAGTAAGATGAATTATATTGTGAGATGAAGGACCTTGTTTTTAAGGTCCCTACAAAAATGTAGAAGCAGCTACTTTATTATCCTGACACTTTCTGTTAATGGTAACATGGTTCAATAAATTAAAACATTCTCTAGTGGGCTACACATACACTATGCTAATGCAGGTATATAAGCATAATCACAAAAGACACAAACTGTGGCAAACTTGCCTGATATATGCAAGGATGATTTTACAGACTATTTAATTCTAACTGGCATTGCAGTATATGTTAATTGGATGATTCATTTTAATATAGGAAGAAATGGTGAAATTAGAATTCATTAAATGAAAGATATAAACAGAAAGTCCTTAGTGATCTGCTGAAATCAAATATAAGAAAAATCTCAAGAGATTCAGTAATCATAGAGAGTGATTTGGGGATATACGAAAGGTATTTTCCATTTCAAAGATGGTATGTGTCTTAAACCCTACATAATAAAGTTTTCAATTTTGTTGTAATAATTATTATAATATTGTTGGCCTGACTGCTAGATATAAAGGGCTAATTTGCCTCTGAAACATTTGTTTCTAATTATCAGCACTGGAGAGAATGAATTACCTTTTTTTTTTTTTCTTAATGAATGTTAAGCGTGTTCTTATAAGAACTAAAGGACATTACATTGTCTCATTTCAATCAGGTGAAACATGACCCAAAGCTTCACAAAAAAAAAAGAAAAGAAAAGGAATGTTAGAATGGGTATTAAAAAATGACACAGGGCTTCCCTGGTGGCGCAGTGGTTGAGAATCTGCCTGCCAATGCAGGGGACACGGGTTCGAGCCCTGGTCTGGGAAGATCCCACATGCCGCGGAGCAACCAGGCCCGTGAGCCACAACTACTGAGCCTGCGCGTCTGGAGCCTATGCTCCGCAACAAGAAAAAGGTCGCGATAGTGAGAGGCCCGCGCACCGCGATGAAGAGTGGTACCCACTTGCCGCAACTAGAGAGAGCCCTCGCACAGAAACGAAGACCCAACACAGCCAAAAATAAATAAATTAATTAATTAATTAAAAAAAAAAAAATGACACAAAACAACAAGTGTTGGTGAGCATGTAGAGAAAAGAAAACCCTTGTGCACTGTTGGTGGAAATGTAAATTGGTTCAGCCACTATGGAAAACAATATGGAGTTTCCTCAAAAAAATTAAAAATACAACTACCAAACAATCCAGCAACCCCACTTCTGGATATATATCCAAAGGAAATGAAAACAGGTTATCGAAGAGATATATGCATTTCCATATTTATTCCAGAATTATTCACAATAACAAAGCTATAGAAACAACCTAAGTACCCATTAATGAATGGATGGATAAACAAGACATGGCATTGGGAATTCACTGGTGGTCCAGTGGTTAGGACTCGGTGCTTTCACTACTGTTGTGGGCCCAGGTTCAATTCCTGGTCGGGGAACTAAGATCCCACAAGCTGCACAGTGCAGCCAAAAAAAAAAAAAAAAAAAAGAAGTAGAGGAAGAAAATATGGCATTTATATACAATGGAATATTATTCAACCAAGAGAAAGAAGGAAATCCTGCCATTTGCCACAATAGTGATGGACCTTGAGGACATTATGCTAAGTGAGAGAAGTCAGACAGAGAAAGACAAATACTATATGGTATTACTGGCATGTGTAATCTAAAAAAAAATCTCCTAAAAACAGTAAAATTGTAGTTGCCAGGGGATGAAGAGTGGGAGAATAGAAGAAATGGTGTTTAGGGGGAAAACTTGCAATTAGTAGATAAATACTCCTTGAGATCTAATGCACAGTACAGCAACTATAGGTAAAAATATAGTTGACCCTTGAACAATGTGGGGTTTAATCTGCATATAACTTATAGTTAGTCCTCTTTATCCACGGTTCCTCCACATCCTCAGATTCAACCAATCACTACCAGGCAGTACTGCAGCATTTACTATAGAAAAATATTCACATATAAGTGGACCCCTGCAATTTAAACCTGTGTTGTTCAAGGGTCAACTGTACTGTATTATAAACTTCAAACTTACTAAGAAACTAGATCTTAATTATTCCCACAACAAAAATGAAATGAAAGTTATGTAATGTGACAGAGATGCTAGCTAACACTACAATGGAAATCATACTGCAACATATAAATATATCAAATCAACATGTTGTACACCTTAAATTTGCATAATGTTATATGTCAGATATATTTCAATAATCAAAAATAATAATTTGTAAAGGTTCTTTTTTATAGTCCTAATTTTTCTATCGAATTTAAACAATAACTAACTTATTTCTAATTTTATTAATTATAACACTTCCAATGTATTTTTAATTATGCTAGCTTGAGAGACTTCCTTTTATGTATTTGTTTTTTCTTCACAGTACATAGGTATGCTCATCAAAAATATGTAAGAGTACTAGTGATACTCAAATGATATCTCATAATTTAAGTATCTGTAATTTCAACATGCAACTCCCCATTAGTTTTTACTTGTATGATTTAATTATTTCATATTCTAAATATTAGATCTAGTTACAGGTAAAATAAAACTAAAGATCACTCTGTATTGAGGAAATTACTAGTAATATTCACAATCGTTTTGTATATAAGAATTATACTGTTTAGATACCCATTAAGCCACATTTTTCAAATATTCATTCAGATTTTAATGCATGCTACTTGAGCTGACACAAGCTATATCGTTTTGTAGTAAACTAATAGAATATTTATAAACAATCTATACATTATATTTGGTGCTGGGGAAAAATGACTCATTATTTTTACTAGAAATTCAGTCTGTTGCTGATATTGAATATATAGCAGTATTAACTTCTAAAACAAATAATAATTTAATGATAGAAGTTTGCTTCCTTTAGGTAAGAGGTTCCATCCAACAGATGAATCATATGACATAAAAACAGGCTGAGTAGACAATAAATGATTATCTTGACTGTTAATTTGACTAGGACTCATCAGTCTATCTCTCTTTAGAAATGAAATGAGAATTGGGGCATTTCTTAGACAGAAAGAGGAATGCAGTCTAAGATGAATCAAACCCATTGCAAATACATGCACATGGACTCTGTAATTAATCACTGGAAAGTGAAAAAGTTATGCCTTAAAAGGGAAAATGGCATTTTTTAAGGTCACGTGATCCATTAGCATGATTAGGTCCACATGCAAATTGAAGCAATAATTTTATATAGAGGCAATATAAAGATGCAGTTTTTAATATTTTAATATTGATGAAAGCCAAACATATCTTACATTTGGTGCCAAAATAAATGTTCCAGACAGAGGTGTAAGATGTGAATTTCCTATGTGTTTGTTAACTTATTAATTCATAGAATTTATATGCTAATCTGTCATCTGAATTCATTTATTTGTATTGATAGTACCACAGGATATTTTCCTTTTAATTAAATATGAATGTTTAATGAGAATTATAATATCTTCAAAAATTTTAAACTCTGAAGCACCTTTGAAATAAAACTGGCAAGCATTTGGATATTACCAGTTGAGCACATGGTGATACAATCAAAAACAGCAAAAATTAGTGTTGCAATGAACATCAGGGTGCATGTATTTTTTGGAATTATGATTTTCTCCGGGTATATGCCCAGGAGTGGGATTGCTGGGTCATATGGTAGTTCTATTTTTAGTTTTTTAAGGAGCCTCCATACTGTTCTCCATAATGGCTGTATCAATTTACATTCCCACCAACAGTGTAAGAGGGTTCCCTTTCCTCCACACCCTCTCCAGCATTTATCGTTTGTAGATTTTTTTGATGATGGCCATTCTGACCTGTGTGAGGTGATACCTCATTGTAATTTTGATTTGCATTTCTCTAATAATTAGTGATGTTGAGCATCTTTTCATGTGCCTCTTGGCCATCTGTATGTCTTCTTTGGAGAAATGTCTATTTAAGTCTTCCACCCATTTTTTGATTGGGTTGTTTGTTTTTTTGATATTGCCAAAATATCCCAGAATTAGAGTTTTCTGAATGTGGGAGTTTGGAACAACGTAATTCAATTGAAGAGACCTAGGGATAATAGCTAAATAAGAAGTACAAGAAAACTCATGTTTTTCAGTATACATCAAATTTAAATATTGGTTTTAAAAAGTTTTGCATCGTTGTAATATCATGCACAAACAAAAGTGATTTTCGGAGTCTTTCAGGTTAGAATACACAGAAAGCTTAGACTCGTACTGGATTACTAAACCTGTGTGCTCCTGTCTAGACTTTCACTCCTTTCTCCCTCATAACACTAGTAATATCATGGTCACCATTTAATTTGTAATCATCATTATTAATCTCAGTATGCCTTTTATCTCTGTTTATATCCATCCCAAAATATAACTGCGTGGCTCCCACGGCATTCCTAAGCCTCTAAATTCTAACTCCCTATAATTCTATGGAGAATAAGGAAACTCTCTGCACCAAATCTCTATCTTTATTTTTCTCCATATTACCTAAAAGCATCTAAAATAGAATATATTTTACTTTTTTGAAAATTTATTTTCTGTTTTCACTCAGTAGAATATAAACTCAGTGAAGGCAAAGTTTCTGTCTGTATTGTCCACTGCTATATCCCACCACCTAGAATAGTATATAACCTATAACAGGTGCTCAATAGACATGGGTTAAATGAATATATGAATCCTGAAGAAAAAATATATTTGCACAGATTAATTCTAATCATTAAACATATATTTTCAACTTAGTGTTTTTCCCCCCAAAAAAGAAAACCTGAAATATGCCTCTGTCATAGTCAGTTTATACCACAGACTGGGTGGCTTATAAACAACAGAAATTTATTTCTCACAGTTCTGGAAGCTAGGAAGTCCAAGATCAAAGCATCAGCCCATTCTGTGTATGGTGAGAGCTCACTTCCTGGTTCACAGACAAAGCTTTCTCACTGTGTCCTCACAGGGTGGAAGGGGCCGGGGAGCTCCTGAGCCTCTTTTATAAGGGCACTAATCACATTCCTGAGGGCTCTACCCTCACGCCCTAATCATCTCCCACCTCCTAATGCCATCAATTTATGGATTAAATTTCAGTATATGAATTTTGGGGGTACAGAAACATTCACACTATACCATCTTACAAATGATCAGTAGTATCAGTAGTATCATATAGATTAAGCCAAATTAAAGAGAAAAATGATTACAAGGAAAGCAAATAATTTCCAATATCTCTGAAAGGAGAGGGGGAGGAAAGGAGAATTAAGTACAAGAGCCTCAAAACACCTTGCAACTCCACAGTGGATTTATTAACTGATGAGAAATGGTGAGTCCTTGTACTACTGTGGTACTCACTCATTGACAAGGACTTTCTGGGATGCACAAGGCCTAAGTTGGCAAGCTAAGGTAGACCCTTAAGGCAATCACAGCTGGGGACCTTGGTTTCAATCCCCGCTGGTTTTCTCTTTACCAGCAATCGCAAGGCACACCTCTATGGCTGTCATATATTACAAATTTTAGTTGAGGGGCTACATCTTTGGGTGGAATATGGGGAATAATTTTCTTCTTCTAGGGCAAGATGACACAATAAGCCTTGCATGGCAACAGTACCATCCTAACAGATGTATATCAAATGACTGTATTTGAAGAGAGTAATGAGAAACAAATTCTGAGGCCTAGAAAGCCTATCATATGTGGAAATCATATGTCCCAAAT
The DNA here is from genome assembly GCF_949987535.1 of Balaenoptera acutorostrata. NCBI lineage: Eukaryota > Metazoa > Chordata > Mammalia > Artiodactyla > Balaenopteridae > Balaenoptera > Balaenoptera acutorostrata. The sequence goes on from NC_080068.1 coordinate 73,925,228, forward strand.
CAAGGTTGGGCTTTAACTAACACACACACACTCTCAAAGTTAAAAAGATTAAAAGAACTAAGCCTGGAAACTATTAACAGGGTCATTCAAACAGTCTGTAATTGGACTCTCCTTCAGGTAAAATTTTAAAAAGACTTTTTTCCCCCAATAATGCATGCATTTCTTTATTTTTGTTTCTTTGTTGTTGTTGTTGTTGGGGGGGGGGGAGAGGGTGGGAGGGTTAGTCTTCAACTCATCCTGAAAAAAATATACAGATTTTCCAGAATGAGATCAAGATGATTAGGCAAAGAGGTATAGAGATACAGCCACCTATATTGGTCCAGTATAGGGGTTGTGATGGGGGAACTAACAGAGGGGTAGAAACAGTAATGACTATGGATGGTCTTCCATTTGGGCCATGCTCCTAAAGGTAATTATCACATGAACTATACTTCCACAGTGCTGAGGAACTAACATGAAAATTAGCTAAATAAAACAGACTAAATTACATCTCTGTCTGTCAGGTTAAAACATGTGTATTAGTGTTCTATTGTTGCAGTAACAAATTACCACAAATTTAGTGGACTAAAACAACACAAATTTATTATCTCACAGATTTTATAGGTCAGAAGTTGGGGGGGGGGGGTTTCATAAGGCTGAATCAAGGTGTTGACAGGGCTGCCTTCCTTAATGGAGGCTCTGGAGAATAGTCTGCTTCCAAAGTCATTCAAGTTGTTGACAGATTCCATTTCCCTGTGATTGTAGGACTGAGGTCCCCGTTTCCTCCCTGGCTGTCAGTCAGAGATTTGTCATTGCTCCTAAATGCTATCTGTGGTCTTTCTCACGCTTTCCATGTGGCCTCCAATAAGATTGGATGAATCTGCTCTTATGCTTTCAATATCTCTGATATTCATCTTGCTACATCTGACTCCAGTTTAGAAAGTTATCTGCCTTTAGGGACTCACGTGATTAGACTGGACTCAGTAAGATAATCCAAAATAATCTCCCTATATTAAGGTCCATAACCTTAATGACAATTGTAAAATTCCTTCTGCCATATAAATGTAACATATCCATAAATTCTAGGGATTTTGGTATAGACACCTTTGTAAGTCTATTCTGATATATACATATAGCAAATTTCCTAAGTATACTTTTAAAAACAAAATGAAATTACCCAAATTACTCAAATCAAATTTGAGTGCATGTAAAATATTTACATATGTATATATACATATATTCATATAAATTCATGTGCACATGTATTTCCCCCAAATGTCTAAATCATTGATGCCAAGATATATTTTTCCATCTACTTCCTAATTGCTTCAACCCTACATTTCATTTGTGTATGGAAAAAATCAAAACATATTTTAAGAATTCAAACATCTCTGAATGAATGATTTTGATTTAAAAAGTCACCAAAGCAATCTCATTAATGAAATATCCAGGGACTCTCACAATATCTACATTTAATTCTGTACCTGTTCCTCAACATGGACAATAATTCTTCCCTTTTCTATTGAAGGATATATTTGCTGGTTCTGAATTATGGTTACATCTTATGGCTTAAATCCAGGGAAACAATATTGTTTTAAAATAGACTGCATTACCTTGCATTTCTCTGTGGGAAATTCTGGGAAGAAACAAAAATGATTTTAACTACTGTACCACTGCCTACATCAAAATAGAATTATAATTATGCTGCAGGTAGCAAACTACTCAAGGTACCTGCAGCATACAGATAAAGTGGTTCATTGGCCATCCATTTCCCAGGGGGTTTAGCTTAATCTACAGAGTATGTATAATGCATATTAATCCAAATAGCCCTGAACTCCAGCCATTTGGAGAAAGCACACAATCTTCCTTTAAGGATAGGTTTTGTAATACAATTTTTTCCTGGTTCTAATCATTAGCATTGGGTACTTTTAAACCTATCTGGAAGCCCACATTGTTACTCTAAAATACTTATCCAGAATTTTCACCCTTCTGAGATTACCCTACAATAAAGGGAGTAATGATGTCCTGCATGTGTGCCATGTCAGAAGATGTTCAAAGTATCACATCATAGCTAAAAATATGTAAACTCCCAGTCAGCATAATTATATCAGGTAGATAGCTCAAGTTAAGTAGAAAATTCCCATAGTATGAGATACTACACCTTTCTTTAAAAAAACACGGTGTTAAAAAAAAAAGAAGTATAGCTTGACCATTCCTACAATAATATTTATGGTCTACAAACCAACCTTTCACATATATTTTAAGATTCTATGACATTATGCCAGATGGGCTTGTTCATTTGCTCTGTTTATTACACATCATATATGATGGGTTGACACGTAGCTTGTGGCTTGGAACACAAATAAAATCTAACAACAAGCAAATATAATGCCAACTATCATTTATAAATCAATGCCAGCTCTAATTCATTGATATTTACAGATTGGCAAAATCTTTTTCAGACTTCTGCTGATTACGCCTATGTATTTAAGGTAAAATATCTACAAAAGTTCCATAATTCCCAATGTTATTTTTAATACTTAAAGTTAACATTTCTTGAATTAAGCTATATAGCAAAATAAAATAAAGTCAGCATCAAATTAAATATACGTTATCTGGAAGAGAATTCTAAATAAAAATAACTTACAACAGACTTATCTGTAAGTCTCACATACTATTTTATGATATATAGTCAAAGTAAGACCAAATGATTTGAGTTAGTTATGGGAAAAACTAAATTTCTTACATCAGCCTTGAAAATTATATTAAAAAACATAACATTTTTATATAATTCAAAAAGTATCAATGGATGCCACCAATATACACAAATGGTACTTTTGGCTAAGATTAGCCATTCGCATTTCCTACTTAAGGATCTTGTATTAGGAGGGAAACATTACATTAATTAAAGTTTTTAATAAATATATGTCATTAATAAATGAATGCAAAATTTCAAATAGGTAAATGTTAAAAGGAAATTAAGAAAAACTATTGCTTTTTAAAATTTGACTTGAGACAACACTCTTATTAAACTCATCTTATTACTTTTATTCCTGCACTTACAGGCTTATATTCTTGACTGGTATAAATCTTTACCCAGAAAATTAACGAAACACGAAAATGTAAAGCTTTATCTAAGCTATTTTTTCTCTCTTAAATTAAAAAAATAATCTACAGTGGTCTTACTTTAATAAATTTTAAAAGAATTTAATTTCTATAAATAATTTAAATATATTCTATAATACACGGATTTTTAAATTTTTTAACTTAATTCTTATTTTTGTTCTGATTTAATTTGAAAACTGAAACAAAACAAAAATTAGTTTTATGACTAATCCTAGGAAAACAATGTTACACATGAACTAACTAAGCATCTGCCCTGATGTACAATTTTTACTTTCATACTTCTTAAATAATGTGAAGGAAATCTCTCCAAAGTAGTCAGTGAGAATTTTTACAGCTGGCATCTTTGCTGCATAATTTGAGGGTTTACCAGAGGGTTTGAGTGACAGTGAATGGGCCTGCTATATCTCCATCTAAAAGGTAACATTCTAATTGAAAATTAAATGTTATTACCCCAATCATAAAATGTTCACCATTTAAAACTTAACTGGCTCAAATTTCTAGAACAGCCATTCTCAATGGATTTTGTTCAGGACAAAATTCCGAAAATTAGAATTTTTGTGAACACAATGGAAGGGCTTCAATCTCAAAAACACTAAACAAGCAGTAATAACTGTGTTGAAATCATTATTTTCTGGTATGTTTCATGGTTTCTATAAACAGTGACAATGCTTTCTTTGTTCATTTGACCATCCTTCAACCCTGTCACTAAAGTTTAAGGTTTGAGCCCCGATCCTTTTCTATTGGATTCCAGGGAGGAAGTTTTTAAATTCATTTTTTAAACTCTTGCCTCTTAATATTAGTAAGGAACATACAATCTAGACAAATCCTTGGCAGACATCTCCATAGCATTATATATAGTTAGTTGAGACAAAAATACATTTTGAATACTTATTAATATTTGGCATCTGTGAAAGATTTTAATGCATAATTATCTAGGACACAGTGCCTGATATTGTTGCACCAGAAACACCAATGACCAGCAAACACTGAGTACACATCAGAATGGTAGCTTTTAATAACCTCCTTTTTATGCTTTCTACAATTGTGATTCCTATCTTTAAACATTATCTTAGGATACATAATAAAGGATATTATCTTTCCGATACCTTTTATTTCCTTAAAAGTTATGCTCAAAGTGTTTATGGGTGTTAATCTATGATTACTTTTTCTGAATATTTATATAATTTGAAGTGTTTCACAGGATTTTCTAATTTTAAATGTCTATAACTATTGTATGTTACTATATCTTTCCATTGTTGGACACTTAAAAAATTGGGGAAAAAAAAATTGGACCTGAACTAATATTAGAGAAGATTTGGTTTTAAGTTTAGTGCATAACTCATAACTTTCCTCCCCTGTCTTTTTCAGATTGCACAATTAACCTATCATTGTACAATCTTATATATATTATATATACATATATAGATGACATATACATATATATTAGTGATATAGACATACATATGAAGGTATTTGTTATAAGGATTTAACTCATATGGTTATAGAGACTGAAAAGTCTAAAGATCTGCAGATGCAAGCTGAAGATCCAGGAGAGCCCATAGTATAGTTCCAGTTAGAGTTCAAAGGCCTGAGTACCATGAGAACCAAAGCTGTACATTCTCATCCGAGTTCAAAGACCAATGTCCCAGCTCAAAGACAGGCAGAAAGAGAGAATTATTCTTTACTCCAACTTTTGGTTCTAGTCAGGCCTTCAGTGGATTGGATGAGGCCTACCCACACTGAGGATGGCAATTTGCTTTACTTGGTCAAATGATTCGAATGTTAATTTCATCCAGACACACCAAAAATAATGTTTAACTAAATATCTGGGCATGCCATGGCCCAGTCAGGTTGACACATAAAATTAACCATCACACTTGGATTCATAAATATTGGAAAATTATTTGACTATGTGGCCAAGAGCATGGAAGAGGTAACACTGGAATATTGAGTTCAAGGACATCTGGGGAAGAAACATGTAATTGAACCAGTAGGAGCTGACATAAAGGTTAGGATCTTTGTCTCATGTATTAACGACTGCCAGAGAACATCCGCTGTAGAAAAGATGTGATTGGAAACCCCAAGACAACAAACTGAAAATTACTAGGAGAAACTCCTTAAGGCAGTATAAAAGGCAGGATAAGTTATATTAATATTAAAACCCAACAACTTTTATTTATACAAACAATGGGTAGAAGAGAGCAAAAGGAAACTCCAGTTAAAATAGCAACGAGAAGTTAAAATGTCTAGGGATAAAACCAAAAAGAAATGTATAATGTTTTTAAAAGTAAAATTTTAATGAACTCAAAAAGGACTCTGAATAATTGAACAAATGGGAAAGTTACTGCCTCTGGGGGGGGATTTTATGATTTATGCAATTACTGGCACCAATTCTTTAGCTTTCATTGAATTCCTATCCATGCCATGGCCTCATCATGAATGTTCCATTCCACATTGTGCTTGGCCTAGTGACTTACTTTGACCACATCTTTCTCTTCCCCTCTAGGAACACTATGATAGGAACATATTCTGGTTAGACACCAGTTTAAGAAGAATGAGCTTTCTCTTCTTTTAGAGGGGCAAAAGGCCTCCTAAAAAACATTAAGTCCCAAAGAAGAAGAATATTATCGGAGTACTAATAACTAAGTCCAACAAAAAGACTCATTTAAAAAAATTGTGTATGTGGCTTTTGGCACAGAACTGGGTATGCTCAGAAACATAAAACCCTACAAAGTTTCAGAGAGAATTTTATAAGCAAAGCACTTTCAATCTAGACCCCAAAACAAAAAATGCTTGGCCTGGGCCCCAAAATTTCAACTGTCAGGAATTAGGGGATGATGGGAGCCACCAAGACACACACACACACACACACACACCCTGATGCATTCTTTAGAAGTGGCCATGTAAGATGATAGAAAAGGAAATTTTCCATGATGTCAAGACAAGAGCCTTAAAAATATGGATCTGGGAAATCATCCCAGGATTTAGAATTGAATGCCTAAGCAAATAATATCCACTACCCAAGAGTCTGGGTACCTGGTAACACTTGCCTAGTGTTTCAAAATTAACATAGAGTAATGACTGTTATAAGTCTCTGACTGTTCCTTTGTAAAATGAGAGTGTGTATTGTGTGTGTATTCTTTCCCTGTACACCACTTTATACAGGGTATGTGTAATACAGATAATTTTTTTTAGTTCATAGGTCTATGGACCAAGAGAAATTGCATTCCACCCAATGAGACTCACAATATCTTAGATTTCTAACTTGATGCCATGATTAGATGAGACATATGGTAGTTATGGAATGGAGATGAGTGTGTTTTACATGCAGGAATGACATGAATAATTGAAACCAAGGAGGCAGACTGTGGTGTATTGAATGCTTTGATCCAATATTCAATTATTCCTGCATTCACACAATGGCCTCAAAGTGGTCATAGTGTGCTTCCCTATCCTCTGACTTCTAGCTTGACTATGACTTGCTTTGGCTAATGTCGTATATCTGGAAGTGACAGTATGCTAGTTCCAATCCTAGAAATTAAGTGATCTTTTTTTTTTTTTAATAAATTTATTTATTTTATTTATTTATTTTTGGCTGTGTTGGGTCTTCGTTGCTGTGTGCGGGCTTTCTCTAGTTGCGGCGAGCGGGGGCTACTCTTCATTGCGGTGCGCAGGCTTCTCATTGCGGTGGCTTCTCTTATTGTGGAGCACGGGCTCTAGGCGCATGGGCTTCAGTAGTTGTGGCACTTGGGCTCAGTAGTTGTGGCTCACAGGCTCTAGAGCGCAGGCTCAGTAGTTGTGGCGCACGAGCTTAGTTGCTCTGCGGCATGTGGGATCTTCCCGGACCAGGGCTCGAACCCGTGTCCCCTGCATTGGCAGGCGGATTCTTAACCACTGCGCCACCAGGGAAGCCCAAATTAAGTGATCTTACATGTTTCCACTTGCTTTACTTTACTTCATGCCACTGCCCATGAACAGAATATCATGGTATATTGGTCTGTTTGGGTTCCTACAACGGAATACCATAGGCTAAGTGGCTTATAAATAACAGAAACTTGTATCTCACTGTTCTGCAGGGTGGGAAATTCAAGATCAAGCCACTAGCAGATTGAATGTCCGGTGAAAGTTCCCATCTTAATTCTTAGATAGCCATCTACTTGCTACACCCTCACATGGTGGAAGGGGTAAGGGGGCTTTCTGGGCCTCTTTTGTAAGGGCACTAATCTCATTCATGAGGGATCCACACTCATGGCCTAATCACCTCCTAATACCATCACCTGGGGGTTAGGATTACAACATCTCAGTTTCGGAGGGACAGAAACATTTAGACCATAGCACCTGGTAATACTGTTATCTAAGGAGAATGAGGAGAGTTGCCCCAAACAACCCATAGTTGATTTCCATGAGAAATGTAGTGCCACCCAAGGCAAGCCCAGTCTGAAATCATTAAACAAGAATCCTGAGACTACATGATTTTCATTTTAAACAAACGAGAATAGAGGAGAATTGTCATATAGCACTTTCATGACAGTCTTTCAGACAAATAGAATGTCATAAAGATTCAGGTCCTTCTTATTTATTTTCCAAAATGAACGTGATCCTAAAAAAATACAAACTTTAAGAAAATGGAATTAGACAATCCATGCTAACATTCATCTGGGAAAAAATGAGCAAGCAACTACCTTAGGGAGTTCTTCAAAAGAAGAGCAAAATATTTAGATGGACTAGCCCAAATATATCCAATTAAACTAGGAATTAAAAGTGTGCAAGTACCACACAAATAGGCAGACAGATCCATAGAACACAATAAAAAATAGAGGCTAATGAAAATATACATAAAAATTAAGGATATAATTAAGGCAATATCTCAAATCATTAAAATAGTTTTTTTTAAGCAAGAAATCATCTGAAACAGTAGTTCATATGACCTCTCTGAACATACCACATGAGACCTATAAATACAATGTAATTCTTAATAAACTGCAGTCTGTTTAGCATTGTACTTCTCTTTGTTCTCCTTTCTTTCCTCACTCCCTTTTGTCCTTTGCTTCTATTGATACTTCCCTGAAGCTATAACCTTTCCCTTTATAAAGTATTAGCACATTATATTTTTGTCTCAGGTTCTATTTTCTAGGCAATCTAATTTAAGCTAGGGGTCAATGACCAGATGGTCATGGCAGCCACACGGGGGCCAGCTTCTTACTGGCTACGACGAGAGCCTTTCCAAACCATGCATTGCCCACCGAGCCAAGAAGATCAAGAACAAGCTCTGAGTGCACAAGGACCCCAAGGACACGCTGCCGTAAGAATTCCAGGAGATCACCCACCTGAAATCTCATCTGGAGAAGATTCTGGAAAAGTGGCTCTGGAGGAAGAGCAGCAGCATAAAGAGCTATAGCATAAAAAGCAGCAGCATAAAAAGCAGCACGTCAGCCCTGGTGGGGTACCATGAAGGACCAGTAATCAAGGTCTGGGAGGCCAAAGAGGAGGATACCAATAACAACAACCAGCACCTACCCAGCCTCCTGGAGCTAGCCTTGGATAAAAACATGGATAATTACCTGCAGGTGAAGAAGTAGTAGAGGATGACTGCAGCCTGGTGAGTGAGGAGAAGCAGAAGCTGCTGGAGATGAAGGAGAAGACGCTGGAAGACCTACAGCAGGAGTAGCAGGCCACAGAGCTGCTTGCAGCCAAGTACAAGGCCATGGAGAGCAAGCTTCTCCATTGGGGCAGGAACATCATGGATCACACCAAACAGCAGAAGATACTGAAACTGAAGAGTGAGGAGACTGCCAAGCAGAAATGCCAGGAGCATGAAATACAGCAGGAGGTGATGATCTGAGATGAAGAGATCATGTAGTTCTGGGGCAAAAGTCAAACCCAAGAAACTCAAGAAGCTCCAGGCCAAGCAGCAGGCAGTGAAGGCAGAGATCCAGGACCAGTATGATGAGTATATCTGCATGTAGCAGGACCTGGAGAAGGCACAGAATGAGGACACCTGGGAACTCAAGTTCAAGTACCTAATCATCAAGAACTTCATCTCCCCTGAGGAGAAGGACGAGATCATAAACCAGATTTTTCTGGACTGTGAGGAGGAGCGGTAGAAGGTGCAGCCACTTGTGCCAGCTGGATTTAATAACAGTCAAAAGAAGCAGCAGCCCATGTCTTCAGTGGACTACAAGATGCCTATCAGCTGGCACACTCAGTTACCATGGCAATGGGGTCCCACCCCAGCCACAGGGCTGAAAGTGTAATGTTTTTGGAGTTGGATATATCCCCTTCAGATGCGTTTGTGATGGAATCCTCTCATGACCAAGAACAAGAACCCATGCACTATATATGAAGAGGCTCATGCAGTTAAAACAGCCTTCTGGAAATAACATCCAGGTCTAAAGTCTGAAAGTCCAGATCCTGGTGCCAGTGTCCTCAGTGGCCTCCACCCTCCACCACACATACCTCACTGGCCTCTGCTACTCTGCACCCTGCGACAGTGCTAGACCAAAATGACAATCTGCAGTCAGGCTGCCCATCCGACAGACTCCTGGGGTGGGGCAGCCAACCCTAGATCACCTCATCACCTGCTTGGTGTATATGTGCATGTATGTGTGCATATGGGTGAGAGGGTGAAAATCTGGCAGACCATGCCTCTGCCTGTTCTTCTTAGCCCCCTTTATTTCATTAATGTTTTATTTGTGGAGCTCGGTGTGGGAAGAGATGTCCTTGCCTGAGCTTTCTGGGCCTTCCATGGTCACTGCATAGCCTCCTTTTCTTCTGACATTAGACACCCCTGGTGAGACCTTAAGCTTCTCCCCACCATCTGCCCCCAGAAGGAAAGGTGGCTAGTGCCTATGAAGAAAGTAGTTTTTCAAACTGGTTTACTCCATAATCTCCATCTCCTTCAGATTGACAGTGAGCATCTCCTAAGCACTTTCTGGGACCTTCAGATTGACAGTGAGCATCTCCTAAGCACTTTCTGGGACTAGAAAAAAATCTAGGTGTCTACTGAGGACAAGAGACATTTTGACAGGTTGGGCCTGTGCTCCCAACAGAGAGAACTTCACTCTCAACTTTCCTGGCTTCAGACAACCTCTTTCAGCTTCTTAGGCACCTTTTCAAGGATTTAAATGACCTTACCACACAGCCCATGCTTGGCAAGAACTCACAGCTTCCCAAACTCTGCGTTCTGCTCACCTTTCCAACCCATGGGTGGGGATTGTGCACCATCCAGTTGCTGCCTCCTTGGGACCTGAAGGAAACGGAATAGTAATGGAGACAATGTGGACAATCATAAAGGGAAGTCCCTCCTCCAGGTCCCTTTGTTTCTATCCTCTCCAGGAAGTAACTTTGGTCAACAAATGATCAAGCCAACTCCCCATGTTTGAGATGTTGCCCCTTTCTGCTTTGATCATTTTCCCTGCAGCTTCCTGGATCCCACTTCACAGTGGGATGGATCAACATCATTTTCCCCCTGGCTAAACATAAGTATTGAAACCTGTTGCTTTCCCCCCTCATTTAGTACAGGAGACTGAGACCCAGGCACAATCTACAACTTTGCTTATCACCCTTGTTTCTGAATCACATTTGTTGGGCATCATTTTGTTGAAAACTGACCCTTTCTTCAGCATTGTGCAAATTGATCCCTAGGTAAGTACTCCTCACCTTCTTTTGTGACATCCCAAGATGCCTCCACGTATCTCAGGTGATAAGCAAATTTCTACCAAAAAGGGGTGGGGGGAGGAGGGTAACCCAGAACACAGCTGGAGGGGCAGAAGCAGGGCTGTGCTCATGGCTTAGGGACACAAGTTCCAACTTGATGTTGATGTAGGGGTGGGTGGTGACCATGAGGCCAACATCCACGTGTTATAATAGTGTAAGGTCCCTATCTGCCTTCTACAGGGACTCAGACTAGCAGGTGTCCCTGTGCTGACACTTAACCTCAAGTAGGCTGAGGGTCAGGTGGGTGGCCTGGACTTAACACATTGGACATGGGCTCCTACAATCGTCTACCCAACCCGAGTTTGCATCTCTGTTTCCAGTGCTCCGAGGGGCCCCCGAGAGACGGTCCAGGAGAGGAAGACAGGCAGGGTGCCACGGAGGGCAGAGGGAGTGTTCCTTTTGCCCACCGTGGTTTAAGGCATTCCTCGGAGGCGGCCTGTCCCTCAGAAGAGTCTGCATTCTGAGCCAGGCCGGGCACTAGAGTGGTGGCTAGAGGCTGGGCAGGTGGGCAAGAGGGAGACGCGGGGACCCCCAGCTTAGGGATCTGCCCTGAGAGCACAAATATCTGCTTCGAACTGACCATCCACTGACCCTTGGGGTAGATGTTCAACTCCACCAGCAGTGGCCTGGGGCTGTGTCCCCAGTGTGTTCTCGAAACAAAAGGAAACTCCGGAGCGCCATTCTATGTTCCCAGTAAGGCAGCAGGAAGGGGGGCGGGCGGAGAGTCTCCTTACTGACCCCTGGAACACGTCCACCCCTGAGAAAGCAGGGTTCAACACCGCCAACTCTCACCTTCGTGGGTATGTGTACTGTGCTCTTTGCGCATGGTGCTTTTTGCGGTTGTCGCTGTTGTTTTACAAGTTTACTTTGACCCCTGAAGTGAAGAAACTTGTTTTCATTGTTGTTGACTTCATAAAGTTCTCCTTCTTCTTTCTCATTACAGAAGGAAAAGACACGGAATCCTGAGAGGAAGGGAGAGCCCCTCCCCAGGGCGATAACAAGGCGGGGAGGGTCCTCAGGCCTCGGGCCCACGGGATGAGGGGCGGGGAGCGCGGGGCTCGCTGACGGGGGCTGTGCTGCCACAGAAAATCGGCCCCAGCGGCCTGGCAGCCCAAGCGGGGGCGCGCTCTGGGCGAGCTGGGGGCGCTGACGGTGGTGCTGCTGGGGTCGGAGCGGCTGTAGTCGCAAAGGGAGAGAGAGGGTGCGCGTCCTGCCGGAGCTGAAAGCGGCGCGGCGGCGCGCAGGATTCCTCAGGTGGTCCTCGGCTGCACCCAACGAGCTTCCCACAGGTGGGCCTCCCAACTTCTCGCGCGTGCGCAGTGAGGCGGTGCTGCGCCAGCTCGCCAGAGGCGCGGACTTCGAACGTCGGCAAGCTGCGCTATCAGCCACCAGCGAAGGGTCGTGTGCCTGTGTGAGTTCTCAGCCCCAAAACTTTCTCGCAGCCTGCGTAGTGGCACTTGTGCTTTCTCTTCGGGCTCCGGCCCCTTCCGTCCCCTTGTAGGAGGCTGGGCTCGCTGCTGCCTGGCGTCTTGCTCAGGCTTCGGCTTCACCTGGGCTGGCGTTTGGGCTTGTTGCTCGCGGGGCGGGGGGGGCGGGGGGCGCCTGTGCGCCTGCGCCGCCACCTTGGGGCGGGTTGCGGGGCGCTGGTGGAGGGGTACGCAGAGGGAGGGCAGGGGTCCCACTGCAGGGGCGCGCACCTGCGCTCGCCGGTTGAAGTACGCCGGGACCCCTGCCACTGGGAAGTGGAAAGCTCTGTCCTTGCCTTCCTGGCCTCCCTGGAAGCGGGACAGCGTGGCGGGTCAGCAGCTGGCTGGGCCCTTCTGACCTTGTGCAGCCGAGTGGCTGGGCAAGGACAGGAAAGAACCAGAACAAACTTCAAGTTATAAAATAAATAACTAATGGGGATATAACAGTACAACATGGTGACTTCAGTTAATATTGTATTGTATATTTAAAGTTGCTAAGAGAGTGGATCTTGGAAGCTCTCGTTACAAGGGAAAAACCCAGCTGTTTTGAATTCTTTATCAGGGATGTTTTTGGGATCGGTTACTAGCAGATTATTGCAATCCCTTGTTGGTGTCATTTTTCCATGATTTTTTATGTTTCTTGTACTTCTTGCAGTGGCTGTCCTTCCATTAGAAGTAACAGTCACTTCTAGTCTTTACTGACCGATTTTAGGAAAGAAATCCCACTGCCTGCTAGGGATTCTGAGGCTTTCTCAGTTCTTCTGAGGATACACCTGCCTCACACTTCTTGCTTCCCCTTGTGGCAGAATTCTTAAGCTTATGTGCCTTCTCTCCATCCTGCAACACACCAGGCAGGTTGCTGACAGCCTCCCTTTTGCTGTCCCAGTGGTGACGCTAGAGCTCAAATTAGTGGTTGCTTCCTGGCCTGCAGATTGAGGCTGATTTTCTGCAGTGCTCACTAGCCATCAGCCAAAGCTTGTTTGCCTCCATCAGGAGTGTGCACAGGGAGCTGGCCGCACAGTTTAGGGTGTGTGTGGTGAGTTGCACAGAGCACTGGGGGTGCCCATGGGCCAGTTGGGAAGATGCACGGGTGAGGCTTCCCCAGTGACTGTTGGGCAGGCTTCTTGATGGAGTCCAAGATGCAGTAAACAGGATCCGGATCCACATCCCTCTAAGGCCCTCTGAGACTCCTCTCTGCCACTCTCGCAGCATCTTCCCTACCCCAAGTAGTGCTGCCCATGACTCAGTGCTCTGGATGGGGTGAAGAAGAAATGGGCCTCTTGGGCAGCATCTCACTTGGCTGGGGAGTCTGAGTACTCACTCATATGCTTTCACTTTCTCCATGTGAGAAATCATGGGCCAAGATGGTCTCTTTTGGCACTAAGCTGTGCTGCCTTGAGGGAGGGGTTATGCAGGTAAAGTCAGACTGTCCCTTTTACCCTCTTTAGTGCATCCAAACTCATTTTTTTTTTTTTTTCCTCCAACAGTATGCTGGAAGTACGCTACAGGGTTCCTGGACTTCTACAAAGGCACTCTCATCCTTGGGTCTAACTCTGTGTTCTCCAGGGGCTCCCAGACCACGCTGAAGGATGAGAGCCAGTTTACAGGGCACTGCAGGGTCCACAGCCAGGACCAAGGTATGTATGAATATGACCTGAAGCATGGTGGTCAGCAGTTTATGATGGTTGATGTGGTCTGGGTCCCAACAACGCCGAAGTTCTAAACAAACAAAACACCGAGCACATTTTGGATGTCCCGATTTGATTTGTGATTGATTGAACTTTGAATCATAGGAGGGTGGTAACACTCATAACCACTGAAATTAATATTTCATGGATCATTAAAATCAAAACAAAACAAATGAAGTTCAATGTTAATTTTTTTTGCAATAGTTCTATTAGTAATTTCTTATAAATATAACTAGATTATTTAAAATTAAAAAATATACTTAATATTGCTTTTGTGTTTTCTACGTGTATAACCATCATTGGTGCCATACAGACTTGAGTAAAATTAGTAAATATTTTTATAGACTCCCACTGTCATTGATTCAATAGATCCATGAACATTCAGACAGTGTTTATTACTTTTAATGAATTTTGCTGTTAGAATATCATGTTAGGTGTAATTCATTGAACTGAAGATGATATTCTCTTTTTTTGACTTTCAAAAAGAAATAGATTTTATTTTTTATTATTTTTTAAAATTTTATTGGATTGTAGTTGATTTACAATATTCTGTTAGTTTCAGGTGTACATCAAAGTGATTCAGTTATACATATACATATATTCATTCTTTTTCAGATTCTTTTCTCATATAGGTTATCACAGAATATTGAGTAGAGGTCCCTGTGCTATACAGTAGGTCCTTGTTGGTTATCTATATATAGTAGTGTGTGTATGTTAATCCCAAGCTCCTGATTTATTCCCACCCCCCGCCCCCCACATTTCCCCTTTGGTAACCATAAGTTTGTTTTCAATATCTGTTTCTGTTTTGTAAATAAGTTCATTTGTATCATTTTTAAAAATTACATTTCACATATAAGTGATATCATGTGATATTTGTCTTTCTCTGTCTGACTCACTTCACTTAGTATGATAATCTCTAGGTACAGTCATGTAGCTGCAAATGGCATTAGTTCTTTTTTATGGCTGAGGAATATTCCATTGTATATATGTACCACATCTTCTTTTATCCATTCCTCTGTCGATTGGCATTTAGGTTGCTTGCTTTTCTTGGCTATTGTAAATAGTGCTGCAGTGAACATTGGGACGCATGTATCTTTTCAAATTATGGTTTTCTCTGGATATATGCCCAGGAGTGGGATTGCTGAATCATATGATAGCTCTATTTTTAGTTTTTTAAGGAACCTCCATACCGTTCTCCATAGTGGTTGTACGAATTTACATTCCCACAACAGTGTAGGAGGGTTCCCTTTTCTCCACACCCTCTCCAGCATGTATTGTTTGTAGACTTTTTGATGATGGCCATTCTGACCTGTGTGATATGATACCTCATTGTAGCTTTAATTTGCATTTCTCTGATAATTAATGATATTGAGCATCTTTTCATGTGCTTTTTGGCCATCTGTATATCTTCTTTGGAGAAATGTCTATTTAGATCTTCTGCCCAGTTTTTGATTGGGTTATTTGTTTTTTGATATTGAGCTGCATGAGCAGCTTGTATATTTTGGAGATTAATCCCTTGTCAGTTGCTTCATTTGAAAATATTTTCTCCCATTCTGTGGGTTATCTTTTTGTTTTATTTATGGTTCCCTTTGCTGTGCAAAAGCTTTTAAGTTTAGTTAGGTCCCATTTGTTTATTTTTGTTTTTATTTTCATTACTCTAGGAGGTGTATCAAAAAAGATCTTGCTGTGATTGATGTCAAAGAGTGTTCTTCCTATGTTTTCCTCAAAGAGTTTTATAGTGTCCAGCCTTACATTTAGATCTTTAATCCATTTTGAGTTTATTTTTGTGTATGGTGTTAGAGAATGTTCTAATTTCATTCTTTTACATGTAGCTGTCCAGTTTTCCCAACACCACTTATTGAAGAATTTGTCTTCTCCATTGTATATTCTTGCCTCCTTTATCATAGATCAATTGAACATAGGTGCTTGTGTTTATTTCTGGGCTTTCTATCCTGTTCCACGTATCGATATTTCTGTTTTTGTGCCAGTACCATACTGTTTTTATTGCTGTAGCTTTGTAGTATAGTCTGAAGTCAGGAAGCCTGATACCTGCAGCTCTGTTTTTCTTTCTGAGGTTTGCTTTGGCTATTTGTGTTTCCATACAAATTAAAAAAATTTTTGTTCTAGTTCTGTGAAAAATGCCATTGGCAATTTAATTGGGATTGCATTGAATCTGTAGATTGCCTTGGGTAGTATAGTCATTTTCACAATATAGAGTTAGTGTGCTAGGTCCCACTGTATGTGTAACCTTGTGTGTGCCCTTCAAGAGTGGAGTTTCTGTTTCCCCTAGTTCTGTGGAGCTCCTGCACTCAAGCCCTCCTGGCCTTCAAAGCCAAATACTCTGTTGGTTCCTCCTCCCGATGCCAGATCCTCAGGCTGGGGAACCTGACATGGGGCTCAGGACTCTCACTCTTGTGGGAGAACCTCTGTGATATAATTATTTTCCAGTTTGTGGGTTGCCCACATGGTGGGGATGGAATTTGATTATGTCGTGAAAGCACCCCTCCTACAGTCTTGTGGCTTCTTCTTTGTCTTTTAAATGTAAAATATCTTTTTTGGTAGGTTCCAGTCTTTTTTGTTGATGGTTGTTCAGCAGTTAGTTGTGATTTTCATGTTTTCGTGAGGGGAGGTGAACTCAAATCCTTCTACTTCACCATCTTTTCTGGAATTGAGGGGCTGCTTTTAGTTTGGATGCTTGCTGTCTCCTCAGCATGTGCTGGCTGTTATTCCCTTGATATGGGGGTGTGCAGGTGCAGTGGCCCTTGTGTGCTTCCAGTATGGTGGGGGCAGGGCTTGGATCCTGCTCACCGATCTCATATGGGCAGCTGCTTGCTGTCCGTGCACTCCTGGGACAGCAGGGGCAGCACTTGGCGCCTGCTCACCGGTCTTGTAGCGGCAGCCCATGTCCGCCTCTGGAGCCCATGATGGCAGTGGCGGCGACTCTGAAGATAATATTCTTATTTTACTCTCTTGGGAAATAGAAAAAAATAGATAATGTTGATACCATAACATACATTTCCCAATGTGCTTCTTCTGACCAAACAGTTAGTGAACTATTCAGGTGTATTCACGGAATGCATCATTACGGAGTTGGCATATAATGTTTAATTTGTGAGTGAGAACAAGATATGTCGCCTGGAATACAGTGATATGCACTTTGGCCTTCAAAGCAGTCTTCACAGAAGACTCAAAAACATCCTGAGGCCCTTGCAGTAATCTTGTATGGAATGCAAATAACACTTTTGAAAGGTTGTTCTGCTTCAGGACAAAATATTTTTGACCTAATGCTAAAACAGGATTTCAATACAAAGATGCGAGTGAAGGTTCTTAAATAAACACACAACAATAAATTTCATGGATTTTGCATGTGCTTTAAATATTTGTATATACCATTAGGATGTGACATTAAATTGTTAAAATGTATTAGTTCATCTCATTTCTACATTTCAGCACATAATGCATACTCAGTATATGATTTTAATTACTTTGCTTATAGTTAATATGCTCTGATTATTATTTTTTCTATTGTAAATTATGTTATCCTGAGTATACCATATATACATATATTTAATGAAATTATAGATAGTTTTATAATTCATTAAAATGTTATTACATTCTGATGCCAAGTAAATTTGTTTTTCTATTAATACACGTATCAGCTAGGTTTTATTAATACACATATCAGTTAGGATATTTGCAGTGGTGACAGCACTAAATCTCAAAGTAACTTAAACAAAATCAATTAATTTCTCTCCATATTATGGCAGAAGTTGCTAATAAAACTTCTAGACTTACAATGCTCTTTTAGCTGACAATTAAAAAATAATGAGAGCTAATCTCCTCCCTCAGTATGCATCTTAATTGCCCCAAATAACTGCTTTTGCTTAATTTATATGTCTACCTCTGAGCTAATCATTATGAATACTCTGATTGGCCAGTCTGGGTTTTAGGTTCATCTCTGTAGGCATGAGAGGTAAGTTTTTCTGAAAGAAAAAAAAAGAAGCTTTCATTATAAGGAAAAAGGATATTGAATTTTCAGAGTTCATAATATTAAGTTTCCACAGTCTAACTCTCTAGCCTTACAGACTTCAGTCTACCCCTTCAGGGATTTGGCCTCAAACTTCACATATAACCTCTGACAGTCATGGGAGCTTTGATCTCTCTCAATCTACTTCTGCTGCTTCCTGTACTCAGTAATAGTAGATGTGAAGAAGTCTACCCTAGGTCCCAAGATTGAAAGTTCCTCAGTTTCTCCAGTACAGGAAGATCTGAACATTCTATTGCCTTCATGAAAACCCATGAGTCCTTCATTGCTCTTAGTATAAGTCAAATCACAATCCTTTTCTCTGGTTTATTTTCTTGTTCTTATATCTCTCCAGCTACATCTTTCAAAAACTCTTCATCCAAAGCTCTATTCTTCAGTAATATTGAATTTTTTTTTGTTCTTTAAAAGTACTATATATATATTTTTTACTTATTCATTATTTATTTATTTATTTATTTTTAACATCTTTATTGGAATATAATTGCTTTACAATGGTGTGTTAGTTTCTGCTGTATAACAAAGTGAATTAGTGATACATACACATATGTCCCCATATCTCTTCCCTCTTGCATCTCCCTCCCTCCCACCCTCCCTATCCCACCCCTCTAGGTGGTCACAAAGCACCAAGCTGATCTCCCTGTGCTATGCGGCTGCTTCCCACTAGCTATCTATTTTACGTTTGGTAGTGTATATATGTCCATGCCACTGTCTCACTTTGTCCCAGCTTACCCTTCCCCCTCCCCATATCCTCAAGTCCATTCTCTAGTAGGTCTGCATCTTTATTCTATGTTATTTCACATGACATCTGAATATGCTCTTCTCTCTGCTGGAATCCACCTGCCTCAGTGTCTTCACTAAGCTAACATATAGTCATTTATATTCTTTTATTATATATCATTTACTCTGGAAAGTGCATTCCTCCAAAATAAAGCTGGCAGCCAATTGGTCAGATTTTCTGGTTACACTCTAAATCTGATCCTTTGCCTTTTTTCTCCCAACATTGCATATGTACATTATAAAATAAAATGAAAACACATATTAGGGTCAAGAGATTAAAATGCCTATGAATATGACCACATGCCCAAGTCTGAACTCTAGATACTAAAAGTTTAGGACAAAGGTCTTCATGTTATCATTAGCAGAAGTTACACCATGAAGCAGTTTTCAAATTCTGTAAGGTAAACTATGGGACTTTCCTATCTCTCATAATTCTGGTCAATGACATAGTTGCTTTAACTTATAAAATTATATAAATGGGTGGATATTTTTCCAGTCATGCTGAAATGTAATGTTTAGAGTCACAAAAGTAACAGAATCAAGATAGGTGAAGGGAGAGGTAGTGGGGAGAGATGCTTAAAGTAAAGCAAGAGGCTTGTTTGCTAATTAGTATTTCCTCATTGCCTGCTCTGATCTCCTCTTCATTCTGACAGTGCTTCATGAACAATTTTATCTATGTCTTTGTGCTATTTTTATGGCCTCCACAATCCAGTGTAAGAATTCCCTCCCACATGTTAAAGTTAATCACAGTAACTCAGTGTCCTCCTGATTTAGAGATAAGCAAATATCCTGACATTTCACCCACTCAGGAGTTAATAAATGTTCCTCAAATTATTGATAGAATCAGTTGTTCACTCTCCCTTGCAAAATTTTTAGAGTAGTAAGTTGATTCCTCAGCTATGCTCAGAAACATTATTAAAACAAAATAATACAGGCTGGCAGTGATTATTGCTCCACTGACTTGCTCTGACTGACCATCTTCTGTTACTCAAAACAAAGAAAATTGTTTCATTATTGTTTGTGACTTTTCATTTGTTCAGAAGCTGGGGTGATTTATAATCAAATTTCAGCAATGGTAAGGCAAAATAAAGGTAGCAAACCACTATGGAGCCAACAAAGGACACCTCTGAGACCAAGGGTTGCTATCTCACTGCTTCCCAGATTATGCACCTCTTTGAGATGTATCGTACATTCAGGCATAAGTAGAGTGAGACCATGATATCTTTATAGGACTTGACCATAGTGAAAGGATAAACCTTACATTCACCTCTGTGCATTTTGTCCTGCCCACATTGCCTAGAGGCAGTGTGATGATTTGCCTATAAGATTAAATGATCAATGAATTGATGAATCATATTTCTAATTTATTAAAGTATAATTAACAGTATTTTAATTGTGTACTTCCATGAGTTATGACAAATATACATACTGATGTAACCATAACCACAGTCAAGATACATAACATTTTCCATCTCCCCAAAAAGTCCCTGTATGTCACTTTGCAGGCAACTCTTCCCTTATCCCTGATTCAGATGATATCTGCTGTGACTATAGATTAGTTTTGCTTCCTCTAGAATTTTATATATATGATGTATTAATCTCCTGAGTCATCTGTAAAAAATCACCACAAACATAGTGGCTTAAAACAGCAGAGCATGTCGAATTTATAGTTGTTGTGGGAAAATGGTTATCTTAAATATAAAATAAAAAAAAAATAAATGTAGCAAAATAGATGGAAGTACTGTACACTGAAAATACTAAATATTGGTAAGAAAAAAATAAGGCAATACTTTCCCTTTTATTTGGGGAATCCATCAGAAGGGTACACCTGAAGGGGAGATATATGAAGCATGAGAGAGAGTCCACCTGCCATTGTTGGAGGAAGTGGGGATCTATGGAAACCTGAGAAGGAAGGTGGGTGGCCTCTAGGAGCAAAGACCAGCCCTTTGCTGACAGCCAGCAAGGAAATGGGTTCCTACTACAAGTGAAAGAAAATGAATCCTGCCAGTTGAATGAGCCTGGGGTCAGATTCCTCCCTAGAGCCTCCAGAAAGGAGCACAGCCCTACTGGGTATTATAAGCAAAAGCAGAGAGAACATGGTATATTAGACATCTGTAATATAAGAGGCAATAGTCAGAAGTTACAATGTATTTATTATGGTCTTAAGTATTTTGCCCCTTTTATCCCATGGAAAAGCCAATGCTTATATTCCGGGTGCTAGAGGGAAAAAAAATAGGCATAGCAAATTTTGGCTCTTATGTGTCTTTCCTTCTGTTCCACTTTTTCTCACACAATTGATTTGTTCCAAATCTACGCCAATAATGGACATTCTTTAGATGAAAAAGAAACAGAAACAGTGCTTGCCTATGTAAATGAAAGGTTAAAATGAAATAGCAAAAGATAGCTGAACAGAATTAGCTATTCAGGCTGATTTATTTGCATTGTAAAACTGTTTTTTTTCCAGACTGCTTATAATTTAAATTATAGAACTTTGCTTAAGAAGGTTTAATATACCTCATTTTATTGCTGTAGAATTTAGAAGAAAATAATATATGATGGCTTTCCCAAAATCTCTACTAGAGAGGAGAGTACTGTAATCTGTAATAGAACCTAGGACCTCTTATTTCTCTAAAAGTAAATATCTGTCCCCAATTTTAACAAAAATTTAAATTGTATTTTTATACATTATATTTTGTTAGAATGAATCTTATTTATATTCAATAGTTAATCTAAAAGAATGTTACTTTAAATCGTATATTAAAAAAGCTAAACATTAATATAAAATATATTTAAAACAATCTATTAATTGCAAAATAATAGCCATTAATTTTTCAGCATACTATGTGATTCTATTTTTTGCCTGTTTATTGAGCCTAGTATTTGATTATAGTGATCAAATGCATTATAAAAATTATTACAATAATTAGTCATGATGCAGTTAGTTTGGAAACCAAACCAGGCATAAATGTAGCAATAATCACAAAAAGTCTAGAGTACTTTAACCTAAAATAAAAAACTTCTAAACTTTCACATTTAATCTGAATTGAATTTATATGGTTAAAGAGTGTATCCAGGGAGTTTCTTTCATTAAAGTTATCGTTAGCTTTAATTTTTAAAGATTTCTCCCTTATATGACAAAGAGTATCTACTTAGAGACTTCTTCTATAAACCAATATTCATACCACTGTCAGGATTTATAATTGAAGTGCTCTAAGCTAAATTATTGTAACTGCACTGCACTTGACAGTGTCATTGTGATTAGAGCTGACAAGAGCTAGTGTACATTTTGTGTTTGCTGATAGAGATTCCTATATGTTGCCAATGTAGCATACTGTTCTGCTTAAGCATAGTTCTTTGGGAAAAAGGACAGAAATATGAAAAGCAAATGAGATAAGGAGAATAGAATAGAAAGTGAGAAAGGAAAAGAAATGAGAATGAAAGCTCTTCCTCTTAGGAAAAATGAAGCAAATGATTTATGGACTTCAAGATCTAATTGCTGCCATAAGACTGCATAGGTTACATTAGTCTAATGTGGATTGCAAACAAATGGAAAGTATTGGGTTGAGCAGACTTACACACAGTGTGAACATTTCTGATACAGAAACATTTCCTTAAAGAAGAACCCTCTAAAATGTGCCTTTAGAGATACCTTAAATGATGTACTCAAGTGTAGCACTAGGTTCTAGATGAACTTTAGTATTAAACACGATGTCAAGATGTGCTTTATCAAGGCAATCCAAATTTTATATCAAACTATAGCATAAGTATTTTATAATTTGATATATTTGTATTATGTTACATTGACTATGCCTATCTGATAGAGGAAGGATGAGCATGAGAGTGATCTTATATACTTATGATAAAAGCTAGTAGGTTTTCTTCTGAATGTTCTAGAAAAATCCTTTACAGATTTATTTCATTCTTTCCCTTGAAATTCATCTCTCAAGAATTTCCTGAATTACTGCTAACCCTGCATTTTGCTAAAATATTAAAATTCTTATTTCAATATACTAAGAAATTAGGAACATAATATAATAATAAAATAATAAATTTTTTAGGACATGGAATCCAAAAATGAGGATATAGTTTAAAAATAAAATAGCTGCAGATTTTAATGTTGGTATTTTAAAAAGTTCCAGATATTTACAGCATGAGTTTTACCAAGAGAATAGTCAAATGATGAATCCAGTCTAGCATTACATAAGAAGTTTTCATTTTTTCAACTATTATCACCATATTTTGGGAGGGCAGTATAGTGTAATAAATAGTTCTTGGGACTTGGCATCAGTAAGATCTCAATTAGTATCCCACTTCTGCCATTTATTGACTTTATGAACGTGATCAAGTTACTCATACTCTTGGGAGATCTGTCTCCTCAAATGCAAACCATGGTTAATAAAGACTAGATTATGTGGAGGATTAAATATGTGAAGCAGATGGTGCATGAAAGTGTGTCTATTTCCCTTCCCTTTTACTTTCTTCACTGGGATAAGGAGCCCTTGTAAATCTGAGAAAGGATGTACCCTTTTAATTTATGTGACCCTTAACACGATTTTTAAAATTATATGCCTTGAGAAATCAAGGGAAATATTAAGAATGATAAGTCAAAATACTCACTTAATGAATAAATAAAAATTACCCTGTCCTCAACATTGGAAGACTTGAATCATAAGGAGTCACCTGAGGAATTTGTAATATATGAATATTTTGGACCCCACTCAAACTTCTTAACTGAGGGTAGGAGGAAGCTAGTGACCAGAAACTGCTTATTGATCAAACTGCCAGACTCTGGCCCATGGGGAAAAAAAGATAAAAGAGGATCTAAGATACACACATGGTAACAAAACTTGAAGTGACTAGTTATGCTGATTCTCTTTCTTCTGACTCCTGATATGGAGCTCATATAGTTAACATTTTGTTCGGAGCAAAGGTTCTCAAATGTTTATATTCAGACTAATCATTTGAGAGAGCTTGTCAAATATTGTGAAACAGCTCCCAAACTGCTGAATAAAAACCACAGTAAATCAGGGAAACATCTAAATATTTATAAAGGTTCTGACATAATTCTAATACAAGTTTATATTTGAGGACCATTGTCTAGACTAGAGAATGACTTTGCCAAGAAACAAATTTGTAACTTATATCTGACTGAATAATATATTGCCAATAATTGACCCCCAAATCTCAGGACAAGTCTTCAACTGAATGACAAAAATACTCAGGAATCCATTAGTTCATATACTCATGCACTTTGACAGATGTTATTATAGTACATGGGTAATGGGATTGTTAACATATTAAATTTTGAAGAGATATTGTACAATAGATGCTTGGTTGCTCAGCTCATTGACTACCCTGCACAAGAGGAAAAATTTAGAAGCCTCACCAGGAAGGTTTGAGTTGATTCCTTGGAGCGTATTTGCTGATACCAGACCAAAAAAATAGCCTAATTAAATCTGTTTGAAAACGTTTAGCGAAAGAACAGTTTCAAACCTACTCTATATTAGTCTTCAAAATAAAGAGAGCTTAGAATAAAATACATGGTTAGAAGCTTTGACATATTTAATTTCCATTTTAAGAAACTTAAAGATATTGGTAGTCCTGATTTGGGGCATAAAACAATCTTGAAAAATATTCTAAAAGGCTATTCTTCAACTAATTGTGGGTTCTATGACTGTCTCATTGGTGATCAAATTTTGGGGTAGGAAGGTCTACTTTTTAAATTAATATTTAATAATATAGAACCAAAATGAATTAAAAACTAATAGTACCTTTGCTGTTTCAATCAAATGGGTTCCATATTTAAGTAATTATTGTGTATCCTCTTCTTTATATAAAACAAATATGTAAAATAGGTAAAAGAGTCCAGCTTTTGTTGGTGTGACTCAGAGTTAGGGAACAGAAACAAGTGCCTACTTGCTTACCCCTCTCTGCTAGAGGGATGAGAATAGTTTGAAATCTCCCCAACTTGTATTACAAGAATATGTTAAATCCAAATACACTACATTCTTGGTATTCAAGGACATTATAAACAACTGTTTTAGTATTGAGCAGAGACTAAGGAATTCTAGGATGTATGTGTGTTTAAGTGCCCATGTATATTTGTAATGTGATATTTATATATTTGTAAATTTTGGTAGAACACCTGAGACTCTATTATAGGCTTGTTTCACTTAACTAATGAGTAAATCTGCACACGTCTATGTTTCATCACAGTGTTGCTTATTCAGTTATTCATTCCATATCTAGTACCCTGGCTAGATAAAAGTAAAAACTAATAAATAATAATACGTATTTCTGAGGATTACCTAGCAAAGCAAGATAGCTCTCCTCGCAAGATATGAAAATGGAACTGAAAGCAAAGCTTCTTAACTAGAACATAGATGGTTTTTATAAATCTTGTTTGTGACTCAGAAAGCTCTACATGCTCTATACAGAAATACAGAGAAAATCTTTCATAAAATGTTCTAGCCTGTGCATGGTTGTTCATAGCTTAAAAGAGAATAATTTATGAGAGTTAAAAAGATAATTATTGTGTGGTATGAAGATGTGCACAGGAAACATGTGATTCTGGATGGATATATAACTGAGGAAGAAGCCAGAAGCCTGTAAAAAAAAAAAAAAAAGTTTCCATGTAACCACAGGTGCTGAAGGTACCAGCACAGCATTTGAAGAAACCAAATTTATGAGCAAAGACTGATTCAAGAATTTTGAGAACCATTTTAATTTGCATAATGTGAAGTTAGTAGGAAAGGAGGCATCAGTTGAATACATAACTGAGAAAGTATTCCCTACTAAGGCAGAATTCTAACACAGAGAGATGAGCCATAGGCAGAACAAATTTCACTTTGAATTAAACCATTCAAAAATGGAAGAAAATCTTTCTAAATATACATTCATGCTGTTTTTAGTGAACACATAAACACATAGGATACAGCAACAATCACAATTATTTACCAAGTTATAGGTTTGCCAATTCAGCTCATACTTACTATAATAATCATACATTAAATTATAGAATATTGTTTATTTTACAAGAAAAAACAAATTAATTCAATATCAAGTCAATTCAATTAAAATCAAATTAATATTTCCTACCTTGCAGTTTGAAGCTTAATTTAAATGTTTGTTAAAATACAATATTTTATGAGGGGGTTTAAATATATTAGTGATTTTCACAAATTTGGAGATTTGCAAAGGTCTTATAAAATACTGCTCACAAATGTTGCCTGCTGTTCATTCTTTTAAGATACTAATTAAACAGTAGATTTCTAATTTAAATAGTATATTATTTTATTTGAAACTTTCTGTATAAAAAATGTGACTTCCAGAAGGATAAAAGAAGCTTTCAGTTTGCTAATTGCATTATGTATGTGGACTTTCCTTTAATTTTTTCACTAAAGAACTTTACCAGTTTAATGATTTTTTGAGTTATGCTGTTAAAGTTTGTTTTTGTTTTTCTGTGAAACATAGAAGCCTATATACGTATTCTTGCTCTGAGGAGATTGTTTCACCCTCTAAACTATATATATCAGAATAGGCTAGACCTATGCTGTAGTACTGATTTTTCTGCTAAATCTCAGTGGCTAGACAGAAGTGTATTCTTTGCTCATTCTATAATAATTTCTGTGCAGTTTTGGGTGTTTCTTAGCAAAATATGTCTTCCACATGGAAGCTCAACGGAAGTTCAAATAATTTCCATCTTATGGCTCCACTCTTTCGAGGTAAAGCCTTATCCATTATTGTCTTGGCAGGGGAGGAGCGAGAGAATAGAACTCTCTAATGACTTATTTTCTGTCTTAGCCTAGAAATGACACATTTCTCCCTCTCACATGTTAATGATGAGTGAGTACTTCCTAATTAAAAGAAATATTGAACTGCAGTCTCTTTTGTACAAGGAAAGGAAAAATAGATACAATGATGAGCACTAGTAATCTCTATCTCAAAAACTTAACCCAAATTTACAGTGTCTCTTGCTTAAGAAAGTAAAATCAATCAAATACTAGGGCAATGACACGAACTAGATAAAACTGTGGTTTGTAAGATCATTTAGTATATTTTCCACAATGAATCTAATAGATTTGCAAAACAAATGAGGGGAAATATCCTATTTTAAATAAAATATTGGCTAGCATAATGATTGGCTCCTAAATATAAAGTTTTTCCACATAACCTCCACATAAATAAAGCCAACTATAACCCATGCCTAGAACATAATTAGGAGACACACTCTGCTAAAAACTCCTATCTACATATGGGGGGAAACATCCAAAATCAATGTAGCCTACTATGTAACCTTTTTCTAAGTAGAGAAACAGGAAGATTATCTGTGAAATAGATTGAGCAACAGAATCTTTATAGTAGGAGACACAGATAGCATTATCCTTGAAGGAGAAAGTCTGACACTGAGTGACAGAAATATTGGAACGTGGTCAGTGCCTATGGATCAGAACAATGACTATTAGGGAACCAAAAGGAAAGACTGGAACATATGTGCGGTCAGAGATAAAAAAAGTAGAAAAGCATCACTTTGGGGGATGATAGAGGCTACATGAAGAGGAGGGATTATTGGAAGCTTGGTAGTAAAGAGATAAAGGGGGGACAGGGAAAGCAGTGAAAAATATGGAACCTTCAGAAACAAAAGAATATCACAGCATCAGAAGAGATTTTCCATTTCCCCTACCCCCAACAAAAATACAGGAAAAAGACAGCAATTAGTAAAGAAGCTTCACTGTGCTATCCAAATATGGTAAGCTTGAACTAAGAATCTTAGCAAACCAAACCACTCAGCCTCATCTACATATAATTAACTATAATTAATGTTTAAGAACAATAAAAGGTACTTTAAAAGTATACAGAAAAAGTCACATAGCATCCACTTCAGATCTACTATAAGGGGAAGGAAGGTGACTCAAAACCTTTGAGCAGATGAAGATACACACCAAAAACAGTTATGAAGCAGAAGAAAATTATAATACAACTCTAATATAAATTAAATAACATTAAATAAGCAATGACAAAAATGAAAGAACACTATGAATCATAGTCAACAATTCAGAGTATAAATGGTTTATAAATAAGCTAAAAAACAGGA
Organism: Balaenoptera acutorostrata; assembly: GCF_949987535.1. Classification (NCBI taxonomy): domain Eukaryota; kingdom Metazoa; phylum Chordata; class Mammalia; order Artiodactyla; family Balaenopteridae; genus Balaenoptera; species Balaenoptera acutorostrata. Next base: position 73,953,119 of record NC_080068.1, read on the forward strand.
AACATGTATTAACCTTGAAAACAATGCACTAAGCGAAAGAAGCCAATTGCAAAAGACAACATATCTTTTGTTTCCATTTATATGAAATGTCCAGAATAGGCAAATTTTTAGAAACATGAAGAAGACTAATGGTTTTCTAGGGCTGGAGAGATGGATGGGAAGTAACTGGTAATGGGCATTTTTTGGGGGGGGTGAAATGGTAAAAATGGTCTGAATTTATATTATGGTGACAGTTGCAGAATTCTGTGAATATCCTAAAAACCACTGAATTACACACTTTACATTTGTGAATTTTGTGGTATGTGGATTATTTCTTAATAAAGCTATAAAATACACACACATACACAAAACTTGAAATTAGATTGACTGAACTGAGGAAAGAAATCAAAGGAAAAGACAGAAACAAAGACTGAATTTAAAAATTCTCAAGGGAGAATAATTTGAAAGTATAGTAAGGGAACTTGAAGAAAGGAGTAAAAACAAAGAAGAGAACTATAATGAAATAAAATAAGAGAGAAAAACATGAGAGATAGCCATAGTTCTGGAATATAGGGAACAAAGACACATCATAAGTATCATGGGAATGTCTGAAGAAAAAAATACAAGAATAAAACTAAACTAATGTTCAGCATTATAATCAAAGAAAAGTCTCTGGAATTCAAAGATGGCCTGAATCTACATTTTGAAAGGGTTCACTTAAATCTTGTTAAATTGACTCAGAATGATGAATCTTGAGATAAAGGTATGTAACAAATAGATTAAAAATAAAGATAACAGAAATCTCTAATCTTCCAGATAAAATGACTAATAACTTACAAAGGAAAGAAAAGAAGGATGATGTATGTAGCAACATGCAAACTGAGTGATAATGAAGCAGTATTGTCCATTTATGTCAGTGGGGTGTTAAAGTCTCCTACTATTATTGTATTATTGTCAATTTTTCCATCTATGTCTGTTAGTATTTGTTTTATATACTTATGTGCTCCTATACTGGGCGTATATTATGTTACCGAGTGTAACATCCTTTTCTTATATTGATTCCTTTATCATTATATAACACCCTTCTTTGTGTTTCCTTATGGTCTTTGTTTTAAAGTCAGTTTTGTCTGATATGAGTATTGCTACCCCTGCTTTCATTTTCGTTTGCATGAAATATCTTTTTCCATCTCCTCACTTTTGGTTTGTGTGTGTCTTTCACCCTGACTAGTGTCTAGTGTCTGACACTAGTGACTTTCACCCTGACTAGTGTCTGTTGTAAGTGGCATATTGAAAGGTCTTATTTTCTCTTTTTTTAATCTTTTTCTTTTTTTTAATCCAGTCTACTGCTCTATGTCTTTTGATCAGAGCATTTAGTCCATTGACATTTAAAGTAAGTAAGTATAGGTATATATTTATTGCTATTTTATTCCTTGTTTTGCAGTTGTTATTTTAGTTCTTCTTTGTTCATTTCTTCTTTTTGTTTTTCCTCTTGTAATTTGATGATTTTCTTTTGTAGTATGCTTGAGTTTCTTTTTGGTTTTTGTGAATCTGTTTTAGGTTTTTGACTTTTCATTACCCTGGTTTTCAAGTATATTAACCCGTAACTATATCTACTTGCTTTAAACTGGTAGTCATTCAAGTTCAACACATTCTAAAACATCTACATTTTTATACTCCCCTCCTCTGCATTTTGTGATCTTCATGTCCTGTTTTACATCTTCATGGTTACCCTCTTACTGTTTATTTTTTTGTTTTGTTTTGTTTTGTTTTTTTTTAAACATCTTTATTGAAGTATAATTGCCTTACAATGGTGTGTTAGCTTCTGCTTTATAACAAAGTGAATCAGTTATACATATACAATATGTTCCCATTTCTCTTCCCTCTTGCATCTCCCTCCCTCCCACCCTCCCCATCCCACCCCTCTAGGTGGTCACAAAGCACCGAGCTGATCTCCCTGTGCTATGCGGGTGCTTCCCACTAGTTATCTATTTTACATTTGGTAGTGTATATATGTCCATGACACTCTCTTACCCTGTCACATCTCACCCCACCCCCTCCCCATATCCTCAAGTCCATTCTCTAGTAGGTCTGTGTCTTTATTCCTGTCTTGCCACTAGGTTCTTCATGGCCTTTTTTTTTTTTTTTCCCCTTAGATTCCGTATATACGTGTTAGCATACTGTATTTGTTTTTCTCTTTCTGACTTACTTCACTCTGTATGACAGACTCTAACTCCATCCACCTCATTACAGATACCTCCATTTCATTTCTTTTTATGGCTGAATAATATTCCATTGTATATATGTGCCACATCTTCTTTATCCATTCATCTGTCGATGGACATTTAGGTTACTTCCATGTCCTGGCTATTGTAAATAGAGCTGCAATGAACATTTTAGTACATGACTCTTTTTGACCTATGGTTTTCTCAGGGTATATGCCCAGTAGTGGGATTGCTGGGTCGTATGGTAGTTCTATTTGTAGTTTTTTAAGGAACCTCCATACTGTTCTCCATAGTGGCTGTACCAATTTACATTCCCACCAACAGTGCAAGAGTGTTCCCTTTCCTCCACACCCTCTCCAGCATTTATTGTTTCTAGATTTTTTGATGATGGCCATTCTGACCAGTGTGAGATGATATCTCATTGTAGTTTTGATTTGCATTTCTCTAATGAGTAATGATGTTGAGCATTCTTTCATGTGTCTGTAGGCCATCTGTATATCTTCTTCGGAGAAATGTCTATTTAGATCTTCTGCCCATTTTTGGATTGGGTTGTTCGTTTTTTTGTTACTGAGCTGCATGAGCTGCTTGTAAATCTTGGAGATTAATCCTTTGTCAGTTGCTTCATTTGCAAATATTTTCTCCCATTCTGAGGGTTGTCTTTTGGTCTTGTTTATGGTTTCCTTTGCTGTGCAAAAGCTTTTAAGTTTCATTAGGTCCCATTTGTTTATTTGTGTTCTTATTTCCATTTCTCTGGGAGCTGGGTCAAAAAGAATCTTGCTGTGATGTATGTCATAGAGTGTTCTGCCTATGTTTTCCTCTAAGAGTTTGATAGTGTCTGCCCTTACACTTAGGTCTTTAATCCATTTTGAGTTTATTTTTGTGCATGGTGTCAGGGAGTGTTCTAATTTCATACTTTTACATGTATCTGTCCAATTTTCCCAGCACCACTTATTGAAGAGGCTGTCTTTTCTCCACTGTATATGCTTGCCTCCTTTATCAAAGATAAGTTGACCATATGTGTGTGGGTTTATCTCTGGGCTTTCTATCCTGTTCCATTGATCTATATTTCTGTTTTTGTGCCAGTACCAAACTGTCTTGATTACTGAAGCTTTGTAATATAGTCTGAGGTCAGGGAGCCTGATTCCCCCAGCTCCATTTTTCGTTCTCAAGATTGCTTTGGCTATTCGGGGTCTTTTGTGTTTCCATACAAATTGTGAAATTTTTTGTTCTAGTTCTGTGAAAAATGCCAGTGGTAGTTTGATAGGGATTGCATTGAATCTGTAGATTGCTTTGGGTAGTAGAGTCATTTTCACAATGTTGATTCTTCCAATCCAGGAACATGGTATATCTCTCCATCTATTTGTATCATCTTTAATTTCTTTCATCAGTGTCTTATAATTTTCTGCATACAGGTCTTTTGTCTCCTTAGGTAGGTTTATTCCTAGATATTTTATTCTTTTTGTTGCAATGGTAAATGGGAGTGTTTTCTTAATTTCACTTTCAGATTTTTCGTCATTAGTGTATAGAAATGCAAGAGATTTCTGTGCATTAATTTTGTATCCTGCTACTTTACCAAATTCATTGATTAGCTCTAGGAGTTTTCTGGTAGCATCTTTAGGATTCTCTATGTATAGTATCATGTCATCTGCAAATAGTGACAGCTTTACTTCTTCTTTTCCGATTTGGATTCCTTTTATTTCTTTGTCTTCTCTGATTGCTGTGGCTAGGACTTCCAGAACTATGTTGAATAATAGTGGTGAGAGTGGGCAACCTTGTCTTGTTCCTGATCTTAGTGGAAATGGTTTCAGTTTTTCACCATTGAGGACAATGTTGGCTGTGGGTTTGTCATATATGGCCTTTATTATGTTGAGGAAAGTTCCTTCTATGCCTACTTTCTGCAGGGCTTTTATCATAAATGGGTGTTGAATTTTGTCGAAAGCTTTCTCTGCATCTATTGAGATGATCATATGGTTTTTCTCCTTCATTTTGTTAATATGGTGTATCACATTGATTGATTTGCGTATATTGAAGAATCCTTGCATTCCTGGGATAAAGCCCACTTGATCATGGTGTATGATCCTTTTAATGTGCTGTTGGATTCTGTTTGCTAGTATTTTGTTGAGGATTTTTGCATCTATGTTCATCAGTGATATTGGCCTGTAGTTTTCTTTCTTTGGGACATCTTTGTCTGGTTTTGGTATCAGGGTGATGGTGGCCTCGTAGAATGAGTTTGGGAGTGTTCCTCCCTCTGCAATATTTTGGAAGAGTTTGAGAAGGATAGGTGTTAGCTCGTCTCTAAATGTTTGATAGAATTCACCTGTGAAGCCATCTGGTCCTGGGCTTTTGTTTGTTGGAAGGTTTTTAATCACAGTTTCAATTTCAGTGCTTGTGATTGGTCTGTTCATATTTTCTATTTCTTCCTGGTTCAGTCTCGGCAGTTTGTGCATTTCTAAGAATCTGTCCATTTCTTCCAGGTTGTCCATTTTATTGGCATAGAGTTGCTTGTAGTAATCTCTCATGATCTTTTGTATTTCTGCAGTGTCAGTGGTTACTTCTCCTTTTTCATTTCTAATTCTATTGATCTGAGTCTTCTCCCTTTTTCTCTTGATGAGTCTGGCTAATGGTTTATCAATTTTGTTTATCTTCTCAAAGAACCAGCTTTTAGTTTCATTGATTTTTGCTATTGTTTCCTTCATTTCTTTTTCATTTATTTCTGACCTGATCTTTATAATTTCTTTCCTTCTGCTAGCTTTGGGGTTTTTTTGTTCTTCTTTCTCTAATTGCTTTAGGTGCAAGGTTAGGTTGTTTATTCGAGATGTTTCCTGTTTCTTGAGGTAGGCTTGTATTGCTATAAACTTCCCTCTTAGCACTGCTTTTGCTGCGTCCCATAGGTTTTGGGTCGTCGTATCTCCATTGTCATTTGTTTCTAGGTATTTTTTGATTTCCCCTTTGATTTCTTCAGTAATCACTTCGTTATTAAGTAATGTATTGTGTAGCCTCCATGTGTTTGTATTTTTTACAGATCTTTTCCTGTAATTGATATCTAGTCTCATAGCGTTGTGGTCGGAAAAGATACTTGATATGATTTCAATTTTCTTAAATTTACCAAGGCTTGATTTGTGACCCAAGATATGATCTATCCTGGAGAATGTTCCATGAGCACTTGAGAAAAATGTGTATTCTGTTGTTTTTGGGTGGAATGTCCTATAAATATCAATTAAGTCCATCTTGTTTAATGTATCATTTAAAGCTTGTGTTTCCTTATTTATTTTCATTTTGGATGATCTGTCCATTGGTGAAAGTGGGGTGTTAAAGTCCCCTACTATGATTGTGTTGCTGTCGATTTCCCCTTTTATGGCTGTTAGTATTTGCCTTATGTATTGAGGTGCTCCTATGTTGGGTGCATAAATATTTACAATTGTTATACCTTCCTCTTGGATCGATCCCTTGATCATTATATAGTGTCCTTCTTTGTCTCTTGTAATAGTCTTTATTTTAAAGTCTATTTTGTCTGATATGAGAATTGCTACTCCAGCTTTCTTTTGATTTCCATTTGCATGGAATATCTTTTTCCATCCCCTCACTTTCAGTCTGTATGTGTCTCTAGGTCTGAAGTGGGTCTCTTGTAGACAGCATATATATGGGTCTTGTTTTTGTATCCATTCAGCCAGCCTGTGTCTTTTGGTGGGAGCATTTAATCCATTTACATTCAAGGTAATTATCGATATGTATGTTCCTATTCCCATTTTCTTAAATGTTTTGGGTTTGTTATTGTAGGTGTTTTCCTTCTCTTGTGTTTCTTGCCTAGAGAAGTTCCTTTAGCATTTGTTGTAAAGCTGGTTTGGTGGTGCTGAACTCTCTCAGCTTTTGCTTGTCTGTAAAGGTTTTAATTTCTCCATCGAATCTGAATGAGATCCTTGCTGGGTAGAGTAATCTTGGTTGTAGGTTTTTCTCCTTCATGACTTTAAGTATATCCTGCCACTCCCTTCTGGCTTGCAGAGTTTCTGCTGAGAGATCAGATGTTAACCTTATGGGGATTCCCTTGTGTGTTATTTGTTTTTTTTCCCTTGCTGCCTTTAATATGTTTTCCTTACATTTAATTTTTGACAGTTTGATTAATATGTGTCTTGGCATGTTTCTCCTTGGGTTTATCCTGTATGGGACTCTCTGTGCTTCCAGGACTTGATTAACTATTTCCTTTCCCATATTAGGGAAGTTTTCAACTATAATCTCTTCAAATATTTTCTCAGTCCCTTTCTTTTTCTCTTCTTCTTCTGGGACCCCTATAATTCGAATGTTGGTGCGTTTAATGTTGTCCCAGAGGTCCCTGAGACTGTTGTCAGTTCTTTCCATTCTTTTTTCTTTATCCTGCTCTGTAGTAGTTATTTCCACCATTTTATCTTCCAGGTCACTTATCCTTTCTTCTGCCTCAGTTATTCTACTATTGATCCCATCTAGAGTATTTTTAATTTCATTTATTGTGTTTTTCATCATTGCTTGGTTCCTCTTTAGTTCTTCTACATCCTTGTTAAATGTTTCTTGCATTTTGTCTATTCTATTTCCAAGATTTTGGATCATCCTTACTATCATTATTCTGAATTCTTTTTCAGGTAGACTGCCTATTTCCTCGTCATTTGTTAAGTCTGGTGTGTTTTGACCCTGCTCCTTCATCTGCTCTGTGTTTTTCTGTCGTCTCATTTTGCTTATCTTACTGTGTTTGGGGTCTCCTTTTCACAGGCTGCAGGTTCGTATTTCTCGTTGTTTTTGGTATCTGTCCCCAGTGGCTAAGGTTGGTTCAGTGGGTTGTGCAGGCTTCCTGGTGGAGGGAACTAGTGCCTGAGTTCTGGTGGATGAGGCTGGATCTTGTCTTTCTGGTGGGCACGTCCACATCTGGTGGTGTATTTTGGGGTGTCTGTGGCCTTATTATGATTTTAGGCAGCCTCTCTGCTAATGGATGGAGTTGTGTCCTGTCTAGCTAGTTGTTTGGCATAGGGTGTCCAGCACTGTAGCTTGCTGGTCGTTGAGTGAAGCTGGGTCTTGATGTTGAGATGGAGATCTCTGGGAGATTTTTGCCGTTTGGTATTACGTGGAGCTGGGAGGTCTCTTGTGGACCAGTGTTCTGAAGTTGGCTCTCCCACCTCAGAGGCACGGCCCTGATGCCTGGCTGGAGCACCAAGAGCCTTTCGTCCACACGGCTCAGAGTAAAAGGGAGAAAAAATAGAAAGAAAGAAAGAAAGAAAGAGGCTATAATATAGTGAAGTAAAATAAAGCTATTGTAAAGCAAAGCTATACAGACAAAATCTCACCCAGAAGCATATACATATACACTCACAAAAAAAAGGAAAAGGGGAAAAATTAATATCTCCTGCTCCCAAAGTCCACCTCCTGAATTTGGGATGATTCGTTGTCTATTCAGGTATTCAACAGATGCAGGCATATCAAGTTGTTTGTGGAGTTTTAATCGGCTGCTTCTGAGGCTGCTGGGAGAGATTTCCCCTTCTCTTCCCTGTTCGCACAGCTCCTGGGGTTCAGCTTTGGATTTGGACCCGCCTCTGCGTGTAGGTCGCCTGAGGGCGTCTGTTCCCCGCCCAGACAGGATGGGGTTAAAGGAGCAGCTGCTTCGGGGGCTCTGGCTCACCCAGGCCGCGGGGAGGGAGGGGTACAGAGGAGGCGGGGCGAGCCTGCAGCGGCCGAGGCCAGCGTGACGTTGCAGCAGCCTGAGGCGCGCAGTGCGTTCTCCCAGGGATGTTGTCCCCGGATCCTGGGACCCTGGCAGTGGCGGACTGCACAGGCTACCGGGAGGGGCGGTGTGGAGAGTGACCTGTGCTCACACACAGGCTTTTTGGAGGCGGCAGCAGCAGCCCCAGCGTCTCACGCCCGTCTCTGGGGTCCGCGCTGATTGCCGCGGCTCGCGCCCTTCTCTGGAGTTCGTTTAGGCGGCGCTCTGAATCCCCTCTCCTTGCGCGCAGCGAAACAAAGAGGCAAGAAAAAGTCTCTTGCCTCTTCGGCAGCTGCAGACCTTTTCCTGGTCTCCCTCCTGGCTAGCTGTGGTGCGCCAACCCCTTCAGGCTGTGTTCACGCCGCCAGCCCCAGTCCTCTCCCTGCGATCCGACTGAAGCCGAGCCTCAGCTCCCAGCCCCGCCCGCCCTGGCGGGGGAGCAGACAAGCCTCTCGGGCTGGTGAGCACTGCTCGGAGTCGAGCCTCTGTGCGGGAGTCTCTCCGTTTTTCCCTCTGCGCCCCTGTTGCTGTGGGATCCGCGCTGATAGCCGCGGCTCGCGCCCTTCTCTGGAGTTCATTTAGGCGGCGCTCTGAATCCCCTCTCCTTGCCCGCCGCAAAACAAAGAGGCAAGAAAAAGTCTCTTGCCTCTTCGTCGGCTGCAGACTTTTTCCCGGACTCCCTCCCGGCTAGCTGTGGTGCGGTAACCCCTTCAGGCTGTGTTCACGCTGCCAGCCCCAGTCCTCTCCCTGCGATCCGACTGAAGCCGAGCCTCAGCTCCCAGCCCCGCCCGCCCTGGCGGGTGAGCAGACAAGCCTCTCGGGCTGGTGAGTGCTACTCGGCGCCGAGCCTCTGTGCGGGAATCTCTCCGTTTTTTCCTCTGCACCCCTGTTGCTGTGGGGTCCGCGCTGATAGCTGCGGCTCGCGCCAGTCTCTGAAGTTCGTTTAGGCAGCGCTCTGAATCCCCTCGCCTTGCGCACCAGGAAACACAGAGGGAAGAAAAAGTCTCTTGCCTCTTCGGCAGCTGCAGACTTTTTCCCCGTACTCCCTCCCGGCTATCTGTGGTGCACTAACCTCGTCAGGCTGTGTTCACGCCGCCAACCCCAGTCCTCTCCCTGCAATCCGACCGAAGCCCGAGCCTCAGCTCCCAGCCCCGCCCGCCCCGGCGGGTGAGCAGACAAGCCTCGGACTGGTGAGTGCTGCTCGGCGCCGAGCCTCTGTGCGGGAATCTCTCCTCTTTGCCCTCCGCACCCCTGTGGCTGCGCTCTCCTCCGTGGCTCCAAAGCTTCCCCCCTCTGCCACCCGTAGTCTCTGTCCACGAAGGGGCTTCCTAGTGCGTGGAAACCTTTCCTCCTTCACAGCTCCCTCCCACTGGTGCAGGTGCCGTCCCTATTTTTTGTCTCTGTTATTTCTTTTTTCTTTTGCCCTACCCAAGTACGGGGGGAGTTTCTTGCCTTTTTGGAGGTCGGACATTTTCTGCCAGCGTTCAGTGGGTGTTCTGTAGGAGCAGTTCCACGTGTAGATGTATTTCTACTGTTTCTGTGGGAAGGAAGGTGATCTCCGCGTCTTACTCTTCCGCCATCTTCTCTCCTCTCCCCCCTCTTACTGTTTATTGTAGTTATAATCATTTTTATAATTTTTTGATTTTTAAAAAATCTTTATATGGTCTTATTTATGTGATCTTCAATTTTTTACATACTTGCCTTTCCTATTACGATTTTCCCTTTCTCATAGATTTTTATGTCTTTTCTACTTAGAGAAGAATCTTCAATATTGTTTTGGGGGCAGGTTTAGTATTGCTGAATTCTTTTACTTTTTGCTTCCCTGAGAAATCCTTTATCTTTCCTATTCTAAATGATAATCTTGATGGGTAGAGTATACTAGGTTGCAAGTTTTTCCCTTTCAGGACTTTGAATACATCATACTACTCCCTTCTGGCCTTCAAAGTTTCTGCAGATGAATCAGCTGATAGCCTTATGGGGGTTTCCTTGTAGCTGACTGTTTCTTTTGCTGCCTTTAAAATTCTCTTTAACTTTTGCCATTTTGATTATGATATGCCTTGGTGGTATGTCTTGGGTTCATCTTGTTTGATTTGTGCTTCTTGTACCTGGATATCTGTTTCCTTCTTTAGGTTTGGGAAGTTTTCAGCCATAATTTCTTCAAATACATTTTTGATCCCCTTCTCTTTCTCTTCTCCTTCTGGAACCCCTATTATGCATAGGTTGGCATGTTTTGTATTATTGCATAGATCTCATATGTTACTTTATTTTTAAAAAATTTATCTCTCTGTCTGCTGTTATGATTGAGTGATTTCCACTATTCTGTCTTCCAGATCACTTATTTATTCTTCTGTGTCATTTAGTCAGCGATCCATTGCTTCTAGATTGGTTTTTGTCTTGGCAATTGAATTGTCTATTTTTGATTGGTTCATCTTTATAGCTTCAAAGTCCTTGTTACAATGATTTGTGGTTTTATTGATGAGTTTTCTTAATTCAATTAACATGTTTACTACCACCTTTCCTAACTCAGGGTCTAGTAGACTGGTGAGCTCTTTCATTGTTTGTTCTTTCAGGGGATTTCTTTTGTTCTTTTAATTGGGAATACTTCCTCTGCTTTTTCATTTTACTTACCCTTTTCTGTTATTATATATATAGGAGAAACAGTTATCTATTGTGGTCTTGAAGGGATGTTTTATGTGGGAGCATCCCTGCATAGACTGTGTGTGTCCAGTGGTTTTGGCATGAGGGGTGGTTTTTGTAGGATACAAGCCAGGTCTTTCCTCAGGGTGTTCTGGCCATTATCTCCTTGATAGGACGTGTGGTTGTTTTTATTGGAATATCTGAATCTTGTGCCAGGTGTGAGGTGAGCTTTCTTCTCTGCTCCATGACTGCTGCTACCCTGTTAGGGGTGCAGTCTGCTCCCCAGTTGTTGGAATAAAACCCCTGAGGGTGAGGTTCAATCAGGCTCCCTTGCCCTTGAGTGCATACCATGGCCCCAAGGAGGTGATTGCAGAAGCAAGTGAAGCCTGTTCAGTCACAGACGACCTATGTACTGCCTGTGTAGGCATCTGCGGTTCCACCCAGAAGAAGCCCAAGGTCACATCTCTTTCTGTTTTGTTAGTCCCAGATCTAGTGCAAGGCTGCATTGTGGAGGAGGCTGGGCCTGGGGGTAGGAGCATTGTGGCTACAGGAATTGAGGTAGCTGCACTGCCACCAGAAATTTGGGCTGCTTCTCTGGCAGTCTTCTCCCAGGACCTGTCTGCCCCAGATCTAGTGCTAATGTGGAATGTGTAGTGGTGGATCTGGGGTACACTCACTGGGAGAGGAGTCGCTGTGTACTCCTGAGTGTACTGACAATGGCTGCTGTTGCCCTGCGTAGATCACACCCCAGCCCTCCTGGGCTGTCTCTATGAGCTAGATCGAGTCCTCTCCCAGAGTCCTCTCCTAGGGTCTGTCTGCACAATATTCAGCACTTCACAGCCTTGCACTCCTGTGGCGCCCCCCCTGTGCACACTCTGACAGTGTCCACCACGACTACACCAGGATCACACTCCAGGTCCCCACAGTCTGTCCCTGCACAGCTAGACTGAGTTTTTTCTCAGTGCTTGGTTGGCCCTAGACTTTGCACCAGGCTGTGTTGTGTAGTGAGCAGGGCCATGGTGTTAGCTCCATTTGGATTGAGAAGTGTGGTGAGGAGGCAGTCACCATTGCAAGGCTCTCTCTGCCCTGATTGTTGGCAAGTCAGCGTGTGCACACTTCTCACAAGTAGCGTCTAGGCTTCTCCAGCCCTTCTGTTTGTCCTAGCAGTTATCCCTGCAGGTAAGTGGGCTGATCTGTTCCATTCAGGACCCTAGGACCAGGATGGCAGAACGTTGCTCATCCTGCTTGCTTGCCAGGTGAAGGTCCACTCATGTGGACCTTCTCTTCCTTTCAGATTTCTCCCAGGAGTTCAGGTGCTGATCAAATGCCTCTTTTTCCCCATCTTACCCAGCTACATGGAGATCTTTCCTACAGCTTTGGGTTTATAGGAATTATTCTGCCAGTTTCCAATTCATTTTCCACGAGATTTATTCCACGTGTAGATGTATTTTGTGTATTTTTGGAAGGAGGTGAGTTCCATGTCCTCTTACATCTTGATCCCCCTCTGTGAAATGAAGAGACTCACTTTATTTCTAAGCCATGCATAGGTTGAAGGTGAAAGGATGGAGAAAGATATTTCATGCAAATAGTAACCAAATGAGATTAGGGGTGACTATATTATTATCAGAAAAAAATAAACTTTAAATAAAAAATTGTTTCAAGAGAGATAAAGGGACCTTGTATATAAAAGGATCAGTTATATAAAAGGGTCAGTCCATCAAGGAGATATAAAAATTAAAAATATATATGCAGCAAATATCAGAACTTCTAAATATGTGAAGAAAACATTGTGAGAATTGAAGGGAGAAGTGTACAGTTCTACAGTAATAGCAGTAGACTTCAGTACCCTAGTTTTAATAGTAGATAGAACAACTGGACAAAAGATCAGTAAGGAAATAGAAGACTTGAACAACATTATGGAATAATTGGACATAACAGACCTTTATAGAACACTCCATGCAACAACAGAACAATACACAGTGTCCAGGATAGACCAAATGTTGTGTCACTAAATAAATCTTAATAACTTACAAAAGATTGAAATCAAAGTTTCTTTTCTGACATCAGTGGAATGCAACTAGAAATAAACTGAAATGTGTGGAAAACTGGAAAAAGCACAAATAAGTGGAAATTAAAAATACATAGATTGGGCTTCCCTGGTGGCGCAGTGGTTGAGAGTCTGCCTGCCAATGCAGGGGACACAGGTTCGAGCCCTGGTCTGGGAAGATCCCACATGCCACGGAGCAACTAAGCCTGTGAGCCACAACTACTGAGCCTGCGCGTCTGGAACCTGTGCTCCGCAACAGGAGAGGCCGCGACAGTGAGAGGCCCACGCACCACGATGAAGAGTGGCCCCCGCTCGCCGCAACTGGAGAAAGCCCTCGCACAGAAACGGAGACCCAACACAGCCAAAAAATAAATAAATAAATAAAATAAAAATAAAAAAATACATAGATTTAAACAACCGATGGATCAAAGAAGAAATAACAAGAGAAATTAAGAAAATATCCTGAGATAAATGAAAAGAAAAATAAAACAAAACCTTATGGGATGCAATGAAAACAGGGAGGGATACTTATAGCTATAAATGCTTCCATTAAAAAACTATCAGATCAACAACATAAATTTATATCTAAAATAACTACGAAAAGAACAAACTAAAACTTAGCAAAGGGAAAGAAATAATAAAATATAAAACAGAGATCCATAAAAGAGGATAGAAAAACAGCAAAGAAAATCAATGAAACCAAGATTTGATTCTACAAAAAGATCAACAAAATTGACAAACTATAAGAAGATGCAAATAACAAAATTCCAAAATGAAAGAGGGGAAACTACTACTGATTTTGTAGAAATAAAAAGGACTATAAGAGAGTGCTATGAACAGTTGTATGCCAACGGATGGTATAACCTGGATGAAAAAGACAAATTCCAAGAAATGACCTAGTAAGACTGACCCATAAAGAAATTGAAAATTTGAATAGACCTGTAACAAATAAGAAGATTGAATCAGTCATCAAAAATTTCCTAACAAAGAAATGCCCAGTACTTGTTGCCTTCACTGGTGAATGCTACCATACACTTTAAGACTTAACACCAGTCCTTTTCAAAGTCTTCCAAAAAACTGAAGAAGATGTAACACTTCGAAAGCCATTTTATGAGGCCAGCATTACTCTGATACCAAAGCCAGACAAAGATATTACGAGAAAGGAAAATTATAGGCCAATACCTCTGATGAATGTTGAAATACAAATTCTCGACAAAATACCAGCAAAGAGAATTTAGCATAACCAAGTAGTATTTATTCCTGGAATGCAAGAATGGTTCAACATATGAAAATCAGTCACGTCATATACCACATTAACAGAACAAAGAAAAAAACCCCATAAAATCAGCTCGACTTATGTGGAAAAAGCATTTGCTGAGATTCAGCACCTTTTCGGGATAAAAATGTTCAGCAAACTAGGAAAAGAAGAAAACTACCTCAACATAATAAAAGTCGTGTGTGAAAAACCCAAATTAATATCATACTTTATGGTGAAAGATTGGGAGCTTTTCTTCAAAGATCAGGAGTAAGACAAGGATTCCTGCTATGATCACTTGTAGTAAACATATAACTGGAAGTCCTAACCAGAGCAGTGAAGTTAAAAAAAAAAAAAAAAAAAAATATATATATATATATATATATGCATCCAAATTGGAAACAAAGAAGTAAAATTATCTCTGTTCACAGACATTTTATATTTAGAAAATGCTAAAGATTCCATACACACAAAAAAAACCCTGCTAGGTCTAATAAATTAATTCAGCAAAGTTGCAAGAATCATTTGCAACTTTATACACTGTCAAAGGACAATCACAAAAGGAAAATAAAAAAGCAATTTTATTTATAAGAGCATAAAAAAATAAAATATTTCAGAATAAAATTAACCAAGGAGGTGAAAGCCTTTGTATACTGTAACAAACAAAATTTTGGTGAAAGAAATTAAAGAAGAAATGAATAAATGGAAAGATATCACAGGTTCATGGCTTGGAAGACTTAATATTATGTCAGTACTACCCAAAGCGATTTAGAGATTTAATGAAATCCCTATCAAAATCCTAATGATGTTTTTTTGCAGATGTAGAAAACTTCATCTTAAAATTTACATGGAATCTCAGTGGACTCCAAATAGCATAATAATCTTGTAAAAGAAAAACAAATTAGGAAGTCCCATGCTTCCCGATTTCAAAATTTAATACTAAACTACAATAATTAAAACAGTGTAATATGGCATAAATGCAGACATATGGACCGATGGAGTAGAATGAAGAACCCAGAAGTAAACCTTTGCATATATGACCAAATGATTTTTGGCAAGGGTGCCCATACTATTCAACAGGGAAAGGACACTCTTTTAAACAAATTGTGTTGAGAAAACTGGATATCCACCTGCAAAAGAATGAAGGTGGATTTTTACCTTAAACCATATACAAAAAATAACTCAAAATGGATCAAAACCTAAATGTAAAAGCTAAACTATAAAACTATTAGGAGAAAACATAAGGGGGAAGCTTCATGACATTGGGTTTGGCAGTAATTTCTTGGATATGACACCAAAAGCATAGACAACAATAATAAAAAAAAAATAGATAAATTTGACTTCATCAAAATTAAAAACTTTTGTGCATCAGAGGGTGCTATCAACAGAGTGAATAACCCATGAATCGGGAGAAAATGTTTGCAAGCCATGTATCTGAAAAGGAATTAATATCCAGAATATAAAAGGGACTCCTGAAACTATACAACATCAAAACAAAATCCCGAAGGACCCATTTACAAAATTGGCAAAGGTCTTCAACAGACATTCCTCCAAGTTAAGTTATGTAAATGATTACTGAGCACATGAAAGATGTTCAACATGTCTAATTATGAGGGAAATGCAAACTGAAACCAGAATGACACGCCATCTCACGACCATTAAGATGGCTATTATGAAAACAAAGAAACAAACAGAAAATAACAAGCGTCGGTGGTGCCATGGAGGACTTGGAACCCTTCTACATTGCTGGTGGGAATGTAAAATGGAGCAGCTGCTCTGGAAATCAGTATGGTGGTTCTTCAAAAACACATAGAATTACTGCATAATACAGCAATTCCCCTTCTGGGTATATAACGAAAGTAACTAAAAATAGGGACTCTAACAGATGTTTGTATACCCATGTTCACAACAGCATTATTCACAATAGCCTAAATAAGGAAGCAATCCAAGTGCACGTTGACAAATTAATAACTAAGATGAAGCATATACACATTGTAGAATATTATCTACCATCAAAAATGAAGGAAATTCCGTTTTATGCTAGACACATATGGTCTTTTTAGACATTAGGAAAAATAAGCCAGTCACGAAAGAACAAATTCTGTATGATTCCGCTTACGTGAGTTACCTAGAGAACTCAGATTCATAGAGACGGAAATTAGAATGGTAGATTCCAGGGCTGGGGGAGTTATTGTTTAATGGGTATGGGATTTAGTTTAGGAAGATGAAAAAAGTCTGGAGTTGGAGTGTAGTGATTTTTTAAAAACAATGTGAATGTATTTAAGGCCACTGAAATGTACACTTAAAAATAGTTAAAATAGCAAATTTTGTGTTTTGTATATTTTACTAAAATTTTAAAAATTAAAAGAATCTAATACATATATAGTTGAGCTGTAGTAAACAAGTAAGTAAATAGACAAAACTCATGGAATACTATTTCTAAAAATCTTTTCTAAAGAATTGAGTAAGGACAAGATTCATCCTATTAAATTCTGGCAGTGCAGCTGAGTTTCAGCACTGAATGTATTAACTAAATACTTATAAAAGTAGGGACAACATTTCAGAATAGCATGTAAATATTATATATTTGACAAAAATACAATGGAAAATTTGGGTGAACTGAAAAAGACAAGAAAAATAGCATATTCTTTCTAATAGTAAGTAGTCAAAGAAATCATGTAAAAAATTTGCTAATAATCCAAATATTAGAAGCACAGGAAAATTCTAGTATGTACAGACATACCTTGCTTTATTGTGCTTCGTTTTATTGCACTTCACAGATATTTCATTTTTACAAATTGAAGGTTTGTGGTAACTGTACCTCAATCAAGTCTGTCGGTGCTGTTTTTCCAGCAGCATTTGCTCACTTCATGTCTCTGTGTCACATTTTAGTAATTCTCACAGTATTTCAAACTTTTCATAGTATTATATTTGTTGATCTTTGATGTTACTATTGTAATTGTTTTGGGGTGCCACAAACTGCACCCATATAAAACAGGGAACTTAATAAATGTGTGACTGCTTCACCAGCTGGCCAGTGCCCTGTCTCTCTCCTTTTCCTAAGGCCTCTCTATTCCCTAAAATACAACAGTATTGACTTAGGCTAATTAATAACCCTACAAAGGCCTCCAAGTGTTCAAGTGAAAGAAAGAGTCACATGTCTCTCACTTTAAATCAAAAGCTAGAAATGATTAAATTTAGTGAGGAAGGTATGTCTAAAGCCAAGAGAGGCTGAAAGTGAGGCCTCTTGTGCCAAAAGTCAAGTTGTGAATGCAAAGGAAAAGTGCTTAAAGGAAATTTAGTGATACGCCAATGGACGTACAGATAAGAAAGGGAAACAGCTCTATTGCTGATATGGAGAAAGTTTAGTGGTCTGGATAGAAGATCAAACAAAGTACAATATTCCCTTAAGTCAAAGCCTAATCCAGAGTAAGGCCCTAACTCTCTTCAATTCTGTGAAGGCTGAGAAAGGTAAGGAAGCTGCAGAAGGAAGGTTTGAAGCTGGCAGATGCTGGTTCATGAGGTTTAGGTAAGAAGCCGTCTCCATAACATAAAAGTGCAAGGTGAAGCAGCAAGTGCTGATGTAGAACCTGCAGCAAGTTATCCAGAAGATCTAGCTGAGATAATTAATGGAGATGGCCCCACTAAACAGTAGATTTTCAATGTAGGCAAAACAGCCTTATATTAAAAGAAGATGCCATCTAGGACTTTCAGAGTTAGAGAGGAGAAGTCAATGCCTGACTTCAAAGCTTCAAAGGACAGGCTGAATCTCTTGTTAGGGGCTAAGGCAACTGATGCCTTTAAGTTGAATCCAGTGCTCATTTACCATTTGGAAAATCCTCAGGGCCTTAAAAATTATGCTCAATCTACTCTGCCTGTGCACTGTAAATGGAAGAACAAAGCCCTAGATGGCAGCATATCTGCTTACAACATGGCTTGTTGAATATTTTAAGCCTACTGTTGAGATCTACTTCTCAGAAAAAGATTTCTTTCAAAATATTACTGCTCATTAACAATGCACCTGATCACTCAAGAGCTCTGATGGAGATGTACAGTGAGATTAATGTTTTCATGCCTGCTAACACAACATTTATTCTGCAGCCCATGGATCAAGGAGTCAAGTTTTATTACTTAAGAGACACATTTTTTAAAGCTATAGCTTCCATAGATAGTGATTCATCTGATGGATCTGGGCAAAGTCAATTCAAAACCTTCTGTAAAGGATTTACCAGTTTAGGTGCCATTAAAAATATTCACAATTCATGGGAAGTGGTCAAAATGTCAACATTAACAGGGGTTTGGAAGAGGTTTATTCCTACCATCATGGGTGACTTTGAAGGGCTTAAGACTTTAGCAGAGGAAGTATCTGGTGGGAATATCAGGAGAACTAGAATTAGAAGTGGAGCCTGAAGATGTGACTGAATTGTTGCAGCCTCATGAGAAAACTTTAATGGATGAGGAGTTGAATTTCTTCTGGATGAGCAAAGAAAGTGATTTCTTGAGATCGAATCTGCTCCTGGTGAAGTTGCTGTGAAGATTGGTGAAATGATAACAGAGTGTTCAGAAGATTACATAAAGATAGTTGATAAAGCAGCATGGTTTGAGAGGATTGACTCCGATTTTGAAAGAAGTCCTGTAAGATGCTCTCAAACAGCATTGCATGCCACAGGGAACTCGTTTGTGAAAGGGAGTCAACTGATGTGGCAGACTTCATTGTTGTCTTATTTTAAGACACTGCCACAGCCTCCCCAGACTTCAGCAACTGCCACCCTGACCAGTCAGTAGCCATCAACGCTGAGGCAGTATCCTCCACCGGCAAAAAGATTATGACCTACTGCAGGCTCAGAGGATGGTTAGCATTTTTTAGCCTAAAGTATTTTTTTAAAGGTTTGTACATTGTTTTTTAGACATAATGCTGTTTATTACACACTTAACAGACTATAGTATAGTATATACATAACTTTTATTTGCACTGGGAAACCAAAAAATTCATTTGACCTGCTTTATTGCAATATTCGCTTCATTGTGGTGTTTTAGAACCAAATACACAATATCTCCAAGTGATGCCCGTAGTCTTAAATATTTTATAAATGAACAGAATCTCATAACAAAGCTGTTGGAACACATACACATCCCAGTGTAAACATAGAGAACAAACAAAACAAAGGTGGGATACATACAAACGAAAGTAGAAATTAACTAAAAGAGAAAAGTAGTAGAACTATTGAATAAATCAAAAATTAGTTCTTTGACAAAATAAAAAAATCAAATATTGACAATTAAGAAGAGATAGAAAATACAAATATACAAAATAAGAGGGAAATGAGAGGGAGAAATAAATGAGAAAATGATTGAGAGATAAGGAAAATTTTGAAAAACAATGTGATAAATTTGCATAAAAGCTTATAAATACAATGTAAAGTTAGATTATAATAAATATTTTCTAAGAAATTTAATTAGTATTTATTAAGTGGACACTAGTAGAGATACAGAGATAATAAAAAAAAAAATTTCCACAGGAGAATTATAGAATGTTATCACAAAGAACCACATTAAAAAGCACTAGGCTAGATGTTTTTCAGGGGAATTTATTAAACCTCAAAGAATAGATGATTCCTGGTTACCTGACTTCTTTCTATAGCCTAGAAGACTAAAATCATCCAGATTCTATTTCTTAAACAAGTATATTTGATGCCTAATCCTAATAAAGATTGCAGAAGGCAGAAAAATACACATTAATTCCATTTGTGAATATCAATGCAAAGTCCCTTAATAGGAAAAAAGCAAGCAGACTTTACATTTTAAAAATCAATGGAACAGTATAGAAAGCCCAGAGATAAACCCACGCACATATGGTCACCTTATCTTTGATAAAGGAGGCAAGAATATACAATGGAGAAGAGACAGCCTCTTCAATAAGTGGTGCTGGGAAAACTGGACAGCTACACATAAAAGAATAAAATTAGAACACTCCTTAACACCATACACAAAAATAAACTCAAAATGGATTAAAGACCTAAATGTAAGGCCAGACACTAGAAAACTCTTAGAGGAAAACATAGGCAGAACACTGTATGACATAAATCACAGCAAGATCCTTTTTGACCTACCTTCTAGAGAAATGGAAATAAAAACAAAAATAAATGGGACCTAATGAAACTTAAAAGCTTTTGCACAGCAAAGGAAACATAAACAAGATGAAAAGACAACCCTCAGAATAGGAGAAAATATTTGCAAATGAAGCAGCTGACAAAGGATTAATCTCCAAAATTTATAAGCAGCTCATGCAGCTCAATATCAAAAAAAAACAAAAAACCCAGGGCAAAAATGGGCGGAAGACCTAAATAGACATTTCTCCAAAGAAGATATTCAGATTGCCAACAAACACATGAAAGGATGCTCAACATCACTAATCATTAGAGAAATGCAAATCAAAACTAACTACCATACAACCCAGCAGTCCCACTACTGGGCATATACCCTGAGAAAACCATAATTCAAAAAGAGTCATGTACCACAATGGCCAGGACAGTGGCAGACGTGGGGAGACCAGCATAGAGGCTGTGATTCAAGAGTCCAGGATGGGGCTGGACCAGGAGGCACAGGTGTTGGGGGTGGAGAAGGGGCTGTAGTCTGGACGTAGCCAAAGGAAGAAATAACAGGATGGCCGGGGGAGAAAGCTGAGGCCTGAGAGGTGGTGGCCCTGCCTCTTCCCGCCCATCAGGCGCTCCTGTGGTCCCCACCTGCTCAGCGCCAGGGTCGGCCAGGTGAGCGGCGGCCCCAGGCTCAGGGGTCTGGATGGCTGGTCGGAACCAGGGCCTGCCCAGAGTGATACGGGCCATTGAGGCCAAGTCCCGGGCATCCGCCCTCTGCTGGATAGGCAGGAGACCTGTGTCCAGGTGGGGGAGAGCATGGCCTTCGCCCACGCCCTGGCTTTCCGTGGGGGCTGTGGGCGGGCAGGAGGGCCGTCTCCTTTCAAGGCACTTTCCTCTGTCCCTGAGGGCCACGGTCTCCCAGGAAGGAGACAGTAGAGCTGGAATTCGAACCCAGCACCTCCTCCAAGCTCCAGACATCCACGCCCTCTGGTCCGCAGATGGCTGAGATGTGGGACACAGGCCAGCCCTGCTTTGCTGAGCAGGAGGAACAAGCACCAGAGCTGCAAGCCGGGGGTCCCGCCTTTACAGCCAGTCCTGCAGACCCCTCGGAGGGGCTCAGAGCAAGGGCTCCCCACCCAGGGGACCCAGGAGCCCCATCTCACCCACTCCTTGAAAGCCTAGTTTTCCCTATCTGTCAAATGGGAATCAGAAGAACAAGTATCCTGGTATCTGACTGAGAATTGTCTGGATCCGTGGCTTTCAAGCCTTTTTGAGTATGATCTATAATGAGAAATACACCTTATAGCCTGCCTCTCCCCAAAAACCTGTTCATTGCAGCTCTATTTACAGTAGCCAGGACATGGAAGCCACCTAAGTGTCCATCGACAGATGAATGGATAAAGAAGATGTGGCACATATATACAATGGAATATTACTCAGCCAAAAGAAGAAACAAAATTGAGTTATTTGTAGTGAGGTGGATGGACCTAGAGTCTGTCATACAGAGTGAAGTAAGTCAGAAAGAGAAAAACAAATACCGTATGTTAACACATATATGTGGAATCTAAGAAAAAAAAATGGTTCTGAAGAACCTAGGGGCAGGACAGGAATAAAGATGCAGACGTAGAGAATGGACTTGAGGACACGGGGAGGGGGAAGGGTAAGCTGGGACGAAGTGAGAGAGTGGCATGGACATATATACACTACCAAATGTAAAACAGATAGCTAGTGGGAAGCAGCTGCATAGCACAGGGAGATCAGCTCAGTGCTCTGTGACCACCTTGAGGGGTGGGATAGGGAGGGTGGGAGGGATATGCAAGAGGGAGGAGATATGGGGATATATGTATATGGACAGCTGATTCACTTTGTTATACAGCAGAAACTAACACACCATTGTAAAGCAATTATACTTCAATAAAGATGTTAAGAAAAAAGAAAAAGAAGTACGTTAGAAAATACAATACAACCATAGCAACTAGTCAGTGGTTGTTATAGTTGGGTTTTCTGGTCATGGAATATCTGTTTTATCTTCCTTCCCACACCACCTTCTCAAGTGATGCAACCCTAGCATACATTATCCAAATGGAAGTACAGGGTTTCTGGGTGATTTACAGTCATTTTCTTTACAACTGAAGGTTGTGCTTTATGATAGAATAATATATGCATAATAAAGAGAACTTATCTGTGCCCACCCTCCTCAACACACACCCAAAATACAATGGTGTAGTGAAAACAGGATAATTGCAGTGAAAACTTCCACTGTAAAAAAAAAGAAAAAAAAAGGAAATATTTAGAAATACACAGCAGTCTGGATTATAGCAATAATAAATTACTGCTGGGCCCAATGTGGAAAATCTCTCAACCCTGGCATAACAGGATCCTAATTCTGTTTTGTGAGTAACTCACCAGTACACTATTCTCCAAGGCTTTCTAATGCCACCCTGTGGGATTGTTCCTGTTCCTTTTCCATTATTATCCATAGACATATATGAAGTGGCTGCTAGGGTATATCCTTCTTTGGCGGCTGCCCAGTTTTTAGAGGCCATTTCTTACTGGCTCAAGTTTAGAGGTGGAGGGTTGATTTAAAATTAAAATAAGCAATGCATTTTAAAAATTGGCTTTGATCTATTGACAAGAGAATTCCTCAAAGACATTGAGCTTCAGATCTATCTGCTTCCTGCCCATTTTATGTACCAGGAACTACCTAACCACATCCAAAATAATTTCCTAATTCTAATCCTAAATTCTTTCCTCTCTCTCTCTCTCTTAAATGCTGAACACTTTTGAACACCTCGAGGTTATCTGAAATAATAGGCTTATCTATTTAGAAAAACTGCTAATCTTAGCTTTGCACAAGGCTGTGTGATTTTGTTTTCCTGATAATCTGTTGCTCAAATCTGTTGCTCAAATCTGATTATTAGAAGTCCAGAAGCAGCCAGAATTTTCCCAACTTTTGAGAGTCTCCAAATGTTAGGACTCTTTGTTTGCTTTCATTTCATTTTGTAAACTGTATAATTATTTCTTGAACTTATCTCTTTCATAAAATATATTCTGGAAGCATAAAATAAAAGCCAGTGCATACTATCATTTTAATTTTCACATTTCCTAGAACTACAACTTAGTAGGCATGTGGTCAGTCTACTACATCAAGGGCAACAGCTTTAAATGTTGTACTGCCACTGTCCAAGGTGTTGACATGTTTCTGAGCTCTGATATCAATTTCTCAGATACTGTATCTGATTGCTAAGCCAATGCCATATAGTTTATGTTTATACTGTGAAATTGTTTTACTTCAAAGTACCATTTTTATAATTAAGAAAGCACTATTGCTAGATAACAGACAAAAATGTGTAGTGGCACAATCATAACAGGATTTTATTTTAAGCTCAGATAAAGTTCATTTGGTGTCCCCAATCTGTTAGTTCTTCTCTTCCGAGACATGACAAAACACCAGGCTTTTTCTGTCATGAGGGAAGATGCCTATGCTATCTTTACCATGTGTCTTTCAGAGTCACTGTACATATTAATCTCAAGACAGTACAAGAAGGAGAACGGAAAACTATTCAGGGTCAGTTTTTATCACCCAAGGTTAGAAGTGGCCCCATCCCTTCTGTTCACATTCTGTTTGTTCAGATTCTTCCAGCAACACATTATTGTTACCTTGTGCTTAGCATTAGCCCTGAGGTGGCTGGAAGGTTTCTCTGTGTTCCTGTTCCACTTTCTGCTTTCAGTTGCCTCTGCACAGCTGTGCACAGAGGTAGTTTCTCTTTCCATGCTCTGTCCTGCAGCAGTACACTGCATTTCTCCTGGTGCAAACTCAGTCTTAGTAAGGGTCTATGTGTCTAGGCTGGGGGAATAGATAGCACCTTCTCAGGGTTTCTGGCACTACTCTATATGACTAGAAATTGATTTCTGTCTGTGGTAGGTTTTAGAAAGAAGAGAAGGCGAAAAAGAGAATTCCCTGTCCCTCCCTAAATAGTAGCAAACTTCTATTTATATCAGTGCTGGGTCCAGGGGTTTTTCACGGACCTTTCCTAGGCACAAAGGACTTTTATCCTTCCTCTAGAAGTTGTATATACTTGCCTGCTTTATGGCATCAGTGAAGAGAATTTCCTATCCTTAGACAGATTTCGCTTCTACCACTCCCAAAAAGACCATAGGGTTGAGAGGGTGTTTTTCGCCGTCACCTCCACTTCAGTGGCTAAAGACTTGCTTCCTATGGGAAGAAGTTCCAGGGCAGGCCTTGTGGCTGAAAATCATCTCATGCATACCTGTGCCACTGAGGGAATTCACTCTTGTCTTCAGCCCTGCCTAATCTTTCTCCTAAGCATGTGGAGGAAGCCTGTGGGAAGAGCTCTCCACATGTCTGTGGCTTCCAGTTATGCTAAACTGATAGGATAGCCCAGCTCGGTCACAGTGATTCATCATTTCAGCCAACGTCTCATCCTTCTATTGAAGCACCTATATCTTCTCTGCTTTGAGAAAAATGAAACAGTTCATTTGTCCCTTTTCTACTGGGAGAGGTTTGTCACTTGAAATTAAGTCCCTTGGTGGTCTACAGACAAGTATTCTGTACTTTCCAGGAAAGTTATGCTTTTGTAAATGGTATGCCTTTTTTGGTTGTTAGGATAGAAGTCACATTCTCTTGCTTTCCACATCTTAAGTGGAAGCAAAACTCTCTTGATTATTTGCGATGTCTTTTTAACTACACTGTAAGCACCATAAAGGTTTTATTTATTACTATAAATTGAAGTATGTAACACTTCGGATATAACAAGAATTAGACTCAAAATTTTTATGAATGAATAAATAGTACATTAATGAGAATATATAATGTTCTAAAAGGAAAATAAATAACATTTGTTTATACATACACATATCCTCTCTTCCCCCCAAAGCTACATACTTCTGTTTTACTCTCATATCTCTGAATTTTATGCCTCCATGGCACTTGTTACAATTATATCATGTGTGTTTGTGTGGAGATGTAGGTATAAATATTGGATTAATGTGTTTTTCTTTCACCAGACTACAGAGTTCACAAGGATATATTTTTGTTTACTATTGTTTTCCTAACACTTAGAACACTATCAAAAGCAGGCCCTCAAATACTTGTTGAATGGATCAATAAATGCCAATGACGCAAAATAGGCAACGTCAGGGAGATAGCAGAAAAACCATAAAATAACACAGTATTTTCATTTCAAACCTGACAAGAAAAGTTTAGGCAACTGTATTTGAAAGAGGTATTTTAAAAAGTCAGTTCAGACTCTTTGTTGTATACATGAAGAAATTAAGGACAGGAGAAATTAAATAACTCAAAGTCATAGATTTCGTTAGTGGCTGAGTCTGGAATAGAAACTAGGTCTCCTGACTCTAAATGCATTGCTCTCTTGACTAGTTGCTCTGAGCAAAACACTTGAAGTCATTGGTTTATGGATATAAAAATGCCCATGTTGAGAAATAGGGAAAAAGGAAGATAGGCTTCTAAAATATGTCTCAGCAATGATACCCAAACAGATGGCTATGTTGCAGCAACTGTCTCGGGGAAGTTATATTCAGAAAAAGCAACGCATCACCAGGTCTCTTAATCCCATTGGGCAGTAAATGATTTCACAGTGTATCAGGCAGCACAGCAACTGGCATTTCAGTATTTCTTCCTGAAGGGAAGATGAATGCAAAATAGCTTTACCTTCATGCTCTAGTTGGTGATTTCCCTGCTGTGCCCTTTATAACATAGGTAGGGGGAAAAAAAAAAAAAAAGGAAAGGCATGAATAGAGTCTGCCAGCTATTCCAGGTATTCATAAGCTCAGAAAAAATCTAAAGTTTCTACCAATAACAATAATAGTATCTAATAATAATAATAATTCTTAACATGAACTGAATGTAATATAAATTGATTATTACTTAAATTCTTAAAACCTTCAACCAGCAATCATAAAAGACCAACAGTCTTTTTTTTGGTGATTAACTGATAAATACATAGGCTTAGAGAGTTTAAAGGTCTCAGAGAGCTGGAAAGTGGTATCTAATTGATTCAGTTCAAAGTTACTATAATATACATAAATAATACAGGCATAGAATGTAAAAACGTAATTAATGTAAGGATCTCTAAAGTATCATCTGGATGCCTTTGTTAGTTTCTTGATTGTCATGGTCAAGGCCTGAATTCCGTGTCATGAAAAGAAATCAACTTTTAATTCTTTTTAAGAGTACACGAAATCATCTCCCAAGAAACTGTATGATGGTTTTCAAACTACCATCTCTATCAGCTCTGACCAATTAAAAGATAATTAGACCTAGCTCTTTAATTTCACATTTTTTTTTGTTAATCACATGTTAAAAATAAAAAGGAACAGGTAATATTAAATTTTGTAATATATTTTATTTAACCCAATATGTTAAAGATGTTTTTCAATTCAACTTGTAATCAAAAAAATACCACAGGGACTTTCCTGGTGGTCCAGTGGTAAAGAATCAGCCTTCCAATGCAGGGTACGCAGGTTTGATTCCTGGTCGGGGAACTAAGATCCCACCTGCCACAGGGCAACTAAGCCCGCGTGTGACAACTACTGAGCCCACGCGTCTCAACTAGAGAGCCTGCGTGCCACAACTACAGAGCCCACGCACTCTGGAGCCCATGTGCCACAACTAGAGAGAGAAAAACCCACATGCCACAACTAGAGAAGCCCACATGCCACAATTAGAGAGAAGCCAGTGTGCTGCAAGGAAGAGCCCACGTGCTGCAATGAAAAATCCCACATGCCACAATGAAGATCCTGCATGCCGCAACTAAGACCCGATGCAGCCAAAAATAAATAAATAATAAAAATTAAAACAAACAAATGCCCCCAAACAAAGCTTGGCTCATTAAAAAAAAAAAAAAAAGTACTACGAATAAGATGTTTTACATTTTCCATACTAAGTCTTTGAAATCCACTGTATTATTTTACAGTTATCTCATCATATTTTAGTTACTTTCCAAGTAACTTTTTCCTAATATATAATGTCCAGTAATGTATGTTGCATTTATATTAAAAACATCATCACAGTAACAGTAGTGTCTTTAAAATGCAGACATTTGGAAGAAAATGTCAAACATATATAGTTGTTTATAGGTTTGCCAGTAAACCATGCTTGAATTGTCTTTTGATCTGAATATTAGATTTTTTATGACAGCGTTTCTAAAATAAATTGCATCTTTTCTTTTTTCTCATATGTTTTACAATTAAGAAAAATAGCTTTGAACAATGCATCACTTCTCTGTTCAAGTAGCAGCTAACACCTACACTGCTGTCTGCTATTAAGTATAATTGTTACTTCCATTACCTGGTGTCCGAGTCATTTTCTGTGTCTGTGAATACTGTCTTCATTACCATCTTTGACTTATTTAACATTGCTTCTCAACCTAATTTTTAGACTGTAATCACATTTATTTCCATACTCTGAAAAATTTTCTGTAGTACTGTTTACTCTAATAATGATTTTTTCCAAAGGTGATAATTCTTCCAGGAAGCCCATTGTTAATTATCTTCTGAGATCTACTTTTCAGTTGTTCCTAATATGTTTTGCCTTCAAATGAATCAATACTTTCAATTAATCACATGTTATTATGTCATAATATTGCTTGAACATATTTTTGTCACATCCCCTTACTGGTTCTGAATTTCACTAGAAAAAATAGTTGAACTTCTATACTCAGAGAAGGACCATATTTTTCAACATTCTGGAATACAGTTTTTGCAAAATAATAGAAAATCAATTAAGAAGAAACTCAATAAATAAGTACCTCCCATAGTACAGTTTTACTTATGCAAAACAAGAATCATTTTTATAGCAAATGGTATTTTATAAAGCTCAAATTTATTTCATAGCAACAAACAAAGCAAGTGAGGTAGGAACTGTAATGTTGCTTGGTACTGACTATGTTAGGATGCTGAAACTGACAATTCAAGTATCACTCATAAGCAAGTGAAAATCAGTTCAATATATTTTTTTAAATCTATTTCATTACCGTTTTATGAATCCTACAAGTAGCCCATCTTGTACAGTAGATGTTGGATATTTCAGAACTAGGAATTCTGAACCTGTAAGGCTGTAACTCCATGAAATTATTCATTCAAATCCATGTCTTTCTTTTTTCGTCTGAGCATTCACGTTTACTTTTCTCTTTCTTCTCATTCTTTATTTTCTTCTTCCCTCAATCTCTGATTCTAATATCACACGTCCTAAACTTATCTTTGCCCACACACTGCTTCTCACGATAGACTAGGTGAAAGAAAGGAACAGGAAAAAAGAATATAATATTGGGGAAAATATATTAAAAAAAGGAGGTGGATAAAGATCCAGGTTGCAAAGGAAGCCCTCCCATTTTCTAGATGTTTTCCCTGCTTGCTAGTGGGTGATAACTCCAGCAGCTAACATGCATTGTGTGATAGCTCTGTGCCAGGCACTATTCAAAGTCTTTTATAAATATTAGCTGATTTAATTCTGAAAAGTCTATGAGGTATATCAAATTATTATTTCTATCTAATAGATACTAAAGCCTAGAAGGACTAAGAAATTTTTCCAGAGTCTCATGACTAGTGAGTGCCAGGGCCAGGATTTGACCCCAAAGTTTGGTCCCAGAGCCTGAGCATAGTTAATAACTCATGATCTTCTGCTTCTTAACTGCTCTGGAGTTGGGAAATTGTTTATATAACAAACTATTATTTAGTGACAAAGTTTTACAAAATATTTCTTTTCATTAGCTAAGTGATTGAGAGCTAACTGTAGATATGTAATATTATTTTGCAACAACCAAATATTTCCTTTACTGCACTGGTGTATATTGTGAATCTCCAAGAATGCTATATAAAACATTTCATTTTACAAATACATTTGACCTCAGATCTTTTATTGAAGAAATATTATTCTATTATGGCAAGCAAATACACAAAAATTGAAAGAATACTGAATTTATAGGTTACACATCTTGATTTTGGACTTATAACACATTATTACAGTGGCCTTTGATTAATTTTCTTAGTGAAATTCCTTCACCAAGCTGTGTAGGGTGAAATTTGCTTATTTAGCATACATTTATAATATGCAACTAATTTTCTATCAAAAAAGCAGTCATTGCTGACATTGACACTTCTCAAATAAGACACTGACGTTTTATAGATGAAGACTGACATACAATAGTTATGTCACTTGCTATAAGTTACTTAACCTCTCTGAGCCTGTTTCCTTACTCCCACATTAAGAATGTTGCTCTAGATAACTTATAAGGGACTTCATAGCAGAGAACTGAACAAGTTGGTTTGGAGCCCTTACTAGCTCTCATCCCACAAGGTAAATCCTGGAGTATCCCAGAAAATGTCCCTGTAGCTACACAGACACCACAAAAAAATCACCTATCCAAATTCACGTAATAGTCGTTTTTGTTTATTTTTTTTTTCAAATAGGCTTTTTAAAATCATTACTAGGTTCACAGCAAAATCAAGTGGAAGGTACTGTGATTTCCTGATATGCCCCCTGCCTCCATAAATGGATAGCCTCCCCCATTATCAATATCACCCACCAGAGTGGTATATGTTTCAATATATGGCCTTACATTGACACATCATTACCCTGCAAAACTCATAGTTTACATTATGACTCACTCTTGGTTTTGTGCATTCTATGGGTTTGGATAAATGTATAATGACATGTATCCAACATTATGGTACCGTACAGAGTATTTTTACTGGCCTAAAAATGCTCTGTGCTCTGCTTATTTATCTTTCCCTCACCCCTAATTCCTGGCAACAACTGACCTTTTTACTGTTTCCAAGGTTTGTCTTTTCCAGAACGTCATAGAGTTGGAATCATAAAGTAGGTAACCTCTTCAGTTGATCTTTCATTTAGTAATATGCATTTAAGTTTCCTTCATGTATTTTAAGGGCTTGAGAGCTCATTTCTTTTTAGCACTGAATAAGATTCCATTATCTGGATTCAAAACAATTATTTATCCATTCACCTACTGAAATACAACTTGATTGCTTTCAAGTTTTGGCGATTATGAATAAGACTGCTATAAACCTCCGTATGCGGGTTTTTGTATAGATACAAGTTTTCAACTCTTTTGGGTAAATACCAAGGAGCATGATTACTGAATCAGAACATGTTTAGTTTTGTAAGAAATCACCAAACTTTGAAAGTTTCTGTACCATTTTGCATTCCCATAAGCAATGAGTGAGAGTTCCTGTTGTTCCATATCAGTGTCAGAATTTGTAGTTGTCAGTGTTCTGTATTTTGGCCATTCCAATAAGAGTGTAGTGGTAGCTCATAGTTGTTTACTTAAGTTTTTGTCTGGTTTCCATCCTAAAAGCTAACATTTAGTTTCTGCCTTTAAATCCAGAGCATTTGGTTTGATGTTCTGGCTTTACTCTCTGCCTTTACTTTCTGTTTTGCCCTCCAATGTAGTCATTCCCATTTTCCTTGACTCTACATGGGGCTGTTTTAACATCATTTCTGAACCACTTTAACACCCAGCACAGTTTCCTATAACCCTTATCTTTTACCTCATATCCCAAGTCATACATACCTAGGAGGGTAAAATAAGTAACCACTGCCTACCTGAAAATGATCCAGCCAATAGAATATCAATTAGGTGCCCTGCCAGTTTTTGAGGAAAATAACTAGGCTCCACAACCAGGAATAAAAGGTTTTATTTATCAGTTGTTTGGTACACTGAACACAAAATACAGACAGATTTTGGCTTAACAGTAGTGTTCAACTGTGAAATTATTAACTGAAAAGAATAATGGCTTAGGGCTCAGAGTGACTGGTATTGAATATAGAATTTACCACTTACTAGCTCTTTGGTCTTGGACAACTTAATTTGCTCCTCTCTACCTCAGTTACCTTTTCTATAAGTTTGCAGTACTAATTTTTTTAATTGAAGTATCACTGATTTACTATGTGTTAATTTCTGCTGTACAGCAAAATGATTCAGTTTTATATATATATATAATGTCTTTTTTTATATTCTTTCCCGTTGCGGTTTATCACAGGAGATTGAATATAGTTTTCTGTGCTGTACAGTAGGACCTTGTTCATCCATTCTATATATAATAGTGTGCATCTGCTAACCCCAAACTCCCAATCCCTCCCTCCCCCACCCCCTTACCCTTGGCAACCACCTGTCTCTTCTTTATGTCTGTGGGTTTGTTTCTGTTTCATAGATAAGTTCATCTGTGTCATATTTTTGATTCCATGTATAAGTGATATCATATGGTAATTGTCTTTCATTTTCTGACTTACTTCACTTAGTTTGATAATCTCTGACCATCCATGTTGCTGCAAATGGCATGATTTCATTCTTTTTTTATGGCTGAGTAGTATTCCACTGTATACATGTACCACATCTCCTTTATCCATTCATCTGTTGATGGACATTTAGGTTATTTCCATGTCTTGGCTATTATGAATAGTGCTGCTATGAACATAGGAGTGGATGTATCTTTTTGAATTATAGTTTTGTCCAGATATATACCCAGGAAAGGGATTGCTGCATCAGATGGCAAGTCTATTCTTAATTTTTTGAGGAACCTCCATACTGTTTTCCATAGTGGCTGCACCAACTTACATTCCCACCAACAGTGTAGGAGGGTTCCCTTTTCTCCACACCCTCTCCAGCATTTGTTGTTTGTACACTTTTTAATGATGGCTATTCTGACCAGCGGGAGGTGGTACCTCATGGTAGTTTTCATTTGCATTTCTCTAATAATTAGAGATGTTGAGCATCTTTTCATCTGCCTGTTTGTCATCTGTATGTCTTCTTTGGAGAAATGTCTATTTAGGTCTTCTGCCCATTTTTCGATCGGGTTGTTTATTTTTTTGTTGTTGGTTGTATGAGCAGTTTGAGTATTTTGGAAATTAAGCCCTTATCAAGTCTCATCATTTGCAAATATAATATCTCAGTCTGTAGGTTGACTTTTTGTTTGGTTTGTGGTTTCCTTTGCTGTACAAAAGCTTGTAAGTTTGATTACGTCCCATTTGTTTATTTTTGCTTTTATTTTTATTTTCTTGGGAGACTGACCTAAGAAAACATTGGTGCAATTTATGTCAGAGAATGTTTTGCCTATGTTCTAAGTTTTATGGTGTCATGTCTTATATTTAAGTCTTTAAGCCATTTTGAGTTTATTTTTGTGTATGGTGTGAGGATATGTTCTAACTTCATCGATTTACATGCAGCTGTCAAACTTTCCCAGCACTACTCCCTGAAGAGACTGTCTTTTCTCCATTGTGCATTCTTGCCTCCTTTGTCAAAGATTAACTGACCATAGGTGTGTGGGTTTATTTCCGGGCTCTCTGTTCTGTTCCATTGATCCATTTGTCTGTTTTTTGTGCCAATACCACGCTGTTTTGATTACTGTAGCTTTGTAGTATTGTCTGAAGTCTGGGAGGGTTATGCTTCCTGCTTTGTTCTTTTTCCTCAGGATTGCTTTGGCAATTCTGGGTCTTTTATCGTTCCATATAAATTTTTGGATTATTTTTTCTAGTTCTGTGAAAAATGTCATGGGTAATTTGATAGGGATCACATTAAATATGTAGATTGCTCTGGGTGGTATGGCCTTTTTAACAATACTAATTCTTCCAATCTGAGAGCATGTGATATCTTTCCATTTCTTTGAATCCTCTTTAATTTTCTTTATTATAGTTTTATAGTTCTCATGTAAATCTTTCACCTACTTGGTTAGGTTTATTTCTAAGTATTTTACTTTTTTGGGTGCAATTTTAAAAGGGATTTTTTTATTTTTACATTCTCTTTTTTATATTTCATTGTTAGTGTAAAGAAATGCAACTGATTTCTGTATGTTAATCTTGTTTCCGGCTACCTTTCTGAATTTGTCTGTTCTAGTAGTTTTTGTGTGGAATCTTTAGGGTATTCTATATATAATACACATATATATATGTGTCATCTGCATGTAATGAAAATTTTACCTCTTTCCATCCAATTTGGATACCTTTTATTTCTTTTTCTTTTCTGATTGCTGTGGTTAGGACTTCCAATACTGTGTTGAATAGAAGTGGTGAGAGTGGGCATCCTTGTCTTATTTCCAGATTTTAGCAGGAAGGCTTTCAGTATTGAGTATTATATTGACTTTGGGTTTGTCATAAGTAACTTTCATTATGTTGAGATGTGTTCCCTCTATACCCACTTTGGTAAGAGTTTTTCTCATGAATGGATGTTGAATTTTATCAATTTTTTTTTCTGGATCTATTGAGATGATCATGTAGTTTCTGACTCTTCTTTTGTTAATGTGGTGTATTACATTGATTGATTTGCGTATGTTGAACTATCCTTGTTAACTTGGGATGAATCCCACTTGGTCATGGTATATGATCTTTTTTATGTGTTGTTGGATTTGGTTTGCTAGTATTTTGTTGGGAATTTTTGCATTTATATGCATCAAAGCTTTTGGCCTGTAATTTTCCTTTTTAATAGTGTCTTTGTCTGGTTTTGGTGTCAGAGTGATGGTGGTTTCATAGAATGTCTTTGAGAGTGTTCTTCTTCTTCTTCTTCAGTCTTTTGGAAGAGTTTGAGAAGGATCAGTATAAGTTCTTCTTATGTTTGGTAGAATTCACCTGTGAAGCCATCTGGCCCTGGACTTTTGTTTGTAAGGAGTTTGTTGTTGTTGTTGTTTTTATTTCTGAGTCTAATTTGCTTCTAGTGATCAGTCTGTTGAAATTATCTGTATGTTCTTAATTCAGTTTTGGTGGGCTGTATGTTTCTAGAAACTTGTCCCTTCTAGATTGTCCAATTTGGTGTCATATATTTGTTCATAGTATTCTCTACTTTTTTTAAATTTCTGAGATATTGGTTATTATTTCTTCTTTTGCATGTCTTATTTTGTTTATTTGGTTCCTCTCCTTGGTGAACCCAGCCAGAGGTTTGTTAATTTTGTTTACCCTTTCAAGAACCAGCTATTGGTTTTATTAAGTTTTTCTACTGTTTTTTAATCTTTTAAAATTTATCTCCTCTAAGATCTTTATTATTTCCTTCCTTATGCTGACTATAGGTTTTGTTGTTCTTTTTCTGATTCTTTTAGTTGGTAGGTTGGGTTGTTTCTTTGAGATTTTTCTTGTTTTTTGAGGAAGGCCTGTATCACCATGAGCCATGCCTGTATCACCATGAACTTCCCTCTAAGAACTGCTTTTGCTGCATCCCATATATTTTATATGGTTGTGTTTTCATTGTCATTTTTCTCAAGGTATTATTTAATTTCCTCTTTGATTTCACTGTTGACCCATTGCTAAACAACAGTAGCATGTTGTTTAGTCTCCACATAATCATTTTTTTCTCATTTCTTTTTCTGTGGTTGATTTCTACTTTCATGCTGTTGTGGTCATAAAAGATACCTGAAATAATTTCTGTACTCTTAAATTTGTTGTGGCTTGTTTTGTGCCCTAGTATGTGGTCAGTCCTAGAGAATGTTCCACGTGTGCTTGAACAAAATGTGTGTTCTGGGTTTTTTTTTTGTTTTTTGTTTTGGATGTAGTATCAATTAAGTATAACTGTTCTACTGTATCATTTAGGATCTCTGTTGCCTTATTGATTTTCTGTCTAGAAAATCTGTCCATCTATGTGAGTGGGGTGTTACAGTCTCCTACTATTATTGTATTCCTGTCAATGGAGTAATCATTCTTAATTCACAAAGTTATAAGTGCATATAAGTAGGAAAAAATATTTTAAATGCCCAGTTCAGTGCTTAGCATATAGAAGGTATCTAATGATACTCATTTCCTTTGTCTTTCTGAGCCTTCTTTCTTAGATCATCAGTCTTTCTACTTTTCTTGACTTCTCAGAACTTGGCATCCAATCTGCCTGATAACACTTTCTATTGAGCTTTCAGTCCTCGTTCACTATGTAAATTCTTTTTGACTAAGCTTTGATATCTGAACGTTTTTTGACTGAGCTTTGGTATTGTCAGCTTTTACTAGAATAATCAGACTTCTAACATGTTTACTATATTTAACCAAAAAAAAAAGTATATCCATTGACTGTTTATGTACAGTATATAATATTTTATTGCATAAAGATGTTTAAAACAAAGTTTCAAGCCTCAAAGGGAACAGAAGTACCATGTGCCTCAGAAATTCTTCATGATAAAATTATTATCCTTGCTGTTTTACATATCAGTTAAGACCACAGTGACTCAGGGAAATGATGTGAATTCCCAAAGAGCAAATTAGGCTGACTTGGGACTTAACCCTGTGGCATGTATCAATAAATAATGCCAGATGTGTAAGATTGACTTAAGAATACTCCTCAGGACAGGGCACATTACCATCATTAGATACCTCTTATATTATTTTCCTTTTCTGTTCATGATTCCCATTTCATTCCTATCCTCATTATAAGTACTGTGATGGAAACAGAATCTCTCAGATTACCTGCTCAAGAAGTACTTGTGACCCCAGCTGTCAGCACATAGACTCTAACTGTTAATATCATTAGGATCTGACTCAGCTGCAGAGAACCAGGGGCCACCAACACTGAATAACCAGTCAGAGCAGGAGTAAAAAGACCTGTCCTTTTCAGCTTCCAAAAGACAATTCTTAGGTGTTATATATGTTCCAAGTCTTCCTGTAGACTGACTAGATTTTATTGGTCTTGCATCATAGTTACACTTCTTCCTCCATCCAAATTTGCTGTCTCCCTCCTTTTTTCACAGGTCTTGATCCCTGCATGTCACATTCCATCATGGTATCTGTTTCCTGAGAACCCAACCTAACACAATAGGCATCAGCTTTAATATTTATGACATATGAAAGTACCTGTTTCCCCAGACCTCACAAACAGAATGTGTTTTCATGCTTTTTACTTTTAATGAACTGTGGATATTATTGTGTGGAAGCAGGTATCAGGGAATTATAGTCAAACCAGCTGCCAGGAGTAAGTTTTCCTAAAGAAAAAAAAAAAATGTGTGTATGTGAGAGAGAGCATCTCTCTTCAGCATACTTTTAAAATCCCCTCCCAGTTCAAACTACCAGTTTACAACACATTATATTTCACACATTCCGTTATAAGCCATGGAGACATTAAACTGACAGATGGGAGCATTCTGCTTTCAAATACAAGCTTTTCCTGAATTTGGTTCAGCAGCGTCATCCCAGATATGTATGACTTACCATTGAGTGAGCTTGAATATTTTTCCGTATATTTGAGGACAAATTTCATATGTATTTTTGTAAATTATTTGTTAATGTCTTTTTTCCATTTCAGTATCAGTTTTTTGAACCTTTGTCCCTCAATTTTTAAGATCTCTTCAATATCTTATTTTCATTTCCTTTGAATATATACTCAAAAGTTGGATTGCTGAATCATATGGTAGTTCTAATTTTAGTTTTATTCTTCTCCATATATTGTGCACCTTTTCTTAATAACATCTACTAAAATGCCCATCATTTCACCACTTAATTATGGAGCTTCATTAATAATATATCAATTTCTAGTACATGGATTTTTAAAAAATATCTACTTGTCTATTTGTATATTTTCAAAGCACACTGCAGAACATTAAATTATCTAGAAAAAGGATTGCTATGATCTTATAGTTTACATTTAGTATGGGATTGATGCTCTCCCATATTCCATTCATTCTATAGTAGACCTGTCCAGTAGAACTTTCTGCAACATTGGTAATATTCTATATCTTCACTCTTCAATACAAGACTCATTAATCACATATGGCTATTGAACAGTTGAGATGTGGTTTAGTATGGCTAAAAAACTAAGTTTTTAATCATATTTGTACTTAATTAATTTACTGTAATTCGTAGAAGTCCAGTGTTGTTAGTGGCTACCATATTGGACAAAGAAATTCTGTAAGATAAGTACCAGTGAGAGATAGAAACATTTTAATGTTTTGTACTTGACTTCATAGGTATCATTTTTGAACTAGGATTTTGAACTAGAAAATTCTCTCTTTGAGTGTTCTGTATTGTATCCCATATCTTTCTTTCTGCTCGTGCTGGAAAGTATATGGCATCTTGTGCAGAAGAATGGAAGAGTATTCTAAAGAGAATAGAGAAATTTAGGAAAAACACTGTTACATTTGGCTTAAAACACTCAGTTTTTACTCTCTCTAGTTTGATGTCAGATCTGATTCCTTTATCAAAAGAAGTATCTTCCAAGATGACACAACCTTTGTTTTCCTTTCCATTTATTGTTTGTGTGCATATTTTTGAGCATGTAGTATAATAAAAAGTAAAAAAAATGGATAATTATTTTAAATGTGTTCTAAAACATTGTTTTTAACTTATCTGCTGAATTTAAAAATACAGTGATAGTAGTGATAAGCCTTTTGATCAGTGTTCTCCCCACCTAATGCTCAATATTGTTTTATTATTTTTTATGATCATGAAGTATTCTGGTGATTTTAAAGTCAGCAGGAATTAATATCTGAATCTTATTATACATTCTGTTACTAGTTCCAATTTTTTTTTTATCTGTTTCTTAGGAAACTAGACAAAATAGTTCCCTCTCCCAATTCATAAACTTTTTTTGTAGATACTCAGTGACATGGAAGGAGTACAAATACTCAATTAGCTTTGGCTATCTGTGTTTGGACCTTTGTGCATCTATTAAATGTTATCTTTTCATTCTATGGCAAGAATTTAAAAGTGCTCAACCTGAGATGTTGAGAGAAGCCATGATCTTTCCAGTCTTCTGATTTTCCATTCATCTCTGTGTCTTCACCACCCAGAACTACATGTCCGTTTTTACATTTTCTCCAACGGAATGTGCGTGGCTGTTGGATTTTGTGCATCTTTTTAAATCTTGTATTTGCGTTGGACACCACCACTCTCACTTCCTTTTCCACACTGATTTTTCTCTGGATACTTCTTTTTTATCATAGCATCACACAGAACTCAGCTTTGCAAAAATATAGACATATCGAAGACATGGAGCACAATCAGACGTTAAAACTGCCAACTACCTGAAGCTTGTTAGTTCAAAGTGTCTGACAGATGTCACTGTGTTTCCCTTCTTTAGATTTCTTGAATGTTCCAAGATGTTCGCAAACTCAGAGTTTTCATTTGCTCTTCTTGCTTCTCGGAATTCTTCCTGTTCTTCTTCCCATGCTGGCTTGTTCTCTTAGCCCATGTCTTCTGCTTAAATTTACAAAGCATTTTTAATATACCATGGGATTCACTTAATTGAAAATTTTATCTAAAATGTTTGAATATATGTTCATAAGTGAAAAGAACTTTGATTTCTATTCTCATACTTTTCTTATGGTTCTGAAATGAATGCTACACAAGCTTAAAAAATACAGTGTGTATTACAATGGGTTTATATAATCTTTGAGTATTAGGTGAAATTCACCAGGGGAAAAAAAGGGAACATGTAAGACTAAGGAATTTTAGGGTGGTGTGGTGACATTTTAATTATTTTATTAGTTACTAAAAAGTCAGTAGCTTATTCATGATTTCTATTTTCCTGTAAATTTTTGTATTTTATATTTTTACATAAATGCTTTCCTTTCAAATATATTTGCAAATTTACAATGATTAAATTTCTTATAATATTCTTTTATCATTTTATAAATCTCTGGTATGTCAGAAGCTATTTTACATTATTTATTCTGAATTTTGCTCACTCTCATTTTCTTTCTTTTTACCTTTATTAATGCTGCCAAAGATTTATAAATCATACTAAACATTTTAAAGAACCAGCCTTGTTTTTTTATATTTTTGCTATTGTCTACTTCCCTATATAGTTCATGGATTTACTCACACAAATATACCTCAACAGTTTCTAAGCTTGCTATCTTTATTCCACTCTTATTATTTCAGAAGAATCTGTTATATTTACACATTAATCACTACCACAGAACTAAAAAAATCTGTCACAGTAACAAGTGTCCTTCATCTTCCTGAACATAAGGGGACATTTTCTATAAATCCTCTTAACCAAATATCTCACTATAACTTACACTCTTCTTTTTTCTGATCCCTCTACACTAAAATCCTAAATACATTTATCTATACTATCGTCCCTATTTTGTCTTCTCTCATTTTGCCTTGATCCCATTCCAGTAAGAATTTTGACCCCATTAGAATGATGAAATATACTTTGTCAGTGTCAACAGTGACATATCACTATATTCAAGGTCAAGTTTCAGTTTTCATCTTACTTACCTGGTTGTAGCTATTGATACAATTGCCCATTCTTGAAGCACATCCTTAGCTTGGCTTCAAAGATGCCACTGTCAGTCCTCTAACAATACTAACCTTAGCTCTTAGTTGGTTTACTTGTTTCTTAATCTATGTGAAACCATGCCCACAGAGTTAAAAATCCCATTCTGAAATCACGCCCCATAGTGTTAACAGAAACTGGTGACTTACAGAAATCCTTGAGCTTGTCTTACAGAACAGCAAATAAGGGAACAGCTGGTTAAAAACCCCTCTGTTTGTAATACAACAAAACTGACTGAAACTGGGGATGGAACCAGTGTGTCTGAACCAAGTCTGCACAGTAGACTTGCTTGTCTATAGATGACCTTTTGATGTCACAGCCCCAAGTTCCCCCACATGTTTAATACCAACTCCCAAAGTTTGCACATGTGACCCATGAAGAGGCATGAAACCTGCTTGTACCTGTGTATAAGAACTTAACACTTCCTTGAACTTTGTATCCAACTGCTCTCCTCCTTTCTTTACCACTCCAAAACCCTAACCCTTAAATATCCACCTCACTTGCCACCGTGGAGACGGATTTGAGCCCTACCTCCTGTCTCACCAATCAACTTTGCAATAAGGCTTTTTCTTTTCTTAAAAGCCAGTGCCATAATATTGATTTCTATGTGTGTTGGGCAGTGAGCCCTTTGCTGACATGTACACATGTAGTAATACTAAAAATTACTCTGTCAGGTCTAATGGCTGTACATTTATTCGTGTGGTAATAATTGCCTGTATTTATTTTCCTTAAATTCAGGCTCATATTCAATTTCCTATTCAGTATCTCCAGTTTACTCTCCAATAAACTTCTCATACTCAACACATTCTAAGTCATTCTCTGATCTTTTCCAACCCGTGGCCCCAGCCTGTTCTGTGTATAGACTTCGTCATCTCAGTAAATTTCTCTACTCCTCATCCAGGTGCTCAGGACAAAAAACATTATCCAAATCCAAAGACTCGAATATAGAAAAACATAGTTTAACAAATTAGGTCTATTATGTTTTAGAAAGCTTCATAAAAGTAGAAACCCTTGAAAATGCAGGTTGCTTGTAGTTTGGGGAAAATTCATTAACTTTTTTATAACACAAACAAGGCAAAACTTTTGACCTAAAAATAAAAAGAATATTATGTTTTAGAAATACTCAGGTATTACGTATTTTAAAGTTCTGGGACCAAGTATAGTTTCATAAAAAGAGTAATAATTTGGACCAGGATGACATGAGGGGCTTTTCCTTTGGCAGGGCCATAAGAATTTATGTTTTTCCCAAATGCAGCAAGATTTTGGCTATGTTTATATAGTAATAAATTCAATTTTGTCTTCTATGTGTAAACAGATATTAAATATCCTAATATCAGTAAAAGCTATCTAGAATACTGCCTGAGCTCAGGAAGACAGCTATAACTTGACAATTTAGTAGAACTTACTTATTATAGCATAAATTTTTACTTTAAATTTAAATAATAAGCAAAGTCAACAAACTAACGATACTGAAGAGACCAAACAGATGGGAATCTATAAAGTAGCTATAAAATATTAATTTCTGTATTACTCATAATCTGTAGTTCTGGCTCTATTTCTATTAGATTTCACTACTTTTATGTAATTATAAAATAATTACATGAAACATGCAGTTGTGGGAAATCACTGGAGCCCAAGTGATTATGTTTCTAATCAAGAGGAAAAGCATTAAGAAGGCATCATTTCATGTATTTGAAATTGTGGCAAAATATAAAACTGGCTAGAATCCTAATTTTCCAAAATGTTTAACGTTAATCTAATATATTGACAAAATTTTACAGCCTTTTAATCTAAAACTGGTCATGAAATGAAACTCAAAACTTTACTCAGTACTAGTCTTTTTTCTGCCACAATTCTGTAGTAGACAACCTCTAAGATGGTCCCAAATAATCCCCACCCCATGTTTTTCAAGTTCTTATAAATCCTCTCCCCCTTGTGTGTCGGCTGATTTTAGTGATGCACTTTATTTATTTATTCATTTCTAATGAACACAACAAGTGATGGGATGTTATTTCTGGAATTAGGTTTCAAAGTACTTTGACTTCTGTCTTGCTCTCCCTTCTCTCACTTTCTTACTCTGATAGAAATCAGTTGACATGTGAGATGCTCTATGGAGAGGTGCACATGGCAAGGAACTGATGTTGCAGGCCAGTACCCGTGAGGACCTAAGTTCTGCCAAGAATTCTGCTTGTAGGTGAAACTTCAGATAAGCAGCCTCGTGAGAGACCCTGAGACAAAACCTGTGCCCAGATTACTAACCCAGAAAAACTATGAGATAATAATTATTTGTTATTTTAAGCCACTAATTTTTTGGAGTAATTTATTATGTAACAATAAATAACTAGGATAAATCCCAACAGAGGTAGTATTTCCATATCTGCTTTTAATCCATAAATTCAGGATAAATAACTTTGTGATGTTTCAGGTAATATTATCTACAACTTATTCACTAGTGTTTGTTCTGTGGCACATAGTTCATGATCAGTAAGTATCATTAAAATTCACTAAAGCAAAAAGCATATGTTATTTAGATTTAAAACAAGGAGGGACAAAGTTTTACCTTGTATTAGGCAACAATTCTTCTGAAATGTAATGTTTATGTATGACATTTAAAGGGCTGGGTCAGTATATGTTTCAGAACTGGTTAAAATTATAGAGTAGACTAGTAGAAAGTTTTAAAATAAACAGTGATACAATTAAGCAAAAATTGGATAGGGGTGAAATTGTATTACATTTAGGATGAACATAATAAACGCCTTTCTAATTAGAAATTTAGAGGTTTTTCCCTAGTATTGATACATTTTGAGATTGTGTGGTTTATTTATTGTATACACACAAAGGGTGGAGAGATATTAAGAGAGAGAGTAAAAACAAAATAGGATGAGATGTGACTTTCAAAATAAGTTAATCATTACAGGATAACATTAACAAAGGTGTGCAGTACCATATTCTTTTTCTTTTTTTTTTTAATTGAAGTATAGTTAATCTACAACGTGCTAATTTCTACTGTATAACAAAGTGACTCAGTTTTACACATATATATATTCTTTTCCATTATGGTTTATCCCGGGGATTGGATATAGTTCCCTGTGTTATACAGTAGGACCTTGTTTATCCATTCTAAATGTAAGTGTGCATCTACTAACTCCAAACTACCACTCCATCCCTTTCCCTCCCCCACTCCCACTTAGCAACTGCAAGTCTGTTCTCTATGTCTGCGAGTCTGTTTCTGTTTCATAGATAAGTTCATTTGTGCCATATTTTAGATTCCACATATAAGTGATATCATATGGTATTTGTCTTTCTCTTTCTGACTTCACTTAGTATGTAATTTCTAGTCTCATCCATGTTGCTTCAAATGGCATTATTTCATTCTTTTTTATGGCTGAATAGTATTCCATTCTATATATGCACCATATTTTCTATATCCATTCATCTGTTGATGGACATTTAGGTTTCTTCCATGTCTTGGCTATTGTAAACAGCACTGCAGTGAACATTGGGGTGCATGTATCTTTCTGAATTACAGTTTTGTCTGGATATATGCCCAGGAGTTGGACTGCTGGCTCATATAGTAATTCTATTTTTAGTTTCCTGAGGATCTTCCATACTGTTTTCCATAGTGGCTCCACCAACAGTGTAGGAGGGTTCCCTTTTCTCCACACCCTCTCCAGCATTTGTTATTTGTAGACTTTTTAATGATGGCCATTCTGACCAGTGGGAGGTGGTACCTCATTGTAGTTTTCATTTGAGGATTTCTCTAATAATTAGTGATGTTGATTGTCTTTTCATGTGCCTACTGGCCATCTGTGTGTCTTCTTTGGACAAATGTCTATTTAGGTCTTCTGCCCATTTTTTGGTTGGGTTGTTTATTTTTTTGTTGTTGAGTTGTGTGAGCTGTTTGTATATTTTGGAGATTAAGTTCGTGTTGGTCACATTGATTGCAAATATTTTCTCCCCTTCTTTGGGTTGTCTTTTTGTTTTGTTTATGGTTTCCTTTGCTGTGCAAAAGCTCATAAGTTTGATTAGGTGCCGTTTGTTTATTTTTGTTTTTATTTCTATTGCCTTGGGAGAGTGACCTAAGAAAACATTGGTACAATCTATGTCAGAGAATATTTTGCCTGTGATCTCTTCTAGGAGTTTTATGGTGTCATGTCTTATGTTTAAGTCTTGAAGCCATTTTGAGTTTATTTTTGTGTATGGTATGAGGGTATGTTCTAACTTCATCGATTTACATGCAGCCGTCCAACTTTCCCTGCACCACTCCCTGAAGAGACTGTCTTTTTCCCATTTTATA
Organism: Balaenoptera acutorostrata; assembly: GCF_949987535.1. Classification (NCBI taxonomy): domain Eukaryota; kingdom Metazoa; phylum Chordata; class Mammalia; order Artiodactyla; family Balaenopteridae; genus Balaenoptera; species Balaenoptera acutorostrata. Next base: position 73,996,608 of record NC_080068.1, read on the forward strand.
TTCTTACCTCCTTTGTCGAAGATTAATTGATGGTAGGTGTGTGGGTTTATTTCTGGCCTCTCTGTTCTGTTCCATTGATCCATATGGCTGTTTTTGTACCAATATCACACTGCTGTTTTCATTACTGTAGCTTTGTAGTATTGTCTGAAGTCCGAGAGAGTTTTGCCTCCTGCTTTGTTCTTTTTCCTCAGGATTGCTTTGGCAATTCTGGGTCTTTTATGGTTCCATATATATTTTTGGATTATTTTTTCTAGTTCTGTGAAAAATGTTATGCATAATTTGATAGGGATCACATTAAAACTATATAGTGCTTTGGGCAGTATGGCCATTTTAACAATATTAATTCTTCCAATCCAAGAGCATGGAATATCTTTCCATTTCTTTGACTCCTCTTTAATTTTCTTTATTAATGTTTTGTAGTTCTCAGCATATAAATTTTTCACGTCTTTGGTTAGCCTTATTTCTAAGTTGTTTTTTTTTTTGGTGTGATTTTAAAAGGTATTGCTTTTTTGACTTTTACTTTCTGATATTTCATTGTTAGTGTAAAGAAATGCAACCAATTTCTGAATATTAATCTTGTATCCTGCTACTTTGTTGAATTTATTATCAGTTCTAGTAGTTTTTGTGTGAAGTCCTTAGGGTTTTCTTTATATAGTATCATGTTATCTGCATATAGTATCAATTATACCTCTTCCCTTCCAATTTGGATACCTTTTATTTCTTTTTCTTGTCTAATTGCTGTGGCTAGGACTTCCAATACTGTATTGACTAGAAGTGGTGAGAGTGGGGATCCTTGTCTTGTTCCAGATTTTAGTGGGAAGGCTTTCAGCTTTTCACCATTGAGTATTATATGGCTGTGGGTTTGTTATGAATGGCTTTTATTATGTTGAGATATGTTCCCTCTGTACCCACCTTGGTAAGAGTTTTTATCATGAATGGATGTTGAATTTTGTCAAATGCTTTTTCTGCATCTATTGTGATGATCATAGATGTTACATTGATTGATATGCATATGTTGAACCATCCTTGTTAACTTGGGATGAATCCCACTTGGTCATGGTATATGATCTTTTTTATGTGTTGTTGGATTTGGTTTGCTAGTATTTTATTGGGAATTTTTGCATCTATATGCACCAAAGATATTGGTCTGTAATTTTCCTTTTTGGTAGTGTTTTTGTCTGGTTTTGGTATCAGGGTGATGGTGGCTTCATAGAATGTCTTTGGGAGTGTTCTTCCTCTTCAGTCTTTTAGAAGACTTTTAGAAGGATCAGTACAAGTTCTTTTTATGTTTGGTAGAATTCACCCTTAAGCCATCTGGTCCTGGACTTTTGTTTGTAGGGAATTGTTGTTGTTGTTGTTTTTATTACAGAGTCTAATTTACTTCTAGTGATCAGTCTATTCAAATTATCTATATGTTCTTGATTCAGTTTTGGTGGGCTGTATGTTTTTAGAAACTTTTCCCTTTCTTCTAGGTTGTCCAATTTGTTGTCATATACTTGTTCATAATATTCTCTTTTTTTAAATTTCTGCATTATTGTTTATTAACTCTCCTTTCACATTGCTTATTTTGTTTATGTGGTTCCTGTCTCTTCTTGGTGAGCCTGGCTAGAGGCTTTTCAATTTTGTTTAGCCTTTCAAAGAACCAGCTCCTGGTTTTATTATTTTTTTCTATTATTTTTTAATCTCTTATTGATTTCTTCTCTGATCTTTATTATTTCCTTCCTTCTGCTGACTGTAGGCTTTGTTTGTTCTTCATTTTCTAATTATTTTAGGTGACAGGTTAGGTTGTTTGAGATTTTTCTTGTTTTTTGAGGAAGGCCTGTATCACTATGAACTTCCCTCTAAGAACTGCTTTTGCTGCATCCCATAGATTTTGTATGGTGGTGTTTTTTTTGTCCTTTGTCTCAAGGTATTTTTAAATTTCCTTTTTGATTTCCTCATTGACCTATTGGCTTTTTAGTAGCATGTTGTTAGTTTCCATGTAATCATTTTTTTTCCTGTGGTTGATTTCTAGTTTCATGCTGTTGAGGTCAGAGAAGACACTTGAAATCATTTCTATACTATTATATTTGTTGAGGTTAGTTTTGTGCCCTAGAGAACGTTCTATGTGCATTTAAAAAGAATGTGTATTCTGGTGTTTTTTTGGATGTAATGTCCTGAAACTATCAATTAAGTCTAACTGTTCTATTGTATCATTTAGGATCTCTGTTGCCTGACTGATTTTCTATCTAGAAGATCTGTCCATTGATGTGAGTAGGGTGTTAAAGTCTCCTACTCTTATTGTAGTCCCATCAATTTCTCCCTTTAGGTCCATTAGTATTTTTTTTTAATGTATCTGGGTGCTCCTGTATTAGATGCATATATGTACAGGTGTAAAATCCTCCTCTTGTATTGATCCTTTTATCATTTTAGTTTCCTTTATCTTTCTTTATGGCTTTTGTTTTAAAGTCTATTTTGTCTGATATGAGTATTGCGATTCCCACTTTCTTATCATTTCCATTTTCATGAAATATCTTTTTCCATCCCATCAGTTTTAATCTATATATGTCCTTTACCCTAGGTGGGTCTCTTGTAGGCAGCATATTGTAGGCTCTTTTTTTTTTTTTAATCCAGTCCACCAGTCTATGTCTTTCTATTGGACAATTCAGTCTGTTGACATTTAAGGTAATTATTGATACATCTGTATCGATTGCCTTTTTAAACCTTGTGTTCCAGTTGATTCTATGTTTCTTCTTTGTTCCTTTTTTTTGTGTGTGGTTTGATGATTTCCTTTTATTTTATGCTTGTGTTCTCTTTTTTTTTTTTTTTGTGAATCTGTTGTCTGTTTTTGATTTGTGGTTACCCTGTTTTACAAGTATGTTAACCCCTTCCAATATCTGCTTGCTTTAGACTGATAGTCATATAGGCTCAAACAGATTCTGAAAAAAATATATATATATATTTTTTTTTTCGTACTTTCCTTTCCTGATTTTATGATTTTGATGTCCTTTTTTACATCTTCATGTTTATCCTTTTGCTGTTCCTTGGGTTTTTCATCGCTTTCACAAGTAAGTTTTTTTTTCTTTTTTTTTAATGTGTATATTGGCTTATTTAAGTGATTTATTTTCCAATTGTGACTTCTTCTTTCCTATATCTTCTTGCTTCTTTTCTATTTAGGAAGACCTCGCAATATTTCTTTTAGAATAGGCTTTGTATTGCTATATTCTTTTAGTTTTTGCTAGTCTGAGAAATTCTTTCTCTCTCCTCCTATTCTAAATGACAATCTTGCTGAGTAGTATATTGTAGGTTTGCAGATTTTCCCCTTACAAGACTTTAAATATATTTTGCCATTCCCTTCTGGCCTGCAATATTTTGGTAGAGAAATCAGCTGGTAGCCTTATGAGGGTTCCTTTGTAATTAATTCTTTGTTTTTCACTTGCTGCCTTTAGAATCTTCTCTTTATCGTCAACTTTTGCCATTTTTTTTTTTTTTTTTTTTAAGGATTTTCTTATTTATTTATTTATTTATTTATTTATTTTTGGCTGTGTTGGGTCTTCGGTTCGTGCGAGGGCTTTCTCCAGTTGCGGCAAGCGGGGGCCACTCTTCATCGCGGTGCGGGGACCGCTCTTCATCGCGGTGCGCGGGCCTTTCTCTATCGCGGCCCCTCCCGTCACGGGGCACAGGCTCCAGACGCGCAGGCTCAGCAATTGTGGCTCACGGGCCCAGCTGCTCCGTGGCATGTGGGATCTTCCCAGACCAGGGCTTGAACCCGTGTCCCCTGCATTAGCAGGCAGATTCTCAACCACTGCGCCACCAGGGAAGCCCTGCCATTTTTATTATATGTCTTGGTGTAGGTCTGAGTTCATCTTGTTTGGGACCCTCTGCTCTTCTTGTATCTGGATATATGTTTCCTTCTTTAGGTTTGGGAAGTTTTCAGCCGTAATTTCTTCAAATACATTTTCAATCCCCTTTCCTCTTTCTTCTCCTTCTGGAATCCGTATTATGCATAGATTGGCATGCTTTATATTATCCCATAGGTCTCTTGTATTGCTTTCATTTTTTTTTTTCATTTGTCTTTTTGTCTGCTGTTCTGATTGTGTAATTTCCAGTATTCCATCTTCCAGATCACCTATTATTTCTTCTGCATAATTAATTCTGCTATTCATTGCCTTTATCTCAGCTTTCTTCTAGGCAAATGAATTTTCTAATTCTTTTTGGCTCCTGCTTATAGTTTCTAGTTCCTTTTTACAGTAATCTGCATTTCTGTCTATAGCCTTAATTCCTTCACTATTTTCTTTACCTCCTTTTTTGAACTTGGTTTCTATTAGACTAAAGAGATCTGTTACATTGTTTGTTCCTTCAGGGGAATTCTCTTGGTCTTTTAACTGGGAGTGGTTCCTCTGCTTCTTCATTTTACTTATATTTCTTTTACTTTATGAGTTTAGGAGAAACAGTTATCTACTGTAGTCTTGGAGGGCTATTTATGTGCCGGAGTGTCCCAGCGTAGCTTATGTGGGTTTACTATTTTTTTGGTACAATGGCTGCTTTTAGTTTGGATGCTTGCTATCTCTTCCCTTAGCACGTGCTGACCATTATCCCCTTGAGTAGGGGGTGTGCAGGTGCGTTGCTCTTGCAGGCTCCCAGGAAGGCGGGGGCAGAGACTGGCACTGTCTCGTGGGACCCTTGGCAGTGGCAGAGGTCTTCACTTGCCTCTGGAGTCTGAGATGGCAGCAGTGGCTCGCGCCCGCCCCTGGAGCTCTTGTAGGCAGTACCCTGCCACTTGAGAGTACATATGTGCAGAGAAAGAAGCTCCTATGGTGGTTCTGCCCCTCTCCTCCTATGCACCCCAACAATGGCACCTTGCTTCTCTGGCAGGCCTAGGCTTCTTCCCGTACTCGGTTGGGGTGCACCACACCTCAGCTCCTTCAGGCTGTCTCCACATAGCCAACCCTAGTCCTTTCCCCAGGTCTGACCTCCAAAGCCCGAGCCTCAGCACCCAGCGCCCGCCTGCACAAACACAGGAGCGTCTCAGGCTGGGGAGCGCAGGGCTGTGGCACCAACCATCTGTGCAGGTGTCTCTCTGCTTTCCCCTCTGCGAATTGGTTGCAGTGCTCTTCTCTGAGGCTTCAAAGCTCCCCCCTGCCACCCTGTCCTGGCTGATCTCTCCACCGGTGAGGGGACTGCCCAGTGTGTGGAAATCTTTCCTCTTTCACAGTTCCCTCCCGGGGGTGCAGGTCCTGTCCTGATTCCTTTCTCTTTTTTTCTTTTTTCTTTTGTCCTACCCAGTTATGTGGAGATTTTCTTGTCCTTTTAGAAATCTAATGTCTTCTGCCAGCATTCATTAGATGTTCTGTGAGAATTGTTCTACACGTAGATGTATTTTTGATGTATTTGTGGGAGAAGGTAAGCTCCATGTTCTACTCCTCCGCCATGTTAATCTGATTCCCAGCATATCTTTTTCCTTTGTGACTTATTTTATTGAAAGTCAACCAATCATAGTGGCTGTAATGAGATATAAATACAAACTACTTGGAGAATTGGTTTCTTTTTTTAATGCATGCCTTAAACCCTCAATCAGTGAAGATATATTTCATGACCTATAATTCTTCCCTCTAGGAGTCTATCCACATTTAAATTTCCACATTTTACTTGTAAGTACCTGCTATGTGTCATAAATTTATTTTGTGACTTTATGTGTCAAGAACAGATCTTCCTAACTTACAGCTTTGGTTTATGTAATGAGTTCAAATGGCTGTCATCTATTTTAATGTTTTTAGTGATTTTCTTTTTTCTTAGTTTTAAATGGTTAAATAATTAAACCAGTTCATAATATTATGTGGAAAAAATAGGAATAAATTTTACAAATGTCACCATAACACAAATATAAGATAATGAATTCTCATGTATATATCTTCGTTATGTTTTTAAAATATCTTTATATTTTAGAAGAGGTACTTTATTATGAATTTCATCAGTACTAGTCACATTTATACTTTCACATCTATACTAAACATACCACCTACTTACCAACATCTACTTTTTTAGTTCTACAAATGATAATGTGAGCCCAAAGGACAAGGGCTTATGAGTGGTAGAGGTAGGAATTGAACCCACTTCACCTGCTCTCAATTCAGTGCATCTTATGCATGGCTCATATTGTATGTTTTATTATCTGTCCCAGTAAGTCTCAGTAGTTGAGAACCTAATCATATTTTTAGTAGAAAAGCATATAAGGGATGGAGAAAATAACACTTGCCAAGAATTTGTATTTCTAGCTTTATTGAAATATAATTGACATGTATTATACATGTATAAAACATTATATAAGTTTAAGGTGTACATCATGTTGATTTGATACACATATTTATTACAAAATGATTACCATCATAGCATTAGTTAACATCTCAGTTATTTCTCATAATTACCATTTCTTTTTGTGGTGAGAACATTTTGGATCTACTCTTTTAGCAACTTTCAAATATATAATACACTGTTATTTTGTATAATCACCATGCTGTACATTAGATACCCAGGACTTATAATTGAAGTTTGTACCCTTTGAATAACATCTTTCCATTTTACCCATTCTCCAGTGCCTGGCAACCATCAGTCTACTCTCTGTTTCTACAGGTCCAGCTTTTTTTGATTTCATGTATAAGTGATACCATACAGTATTTTCTTTCTCTGTCTGGTTTATTTCACTTAACATAATGCCCTCAAGGTGCATCCCTGTTGTGCAAATTTCAGGATGTTCTTTTTACAGCTAAATAGTATTCCATTGTATATATATACACACCATATCTTCTTTATTCATTCATCCATTGATGGGCACTTAGATTGTTTCCACATCTTAACTATTGTGAATATTGATGCAGTGAACATGGGTGTGCAGATATCTCTTTATAACCTGTCTCATTTCCTTTGGATATATACCCAGAAGTGGGATTGCTGGATCATATGATAGTCCTAGTTTTATTTTTTTGAGGAATCTCCACACATAAAAAGATACATACTCATGTAGCTGGAAATTAAGTTTTTAAAAAAATGGGGCATTTAATATATACTAGATAATTTCCAAGTACTTAAAATCATTAACTCATTTAATCTTCACAATAACCCCATGATATGCATACAAATATTTTGTATGATTTACAGATGAATGGGGATACCGAGAATTTAAATAACTTGCCAAAGGTCACTGAGTTATTATATTGCAGACACTTTGAGCCTAGCGCTCTGGTTCCAAACCCATGATCTTAATCATTATACTGTATTTCTCATTCTTAAGGCTACTAATTTCAGGGCAACATGTTTGATAGTCTGAATAAACTTCAGGGTCAAATAAGCCAATATTTTTGTTTAATTTTTAAAATTATTTTGGCTTATGTGCTCTTGTTATAACCAAGAAACTGAGACTTACTCTAAATATCCCGAATTATGGGTTTAGAATACTGTACATTTTATGATTATGTTCATTCTTTCAAATTCACAGCATCTTAAAATAACAACAATTTAAAAAACCCCACAAAACCTGTGAATGCATTTTACAAACACAGTTTAGGAAGTTGGGCTACTATTTTCCTCTGTTTAAATCTTTCTGGGCTGCTGATTAGAACAATGTGATTTAGGGTTTTTCCCCTAAGGATTAGGAAGCAATTAGTCCTAATGTGAAGGAATGACAGTCAATGCACATTGCACATGCAAAACATAGGATTTAATATTTGTCCTTGATAAATACAACTTCCTACTCAGTGTTTCTGACATAGTTTTACAATGTTCCTTGTAAAAAAAACTTCTTAGAGCTAGTGACTACAGGCTTTGTTACCAAACCAAACTTTGGCCCACTCACCAGACATGCAAAAAAGCCAGTCTACTGACACCGGGTTGTGAAGGAAAGTACAGTGTTGATTGAGGGCACCAAGCAAGGAGAATGGACAGTTTGTGCTCCAAAGACCTGAACTCCCTTATGGCTTTCAGGGAAGGGATTTTTAAAGACGGTGTGATCAGCTCATGCACAATTCTCTGATTGGTTGATGGTGAGGTAACTAACAAGGTGATGTTTCAGGGATCTCAGACACCAACCTTCTGGTTCCACCTGGCCTGGGGTCTTTGTGCTGGTGGTCAGCATTCAGTTAACTTCCTCCACCTGGTAGGGGTTTTAGTATCAGCAAAACAACTCAAGGATATGGCTCAAGATATTATCTATGGCCCTTGAGAAGGAACTAAAGGTCCTTGACTTTGTTTTATGGCTAAACTATTATTATTTTGTCTTGCTTGACTGCTTTCCTTTATTTTTGCATTTTCTCACTTCTCTGATTAAATTTGCTCTTTGTAACTCATGGAAGGCAGAGGAGGCTAAAACTTTCTACAAACAAGAGCTGGGGGATCTAAGGTGGGGGGAGGTTGTCTGTCCCCAAAAGGGCCCCGCAGGGTCCTGCTTGGTTTCAGTTTGAATAATTTTCTTTTATGTATGTAAAACTGAGACCTTCGTATTTTAAAATATTAGTGCTAAATTTGAAGGAGTTGACATTTAGATAACTAAGGAGGGAATGTTTTCAGCAAGACTGGGGTCGAATTCTTCTTAGACTAGAATGTTTCACATACAATGGAGCTGCCAGTGAAAGTCTAATGTGAACACATGGCATTTAATTTCCATGAAAGTTTCAATATTCTGAGTAAAATATGGCTATGAGTAAAATAATAAAATATAAGTGGAATAGCATTGCAGTAGTACCCTACTGTGTTTCAGCCACCAGCAGTGGAAGGGGCTGTTCTAAGAGCATATGTCTTTTTGGCAAAATTCAAAGGCAGCTGCTCTGGTTAGTTTCATAATGCTCGTGAGATTTCCATTTGATTACAGAAATGATGTCTGCCCTCTGTTGCTAGGCCTGTCATTTTGCATTTGCCCTACCTGTGATGTTATTTGTTAAACTGCTTTTAATGAGAAAAAATACTTCCTGAGAAAAGCTTTAGCAACCCACACATATTCTTTTTCCAAATCTCATCCTTATTTGTATTCCCAATATGATGGATGACAGCAGTTGCGAACTCATAATATGATTGTTCTTATCATGCCATGGTCTCTTGTAAATGCTGTCCTTTTTTGAGGTGGTGACCTGTTATATTTCTCTCTGCTGTCCAATTATTTTCTTGTAAAGGACTGATAAGTTAAATATGTGCCTGCTGTTTTTCTCTCCAAGAGCAGTTGCTCCTTTTTACAAATATTTAGAAACTCAGGACTTGCGTATCATAACAAAATGGAAGACTTACTAATATTTTAATCTCTAAAAGTGAGATGCTAAGAGTCTCTGTACACAAATCTTAAATATGTATGTATACAGTGAAGTATGTGCAAACTATTGAGACAGTAAATCTGGCTGGAATTGCTATTTTGTCATTTTTTGCTGATTATTTGGGCAGTATACATAGGATTTCTGAGTTTCAATTTACTCATCTGCAAAATATTGAGACAAGTTAACATGTATGTTGAGAAAATATAATATGCAGATATATATTAAAATTTCTACATACAGAAAATAGGTGTATTAATCTGACATTAGCTATATCCCTGAGAACACTAAAGAAGTATAACTGACTACTAGGTGAGGAATATCTCATTTAAGTGGTTTGTCTTTTGGAGAACACTTTCTCTCAACATATCTCATTCTAATTATCTAAAAAAAGTGACTTGTGGAAGAATTATCTCTTGAAATATTTGTTTTGTTCTGGATTCACAATTTTTCTGTGACAAAAGGAAAACATACAGGACAGATTACAATTTATAAATAAAAGTCAGTAAAACCAGTCAGGATTATAGAACATTACTCAAAAGAGAAAATAGTTAGTTGGTTATGGAAATTGAAAGAGCAACACAGGTGCAGAGGTTAAGTGGAAATTATGCAGCCAAAATTTAAAAGAAACATGCAAGAAGTGTTTGAAAATGAAGGATTGTTATGGCAAACCAGAGTACCAATAAGAGTATGATCAGTAAACTAATTATATTATGTAAATTAAAGCGTAATGAATAAAAGAAGCTTCTAAAGCTACCTTATTTTCAAATAATATAAGAGGTAATCTTTGATGGCTTATGCGAAATGACGTCATTAGTGCATAAAATATTCAGAGTATCACATCCCTGCAATTAGCAGTTATGCTGAATATTTTTCATTTACCCTTTCCAATCTATTTTCCACCTTTCTTCAATCTACTCTGTGCCCTGGTAATGCCAACTTCCATGGAATAAATAATTAGAACTCCCTTACCCACATCTAGTTGTGTTTAGCAACAGGGTTTGTTTGCATTGGTACAGAGGATAGGAATACAGCAAAGTCAGAACATGTTATCTGCCCAGCTCCTTCCCTGCCATGTTGTGGGTTCCTCCCCTAGACCTCAGCCCTCAGCTTCTGTTGAGCTACGTATTCTGAGCACTTACATGCAAATTGGGAGAAACTATTTGTATTAATGTAATTATTGTATTATCCCAACTATGCTAGACTAGTTCAGTATATGTAAACCTAGAAACAATGCCATAACAACTTTAAAAAGTAAATAATATAACAACAAAGTATCAGAAAGAGAAATTAAGGAAACAATTCCATTTAACTTTGCATCAAAAAGAATAAAATACTTAGGAATAAACCTACCTAAGGAGGCACAAGACCTGTACTCCAAAAACTATAAAATGCTGATAAAAGAAATTGAAGACAACATATTTTCCATTATAGAATGGAAAGATCACAAGTTTTATATTTAACACACCAAAGTGTAAATTGTTGCTGCAGTATTTACTTCCTGTGTAATTTTCATGTCCATTAACCTCAGTTTTCTAACCTGTAAGATAATTTTGATAATACTAAATTTTCATAATAGTTGTAAAGAGATCATTTGAATAGGATTTAAGAATATAAGACAGATGGTTGGAAAGCACTATTTTGGTGTACAGTAGGAAGCCCCTATGCCTGAGACACCTATGATCCATTTTACTAAAAATAATTTTTAACGAAATTACTTAAAATTTATTAGTTTTTCACATTTCTCTTTTTATTCCTTCCCCTTGCAAAAATTATGTTTCTATAATCTTGTGTTTGATATGTTTTACTTTCTTGTTATCCTTTAAAGCTCTGTGAACAGTCATCATTTTTCCTCTAAGTATAACTTTGACTATTTAGAATTGCTTTGATGTATGCAATTCAAATTTTGATTCATTTACTCCCAGATTTTCGTCCAAGAAAAATTGTGTTTTGAAAGGCAGAATATTTTTTGAGATTAGTTTTTTTTCTCATTTTTTTCTTTAATTTTTATTTATTTATTTATGGCTGTGTTGGGTCTTCGTTTCTGTGCAAGGGCTTTCTCCAGTTGCGGCAAGTGGGGGCCACTCCTCATCACGGTGCGCGGGCCTCTCACTATCGCTGCCTCTCTTGTTGTGGAGCACAGGCTCCAGATGCGCAGGCTCAGTAATTGTGGCTCACGGGCCTAGTTGCTCCGCGGCATGTGGATCTTCCCAGACCAGGGCTCGAACCCATGTACCCTGCATTGGCAGGCAGATTCTCAACCACTGTGCCGCCAGGGAAGCCCCTTTTTTTCTCATTTTAAATTATATTTATAGATTAAACACAATTATATGATTCTATTCTGTTATAGCAGTCATATTATTGGATTTTGACTTAAAACTTATAACAAAAACCAATATGTAATAGAATTCCCAGTCCCACTCACCAGTCAAAATAGAGCTAAATCATTTCTGAATCTAGAATATCTAGAAATGGAGTTTATAACTCTAGCTTTCCAGTAATTAAACTTCATTATCCAATTATTAATATTTGTTTTTGATGTTCATAAAGTAAATAATATTGCTATGCATCTGGATTTTTGATGCTAAGCAGTGAAACAGAAGTTTCAAAAGGATATTCACCTGAGTAAGAATAGTTCTGGAGGAACGTATTTTGTGATCACTGTTTTATTCTTCTGGGTAGGCAACTCTTCCCATGCTCTGTGCTCAATGCTCTTTTGTAGATCCCCTTCTATTATTTTCATCTCCTTTCCTCTGCCTTTCTTTGCCTTCCAGTTTCATTCTTCACGGTGCTTGGTCTCATCAATTTTCATTGCCTGAACTGTCAGTGTGTGTGTGTGTGTAAGTATGTGTGCATATATACGTATGTGTGCATATATATGTGTATGTGTGTGTGTATATATATATATACGCACACACATTCTGTGTATCTGTGTATCTGTATCCTTCTGGCTCTTTCCTTGATATATGGACCTATAAATCTATGAAATCAGCATCTCCACTTAAAGGTTCTCAGGAACCTCAAAAACTCAGCATGTGTCAAACTGAAATCACTCTACCTGAATTTATTGTATTGTAAATAGTATCACTCTCACTCCACTGTCCAGCCAAAATTCCAGTCTTCTTCCTTGTCTTGTCCCTCCTTCTTATCTTTCCCACAGCAAGTAAAGCACTCCAACCCTCTAATCCTTTGAATCCTACCATCCAAATATTTTTTTGAACCTATCCACTCTTCTATCGCATCTCATCCAAAATTTCCACTACCATGATTTAGAACACAACCACTTCTTTCCTGGATTAATGTTTAGTCTTCTAATACATCTCTCTGCTCTGAGTTATTTCCATGTCCACATGTTCTCCACACAGTAGCCTATTTCTGTTTTATTTCTAATTATCATTCATTTGTTTTGAGTTAAAAGGAAGCTATTGTTGGATATTAATATCTCCAGTTATTAAAAACTACTCTGACATTCATATGGAGAAAGAGTTGGACAAAACTCATGTTTAAATTGGTTTCCAATAATTCTTATCATGAGGGAAACTACAAAGCCAGTTCAGAGTCTGTTGTGAGGTGGTGGTGGGGGGGGCAGTGGTGGCAAAATAATCTGAGCATTTGAGGTACCCATTCCTCCATTCCTGATTCACCCAAGATAGCTCTGCATTTATCTTCTTTGTATATTATAAGTCTGCATTATTTTTATTGAAGAAAAGATGTGACAATGGTTGGAAACCATTATTATATCATTTTTCCAAGTAAAATTGTTCTCTATTGCAAATTCAATACAAATATGCTTACTACAGAATAGCCCAATAAACAAAGCCATATATCATGTTCCATCCCCTCAGAGTCCCAGAACTTCTCTGGAAATTACTTTTGTTTTCAGTAGAATGTAGTTTACTCAATTTTCTTATGTTAGGTCTGTTCTTTCTCTCTTTTGATGAGCAGATTTAGCGGACCCAGACACAAACTTCCCAATCAAATTAAATGATTAAAAACTAACTTAACTTACTAAATGTGTTCTTAATAGAGAATGCAAAGAGAAAATTTTCAAAAATATTTCCACAAGCATACACTCAAAATAACAGCAATTGATTTTATAGCTAAAACCCAAGAAGTAGTGCAAGTGAGCTAATTTTTTAAAAAGTTCTATCTCACTTTTTATAAACTCAGAAATTTCTTTCTTTTTTTGTTTGTGGTTTTGTGTGCTGGTATTTTGGGTATGAATAGCTCTGGGCTAGGGGCACTGGTTATAGGTAATACTAAGTTGGTTGGGGGTTTAGGCTCTCGTATACACCATTACTTCTGTTTTGCTGGTTTTCTTTGCTGAAAAGCATGATTCTTGTGTGCCCTCCCTGGCTCACATTCCAGAAGCAAACAGGAATACTTGCAACTCCTGTCTCCACAACCCGTGACTTGTCTGTTAACTACTGCATTCTTTTATGCTGAGTGGAGCATAAAAGTGTAGCTCACTGCACTACCAATTCAGGCATCCATGATGAATCAATTAAGGATGTACTCGAGATAAAATCTCAGCTCAACTTTTAAATTTTTATTAAGTATTTGCCCCATCACTTGGACTACACAATTTTGGAGTCGCCTTCTGCTAATATTTGCTGGATTAGAGAAGAATTTTCTCATTTGTAATATCTTCATGCCCTCCCTGACCTTCAATCTCTCCATCTTTTACTAGGACAGAAAAGTTGGAGAAAAGAAAGATTCCCAAAGATATCCATCCTCTGTGGCCTCTGTTAGTTCTGAGATATGTTCCTTTCAATCAATACCAGTGTGGATGTATCTTGTCACTATAGCAACCATCTACTTTCAGTAAGTTATTTCTACTATCTCAGATTTTCATTACAGATTATATTTTAGTAATTCTTTAGAAAATAAGATTGCCATATTTAGCATATTCCTAACCTGAGTGCTCTTATTTCCTAAATCAGCAATTCTCTGCTTTTAAACAATTCTGAATACAATTTTACTTAAGTAACTCAAGATTTAAACAAACAGTAGAATTTTGTCAAAAGGACAAAATTTTGCGCAATGGCACAAAAGTAGTTGATAATTGGATTTAAAGATCAAGACAGAGTCAATGTTTTATTGGAAATGAAGATCTTCAAAATATTCTTTATTTGGTATTAGTAAGTAATTCCACCAATTCCTGCCCCAGTTTTAGAGTTAACATTGGCTGCTACTCTAGATGATCTGACTAGATTTCTTGGTTACTTATTAACTAGTACATGGCTGAAATTTCCAGGTGGTTCTCACAGTGAAAATTTATGATTCTTCGTGGGAAGCACAAAACAATAGTTAGCCGCATAAAAATTAGTGAATAATGAATTATGTCCAATATAAAAATTAGATGGTATGAATAAGCTATATATTTTAAAATATAAATAAATTATGCCTGTAAACTGTTATTTTATTTGAATAATCAATGAAAAGAAAGCAAAAGATAGTAATCAATGGATTTTATTACACTTAATCTTTTTAAGATTAATTTCTCTTTGGAACAACCATTTTCTCTAATCTCAAATACGTATGAAATTATCAGCCATCCTTCTTTCTTTTTCTATTTGTTACCACAAAGTATCATGATTTTTAATCACATGGCTTTGTAATTTAATGTTGGGAATCAAATTTTCCAATTCTGATTGAGCAGACATTTTTTTTAATTAATTAATTTATTTATTTATTTATTTTTGGCTGTGTTGGGTCTTCGTTTCTGTGCGAGGGCTTTTCTCTAGTTGCGGCGAACGGGGGCCACTCTTAATCGCGGTGCGCGGGCCTCTCACTGTCGGCGGCCTCTCTTGTTGCGGAGCACAGGCTCCAGACGCGTAGGCTCAGTAGTTGTGGCTCACGGGCCCAGTTGCTCCACAGCATGTGGGATCTTCCCAGACCAGGGCTCGAACCCGTGTCCCCTGCATTGGCAGGCGGATTCTCAACCACTGCACCACCAGGGAAGACCGAGCAGGCATTTTTTTAAAATTCAGCAAATGTGTATTTTTATTAGCAGGGCAGGGAATAGAGTGCAATGGAGTTATGCAAACGCAGGGTCAGATCTTTTCTTTGTTTAAAAGTTTTATATTTTGCTCCTCATTGATTTTTTGCATTAAGTTGGATTTTCAAAATTGCTGCATGAAAACATTCATCTTGAAAACTGAGTTTTTGCTACACCCTAAATTCTACACCTGAAGTGAGCACCTGACTTCTCTTGCCCTAACCACAGTCCTGTTATTATCAATATCCCTTGAGAGATTTGACATATTCATTCATAATATTTAAAGATTTGTTACTAAAAATGCTAAATAATAATTTATTATTCCATGAAAATACGATATTTTTAAAGAATATTTTCATTCCATAGTCAACAATAACAAATTGTTCATAATAACATCATTTTGTCTTTTTTTTGGATGACTTCCTAGGAAAGTGTGAAATCATAGCAGATAAGAAAATAATTGTCTTACATGAGCATTCTAATTATAAAAATTGAAATTATTTCTATCTGATGCATTTTTCTAAAGAGAAAACCCATTTACTTATATAAAAGATGTATTTTTATCTAGGATGGGCTTTTCAAAATGAATGAAAGTCTAGATATCAAGTCAGTCTTATGTTGTTATGCCACAGATACTTACAGAAGAAATACAGCTTTAAAAATGATTTACTCAAATTAAGCTTATAACATTTTCTAGTGGTCTCGTCCTCATTTTAAAAAGGAGACTTCCGGGGCTTCCCTGGTGGCGCAGTGGTTGAGAATCTGCCTGCTAATGCAGGAGACACGGGTTCGAGCCCTGGTCTGGGAAGATCCCACATGCCACGGAGCAGCTGGGCCCGTGAGCCACGGCTGCTGAGCCTGCGCGTCTGGAGCCTGTGCCCCGCAATGGGAGGGGCCGCGATAGTGAAAGGCCCGTGCACCGCGATGAAGAGCGGTCCCCGCACCGCGATGAAGAGTGGCCCCCACTTGCCGCAACTGGAGAAAGCCCTCGCACGAACCGAAGACCCAGCACAGCCAAAAATAAATAAATAAATAAATAAAATAAATTTAAAAAAAAAAAAAAAAAAAAGGAGACTTCCACATTTAGTTGCATATTTGACTAGCCTTGCCATAAGTGAGGCAATAAAAATAAGGTAAGGGGAGTTTAACATATGGTGAATTATGTGTTGGATTTGTCTATTCTGCTGGAGTGACACAGGGAGAGAAAAAAAATGTCCTGTAAATAAATACTTCTTTCTCTAAGACTTGAAGCTTTATATTTGTAGTTAGAAATAAGTAATTACTGAAAGACCATAATGTCCCTGTTGGATTTTATGAATCTAAAGATTATGTGATTTAATTTTGATATTTCATACATTGCTTGATATTTTGTAATTCCTATGAACATTGGTACATCTCTAGCATTTTTAATTATTTGATAAATATATTAGAGTATTTTACATTTATAGCAAGAAATTAGGCATGGGCAAAAGTCCATGAGAGGGAAACAATTATATCAAGTAAAACATAATTGAATTCTGTTTCTCTGAGGCAGTGTATCGGGTATTTGACTTACTAGTAGAAAATCACGTAACTTAAAAGAGCTATGTAAGTGAAAGCAAGTTTCTTTAGCATCTGGCTCTTACTGTTCTTATAAAAAGTTATGTGCTGCTGTTTTTTTCTTCAGTGTTAATGTGAATAGAAGGAATTAACTAAGTGCAAATGTATTTCACAGCATGATATGCTACAGGAAATAATGCCAAATACACGACAAGTAGAATTAGCAATTAAAATTAGGCATATAGTCATTATCACAGTATGAGTAAATATATCTACACTCTTACTGACAACATCAATGAAGATAGCACTGAGAATAAGTGAAAAGTTCATTTCACTATTCAAGACAAATTATCATCTTCACTGAGGACCTCAGTTACAACTGAACAAATTTTGCTCTGTGTGTGTGTACCTGTGTTCTGATTTTCATAGAGGACAGTAATGTGAGTAGTTACCTGATTATGTTAATTTCTGAAGTCACCAAGGACAAATCCTTTATACAAAATAAGTCTTGATTAAGAAAACTTTGTTACTGTATGTTCACTTACTAGTTAAGTGGCAACTGCTGCCACACCAACTCTTGGCGTTTAAAAGCTGAACTGGTGCCTCAGCAGAACTGTACGGTTAGAAACTTTGGAGTTTCTCACAATAGTCAAATGCTTGGAGTAATAAGTACTTAAATTCCACAATCGTCTTCAATTATCTTTTTGACACTGCCTTAAAGAAAAACCACATTAGATATCACATGATAATATGTCTAAATATCTATATAGATATATAGAGAAATCTCTATATATATGGAGAGAGACAAAGAATATTAATAAATAAAAGTTCAGTAATCTTTATAAGCATCATTCTTTAGTGCATATATTTAGCCAGCTCTTCACACTCACTTCATGTAAATCACAGAAAGTCTTCTTCAGTCAACCAATACATATTTGTTGATTATATGTGATGTGGAACTTACAAAGATTAAAAATTTTTTCTCATTAGTATCAATATTTTCATCCAATAAATATTTTTGAGTGCTTATTCTGAATCCTTATGAAGAAATACTTATAGAATCCCTGAAAATTATCTATGAGAATATGTGAACTATGGGAGGATTTCTTTATTTTTATATATCCTATATTGCACTTATATACACACATAGAAACACACATAGATACATCCTTCTATATACACACATAAATATCGATCCTCTACTTTTTTGTATCACTTGAACTAAAAAAATAACAATCCCCATTTACTGAGTCATAAATCATACATAAATCTGACTTTACAGTCTGGTCTCACTTTGTTATACAGCAGAAACTAACACAACATTGTAAAGCAATTGTACTCCAATAAAGACGTTTTTAAAAAAAAAAAAAAAAAGAAGAGTGAGAATTTCAAGTCACAGATTTACCTCTTCAATGAGGATGTGTCCTAATCTTGGGCACAGCTGAGAGATTGGAGCTAACAGAGACAGATGCATAACAAGGGCAAAAAGCAATAGAAAAACTTTCCTTTCTATTATATATGCCATAGTACTGTAGCTGAGATAGCTTTCCTGTCAACAGCAACTTGTCTAAAATGCAATAAAAATAAAATCTATTGTGTAACATTAACAATATATGAAATATCTAGTAAGAAAATAATAAGTTGCCTAAGATAAAAACTATAAAAGTCATTAAGGAACAGAAAAATTTTAAAAATGGCAGAACAATGCCACTGTAAGTCACGTAGTAAACACATTAAAAGCATAAATCTGTAATTTACTGTGATCTCAGTAACAAAGATATTCTTATTTATTTTTCCAGAATTAACATGGTGGAATACCTATGTGAGAAAAACCTCAAATTATGTGGTTACTGAAAATTATGAAGTGTTTTTTCAAATATTAAAATGTATTCCATATCAGCGATAACCAAAATACAATTATTCTACCCTAAGGATATACAAGCAGATTAATAAATCAACAAAAAGTCTAAAAGCAACACAAAGTCCATGTAGAAATATGATAAATGAGGCATCTTCTTATAATGTATCTATATCATAAATTAATATTAAAATATATATTCCTGCCCCATTTTATATAGTACTAAATGCCTGATGGATTTTAAAATGTGTGATGGATTTAAAATATAAATATAAAAAATAAGCTTTAAAAAAGTATTAAAAGATTAAATATGTGGTTGGAATATGTATGGTATTAGTGAAAAGAAGGACACAACAAATAGAAAACAAAAAACTGGTATGTGTCTTACAGAAAAATGTAAATGCTATTAAAATAACTAAACAAGATAAGTAAAATTTAAATTACAAACAATAATTTGGAAAATTGTATAAATTATGATCTAAATAAATCATATCCATAATACTTAAGTAACTCTTATAAATCAATACAAAATAGAAACAGGCACTTCACAAAAGAAGAAAAATAAAATGTTCAGTAAGAATAAATCCCAGTATGAATCAAATAGATGTGCAGTTAAAATGACGATGGAATATGCACCCCATTAGTAAAATTTTAACCGTAATGAAAATAAGCAGGTCGGTGAGCTGGGGAAATTGAATTCCTTATAATTACTGGTGGAAGTATGAATTGTGGAACTCTTATAACTGTCAATACATTTAAAATACATATACACTTTTATCTAATCGTTACAGTTCTAGAAATGTGTCCTATTAGAAATACAGTTCAAATATAGAGGTGAAATAAGTTTAACTCAATTTTATTTTAACATTAATGTATAACCATAAATGTAAAGGATCAATAGTCAAATCTAATGTATGATTATGTAAAGGAATAATACAAAATTTTAAAAAGCTGGGCTGCTGTTATAGGAGCAGACATGAATAGTAGATATTCTCTGAAATGAAGAAAATAATAATGTAAACCAATACAGGGATAGAGATTTTTATTCTGTAAGGTATCTCTGCTTAATCCACGTCATGTGTGTATGTGTATGTGGAGGCCAATGGCGTCTATGGCATGAAGCCATAGACTGCATACAAATGTGTCCATTTACATATCTACCATGAAGAACCATGGACAATAGTTATTGTTTTAGTGATACTGAAGGAAAATCAAAAGAAGTCATCTATACAACTCAAGACTTGAAAGCCTAGATATTTCACAGAAATCTAATTTCTACTTTACTGAAAATGTTTATTATTAAGGCTATACTTACTAGTATTTTTTCAGACTTTAATTTCCCACATCCATTGACACAGCTGAGCACATCCTATATCTTAATATGCTTCCCACCCTTCTAACATTCAGCAGGCTTTGACACTTTTCTACTAAATATTCCCTCATCTCTTTTATCACATCTTAGTCTTCTTTGTCCCTGTTTTTTCATCCAGAATTTTAACAATTGATATTCCACAAGATGTCAAAATAAACTCTCCTATTTGCACCTAAAACACCCAAACTTTGCCACGTTCTACTTCTGTTAACTTTCTAACCACCTTTGCACCAATAATTATTGACTTTATTTCTTTGCTCTAGAATTTCCAGTCAGAGTCAGCTACATATTTCCAACTACTAGTTTTCAATACCCAGCTCAAAATTCTTTACTCTGAGCAGTCTGGCCCCTAAATTCCATGTCTTATATTCTTAGTCTTTCTTTCTCCTGTGATCCTATGATGCTTTGAACATATTTTAATATAGTCTCATATAATCTGAAAATGACTTATTTATACATTTATCTCCACATGATATAGAATGACCTTTTTGTAGCAAATGCCTGTTTTGTTGTCCTATACACAAGACCTACATCACATTCAGTCATTAAATAAGCATTTAAAGGAAAAAGAGTTACCTAGTAAAATATCAGTGACAGTCATTCAGACAGCATAACTTCTTATGTCTATTCCACTAGAAGAAAACCTAAAATGATATTTTACCTAGGAATATGGTTCTTTCATGTATTAAAGGTATCCATAAAAGCGTGCCTTCCTAATAAATCATGTTGCAAGAAGTTCATGCCACTACGAAGGAATATAATGCATAAAATGTCTTGGAGCAAGTCACTGAAGAACACAATAATAAAAGAACCATGGAATAAGAACAAAGAATATTTTCTTGCTTTAAAAAAAAACCCCTATTTTTAGTGGATCTAGCTTAATTGAGTTGCTTTCTGAACACTTAACTCTAATGAAAAATAAATTTTGATGATTGAAGAGGAAGTATTCCAGTGATTACTTTCAAGGTTTTCGATAATTCATCAACAGGGGTCACAGAGATCTGAGAAGGCAGCAAGGAGAGAAATAGTATTGCACATTTGATGCTTAAAATGAATGTACCATGAAGAATCCTACCCTTGAAAAATACTTGCTGTATGTAATCTGCTCAATGACCAACCTTGAGGAAGTCAAAGTAGGTGCTGTTAATCTGCCAAATCACGCTCTCCTTTTCCTGGCTCTTGCTGGATGAAAGAAGAGAAAAGGGAGCATGGAGTCGGTCTCCATGGACCAAGGGCTGTGAAATGCTAAGAAATAGAATGAAAACAAAGGAATACCAGTGCCTAATATTCTGCTTTGCTAGTAACATGTGCCAGACGTAATGGTCCATTAGTTGCCAAAGAAAATTATTCCCAAATGGAGATATGTGTCATTTATAATAGGGAATTATATAATAAAGTAAGTACTCAAGGAATAAGAGTAATCAGCTGGAGAATTACTTACAGGACTTATTGAAGGGCAGACAAAATATGAAGCAACTTAAAACAGAAGGGAAAAGATCAGCACAAAATACTTCTTTGTCACTAATATTTTGGGACATTCTGATCAATTTTATTGATGTATTCTGGAAACTATTACACAGATAAAATGAGCCATAAAAATATTAAGTGATCCCTTTACACTGTGGGTTTAATATGCAGTCATTTTTAGAATTTTATGAACCATTACAATCAAACAATTTATGAACATTCAAAGACGTAAAAATCAGGGTCAGCATTCTGAAGAGTGGCTATTTTCCCAGCTATGGCAGTATATCTGCTGAATAGTCAAATAAGAATTTTGCTCACAAATCTCTATGAACAATTCTTCAGCATACGGAATGTTGAGAGATTTAAAACCAAAGTCATATAGACTTGACTAGATTCATTGTCAGAGCATCTTGAAGTTCTCTTTTACTTACAAATTATTACTTTGGGATTATTTAGGATGCAGGATAAGGTTTCCATCAACCACAATCAAGCAGAATTTCATCAGGCAGTTGGACTATCAAATAAAATACTGTGCAAAGATATTTCGGGACAATTAGTGAAGAAAACTATCATTAGAATCTCTATATAGTTTTTATTAATAAACAAAATACTACTTTGCTACAAAATCAAAATGTTCTAGCCTCATTGTGGTATTCATACAGATTTACTCAGTGTACATAATAATTTTTGGCTTCATAAGTGAAAAGTTTCATCTGGAACACATTAAAGAAGAGACCAGACACTGAGTAGTAGCAGTATGATAAATGTAAAGATCCAAAGATTTTCACTAGAAAAAAAATCTGTAAAAATATTATAGTTGCATGCATTTATAAAGTAAAAGAAATTGAGACACAGAACATTTAGCTCTTATCTCAAAAAACTTCTGTATAAATGTGAGTAAGATTATTGAAACAATAGTCTTTTGCTAAGTGGGTACATATATTTCACATTTATCTGCCAGAATTATAGCTTTTCATACTGTGCAAAGCACTCTTCTAAACAACAAAACTCAAAATGAATAAAATATGATTCTTGTTTTCATAGAAGAAAAATAGTTACGTCAATACATTTTCATGTAACTATATCTAACTTGGAAATATGTGCATGCATACATATGTTATAAAGATTAAAACCATTCCTTCCCTATTTTATGAATAAAAGAACCTATAGATATCACTGTTATGCTTGAGCATTTCTGAAGAAGCTTAGTAAGTTGGAGAGAAAGTACACTTCATCACTGCTTTTCATCTTCCTGCAGTTTTTTGTCATGTAGTAAAACCAGCAAAAGCTTCAACAGCAGAGGAGTGTCAGTAGGTAAGTAGGTGACCAGGAGGAGACTGGCATGATTAGAATAAGTGCTGCTTAATGGGAACTGTGGGAATTGCTGTTCTTGAGAAAGGCCAGGAAAAAATGGAGGGAACATTGAAGTTTGTTAGCTCAAGATTGCTTTAAGTTTTATGCTGATTCAATGGCTTATCAGTAAAATAGTGAGGTAGCTAGATACACACGTGTTAACTTGGTTTTGGTTAACTTTAGTTCCAAATGCAGTGCCACATTAACATATGTTTATTATTAATTTATTTGTATTTTGATTTTTAGCTATAGTCAATTTTTTTTTTTATTATCCAGACCAAGGGAGGGGAGGTTTGATATAGACACACCAAAATTAAAAACTACATATATGTATATATATACACAGACACACATATTCATATTTTGCTTTAGTGTGTGTAATTTTGTTCAAGCCCTAGCTGAAAAATTCTTAATTATGTTTAGCTTAGACAATATTCAAATTATTTGGCATTCACTGAAAACACATAAATCACCAACGATAGCCATTAAGCCTCCTGAGAAGCAGTGGGGAAACAGTAATTGATATTTTAGGGTACTCTACATATTGATTTTTAAGGCAGAAAACATTGTATAACTTTGATCAAGTTAAAGATGATGGTATAGGAAGATTCTGGACTCACCTCTTCCCAGGGACACAACAGATCTGCAGCTACATATGAAATAATTCCCTCAAAAGGGACCTGAGAGTTGGAAGAACAGCCTCCACACCAGAAGGTAAAAAGACATCGTTGAGGTTTGAGGTGGGTAGGAGAGGCAGAGATATGGTCTCTTCAAGGAAAAATCCACACCTCAGCCACAGTGATCTAGAGTCAAGAGAGATCACACAGGTATAGATCTTTTCCCTAAGGAGTGAGGGATTCAGTCTCTATATCAGGCACCTCCACCCCCTAGATTCTTAACAGGAAAGACAAGCTCCACAAACACCTAGCTTTGAAAAACAAGAGGGAATATACCCAGGAAAACTATAGGACTGCAGGGAACAGAAAATCCTCTCTTAAACGGCTCACTCGCAGATTCACTCTACCCCAAAACCAGGGTGAAAACACCATTTTGAAAAGCTCATGGACCATAGGTGGAGAAGACCCACTTATTAATATTGAAGCATCTTCCAGAGAGGCAGAAACTAGTTGGGACACTCCCTGGGAACTGAGACACTGGCAGGAGCTATTTTCGTGATTTCAGGCTATTTGCTAATGCCAGTGCTGGTGGGCACCATTTTGGAATTTTCCATTTAACTTATTAGCACCAATGAGTGCACCCCACTGAGAGCCTTGCCTACCTCTACACCTTGGTCAAACCTCCCAGTAAGCCAAGCAATAACCCTGTCCACCAACACTCCACAGCAGCTGCAGCCCTGCCACAACAGCAAGATGCACACAGCCCACATAGGGGACATCCTTTGAGTACCTGGCTCTGGTTAGCCAGGCAGAATTGTGCTTCTGATCCCCACAGGCCACTCCTTCAAGACTGAGAGAGATAACTGATTTACCTAATACTTTGATACAAACAGAGAATTAGGCAAAATGAGGAGACAGAGATATGTTCCAATTGAAAGACCAAGACAATACTCATAAGAAGAAGTAAATAAAGGAGATAAGCAGTTTACCTGATAAAGAGTTCTTAGTAATGGTCATAAAAAGGCTCATCAGACTCAGGAGAAGAATGGATAAACACAGTGAGAGCTTCAAAAAAGAGAAAGAAAATATTTTTAAAGTACCAAACAGAAATTATAACTGAACTAAAAAATACACTGGATGATTTCAACAGCAGAGTGGATAAGGTATAAAAACAAATCAGCAACTAGAAGACAAAACAATGGAACTCACCCAAACAGAGTAGCAAAGTGAAAAAAAAAAAAGAATTGTAAAAAGTGAAGATACTTTAAGGTATCTTTGGGACAACATCAAGTGGAATAACATTCACATTATAGGCGTCCCAGAAAGAGAAGAGAGAACAGTCCAGAAAAATTATTTAAAGAAATGGTGGCTAACTAATAACAACCTGCTATATAAAATAAATAAATAAATAAAATTACCAGTGGCAAGCAAACAAACAAAGAATAAATGGTGGCTGAAAACTTCCCTAATCTGGGGAAGGAAACAGATATCCAGCTGTAGGAAATCCAGAGAGTTCCAAATAAGATGAAACCAAAGAGACATACACCAAGACACATTCTAATTAAAATGGTAAAAATTAAGGATAAAGAGAATCCTAAAAGCAGGATCAGAAAAATAATTTATTACATTCAAGGGAAATCCCATAAGGCTATTAGATTTTTCAGCAGAATCTTTACAGCCAGAAGGGAGTGGTATGACATATTTATAGTGCCAAAAGGGAAAAAAAAAAATTCCAACCAGGAATTCTCAGCCCAGGAAGATTACAATTTAGAATTGAGGAAGAGATTAAGAGTTGCCCAGATGAGCAAAAGCTAATAGAGTTCATCACCACTAAACCTACCCTACAAGAAATATTAAGGGGACTTTATTAAGCTGAAAAGAAATGGCACTAATTAATGATAAGAAAACATACAAAAGTGTAAATATCACTGGAAACGGTAAAGATATAATAAAATTAGTGGATCAGTCACTTATAAAGCAAGCATGAAGGTTAAAAGAAAAAATATAGAAAAAAATAACTAAAATTACAATAAAGAGATGGATAAAATAAAAAGAAAATGTGTCATCAAAAGTAAAAATTTTGGTGGTTGGGGGGAGTAAAAAGATAAAGGTTTGGAATGTGTTCAAATTTTAAAGTTCTATGAAACTAAAACAGATTACTACATACATAAAATGTTATATGTGCACCTCGTGGTAACCACAAGGAAAGAAAAAAACTTGTGTTAAATACACAAAAGAAGATGATGAAGGAATCTAAACATAATCCTAAAGAAAACCACCAAAACACAAGGGAAGAATGAAAGAGAACAAAGGAACAGAGAGGAACTACGAAAACAGCCAGGAAGCAATTAGCAAACTGGCAATAAGTTCATACTTATCAATAACTACTTTAAGTGTGAATGGACTAAGTTTGCCAATCAAAAGACATAGAGTGGCTGAATGGGTAAAAAACAAGACCTATCTATATTGCTGCCTATAACAGACTCACTTTGGAAGAAAGGACACACAGAGACTGAAAATGAAGGCATGAAAAAAATAATAATCCATGCAAATGGAAATGAAACGAAAGCTGGAGGGGCTATACTGATATCAAAGTATATTTTAAAACAAAGACTAAAAAAGACCAAAAAAGTCATTATATAATGATAAAATAGTTAATCCAGCAAGAAGAGATAACATTTGTAAATGTGTATGCACTCAGCAAAGGAGCACCAAGATATGTGAAGCAAATATTAAAGGACCGAAAGGGAGAAATTGTCAGTAATGTAATAATAGTAGGGGGCTTTAACACCCACTTACATCAATGGGTAGATCATCTCTACAGAGAATCAATAAGGAAACATCAGACTTAAGTGACACATTAGATCAGATGAACTTAGTAGATATATAGAGAATATGCCATCCAAAAGCAACAGAATACACATTCTTCAGTTCACATGGAACATATTTTAGGATAGATCACTTGTTAGGTCATAAAACAAGTCTCAGTAAATCAAGAAGATTGAAATTATATCAAGCATCATCTGAGACCACTATTGTATGGTCATCAATCACAAGACATCAATCACAAGAATAAATAGGAAAAACCACGGAAACACAGAGATTAAAAAACATGCTACTGAAAACCAGTGGGTCATCAAAGAAATCAGAGGAGAAATCAAAAAATATCTAGAAATAAATGAAAACAGAAATATAACGTAACGAAATTATGGGTTGCAGCAAAAGTGGTTCAAAGAGAGAGGTTCATAGCAGCACAGGCCAACCTCAATAAACAAGAAATATCTCCCCCAAAACAGTCAAATTTACACCTAATGGAACTAGAAAAAGAGCAAATGAAGCTCAAAATTTTAGGAGGAAGGAAATAATAAATGAGCGGAAATAAATGAAACAGAGACTGGAAAGAGATATACAGATATAATTAATCAGGGTTTTATATTCTGAAATATGACTTTACTAAGTAGTGGTTCTTTTCATGCTCAGAATAATGATTATAATATAAATATCAATAATAATATACATTAATCCAGATATTAATGGACTAACAGATCTGTCCTTATATATACAAACTTTTATGTTGCACAGCTTTAAAACTATCCTATATAAACCTATGTATATACATAGAGAGAATAAGCATACTTGAGTAATAATATAGTATAAATTTGATCAAAGGAAACAAAATATGACTAGCACAAAACTTATTTATTGACTATTCCTGTATTTGATACTGTATTTTGTAAAAGAGATTCATTGGTGAGACATAATCTTTTGGGTCTTTCTAAGATGAATCAGAAGGTAGTGAGATATTTTTAAGTTATGATTGCAATACATAACTGAGGATGTATTGAGAGTTATATCCAAGTGTAAACAGAATTTCATATAAACAAAATTACTGGTGTATTTTCATCTATATAACCAGTGAGATACAAAAAAAGTCCACATAAGTACATTGCATTCTAGATAACATATTTGAAATTATTCAGAGGAAATCTTTAATTAAAGGTATCCTGAGGAAAAACATATTTTGAAATGTAAATAAGAACTTCTTAATTTATCAGCAGAGTATAGAATATTCAAATGTGGTGTTTTTAAAAGACAGGATTTTTTTTTATGCCAGGAAAAAGAGGCAATACTTACTCTTAGAAATTCTTTCCCTTTAGGAGATATGTTATCAGAAACTTATGACTTAAATAAACTTAAACAACACAGTTTATTACTTACAGTTCTGTAGGTCAGAAGTCTGAGAGGGGTCTTACTAGGCTAAAATCAAAGAGTATGAGGGCTGTATTCCTTTCTGAAGACACTAGGTAATACTCCATTTCCTTGTGTTTTCTAGAGTTTCACATTCCTTGGCTCATGGGCCCTTCCTCCATCTTGAAAGTCAACAGTGTTGTATTTCTCTGATCTTTCTTTAATCTCACATCTCTTTCTGACCATAGCCTGGAAAATTTTTAACAACTGTGATTAAATTGGGTCCACATGAATAATTCAGGATATTCTCCCCATCTCAAGGTCAGTAAATTTAATTACTTCTTCAAAGTCCCTTTTGCCATGTAAGGTAACATATTTATAGGTTGCAAGTGTTAGGGTGTGAACATCTTTGAGGGAAGGGCATTATTCTGCTTCCCATGGAGGGCAATAGAAAAGAATGGGAATGATGGCTCAGTCTATGGAGAACTAGGCATGTTCATCTTGATCTGAAAATGTACCTGACTGACTACCAGAGAAGGAGCTGGAGTAGGCATAGAAGACTACTTTGCATGGAGAATGGATAATGAAGATACAAGCGTTCAGATACAGTACCATCAATTCTTTTGTGTTCATTTTCAAAATCATCTGCTATCTCAATAGTGTGTTTATGAATGTAAATCAACTTTATCTATAAAAGTTAACATTCTGCCAAACTGATGTCTGTCTGAGGGAAAAAAATATTTCCCTCCAACTCTGGTAAAAGAGAAGGCATTTCTATATACTGAAGCTCACGTTAATACATTTTTTTAAAAATCCCTTAATTTAAAATTAATTTGCTTTCTTTATTTGATTGTTTTTCATGAAAAAAAAGAAAAAAGCCTCCAGGAATTTTGCCATCATGAAGGCAGTGGGGAGTTGTGCAGGGAGAGAGTGGAGGTAAAACTAGGAGGTAGATAGAAGAAAAGGACATGAAGAAAGGGACTCTTACTCCTACCATTATAGTTCTTCTCCCAGAAATAATAAGTTTTGAGTATAAATATAGGTAGATTATTTACTTTAGGCTATGTTAAATAGAACTTAAATAAAATGATGCCAAATGTTGATGCAGTTTCTTTTAGTATCATGATATATGCTTTCTTACTTTCCAAAAGCAGAACAGGAAAAATTTAAAAAAGCAATCCAGTGTTCAGAAATATTTTACTTACTTTCTTCTTTTTTTTTAATTTTTTTAACATCTTTATTGGAGTGTAATTGCTTTACAGTGGTGTGTTAATTTCTGCTTTATAACAAAGTGAATCAGTTATACATATACATATGTTCCCATATCTCTTCCTTCTTGCATCTCCCTCCCTCCCACCCTCCCTATCCCACCCGTCTAGGTGGTCACAAAGCCCCGAGCTGATCTCCCTGTGCTACGTGGTTGCTTCCCACTAGCTATCTATTTTACGTTTAGCAGTGTATATTTGTCCATGCCACTCTCTCACTTTGTCACAGCTTACCCTTTACCCACCCTGTGACCTCAAGTCCATTCTCTAGTAGGTCTGTGTCTTTATTCCCGTCTTACCCCTAGGTTCTTCATGAGCTTTTTTTTTTTCTTAGATTCCATATATATGTGTTAGCATACGGTATTTGTTTTTCTCTTTCTGACTTACTTCACTCTGTATGACAGTCTCTAGGTCCATCCTCCTCACTACAAATAACTCAATTTCATTTCTTTTTATGGCTGAGTAATATTCCATTGTATATATGTGCCACATCTTCTTTATCCATGCATCCAATGATGGACACTTAGGTTGCTTCCATGTCCTGGCTATTGTAAATAGAGCTGCAATGAACATTTTGGTACATGACTCTTTTTGAATTATGGTTTTCTCAGGGTTACTTA
Organism: Balaenoptera acutorostrata; assembly: GCF_949987535.1. Classification (NCBI taxonomy): domain Eukaryota; kingdom Metazoa; phylum Chordata; class Mammalia; order Artiodactyla; family Balaenopteridae; genus Balaenoptera; species Balaenoptera acutorostrata. The sequence goes on from NC_080068.1 coordinate 74,026,157, forward strand.
CTTTCTTAATAAACCTTTTTTTTTCCCAGAGCTGCCATGAAATTATGAATTCTGCCATAAATTGCCAAACATTAATATACAGCTCACTAGGGACTGGTGTATATGCAGTGGTTATTGCTGGGTATTTCAGTTGGGGCTCACTCACTACTCTATTTAGGCACAGCGGCTGGAAAGATCTTTTTTTAAGTATGTGCTTCATTTAAGTTCCAAGATTTTTTTTTTTTGTACTTAGAGATGCATAGCTATTTATGATATGAATCAAATAACCACAATAGCAGCCTTTTAAAAATATTTGAGGCATCTTTAGAATTTTTTTACATGATTACAGTAGAGGATATTTTAATTTTTTAATATGAAATGACTAAAAGTAGGGTAACTGATGTTGAAAAAAACGTAAAAAATTAAACTGTACTGACTATTTCATATGTATTAGAAAAGATACTGTTTTTTCCCTCTATACTCCTTTTGGAAGTGCAGGATGTATGTCATGTATACCAGTATTCCCTCTTCTCTACGGCATAGGGAATACATGTCAGAAACCTGACGTTCCATGTTTGGATGTGCAAATTGTGCACTACCCCATAAAGAGGACTCCATTTATGTGGGCTTTGTAAATTCATATGTTTGGTTGTCACAATATCCCAGCAAATGACTGTAATGTATTTTGGATGACACTACTTACACTACAAATATTTTCTCAGAAAGAAAGGGGAGACTGTCTATATTCAAAACACAATATCAACTAGAATTCTTGTCCTAAACCACCATCCTTGTATTTTAAAATGCTTTTGTTTTGGTTCTACTAGAAATTATTAAATGTACTAGGCACAAGAAATGTGAAAAAACTTTAAAGAAGACATTGTCTATTCATCAAGGTACTTGAAATCTTTCAGAGAATGTAAAGATGCATGTTAATAATTTATAGTAGAAAACTAAATAAATATTGTGGAGAAAATGTATATCAAGACTCAAATTATGAAAAAATCACCATTGTGTTGTACTAATTTAGAACCCATAGAGCATTTAGAAATTATTTAGACCAGTCACACAGTAGCACCAGGACTCAAGTCGCTAAAATCAAGTCATACACTACTTCTAAAACTGTGTCCCTGGTTATTTCACTGGAAAGTCAAAGTTGAGTCAGAAAAAACTCAAAAAATGAAGACCCTAAAGTGTCACAGATGCTCATCTTTCACATTTTAAAAGATATCTACTCCTTTTAGCTGATGATATGACTTCATAATCTAGGAGTAGTGTCAATAAACAAGATAGGCTTGTATCTAAAACATGACAGTAAACATAAATGACTTAGATAACTCTTCTGAAACCAAATTTGTTTTTTGGGGGCAGGAGATTTCACTAGCCATTTACCATAGATCTGCTTGTCTGGCCTTTCCTCACAGTTCTTCTTCTGCACTTCTCTCTTTTCTATTGGTAGGGATTGTCACCCTGGCCTCTTTGCCACACCTCCTTTTTTCCACTCCCCTGAGGAGGAGTAACCTACCTCTCTGTATTCAGATGGTATTAATCTAGCAAAAATCCTAAATGTGGCAAATTTGCTTTCTTTTTTTTTTTTTTAACATCTTTATTGGAGTATAATTGCTTTACATTGTTGTGTTAGTTGTTGCTGTATAACAAAGTGAATCAGCTATACGTATACATATATCCCCATATCCCCTTCCTCTTGCGTCTCTCTCCCACCCTCCCTATCCCACCCCTCTAGGTGGTCACAGAGCACCGAGCTGATCTCCCTGTGCTATGCAGCTGCTTCCCACTAGCTAGCTATTTTACATTTGGTAGTGTATATATGTCCATGCCATTCTCTCACTTCATCCCAGCTTACCCTTCCCCCTCCCCATGTCCTCAAGTCCGTTCTCTACGTCTTTATTTTATTACTTCTTCATTGTGACTAGGGGCAGTTAAGAGAGGGAATGGTAGAGAAACTAACTCAAACTTTCTATTTGCTGTTGTTTTACATTGTCTTACTTGGAGAATTTGGGAGGAGTGGTGGGAGGAGAGAAAGCAAGCCTATTTTAGCCCTTGGAGTGCCTTTGTCCTCTAATCTAGCTTTTATACCTAATCTCACAATCTCCAAATGCATTTCTAATTTAGTTCTTGGTCACTGGCTGAGAACATCCTCAGATTTCCCTCTATTCATGCATTTCTCAAAATGTTCATCTAGTTCCTCTGCTTTTCCTCCAGTTAAGTTAGATGACATATACATGCACTTATATGTTATCAGCCCCTGCATTTATGCAGTATACCCTGTATTGTCTTATCTACTCAAGATCATTGCTCCAGAAATTCTCCCTTATTTATCCTACACGATTATCTTTCACACTTTATTCGTTTCATCATTTTAAAACATGCTGGTGTTTTCCCCCTCCTAAAATGAACACACTACAGATGAATAAATTTTCTCTGACTCCATTTTCCATTTTTGCCCACCAACTACTGCCCCATTTCTGTGGTCATCTCCCAAGCAAAATTCCTGAAATTGTCTGTTTTCACTTTTCCAGTTTTTCTTTTTCATTTCTCATAAGCCTATCCAATTAGGCTTTCTTACCTACCATGCTACCAGAACTGATCTCATCAATGACTAATCAGCAGTATTTGAAACTATTGACCACTCCTTCCTGTTTAATACACTTTCTTAATCTGGATTCCAGAATACCATGATTTTATTTCTACCATACCAGTAGCTCTTCCCCAGTGTTATAGAAATTAAGTTTAAAGCCTCTTTTAAATTGCTTCAAGAGTGCAGGGACCATGACTATTTGGTTCAACAGTACATAGTGCCTATAATGAATATTCTGCATGCAGAGCCCAATAACAAAGAAAAAGTGAGAAGTGCTTATTCTAGGAGAAAGAATCATGATAAAATATTAAAGCCAAGCTTAAGACTTTATGATCAGTAAAAGAGAGTTTTTTTCCTACATATATTATGTAGACAGTGGACTGTTATGCTTGTAAATGATCATTAAGGATATTAGAACAGTTTATGTGAGTAACTGCAAGTTCGTACATACTATGCTTGTTTTCATAACTCAGGTTATAATGTATAATTCTATCAAATCTAATTATCCTTCTATGGAGGTCTTACCCTAGCATTTTGCAAAATGCTGGAGATTAGAGCATGAAAAGAGTTACATGATATTTTTTTCTTCATTAGACCATTTTTGGAGTACACTCAATGCAAAAGTCAAAATTTTCTGTAGAGTTTTATGATTTTATTAGACAGAAGCCACAACTGTTAAAGAAAAAATCATTCTGACACTTTAAAAATCATAAAGAAGACTTTATTCAGGACTATTGTATTAGGTGTCAAGACTTTCACAGTAAGGGAGAGAGATGGGGCTCAACTCCAAATACAGCAAAGACAGCAGGTGATTTATAATCAGTGAGCAGAATGAGGAAGGGCCAGTGGCTGGAATATTACTATGAGGAGACATCAAGAGTATGGAGATTCTTGCTAAACTGACTTAGTAGGATTCTTGTCAAAACTGGCCTATGAGGCTGAAGATAAGGCCCAAGGATGAGGTCTAGTGAAAAAGACATCACAGAGAAGCCTGTCTAAAGTTTGGCCAAGGAGAGAATCTTTGACCTCCATTTATCAAAGATTTAAGGGCTTCCAGATGTCCTACTGCTGTTATTATTTCATAATATTACATTTGACCAAAATTATCCAAAAATCATGATGTCTTTAATAGCTCTATATTGAACCACATTACTTCTGTCTTCCAACCCAGACATAATCACTCCAGGATAAACATTTATCACCCTCTCCAAACCCACTTCAGCTACTTGTTTTTCAGTTGTATTTCCGAGGTTCGTTTGCAGTTTTTAACCTTTGTCACCTCTTTGGATTAATACTTACTTTGTTCTCTACCTAGGACTTCTCTAAGTTGGTAGATTTTATACTAATATCATAGACTAGCATGTTTTGTTAAGTGTTCTCAATAGAAATATTCCTCATAAGCCCTGTATTTTTTCATTACCAAGGCTTTCCCCCTGTTTCAGAAGGGTATCTTGGCAAAATTGTTGGACTGATATGATATTTTAGTTTATTTAACTTAATGGTGTTATTAATTATAATAGTGATTTTAATTGACTTTTACTTAATAATCAATTGATGTTTTTAAACTTTAAAAAAATGCCGTAGTTAACTGACTTCCTTGATAGAATATGTTTTATTAGTTTTTAAAATAAATTATGAAACAGTGTTTTGTCCATCCCTGATTCCATAACTTCTTCCCTCACCCTGCGAAGCTCTAATCCTGAAGGCTTTTACCAATAAGCTCAGCCTCACATTGGTTGTTAAAAAAAAAAACAAAACACTTTGAGCAGAAGAGGAAGTACATAAGTAACTTAACAAGTCAAGCTTGTGAGATATGGATCTATTATCTAGCATGGTTCCTTTTCCAATGTGCCTATAGCAATTTGTAGACATGAAATACGTTCCCAGTTGCCATTCTAACCCCCCGTATTGATTCAGTTTCTGAGTGTGATTTTTACCAGACACCTCACTGAACAATGAGTTCTTGTAATAATCAAAGACCAAAGGTATTTTCTGAACCACAGACGATATGTTTAAGACTCAATTTTTCCAGTTTCTTCTGTATCCTTCCTCCTGTAGAATGGAATCTATTCAATATCCTAAATGAATTATCTCTGGAGTCTGGCTATATTATGGAGCATATCTAGGATCATGATGATACTGCTCACTAGACAATGCTTCTCTTAGCCTATGTCACAGTGTTGTGTAAGAGCCTATGTTTTCTAGCTATTCATCAGTAAAATGTAATTTTCTTGAGAGCAAGATATTCTTACATCACAAAACTCAATCAAGTAATAATGGATAACCTGAATATTCCTATAAACATTTAAAAAAATGGATCCATATTTTAAAATCTTCCAAAACATAAGGCCCAGATATATTGACTGGTAAATTCTACCAAACATTAAAAGAAGAAATAGCACCAATTCTATATAATCTCTTTCAGAAAATAGTAGAGGAGGGAATAATATACTAAAATCTGAAGCAGACAGTATAAGAAAAATCCAGTATACTTTTTGAACATAGCTTTAAATATTTTCAACAAAATATTTGCAAACCAAATCCAGCAATATATGAAAAGAATAATAAATCAAGACTAAGTGATTTTGAATTGCATTTTTCTGATGATTAGTGATGTTAAGCACTTTTTCATATACCTGTTGGCCATTGGTATGTGTTCTTTGGAGAAATGTCTGTTCAAGTCCTTTGCCCATTTTGTAATTGGTTTACTGTTTTTTTTTGCTATTAAGTTGTAGGAGTTTCTTATGTAATCTGAATGTTAACTTCTTATCAGATATAGGATTTATGAATATATTCTCCATTTCCTAGGTTGTCCTTTTGCTCTGTTGACTGTTTCCTTTGCTATGCAGAAGATTTTTAGTTTGATGTAGTCCTACTTGTCTAATTTTGCTTTTGTTACCTGTTCTTTTTGTGTCATATATAAAAAATCTTGCCAAGACCAATATCAAGAAAAATTTCCCCTATGTTTTCATCCAAGAGTTTTGTAGTTTCAGTTTTAATGTTTAAGTTTTTAATCCATTTTGAGTTAATTTTTGTGTATGGTGTAAGGTAAGGATCCAGTTTCATTCTTTTGCATGTGGATATCAAGTTTTCCCACCACCATTTGTTGAACAGTATATTATTTCCCCATTATGTATTCTTGGCTCCTTTGTCAAATATCAGATATATGTGTGGGTTGATTTCTGAGTTATTTATTCTATTCCATTTCTCTATATATCTGTCTTTATGCCAGGTAATGTAAAATGATGCAGCTTCTATGGAAAATAGTATGGAGGTTATTCAGAAAATTAAAAATAAAATTACTATATGATCTATCAACCCAACTTCTGGGTATAAATTGAAAAGAATTGAAATCAGGATTTCAGAGAGGTATTTTGCACTCTTATGTTCATTGCAGCAATATTCACTAAATGGCAAAAATTAAAAATAAAGAAAGAATCTTAAAAACAGCAAAAGAAAAGCAACTAGTTACATACAATGGAACTTCCATAAGACTATCAGTGACTTCTCAGTAGAAACTTTACAGGCCAGAAGGGACTGGTGCAATATATTTAAAGTGATGAAAAGAAAAAACCTACAACCAAGAATATTATACCGACCAAGGCCATCATTCAGATTTTAAGGAGAGGTAAAGAGTTTTACAAACAAGCAGAAACTGAAAAATTCAGCCCCACTAAACCAGCTTTACAAGAAATGTTATGACTTTTCTAAGTGAGAAAAAAAAAGACCACAACCAGAAATATGAAAATTAAGGAAAATCTCGTTAGCAAAAGCAAACATACAGTAAACATAGTAGATCAACCACTTACAAAACTAGTAGGAAGGTTAATAGACAAAAGTAATAAATCATTATAACAACAATAAGTAGTTAAGGGACAAATAAAACAAAAAGGTATAAAATATGTGAAAAAGAAAATGTGGGGGTAAAAATGCAGGTTTTTAAAAATGTGTTCAAATGTAAAATAATCATATATATGATTATATATAGTTATATATGAACCTCATGGTAACCACAGACCAAAAGTCTATAATAAATATACACAAAAAAGAGAAAAGAATCCAAACAAACGATTAAAGATAGTCATCAAATCACAAGGTAAGAGAGCAAAAGAAGAAGAAAGAAACAAACAAAAAACTACAACAAAACCTGAAAAAAATTTAATAAAATGACAACAAGTAAATACCTATCAATAATTACTTTAAATGTAAATGACTAAATGCTCCAATCAAAAGACATAGAGTGGCTGAATGGATAAAAAAACAGGACCCATATAGATGCTGCCTACAAGAGACTCACCTCAGATCTAAAAACACATCCAGACTGAAAGTGAGCAGATGTAAAAACATATTATATGCAAATGGATACAAATAGAAAGCTGGGTAGCAATACTTATAACACAAAATAGACTTTCACAAAAAAAAAGACTGTTAGTAAAAAAAAAAAAAAAAAAAAGGGCATCACATAATGATAAAGGAATCAATCCAACAAGAAAGAAGATATATTCCAACATGGGACTATATAAATACATATAGAAATGCTACACTATGTAAATATTAATAAAAGGGGAGGAATAGTCACATGATATTAGTGGGGGATTTAACACCCTACTTACCTCTATGGAAAGATCATGTAGATAGGAAATAAGAAAATACTGGCCTCAAATGACACATTTGACCATACCAACTATATGTGTATATATATATATATAAAATCTCCATTTGAAAGAAGCAGAATACACATTTTTTTGCAAATGCACATGGAACATTCTCCAGGATAGATCACATGCTATGCCACAAAACAAGTCTCAATAAATTTAAAATGATTGAAATCATATCAAGCATCTTGTCTGACCACAATGTTATGAGACTAGAAATCGAGTATAAGAACAACACTGCAAAAGATATAAACATGTGGAGGCTAAAAAATATGCTACTAAGCAACCAATGGGACACTGAAGAAATAAAAGAGGAAGTCAAAAATACCTGGAGACAAATGAAAATGGAAACACAATGATCCAAAATCTATAGGGTGAAGCAAAAGCCATTCTAAGTGGGAAGTTTATAGCAATACAGGCCTATGTCAGGAAAAAAAATCTCAAACAACGTAACCTTACAATTATGGAACTAGAAGAAGAAAAACAAAACCCAAAGTTAGTGAAGGAAAGAAATAAGAAGTATCAGAGCAGAAATAGAGACTAAAAAAATCAAGAAAAGATCAATGAAACCAATAGCTGGTCCTTTGAAAAGAGAAAAATAATTGATAAACCTTTAACCAAATTAACCAAAAAATTACAGAACCCAAATAAATAAAATCAAAATTAAAAAGTTACCACTGACACCACAGAAATACAAAGGACCATAAGAGAGAACTATGAACAATTATATGCCAATAAAATGGAAAACATAGAAGAATGAGTAAATTCCTAGAAATATACACTCCCTCAAGACTGAATCAGGAAGAAACAGAAAATATGAACAGACCAACTACCAGTAATGAAATTGAATCAGTAATTAAAAAGATAAATAAAAGTCCAGGACCAGATGGCTTCACAGGTGAATTCTACCAAACATTTTAAAGAAAAGTTAACACCTATCCTTCTCAAAATATTCTGAAAAATTAAAGAGGAAGGGACACTTCTGAACCCATTCTATGATGCCAGCATCACCCTGATACCAAAACCAGACAATAACAGCCCAGAAAAAGAACATTGTGGGCCAGTATCACTGATGAACATAGATGCAAAAAGTCCTCAACAAAATACTAGCAAACCGAATCCAGCAATACATTAAAGTATCAAACACCATGATCAAACGGGATTTATTCCGGTGATGCAAGGATGGTTCAAAATCTGCAAATCAATCACACAACCACAGATACACCACATTAACAAATCCGAGAATGAAAATCAATGATCATCTCAATAGATTCAGAAGAAGCCTTTGATAGAATTCAACATCTTTTTATGATAAAAACTCTCAACAAAGTGGGTGTAGAGGAAACATACCTCAATATATTAAAGGACATATATGACAGGCCCACAGCTAGCATCTTGCTTAATGCTGAAAACCTGAAAGCATTCCTTCTAAGATCAGGAACAACACAAAAATACTCATTCCCACCACTTTTATTCGGCCTAGTATTGGAAGTCCTAGCACAAAAATAAGACAAGAAAAAGAATAGTATGCAAATTGAAAAGCAAGAAGTAAAACTCTCACTATTTGTAGATGACATAATACTATACAGGAATACTGTATAGAAAACCCTAAAGAATCCACTGAAAATCTCTTAGAACTAATGAATTCAGTTAAGTTGCAAGATACAAAATCAATATACAAAGATCTATGATTTTTCTATACACTAATAATAAACTATAAGAAAGAGAAATTAAAAAACATTCCTATTTACAACTTCATCAAAGAGATTAAAATACCTGGAAATCAATTAAACCAAAGAAGTGAAAGACCTGAACACTGAAAACTGTACAATATTGATGACATAAATTGAAAAAGACACGAATTAATGGAAAAATATTCTCTGTACATGGGTTGAAATAATATTGTTAAAATGCCCATACTACTCACAATCCGCTATAGATTCAATGCAATCATATCAAAATCCAATGACATTTTTCACAGAAATACAACAAATAATTCTAAATTTGTGTGGAGATACAAAAGATTCTCAATAGCCAAAATAATCTTGAGAAAGAAGAAAAAGATGGAGTTATCACAGTCCCTATATTCAAACTATAGTAGAGGACTTTCGAAGATGGTAGAGGAGTAGGAGGACGTGGAGTTCATTTCTCCCCACAAACGCATCAAGAATACATGTACAAATGGAACCATTCTCACACAGCACCTACTGAACACTAGCAGAGGATCTCGGACACCTAAAAGGACAAGAAAGATCCCCACATAACCAGGTAAGAGGAAAGAAAGAAGCGGAAAGGAAGAGGCGGGGAAGCAGGGTGGGACCTGCACTCCCGGCAGGGAGCTGAGGGTAAAGAGAGGTTCCCGCATCTGGGGAAGCCCCCTCACTGATGGGGAAATCAGCTGGGACAGAAGGGGAGCTTTGGGGGCTTGGAGGGGAGCCCAGCAACCAGATTGTGGCAGGCAGGACAGAGTGAGACCTACACAGATGGTCTGTGCCACAGTCCTGCACGTCTCAGCCTGAGATGGGTGTCTGCCAGTGTGCAAGGGGGCTGGGTGCTGGAACGTGGGTTTGAGGAGCAGACCCAGGGAGGGGACTGCTGTTGGCTGTGAGGAGACAGCCTGAGTGGATGGGAGTGAGGAACTCCACAACTGGGAATGCTTATGAAGGAAGCCCAGATGGCCAAAGAAGCGAAGTGCCATTGCTGAGTGATGCGCAAGGAGTGGGGCCACCATTGCAGCATCTCTGCTCATGAACCAGCCCCTGTCTCCAAGGGCCCTAGGGAGACCTCCTGCCGGAGCCAGCTTGCGCACTCCCACCATCACCTCCCCCGCCACCCTGGGCGACCTCCTCGTCCTGACCACCACCTGACAGGCTCGTGCATTCCAAGCATTATCCTAGCACCCAGTCGCCTGGGTGCCCCAATCGCTGCCTCATAGGCTCACACGTTCCAATTGCTACCCCAACACCCTCCCACCTGGGTGGCCTGCTTGCCCCGATCACCACCTCGGCTCCTTCCTACTGATGGGTTCATGTGCTCCAGCAACCTCTGGAGGAGATTCTGGTGGGAGGAACACACGCAGAGGTGGGGCTCAAACCAGAACTGAGACCCCAGGGGCTGTGTACCTGTGGAAGAAAAGCTGAAATCTCTCCTCGCAGCTGCATAAACTGTGGAGTTACACCTCTGCTGATGGCATCCTAAATTCAGTGTGCCTGCAAAGCATCCAAAAGGACAAGTGTCCTGCAGTTGGGACGGGTCTGACTTTAGCAGCTGTGGGCTTTGTGGGGACATACTTGTGGAGGTTGGGCCAGGCCAGAGTCTGAGCTGCCTCCATAGCTCCCACAGCGGGTCCAGGTGCATGACTACTGCAGTCCTGGGACCTGACCTCAGTGGATCTGCACCTGTAGCATGGTTAAAACAACACGTGAGAGTCACCAGGGCCAATTGCCAGCATACCCACAGTTAAGGTGAGACCAAGAGCAGTGCCAACAACACTGTACTTTCTCAGCCTACACAGTGGGCGAAAGGGGGCACAGCAGAGCACATTCACAGGTGAACAGCTCCAGAGGAGGAATACTCAGCGGCTTCTCACCCAGTGGGAGTGCTCTAATCCCGCCTACCTCACACAACAGATCAGAAACACAGCTGAGAAACAGATCTGGGGGCCACTACTCTAACAGCTAGGGAGCAGACCCCACCCCTGACAGGGCAGTGACAACCACAGAGCAAAGAGGCCCTGCTCAATATCCAGGGCAGGCTCTGGTCACCACAACACCAATCAAACCCCCTATCAAAGGGATAATGGCACAGGCCTCCAGACCAACCTCACCCACCAGGGGTCAGACACCAGAAGCAAGAGAAACTACAATCCTGCAGCCTGTAGAAAGGAGACCACAAACACAGCAAATTAGACAAAGTGAGACAATAAAGAAATATGTTGCAAATGAAAGAGCAAGATAAAAATCTACAAGAACAAGTAAATGAAGAGGAGGTAGGAAATCTACCTGAAAAAGAATTCAGAGTAATGATAGTAAAGATGATCCAAGATCTCAGGAGAAGAATGGAAGCACACATTGAAAAGGTACAACAAATGTTTAATATAGAACTAGAAGAACTAAAGGACAAACAGAGGTGAACAATACAATAATTGAAATGAAAAGTACACTAGATGGAATCAATAGCAAAATAACTGAGGCAGAAGAAAAGATAAGTGAGCTGGAAGACAGAATGGTGGAAATGACTGCTGCAGAACAAAATAAAGAAAAAAGAATGAAAAGAATTGAGGACAGTCTCAGAGACCAATGGTACAGCATTAAACACACCAACATTCGAATTATAGGGGTCCAAAAAGAAGAAAAAGAGAAAAGGCCTGAGAAAATACTTGAAGACATTATAGTCAAAAACTTCCCTAACATGGGAAAGGAAACAGTTACCCAAGTCCAGGGAGCACAGAGAGTCCCATACAGGATAAACCCAAAGAGAAGCACAACAAGACACATATTAAACTATCAAAAATTAAATACAAAGAAAAAATATTAAAAGCAGCAAGGGAAAAGCAACAAATAACATACAAGGGAATCCTCATATGGTTAACAGCTGATCTTTCAGCAGAAACTCTACAAGGAAGAAGGGAGTGGCAGGACATATTAAAAGTGATAAAAGGGGAAAAACCTACAACCAAGATTACTCTACCCAGCAAGGATCTCATTCAGATTCAACAGAGAAATTAAAACCTTTACAGACAAGCAAAAGTTAAGAGAATTCAGCACCACCAAACCAGCTTTACAACAAATGCTAAAGGAACTTCTCTAAGCAGGAAACACAAGAGAAGGAAAAGACCTATGATAACAAACCCAAAACAATTAAGAAAATGGTAATAGGAATATACATATCAATAATGACCTTAAATGTGCATGGACTAAATGCTCCAACCAAAAGACAGAAACTGGCTGAATAGATACAAAAGCAAGACCCATATATATGCTGTCTCCAAGAGAAATACATCAGATCTAGGGACATATACAGACTGAAAGTGAGGGGATGGAAAAAGATATTCCATGCAAATGGAAATCAAAAGAAAGCTGGAGTAACAATACTCATATCAGACAAAATAGACGTTAAAATAAAGAGTCTAGAAGAGACAAGGAAGGATACTACATAATGAACAAGGGATCAGTCCAAGAAGAAGATATAACAATTGTAAATATATATGCACCCAACATAGGAGCACCTCAATATATAAGGCGGATGTTAATAGCCATAAAAGGGGAAATCGACAGTAACACAATACTAGTGGGAGATTTTAACACCCCACTGACACCAATGGACAGATCATCCAGACAGAAAATTAATAAGGAAACACAAGCCTTAAATGACACATTAGACCAGATAGACTTAATTGATATTTATAGGACATTCCATCCAAAAGCAGCAGAATACACTTTCTTCTCAAGTGCACACAGAACATTCTCCAGGATACCTCGCACTTTGGATCACAAATCAAGCCTTGGTAAATATAAGAAAACTGAAATCATATTGAGCACCTTTTCCAACCAGAACACTGTGAGATTAGAAATCAATTACAGGGAAAAACTGTGAAAAGTACAAACACATGGAGGCTAAACAATATTTACTAAATAACCAGTGGATCACTGAGGAAATTAAAAAATACCTAGAGATAAATGACAGTGAAAACACAATGATCCAAAACCTATGGGATGCAACAAAAGCAGTTCTAAGAGGGAAGTTCATAGCAATACAATCTTACCTCAAGAAACAAGAAAAAACTCAAACATCCTAACCTTACACCTAAAGCAACTAGAGAAAAAAGAACAAACAAAACCCAAAGTTAGTAGAAGGAAAGAAATCATAAAGATCAGAGCAGAAATAAGTGAAACAGAGACAAAGAAAACCATAGCAAAGATCAGTGAAACTAAAAGCTGATTCTTTGAAAAGATAAACACAATTGATAAACCTTTAGCCAGACTCATCAGGAAAAAAAGGGAGAGGACTCAACTCAATAAAATTGGAAATGAAAAAGAAGTTATAGCAGACACCACAGAAGTACAAAGGATCATAGACTATACTACAAGCAACTGTACACCAATAAAATGGACAATGTGGAAGAAATGGACAAATTCTTAGAAAGGTACAACCTTTCAAGACTGAACCAGGAAGAAATAGAAAATACAAACAGACCAATAACAAGTACTGAAATTGAAACTGATTCAATTCTGAAACTGATTTAAAAATCTTCCAACAAAAGTCCATCACCAGGTGGTTTCACAGGTGAATTCAATCAAACATTTAGAGAAGAGTTAACACCTACCCTTCTGAAACTCTTTCAAAAAATTGCAGAGGAAGGAACACTCCCAAGCTCATTCTGCAAGACCCCCAACACCCTGACACCAAAACCAGACAAAATATTACCAAAAAAAGGAAATTACAGGCCACTATCACTGATGAACCTACATGCAGAAATCCTCAATAAAATACTAGCAAACAGAATCCAGCAACACATTAAAAGGATCATACACCATGATCAAGTGGGATTTATTCCATGGATGCAAGGATTTTTCAATATCCGCAAATCAGTGTGATACACCACATCAACAATTTGAAGAATAAAAACCATATCATCACCTCAATAAATGCAGAAAAAGCTTTTGACAAAATTCAACACCCATTAATGATAAAACCTCTCCAGAAACTGAGCATAGAGGGAACCTACCTGAACATAATAAAGGCCATATATGACAGACCCGCAGCAAACGTCTTTCTCAGTGGTGAAAAACTGAAAGCATTTCCTCTAATATCAGGAACAAGACAAAGATATCCAGTATTGCTACTATTATTCAACATAATTTGGAAGTCCTAGCCATGGCAATCAGAGAAGAAAACGAAATAAAAGGAATCCAAATTGGAAAAGAAGAAGCAAAACTGTCACTGTTTGCAGATGACATGATCCTATACATAGAAAATCCTAAAGATGCCACCAGAAAACTACTAGAGCTCATCAATGAATTTGGTAAAGTTGCAGGATACAAAATTACTGCACAGAAATCTCTTGTATTCTTATACACTAACAACGAAAGATCAGAAAGAGAAATCAAGGAAACAATCCCTTTTACCATTGCATCAAAAAACAAACAAACAAACAAACCTGGGAATAAACCAACCTAAGGAGGCAAGAGACCTGTACTCAGAAAACTATAAGATACTGATGAAAGAAATAAAAGATGACACAAACAGATGGAGAAATATACCATGTTCTTGGGTTGGAAGAATCAGTATTGTGAAAATGACTATACTACCCAAAGCAATCTACAGATTAAATGCAATCCCTATCAAATTACCAATGGCATTTTTCTCAGAATGAGAACAAAATAATTTATAATTTGTATGGAAATACAAAAGACCACAAATAGCCAACACAATCTTGAGAAAGAAAAACTGAACTGGAGAAATCAGGCTCCCTGACTTCAGACTATACTACAAAGCTACAGTAATCAAAACAGTATGGTACTGGCACTAAAACAGAAATATCAATCAGTGGAACAGGATAGAAAGCCCAGAGATAAACCCGGGCACCTATGGTCACCTAATGTATGACAAAGGAGACAAGGCTATACAGTGGAGAAAAGTCAGTCTCTTCAATAAGTGGTTCTGGAGAAACTGAACAGCTACATGCAAATGAATGAAATTAGAACACTCCCTAACACCGTACACAAAAATAAACTCAAAATGGATTAAAGACCTAAATGTAAGGCTGAATACTATAAAACTCTTAGAGGAAAACATAGGCAGAACACTCCATGACATAAATCACAGCAATATCTTTTTCAGTCCTCCTCTTAGAGTAATGAAAATAAAAACAGAAATAACCAAATGAGGCCTAATGAAACTTAAAAGCTTTTGCACAGCAAAGGAAACCATAAGCAAAATGAAAAGGCAACCCTCAGAATAGGAGAAAATATTGGCAAATGAAGCAACTGACAAGGGATTAATCTCCAAAATATACAAACAGCTCATGCAGCTCAATATTAAAAAAAAAACAACAAAGAACCCAAGCAAAAAATGGGCAGATATCTAAGTAGACATTTCTGCAAGAAGACATATAAATGGCTAAAAAACACATGAAAGATGCTCCACATCACTAATTATTAGAGAAATGCAAATCAAAACTACAATGAGGTATCACTTCACACCACTCAGAATGGCCATCATCAAAAAATCTACAAACAATAAATGCTGGAGAGGGTGTGGAGAAAAGGGAACCCTCCTACACTGTTGGTGATGATGTAAATTGGTACAGCCACTATGGAGAACATTATGGAGGTTCCTTAGAAAACTAAAAATAGAGCTACCATATGATCTAGCAATTCCACTCCTGAGCATATTTCCAGAGAAAAGCATAATTCGAAAAGATACGTGCACCCCAATGTTCATTTCAGCACTATTTACAATAGCCAGGACATGGAAGCAACCTAACTGTCCATCAACAGAGGAATGGTTAAAGAAGATGTGGTACATTTATATACAGTGGAATACTACTCTGCCGTAAGAAAAATAATGCCATTTGCAGGAACATGGATGGGCCTAGAGATTGTCATACTGAGTGAAGTTTGTCAGAGAAAAACAAATACCATATGATATCACTTTTGTGTAGAATCTAAAAAAGGGGAACAAATGAACTTATCTACAAAACAGAAATAGTTACAGATGTAGAAAGCAAATTTATGGTTACCACGGGGTAAAGGGGGGAGGTATAAATTGGATGATTGTGATTGACATATACACACTACTATATAGTGTAAAATGGATAACTAATAAGGAACTACTGTATAGCTCAGGGAACTCTACTCAATACTCTGTAATTGCCTATATGGGTAAAGAATCTATAAAAGAGAGATATATGTATATGTACAACTGATTTACTTTGCTGTACACCTGAAACTAATAACATTAAATCAACTATACTCCAAAAAATCAAGAAAATAAAAATGAAATCTGCTAAAGTTAAAAAAACTATACTGAAAAGCTACAGTAATTGAAACAGTATGGTACTGGCAAAAAAATGTACACATAGGTCAGTGGAATAGAGATCCCAGTATAAAGCCCATGTGTATATGTTTAATTAACCTAGACACAGGTGGCAGGAATATACAATAGGGAAAAGATAGCCTTTTCAATAAGTGGTGTTGGAAAAACTGGACAGCTACATGCAAAATAATGAAACTATATGACTTTCTCACACCATATACAAAACTAACCTCAAAATGGATTAAAGACTTAAATGTAAGACGTGAAACCATAACACTGCTAGAAGAAAACATAGGTACTACATTATTTGACATTGGTCTTAGCAATATTTTTGGATATGTTTCCTCATTCAACGGACAAAAACAAAAATAAACAATGAGACTACATCAAACAAAAAAGCTTTTGCATAGGAAAGGAAACCATCAACAGAACAAAAAGGTAGCCTAGTGAATGGGAGAAGATATTTGCAAACTACATATCCGATAAGGAGTTACTATCCAAAATATACAAGGAACATGTGTAACTGAACATCAGGAAAAACAAACAACCTGATTAAAAAATGGGCAGAGGGCCTGAACAGACTTTTTTCCAAAGAAGACATACAGATGGCCGACAGACACATGAAAAGATGCTCACTGTCACTAATCATCAGGAAAATGCAAATCAAAACCATGGGATACCACCTCATACCTGTCATAATGGCTGTCATCAAAAAGACAAATAGCAAATGTTGTTGTAAATGTAGAGAAAAGAGGACCGTTATACAGAATTAGTGAGAATGAAAATTGGTCCAGTCACTATGGAAAACAGTATGGAATGTCCTCAAAATTAAAATAGAAATATATCTGTCATACTATTCAGAAATTTCACTCCTTGGCTATTTTTCTGAAGAAAACAGAAGCACTAATTTGAAAAGATAAGTGCACCCCATGTTCATTGCAGCATTATTTACAATAGCCAAAACATGGAAACAACCTAAGTGCCCATCAATAGATGAATGGATAAAGAAGATGTGAATATTACATATGAATATATAGTTACTCAACCATAAAAGAGAATTGAACCTTGCCATTCTTGACAACAAGTATGAACCTGGAGTATATTATAAGAAGTGAAATAAGTCAGAGAAACACAAATATGATATGACTTCACTTATGTGCAAAATTAATTAAAAAATAACTCTTGAACCAACATAAATCAGAAACAGACTCATAGATATAGAGAAAAAACAGTTGGTTGCTAGAGGGGAGGGATGTGAGGGGATGAATGAAATTGGTGAGGGAGTTTAAGCAGTACAAACTTCAAGTTACAAAATAAATGAGTCATAGGGATAAAATGTACAGAATGGGGTATATGCTCGCTAATATTGCAATAGCTTTGTATGACAGATGGTAACTAGACTTATGATGGTGATCAATTTTGTATAGAAATATTGAATTATTTTGTTGTGCACCTGGAACTAACATAGGTTTTTGGTAAATTATACTTCATTAAAAAATAATAACAAAAGACATAAATTTAAAACATAAAACAATGAAATTTTAGAGGAAAACGTAGGATAAAGTTTTATAACTTTGGGTTAGGCAAAGAATTCTTAATGTGGCAACAAAAGATAAGTCTTTAAAAGAAAAAGATTGATAAATTAGATTTCAGAATTAAAAACCTTTGCTCAATGAAAAACACTATAAAGAGAATGAAAAGATAAGTAACAGGCAGGGAGGAAATATTTGCAGCCATATATCTAATAAAGAACTTATACCCAGAATATATAAAAATTTTTCAAAACTCAGTGATAAGTAAACAACTCAATTTAAAAATGAGCAGAGGGCATGAGGAGATACTTGACCAAAAAAGATGTGCAGGTGGAAAATAAGTACATGGAAAGATGTTCAATCTCATTAATCATTAGAGAAATACAAATTAAAACTATAATGAGATACCAGTATACATCTATTAGAATAGCTAAATTCATAAAATCTGACAGTATCAAGTGTTGTAGATACCGAGCCACTGTGACCCATATACTTTGCACAAAATTATACATCTGCTCTAGAAAAGTTTGAGAATTTCTTATAAAATTACATATGCATTTACCATATGATTCAGAAATCCCACTCGTACATAGAGGAGTGAAATGAGAATTCATATTCAAATCAAGGCCTATAAACAAGGTTTATACCTTTTTCATTCATAACTACCAAAAAACTGGCAACCATCAAAATGTCCTTCATTAAGTGAATGGTTAAAGACACTGGTACATTCATACAATGGAATCTTTACTCCACGATGAAAAGAAATGAGCTGTCAATTACATGTAACACAAGGGTTACTCTGAAAGACATTATGCTGAATGAATAAGCCAGTCTCAAAATGTTATGCACTATATGGTTACATTTTATATGACTTCCTAGAAAAGATAAAACTATAGGACCAGAGAAAATATTGATGGTTTCCAGGGATTAGGGTGGGGGAGAGTGTTTGACTACAAAATCAATAGCAAGAGGAAAATTTTGGAGGTGATGGAAGTGTACTGCATACTGACTGTTTTGGTGTTTATACAAATCTATATAAACTCATTATAATTGCAAACAACAAAAAGTTAATTTTACTGCATGTTCCACATGTATGTAGGGTAGAAAGGTGCTTTGCTTATCATATCACTCTGTCAGTCTGTATTGAAAGAACAGCCACCATCTCTAACATTGCCAGTCACCATGCCAAGGGGAAGAAATTAAAAGAAAAAAAAAAGAAAAAAGAAAAGAAAAGAAGCATGCACTGTTGCTTAATGCTTCATCCTGAATGTTAAACTTGCCATTTCTGCTTATATGTCTTAAGAAATAAGTCACATGGCCATATATAATTACAAGTTGTTAGGCAGTTTAATACAGCCTTGTCACTAGAAAGAGACAGCTGGATTATTGAGAACAGTCTTAATGACTACCACTCTTACTAAATAATAGAAATACTCAGAGCAAATATATTGTACTCTACTATTCAAAAAAATGTGTTTCTTTTCCCTTGTTTTTCTCTTTGGAAAGGTAATGCAGAGATGTCTGGCCATTTGTCAAATTGCAAATGCATGATAGTACTTTTTGTAAGCTGAATTGGTGCTTTGTAATGAGAACTAAATGTTTGGTCATGTTTCACAATAGCAATGATTGTTGGTCTGGGGTAGGAATAATCTCAAACTGGCCTCGAAATCTCCTCCTTTATTAATTTAAAATAAGTATTACTCTACTTCCTACAATACAGAATTACTTTGGGTGAAATTTTGAGATAATAAAGGTGAAAATAATTAGAATTTTTAAATGCTATTCAATTATGGAAGTTAATCATTAATATTTTATTATATGATTATAATTATAGTCATTATAATCTTAAAATTTGCATAGTGCTTGAAGAGTTCTAAGTAGTTTTACCTATATGACTTCTTCACATTTCAGAATAGTAAATGCATTTGTTCTGTCTTTATAAGCAGAGAAAATTAGATTCTTTAAAAACAGATATTTTTGAAGATTTTTACTTCCAAGCCTGCCTAAAGAAAGTTTCTTTGATTTCCTTAGAGAAATATTCTTTCAATTTGTATCCTAATAAACATTCTCTTTTTGGTAATGTATATTCATTTCCTACTGGTGTTGATCAGTTAGTGATCTTTGGCTTCAGAATACCAGTATTTAATATCTGTAATCTCAAAAAAATCAATTTTCTTTCCTCTTTGCTATCCTATAGCCTTGCGTTCTTATAAAGGATTTTCTTGTAAGTAGAAATTGAAAGATTAAAGAGACAGGGGAACAAGCAGATCATAGAATTGTATGCTCTTTTAAAGTGACAATTGGAAAAGATCAAAAGAATTTATGAAAACTTTTCTTTTTTTAGAAAATTTGGTCATATAGATAAATCTCACATACAAATAAAACATTTAGAGTGATTTCTCCATAAGCTTTGAACAAACTAGCATTACAGAACATTTTCAAGTCCTTTTCCTTTGTATATATCAATGCCATGTCTCTCCATGTTTGAACTGAACAACAAGGGGTGATGAATTTGCTCATGTACTGTATAAAACCACTGACCTGAAACACAATAGTAAAACTCAGCTTTGCATCAAATAATGTTTCTTTTGTGTCTTTCTCTTTCTCTGTAAGATTGATTTCTTAAGCATGACAGTGTTTGCTTTATAAAACACTGCTGGCTTATTCCCAGAATAAGACTTTAAATAGGATCCTATGGAAAATCAATTTCTTGAGTAAGAGATCCTGATAATGTTTTTATTTACTGTTGTTTATGTACTGTGACCCATGGTGTATTACTAAGAAAATAGGAATCCTCCATCAACATAAAGTAATCAAGTGGCATCTCTAATAAATCATATAGGTCAAAAATGGCTTTAAATTAAAGATCAAATCATTCAGTTTAGAGATTGTAGAAAGCATACAATGCACAAAGACTAAATTCCAAAATATATGGCTGAAGACTTTTTTAGTATCATGACTTGCATATATTAGAAGCAGTGTTTATGAAGTCCATTAGGAAAAAGACCAGAAGAATGATGATGAGAGCTGTTTACTGAAATATTTTAATTGCTAGTCTTTGTTTTGTGTTGAGCCATTTAGTTCTAGTACTGTCATGTTCACCAGCAATAACTGTAATCCAGAAGTTGACTTCAAAACTCTACTCATTCCTATATACTGACCCCTGCAACTGATGGTTGAACTTTATAGCTTTGCCTGGAGCTACGATCACACATGGCTTTTAGACTCATTTTTCTTTGATTAGTGAGACTGACTACTGAGGAAACTATAACAGTCAGCCAGGCACAGAAAAGCTCGTGGCACCAAAAGTCACAAATATTGCCAATCAAAAATTGCAGGAGCTGCAATGAACATTTTGGTACATGACTCTTTTTGAACTATGGTTTTCTCAGGGTATATGCCCAGTAGTGGGATTGCTGGGTCGTATGGTAGTTCTATTTTTAGTTTTTTAAGGAACCTCCATACTGTTCTCCATAGTGGCTGTATCAATTTGGGGAGGGGGAAGGGTGAGATGTGACAGGGTGAGAGAGTGTCATGGACATATATACTACCAAATGTAAAATAGATAGCTAGTGGGAAGCAGCCGCATAGCACAGGGAGATCAGCTCGGTGCTTTGTGACCGCCTAGAGGGGTGGGATAGGGAGGGTGGGAGGGAGGGAGATGCAGGAGGGAAGAGATATGGGAACGTATATGTGTATGTATGGCTGGTTCACTTTGTTATGAAACAAAAACTAACACACCATTGTAAAGCAATTATACTCCAATTAAAAAAAAAAAAAAGATAAAAAAAAATTGCAGGAAATTGCTCCAATCAAGATTAGAAAGAATGCTCTTTACCTATGAACTACGTTTATTGCACAGCATATGTATCATTTAAAAAATACATATGAATTTTAAACTTGTCTCATAAACAGACATTTCTGTATCATCAAACACTTTCTATGTAGGCCACCTCTACGTGTTCCTATAAACTGTTGACAAAGCACTGCTTCTTTAGGTCTCAACATCTGTACCTATGAATTGTTGACAAATGAAAAGATAATCTCTTAAATTCCCTCTAGTGTTAACATTCTTTAATTCTGTGTCATTTTATTGTGCCAAACAGTTATTAAGTGAGGATTAAATCCAACCTTGAACTAAACAAAGTGTAGCAGGAAAAAATTGTAACTATGCAAGCCCTTTATCATAAACCATGAATTACATAAAATTGTATAGAAATCTGACAAAGAAACTACAAATACGTAGGTGATACAGTTTATTTGGCTTTATTTCCACAAACCAAAGTGGCTTTGATATACAACTGGCACAGATATTTAATTATGGTCAGATAGAATGGCTTACCACTAACATTTCCCCTCCCACCCCAAATTGCATTTTGGGTAAATTTCATCTAATATTTAAATAATTTGCATTTAACAATATGGCAATAAACCTATTAATTAATGGACCAAGGATTATATTTAATAAGTGTTCATAGTTTATGGGCAATTTTAGTTCATTTTCTCCTGCTCTTCCTCCTCCCATCCTTCTCTTCACCCCCCCATCACCCTTTCTCACTCTCTCCACTCCCCCCACCATTCACTATTAGACTTTAGAAATGACCAAATATTCCATGAAGTTATGGAATCATGTTTATATAACATGGCACTATACATTCAATTCTTAGCATAAAGCATAGGTAATGAATAAATATTTGCTGCATGAGTGAAGGACATACTTCTTTGTGGGTATTTCTAAAAGTAAAAGAGCTTTGAATCGCTTACCGATATTTTCTCAGCTCCTCCCTACATGGGAAATTAATATATTTGCATTTAGAAATATGTGCTTATCAGGTTTTTCAAATTTCAAAAGTCTTTATCATGCCTACCTCTAATTCAGTTTGTTTTTAAAGAACATTTTTGTTCCCTTAAATAAAGCATTGACTGTTTGCATGCCACATCTTGCCAGGAAATGTGATTTCACTAATGCTCAGGGATTACAGAATTTCAGATATAAACCTCAGTGTTTAGGAAATGCTATCTAAAAATATGTGGTTATCCTTACCTTTCATCAGAGAACAAGAGCCTGAAGTGTGAGTTGAGACTGATCAACAGACATTTGTGTACGCGTATTACAGTGTTTTAAAATTGCCTAGCTGACATTTAAAAATTGGGAAAGTTTACATAAATGTCTAGATTTTTGTTTCCTATTAAATTACGGAAGAGCTGGCAATGCTGGGCTCACATTTCCAGGTTGGAAACTTTTATCTAACTTAAGCAATCATAATTCCTTCCTGGAACAAATCTAGGTAAAATGAGAGTGAGGGAGGAGGTAGAGATGAGAGAAGAACAATTTTAATAAACTAACCTTTTCTAATCTGCTAATTTACTCTGTATTAATAGCTACTTACACTTCTTTCTTAATTTTCTGTGTTTGTATTTTCCTCTCTTTTATTAAAATTGCAGGTGTATTAGCCTGGGTTCAAGATAGAGGCGAGTGAAAGACAGAGACAGAGACAGAAACAGAGAGATTATAAGGAATTGATCCATGTGGATATGGAGACTGAGAAGTCCCAAGTACCTACAGCCTGAAAACTGGAGACCCAGGAAAGCCAATGGTATAGATACAGTCTGGATCTGAAGGCAGGAGAGGATCAATGTCCATTAGGCAGGTGAAATGGGAGAGTATGGAAAAACATCAGGCAGAGATAGGAATTCCTTCTTATCTGTGGAAGGGTGGTGAGAATAACTATCTCTTAAACTTTCAAGTCCTTGATGGTGTCACTAATCTCTGAAATCCTTCCAGAAATGCAGTATTGCTTTCGATTTATTGTTTTCCTAGGTAGAGGCAGTTTAATTGGATTCAAATTGGCCTCTCCCACCATGATAGCCCTCACTCCAAAGGTCAAGGAACTAATTAAGGAATTTTGCAAGCTGCTAAGTATATTTATTCCAATTATGTATTCTGGTAAAGGGGAAATAACCACAGGATAGGTTCAGGGAACCACCGGGCCCACTGTGAGATGGACCTGAGCTAAAACTCCATTGATCACTTGACCTCCATAAGCCCCTACTCTGACTGTTGGACCGTAGTGATATTTTAGGTCTGCTAGAATTAGTGTCAGTTCAGATCCAGTGTCAGGTAGTCCCTGAAATGTGTATTTCCAGTCCTGGCATACAAAGTTAACCTAGCAAAAGACTGTAGGTCCCTTTGGAGAAGACGGAGAGAAAGATTAATAGTATATATTTTTTGCAGTCCTCAAGGGGACCTGTCCTCCCCTGAATTCAAGGAGATCTGGGTCTCTTTCAGTGCACTCACAGAAACCTCAGGTTATTTTTTTGGTGCTTGAGCTGGGAATTCATACCTCTGAGCTCATCTTTTTATTTCTCCATTTTGTCCAGTGACAGTAGGAACAAACAGCCAATCTTATTATATTTGTTAGTTTTCCAAAAATGGTCAAAAGTATCACATACATAGTTACCCAGTTCCTTGCTCCTTATAAGTGGTTGATTGGATGTATCCAATTGAGATACTTTGCAAATCTCTATTGACAGATTACACAATGGACTGTCAGTGCTCTCTCTGCTACTGGAAATAGAGTCATTAGTATTTTCAAATCTAATCAGATTACAGAGTCAGTTCCAGAAACACAAAAACCAGAACACTCAGCCATAAAATCCTGTTCCTCTGGAACCACACTTGAGATAAAAATCTATTTTAGTATGGTTCTCCAGAGATATAACATCTGTAATATATCTCATATATTATGTGTATATATAAATGTGTATAATATGTACATGTATAATATATATTCATATATATGAAAATAGGTAATACATATATTTATTTCTCCTTATATTTTTAATTAATTTTATTTCTGACAAGTTTTACCTGCCCAGGATATTATAATCATTAAGAGAGAGTGACTGGAGCTAAACCACCAGGGTGTGAACTCACCTCTGAATTACTAGTTATTTTATCCCGACCAAGTTGCTTAACTCTCTGTGTCTGTTTTCTCCTAAGTAAAAGAGAATGATACTAGTGGAGCTACCTTCATAGGGTTATTGATAGTATACAACAAGTGATACTTGTAAAGCATTTAGTACAATGTTTGGCATAGACTAAGTGCTCCCCATGTATGTTAATGATTGATTCACATATACATATATGTTCCACATCCATGCTTTATGGCTTTTCAATATTGTTGAGTTTCATTTTGAACGAGACTGTGTGTGTGTGTGTGTGTGTGTAAACCCATTGAAGATAACTGTTTCAGAAAATCAAGTTACAACAAAGAAACAAGATAGAGAGAGAGAAAAAAAGAAGAGAAAGAGAGAGAGGCAGAAAGGCAACCTGCACTAAGTTGAGATGCCAGGAAAAGCAGAATCTAGAATAGAAACCTGTAAGTGTTTGAGGATACCATTGGAAAGCTTTGAACATTTAAAGATTATGGAACTAGGAGTATTAGCCAAATTTACATATAAGGACGGAGTAGTGATGTGGTTTAAATGTAAACTCTGGAGCCAGATTACCTGCATTTGAATTTTGACTGTCATTTACTAGCTTTGCAAATTACTAAACATCTCTGTACCTGAGTTCCCTATTCGTAAAATGGGGATAATAATAATAGTTACCTCATTGTATTGATTTGAGGTTAAAATAAGTTACTGCATGTAAAGTTATTAGAATAGTGATTGGAACATTACAAGTGATAGGTTAGCCATATTAGTAGTAGTATTTTCAATTATTTATTGTTATATATGAGGGGAAGAGGAATTCCAACACAGACTAAGTTAAAAACCACTATTTTAATCACCATTGCCTACTTGCAGAATCATTAAATTTCCATTGTCCTTAATTACTTCATATTGATCTTTGTTTTAAAAAGAGTACCTCTTACTATATATCTTCCATATTAAAGACACTTTATTAATTTAAAAATATTTATTGGGGATTTATTACATCCTAGACATCTTTTGAGATACCACAGATTCAGGAAAAAAACAAATAGAAAAAAATCTTTGACTTTATGGAGTGGAAGAGATGAAAATAAATATAATTAATAGATAAAATTTAGGATACATTAGACAATGATAAGTTTTTAAGGAGAAAAAATAAAACAAGAGTGAAAGAAAGTGTTAAGAAGTTATGAAATTTTATATAAGATGGTCAGGGAAGTGCTTATTAAGTAGATAATTTTAAAATGAAAATTTAAATGAGGAGGTCCCATGTATGTTTTGGGGTAGAGCATTCCAGGTAAGAGGAACAGAAAATACAAAAGTCCTGAAAGGGAAAAAGTGTAGCTGTAGTATAATGAAAATGAGTGGGAATTGGAGGAGACAAGGTAAGAGAAGTAAAGGAAGTCTAAATGACCTTGTAGATTATTGCAGAGTTTGACTTTTACTCAGAATGAAATGGGAATCACTCAAATCATTCTGAACAGGGGATGGGTATGACCCGACTTAAATTTTTAAAAGATCACTTTGCCTACTCATTTGAGAATAGACAGTCACATGACATAATCAAGAAAGTAAGAGTTCAGCTAAAAGGCAATAAAGTACACTGGGAAAGTACAATGGCTGCCTGCATCAGGGTGGTAGCTTTGGAAATGATGAAACACCAAGTGAAGGAGTTGAAATATATGTTTGTTTCTTGTCAATTACCCCGTTGCCAAATGTTCACATCAAATATGTATGGAGAACAGGGAATTGCGTAGCAACATCCAAAACCAAAATTCTAATGGATATTTTGAAAGTCATTTGGCACCTGAATCCACTTATGTCCTAACCCTCACCTCACCAAAAAAATTTTTTTCTGTAGGTATAACAACATTCAAATCTTTCTTGAGGCATATGTTTGTACATATGCTTACAATACATTTCCTTATATACTTTGCTCCTATATTAACTTTAAGCACCTTGATACCCTCTAGTCATAACCTTTTTCTCACACTATCTGGATCCAATTATCCTCTGGTGTGCTACAAAGTCACCTTATATATATTTCCATTTTAACCTTCTTTATAGACTCGAGAAATTGTTTCTGTTACCTACTAATAGGAAATTTTCTGAGGAGTAAGATTAAGACATTGTGCAGCCTTAACCTAGCATAGTTCTTGGCAAAAACTATGAATTACATTTAAGTTATTGTAATAAATATTAACACTAAATACGGCAGAGAAGTGTATGAAGGGGTCAAGATTATTTCAGCAAATGCTTTTGGTTCTCCACCGTCTCTTTCCAGTCACCCTTTCCATGCATGACAGTGGGGCTTCTTTCCTACCTTAGATTGGGCCCAAGGGTTTTCTCTATTCTCAGGAATATGCTTTCTTTCTTTCTTTCTTTCTTTCTTTTTTTTTTTTTACTATGTGTGGTGTACTCTAATAATTTTATTTTCATTTTTTAATATTTTATTGGTAATTGATATCTAGTCTCATAGTGTTGTGATCAGGAAAGATACTTGATATGATTTCAATTTTCTTAAATTTACCAAGTCTTGATTTGTGACCCAAGATATGATCTATCCTGGAGTATGTTCCATGACACTTGAGAAGAAAGTGTATTCTTTTGTTTTTGGATGGAATGTCCTATAAATTAAGCCCATCTTGGTTAATGTGTCATTTAAAGCCTGTGTTTCCTTATTTATTTTTATTTTGGTTGATCAGTCCATTGGTGAAAGTGGGGTGTGGAGACTAAACAATATGTTACTAAATAACCAAGAGATCACTGAAGAAATCAAAGAGGAAATAAAAAAACACCTAGACACAATGACAATGAAAACATGGCAACCCAAAACCTATGGGATGCAGCAAAAGCAGTTCTAGAGGGAAGTTTATAGCAATACAGTCCTACCTCAAGAAACAAGAAAAATCTCAAACAACTTAACCTTATACCTAAAGCAATTAGAGAAAGAAGAACAAAAAAACCCCAAAGTTAGCAGAAGGAAAGAAATCATAAAGATCAGGTCAGAAATAAATGAAAAAGAAATGAAGGAAACGATAGCAAAGATCACTAAAACTAAAAGCTGGTTCTTTGAGAAGATAAACAAAATTGATAAACCATTAACCAGACTCATCAAGAAAAAAAGGGAGAAGACTCAAATCAACAGAATTAGAAATGAAAAAGGAGAAGTAACAACTGACACTGCAGAAATACAACGGATCATGAGAGATTACTACAAGCAACTATATACCAATAAAATGGACAACCTGGAAGAAATGGACAAATTCTTAGAAAAGCACAACCTTCTGAGAATGAACCAGGAAGAAGTAGAAAATATAAACAGACCAATCACAAGAACTGAAATTGAAACTGTGATTAAAAATCTTCCAACAAACAAAAGCCCAGGACCAGATGGATTCACAGTTGAGTTCTATCAAACATTTAGAGAAGAGCTAACACCTGTCCTTCTCAAACTCTTCCAAAATATAGCAGAGGGAGGAACACTCTCAAACTCATTCTACGAGGCCACCATCACCCTGATACCAAAACCATACAAAGATGTCACAAAGAAAGAAAACTACAGGCCAATATCACTGATGAACATGGATGCAAAAATCCTCAACAAAGTACTAGCAAACAGAATCCAACAGCACATTAAAAGGAGCATACACCATGATGACGTGGCGTTTATCCCAGGAATGGAAGGATTCTTCAATATATGCAAATCAAACAATGTGATACACCATATTAACAAATTGAAGGATAAAAGCCATATAATCTCAATAGATGCAGAAAAAGCTTTTGACAAAGTTCAACACCCATTTATGATAAAAACTCTCCAGAAAGTAGGCATAGAGGGAACTTACCTCAGCATAATAAAGGCCATATATGACAAACCCACAGCCAACATCGTTCTCAATGGTGAAAAACTGAAAGCATTTCCACTAAGATCAGGAACAAGACAAAGTTGCCCACTCTCACCACTATTATTCAACATAGTTTTGAAAGTGTTAGCCACAGCAATCAGAGAAGAAAAAGAAATAAAAGGAATCCAAATTGGAAAAGAAGAAGTAAAGCTGTCACTGTTTGCAGATGCCATGATACTATACATAGAGAATCCTAAAGATGCTACCAGAAAACTACTAGAGCTAATCAATTAATTTGGTAAAGTAACAGATTACAAAATTAAGGCACAGAAACCCCTTGCATTCCTATACACAAATGGTGAAAAATCTGAAAGAGAAATTAAGGAAACACTGCCATTTACCATTACAACAAAAAGAATAATATACCTAGGAATAAACCTGCCTAAGGAGACAAAAGACCTGTATGCAGAAAACTATAAGACACTGATGAAGGAAATTAAAGATGATACAAACAGATGAGAGATATACCACGTTCTTGGGTTGGAAGAATCAATATTGTGAAAATGACTATACTACCCAAAGCAATCTACAGATTCAGTGCAATCCCTATCAGACTACCAATGGCATTTTTCACAGAACTAGAACAAAAAATTTCACAATTTGTATGGAAACACAAAAGACCCTGAATAGCCAAAGCAATCTTGAGAAACAAAAACGGAGCTGGAGGAATCAGGCTCCCTGACTTCAGACTATACCAGGAAGTTACAGTAATCAAGACAGTATGGTACTGGTACAAAAACAGAAATATAGATCAATGGAAGAGTATAGAAAGCCCAGAGATAAACTCATGCACATATGATCATTTATCTTTGATTAAAGAGGCGAGAATATGCAATGGAGAAAAGACAGCCTCTTCAATAAGTGGTGCTGGGAAACTGGACAGCTACACGTAAAAGAATGAAATTAGAACACTCCCTAACACCATACACAAACATAAACTCAAAATGGATTAAAGACCTAAATGTAAGGCCAGACACTGTAAAACTCTTAGAGGAAAACATAGGCAGAACACTCTATGACATAAATCACAGCAAGATCCTTTTTGACCCACCTCCTAGAGAAATGGAAATAAAAACAAAAATAAACAGTTGGAACCTAATGAAACTTAAATGCTTTTGCACAACAAAGGAAACCATAAACAAGACGAAAAGACAGCCCTCAAAATGGGAGAAAATATTTGCAAACGAAGCAGCTGACAAAGGATTAATCTCCAAAATATACAAGCAGCTCATGCAGCTCAATATCAAAAAAACAAACAACCCATTCCAAAAATGGGCAGAAGACCTAAATAGACATTTCTCCAGAGAAGTTATACACATTGCCAACAAACACATGAAAGGGTGTTCCACATCTCTAGTCATTAGAGAAATGCACATCAAAGCTACAATGAGGTGTCACCTCACACCAGTCAGAATGGCCATCATCAAAAAATCTACAAACAATAAATGCTGGAGAGGTTGCGAAGAAAAGGGAGCCCTCTTGCACTGTTGATGGGAATGTAAATTGATACAGCCACTATGGAGAACAATGTGGAGGTTCCTTAAAAAACTAAAAGTAGAACTATCATATGACCCAGCAATCCCACTACTGGGCATATACCCTGCGAAAACCATAATTCAAAAAGAGTCATGTACCACAATGTTCATTGCAGCTCTATTTACAATAGCCAGGACATGGAAGCAACCTAAGTGTCCATTGACAGATGAATGGATAAAGTAGATGTGGCACATATATACAATGGAATATTACTCAGCCATAAAAGGAAACGAAATTGAGTTATTTGTAGTGAGGTGGATGGAACTAGAGTCTGTCATACAGAATGAAGTTAGTCAGAAAGAGAAAAACAAATACCGTATGCTAACACATATATATGGAATCTAAAAAAAAAAAATGGTTCTGAAGAACCTAGGGGCAGGACAGGAATAAAGACCCAGACATAGAGAATGGACTTGAGGATGCAGGGAGGGGGAAGGGTAAGCTGGGACGAAGTGAGAGAGTGGTATTGACATATATACACTACCAAATGTCAAATAGCTAGCTAGTGAGAAGCAGCCACTTAGCACAGGGAGATCATCTCGGTGCTTTGTGGCCACCTAGAGGGGTGGGACAGGGAGGGTGGGAGGGAGATGCAAGAGGGAGGGGATATGGGGATATATGTATACGCTTAGCTGATTCACTTTGTTATACAGCAGAAACTAACACAACAATGTAAAGCAACTATACTCCAATAAAGATGTTAAGGAAAAATTTTTATTGGAGTATAGTTTGATTTACAGTATTATGTTAGTCTCTGCTGTACAGCAAGATGTATCAGTTATACATATATCCACTCTTTTTTAAATTCTTTTCCCATATAGGTCATTAGAGAGAGTATTTAATTGAGTTCCCTGTGCTATGTAGTACGTTCTTATTAGTTATCTACTTTATATATAGTAATGTGTATATGTGAATCCCAGTCCCCCAATTTATCCCTCCCCACCCCTCCCCCCTTGGTAACCAGAAGTTTTGTGACTCTATTTCTGTTTTGTAAATAAGTTCATTTGTACCAGTTTTTTAGATCACATATAAGTGATATCATATGATATTTGTCTTTCTCTGTCTGACTTACTTCACTCAGTATGACAGTCTCTCTCCGTGTGCCGAGTAGGTTGATGGCGCTACAGACAGCCATTGCCAGGAGAACGACCAAAGACTAGCAAGAATTGTTGAATGAGTGCACCATCCTTCTTGAGTGAGGCAATTCTGGAAGAAGCTTTACACGATTTCCGGTCCCCAGCATGATTGAGCTCCATTTGCTAATAATCGTAATACGTTCTTTAATGCACCTGTTTTAGTTTCTTACTGATGCTTAAACAAATTATTCCCAAGCTTAGTGGCTTAAAACAACACAGATTTATTATGGTACAGGCTGGTGGTCTAAAGTCCAAAGTAGTTATCATGGGCTAAAATCAAGGTGTCAGCAGGGCTGCATTCCTTCTTGAGGCTGTAGGAGAGAGTCCATTTCCTCACTTTTGCCAGCTTCTAGAGGCCACTTGCATTCTTTGACAGGTGTTTCCTTCTTCAGTCTTCAAAGTCAGTAAGGTAGTATCTTCAAATATCTCTTTGACTCTAATACTCCTGCCACCTTGTGGTATATTATACCTACCCAGATGAACCAGGATAATCTTCCCATTTCAAGATCCTTAACTTAATCACACCTGCAGAGTTCCTTTTTCCTGTGAATATGAGCTGACGTATTCACAGATTCAGGGATTAGAACTCAGACCTCTTTAGGGAACTATTATTTTGCCCAATACCACATTTTAAATTGACTTCTTTTTTCTCTCTGAATTCTCTACTTTCCTAATAGTTCTGCCTGAGATCATCTCCCCAAAATCTCTTTCACTCAGATTTTAGTCTTAGCATCTGCTGTGCAGAAACTAACCAGACAAATGTCACTGAAAAATTAAGTCATTCAATATTGAGTCAATACATATTTATCGAGCAACTGTTAAAACTTCTGGGGATAGAACACAAACAAGATATAAAAGTCCCTATATTTTTGTAGTTTATACTCTAGTGAGGCATAAGTAATAAACAGATATATAACTTCAGGAAATAATCAAGAAA
The DNA here is from genome assembly GCF_949987535.1 of Balaenoptera acutorostrata. Classification (NCBI taxonomy): domain Eukaryota; kingdom Metazoa; phylum Chordata; class Mammalia; order Artiodactyla; family Balaenopteridae; genus Balaenoptera; species Balaenoptera acutorostrata. Next base: position 74,058,417 of record NC_080068.1, read on the forward strand.
AAATCAAATAGTCACATGTGCTTTCTAGAAAATTTAAGTGAATGTGATTGCAATGCAAATAATGGTTAGGTGGCCCTTTTAGATGGGGTGGTTAGAGAAGAGCTCTCCGGGAGGTGGCATTTAAGGTAAGATCAAACAACATGAGGGTGTTAGCATTGTAAGATTTAAAAGGAAGACTCTTCCCGGAAAATTAAAAAGCTAGGTTAAAGGCTTTAAAGTACGAATTATATTGGCTTCATCAAGGACCAGAAATGTACTGCTAATGGGACTAGATTATAGTGGTAAAGGAGTATCAGAAAGAGATGCAGTCAGAGGAGTAAGTAACAGCCGGGTAATGTAATGTTATGTGTTTTAAATGTGCTGGGAAAGTGTCAGAAAGTTTAAATAATAGATGAGTCTTTTTAAAAAATTTGTTTTGAAACAAATCACTTTGGCTCTGCAGAAGCAATGGATTTTCGTGGTTAAGAGTGTAAACAGGGAGACCAGATAGCAGCCTATTATAAAGAATGAGGAGAGAGATTTGGGGAGCTTGAATTAAGCATGCAGTGGTTAAGATAAATGGACAGTGGAATAAGGGAAGGCCAGAGAATTAAATGTAATGATCCAAAAGAGGAGATACAATTAATTGTGTAAAATGGAAAGGAATAAGCCTTGGTGATACTACTAAAGATTAGAACAGGTTTAGAAGGAGTATGAGAGTAAAATAAAAGTAACTTGTCATAGGGAGTTTGTTCAAAATTGAAGATCAAAACTATCAAAATAGTAAAAAGAAAACTTTTAGTTATGAAATGAAATGAATTAGTAGAAAAGGAAGTAACATGTAATCCTCTAATTAGTAATATATCAGGATATAAACAAATAATTATTAAGTTGGGAATAATTTAATATATTAGTATAATAGAAGACAGAAATAATCATTACAATTAGTTTTTTATTTTGTTTAACTATCTTATAAACTAAAGCATAATTTGTTTTTCTACAATCCATGCTGTGAAATCTAATATACCCATAGCACTTATTAAACACAATTTTTGACATTTTCAAAGCTTAATAAATGTAACTTTCATATTCACTACAGTGTGTTTTTAACACTGGTTTTATATATAAAAGTTCAATAGTAGCACTCAAGATCATAAAATATAAAAATTTCTTAGAAACGTAGTTTATCTACCGATATAAGTATATATTATCCTGACAAGTACCACTGATAACATATTGCTAGGGATATATACATACATAGTAAAACTATAAATACAAGCAAGGGAATGATACAGTATTCAAGTTTAGGATAGTGGTTACCCCTGAAGGGAGCAGATATGAAGTTGATGGAGGAGCATACCCAAAGCTTCAACAATATTGGTATCACCATCTTTCTTAAATTTCCCAGTAGCTATAAGGACATTACTTTTATTTTCATGCTATAAAATTTACATGTTATATACATATATATTTGTTTAAAATTCTTCAAAATCAAAAAATAATACAAAGATTTCAGTATTGAGAAAATCTGAATGTCATAAATTTCTTACTTATGACAAGAAAAGGCAAACCAAACCAAATATCAATGACTTTTCTTGAACCTTTCACAAAATTGAAGTCATAGGACAGACCACTGTCTCCCAAAATGGAAAAACAGACCAGAGAGTCACTGCCAAGAATCTGGTTAGCTGGGACAGAAGCCACTGGAACTATAAACTGGTGGGAACATTTAAAATAATAGCTTCGACCAGTTGTTGTAAGTGTAGTATTGACCAGTGGAGAATGGGAAACTCCTGAGTGCTACATTATTAATCCCCTGCTCACTCCCCTGAATCCTTCATGCGTTTTATGCCACCAAGTTCTTATGGTAAAGAGCCAAGAAAGATCCTCTCGTGGCTCTGGCTGTGGACAGAGCAATTAAGCATTGTGAAATACTCTTCTCTAGCATTTCTGTCTTATTATAGGGTGGAACGTTATGGGGAAGGCAGAACATGGCAGGGATGTGTAACTCCTTGTGATGGTTATAGCCAAAGGACACAGCCCCACTAAAAAGTATATTTAATTTTAAAATTATAGAACACTACTCTTCACTGACACCTGCATGTCCAGAATCATGCCAGTGGATTAGAACTGATAGGACTGCAAAACAATCTCTCTGAGGAACAGTTGTTAATGAACTCGGAACAACAAGAGAGACAAAAATAAAGACATTAGAGAAATGTGAAGCCTCTAGCACTTACAGTTATAGCAAACATTAAACACAGCCCAACTCTTAGCCAGAGTAACATAAAACCTCACACTAAATGTCTAGGTAATTCAATTCCAGTTACCCATCATGTCTGGCCTTCAATGAAAAACTACAAGACATGCTAAAAGGCAAGAAAAAACACAGTCTGAAGGGACAATTCAAACCTCTGAACCAGACTTACATATGAAACACATTTTGGAATTTTTAGAGAGGGAATTTAAAATAATGATTAATAGGTTAAGAGATGAAAGGAAAAGAGAACAACATGTAAGAACAGAAGGGTAATATAAAAAGTGATGGAAACTCTAAGAAAGAAAATTCTAGAAATATGAAACACTGTAAGACAAATAAAAAATGGCTTTGATGAGTTTATCAGCAGACTAGTAATGACTGAGGAAAGAATCAGTAGGCTTAAAGACAGGTGAATAGAAATTTCTAAACTACAATACTACAATACTAAAATACAAAGAGAAAAAGAATAAAGCACACAAAGAAAATCCAACAACTGCGGGGCAATTTTAAAAATTGTAACATACGTGTAATTTGATTGCCAGAAGGTAAATAAAGAGAACAGAGTAGAAGAAACATTTGAAGTAAAATGGCCAAGAATTTTCAGAAATTAACGATAGACACCAAACCGCAGATTCAGGAGGCTTAGAGAACACCAAGCAGTATAAATACCAGAAAACAAAACAAAACAAAAAAACTGCATCATATTCAAACTGCAGGAAACTAGAACAAAAAGAAACTCTTAAAAGAAAAAAAAGAACTTACCTACAAAGGAACAAAGATATAAACAAAAGCAAAGCAGACTTCTCACAGAAACCATGCAAACAAAAAGAGTGGAGTGAAATATTAATTTATTTAAAGAAAAAACCCCACCAACCTAGAATTTAGTAAAATTATACTTCAAAGGTTAAGGAAAAGTACATCTGCAACTCAATCTGCAAATCAATCAGTGTGATACTCCACATTAACAAAAGGAAGAATAAAAATCATATGATCATCTCAATAGATGCAGAAAAATCTTTTGAAAAAATTCAACATCCATTTGTGATAAAATCTCTCAAAAAAATGGCTATAGATGAAACATTCCTCAACATGATAAAGGCCATAAATGACAAGTCCGCAGCTAACATCTTACTCAATAGTGAAAATCTGAAAGATTTTACACTAAGATCAAGTACAAGACAAGGATGCCCAATCTTACCACTTTTATTCAACATAGTACTGGAAGTCCTAGTCAAATCAGTTAGCCAAGAATAAAAAATAAGAGCCATCCAAATTGGAAAGAAGTAAAACAATCTCTATTTGCAGATGCTATGATATAGTATATAGAACACCTGCAGGCTCCACCAAAAAAACTATTGGAACTAAGAAGTGAATTCAATAAAATTGCAGGATACAAAATCAAAATAGAAAAATCTGTTGCCTATCTATACACTAATAACAAATTATCAGAAAGAGGAATTAAGGGGAAAAAAACATTTACAGTTCATCAAAAATAATAAAATATCTAGGAATAAATCTAACCAAGAAGGTGAAAGACCTGTACTCTGAAAACTATAAGACATTGATGAAAGAAAGTAAAGATGAAACAAACAAATGGAAAGATACACTGTGCTGACGGATGGGAAGAATTAATATTGTTAAAATGCCATACTACCAAAGGCAGTCTACAGATTCAGTGTAATCTTATCAAAATACCAATGGCATTTTTCACAGAAATAGAACAAATAATTCTAAAGTTGTTACAGAAACACAAAACACCCTGAACAGCCAAAACAATCTTCAGAAAGAAGAAGAAAGCTGGAGGTATCGTGCTCCCTGATTTCAAACTATACTACATAGCTACAGTAATCAAAGCAACATAACTGGCACAAAAACAGACGTATAGATCAATGGAACAGAGTAGAGAGCCCAGAAATAAACCCACATTTATATGAGCAATAAATCTATGCTATGATAATGGAGACAAGAATATACATTGGGGAAAGACAGCCTCTTCAATAAAGGGTGTTGTGAAAACTAGAGAGCTACATGCAGAAGAATCAAACTGAATGTAAGATCTGAAACCACAAAAGTCCTAGAAGAAAATATAGGTGTTTACAAGCTCCTTGACATCAGTCTTGGTGATGATTTTTTGGATTTGACACCAAAAGCAAAGCCAAGAGAAGCAAAAATAAACAAGTGAGACTACATCAACCTAATAAGCTTCTGCACAGCAAAGAACACCATTATCAAAATGAAAAGACAACTTACTGAATGGGAGAAAATATTTGCAAATCATAGATAAGGTAGTTAATATCCAAAATCTATAAACAACTCATGCAACTCAACAATAACAACAACAAAAATCAAACAACCTGATTTTAAAATGAGCAGAGGATCTGACTAGACATTTTTCCAAAGAAACCATACGGATGACCAACAGGCACATGAAAAGATGCTCAACATTACTAATCATCAGGGAAATGTAAATCAAAACCACAATGAGATATCACCTCATACCTGTTAGAATGGCTGTTATCAAAAGACATGAAATAATAAGTGTTAGTGAGAATGTGAAGAAAAGGGAACCCTCGTGCACTATTAGTGGGAATGTAAATTGTTGCAGCCACTATGGAAAACAATATAGAAGTTCCTCAAAAAATTAAAAATAGAACTATCATGTGATCCATCAGTTCTCTTTCTGGGTATTTATCTAAAAGAAATGAAATCACTAACCTGAAAAGATATCTGTACTCCCATGTTCATTGCAACATTATTTACAGTAGCCAAGACATCGAGACCATCTACATGTCCACCAGCGGTTAAATTGATAAGGATGTGGTATACACACACACACACATAGGAATATTATTCAGACATAAAAAAGAAAGAAATCCTGCCATTTTTGACACCATGGGTGGATCTTGAGGGCATTATTCTAAATGAAGTAAGTCAGAGAAAGACAAATACCATATGATCTCACTTATATGTGGAATCTTAAAAAAAAATCTCATAGATACAGACAACAGTTTGGTGGTTGCTAGAGGCTGGAGATGGGGAATGGGCAAAATGAGTGAAGAGGGTCAAATGGTATAAACTTCCAGTATAATATAAATAAGTCATGGGGATGTAATGTTCAGCATGGTGGCTATAGTTAATAATACTGTGTTATATATTTGAAAGTTGCTAAGAGGGTAGATCTTAAAAGTTCTCATTAGGAGAGAAAAAATTGTAACTGTGTGTGACGATAGATATTAACTAGATGTATTGTGGTGATTATTTTGCAACACATGCATATATTGAATTATTACATTGTGCACCTGAAACTAATATATGTCAATTATATCTTATTAGAAAATATAGTAGGAGTGATATTATTATAATAAAACAATATATCTAGTGTTATATTAATAGTATTATAATAAAATAACATATCTCAGAAAAATAGTATTATAGTGTTATATTAATATTATAGTATTATAATATTTATTATGATAAATTATAGTATTATAGTAAAGCAATATATCTACAGAAAAATGGTTCAAAAACTATTTGATTTTTAACTATTTTATTTGTATTATAATAGTATTAATATTAGTATTAATAGCATTATTATAAAACAATATATCTACAGAATACTCATTAGTATTAATAGTATTATAATAGAACAGTATATAGAAAAATAGTTCAATAACTTTACATACTGATTAATTTTCAAAATATTTTAGTTCAGATTCTTAAGTACTAAGAGAAAATGAAACATCCTTCATGATAAAAGCTCATGTATGTGATAGCAAAAGTGTGTTATTTTAGGCATCATAGATATAGTGAGCAAGGCATTGATTTTTTCAGAGTCCCCTTAAAACTGTTGAGATAGTCTCAAATTGATTATTGTTTTAAATTTATTTACTTATATTTAGTATAATAATTAAATAATATTTTTATGTGCCTAAGCACATTTTATGTGCCTGTTCTAGAAAATTTATAAATCTTAATATTCATAAGAAGCCTATGATATAGTCATTGTTACTATTCTTACTTTAGTAATGAGGAAACTGAGACACACAGAGTTGGAGTAATGTTTCCCAAAGTCAGAGAGCAAGGATATGACATACCTGGATTTGAATTCAGTCTCCAGAACTTGTTTCTTAATAATATATTTATATGTTAAAGAAAACAGCAAAATGAAAACTGATAGGTGATAATTTTCTTATCAAATAACATCATTAGATTTTTATACAATAAAATTTCATTATGTGTAAGGAAATATGTGGATTAAATGTTTCCCTTTGTAAGCATTCCCATAGCTGAAAAGTCATATAAGGTTAAATTAAATTAGATCATCATGGTCAAATAATTTCAAAGACAATATTATAAAAAACATTTTCAAAATTTACAACAGAAATATTATAATGTTTGTTATGAGTTGGAATGGAGTCTCTAGAATAAGTCGTCTAGGGCAATGAATGTATTAAAGGACTATATTTGAGAATTAAAATGAATTTCAATAGATCTGGCATCAGCTATTTAACAAGGCACTTAAAGTATTAAAACATTGCTACTTTTGTTGGAACTTTCCATTATTTCTATGAATATTTATATGTCTTGATTTAATATTATACTGAAATAACAAAACAATAAGAGAATAAAGTAATGTTAAAATATTCAGTATATGCGAATGATTTGCATTCTTTGGAAACAGTATTAAGCAAGAAAACAAGAAGCATTTATAATAAAATGTATTTTATTTAAATGTATTTTATTTTACTTAAAAATTAAAATATAAGACTAATAAATGAAGATAATATTTTTTACATATTTTAGGGAGGTAAAATAATAGATTAGGATTTACAGTATAATAAAAACCAGAATTAAATGATATAAAATGCCAGTTACAAAATCTTAAATCGCATATTAAAGTGTCAAGTCCTTGAAATAAGATGTAAAGCAGCGGTCAAACCATTATAGAAAACAAGACAAAATAATCATTTTACACAAGATATTGCCTCACAAACACTTACACATAATAAAGAAAATCAACCAGAAATTTATTAGAATTCAACTTTTTTGTTATTAGTGTTTTTAGGATATGTAAATTAAAAAGTATTTCAGGGGGATTGGAGAAGATGGCGGAAGAGTAAGACGCGGAGATCACCTTCCTTCCCACAGATACAGTAGAAATACATCTACACGTGGAACTGCTCCTACAGAACACCCACTGAACGCTGGCAGAAAACGTCCGACCTCCAAAAAGGCAAGAAACTCCCCCTGTACTAGGGTAGGGCAAAAGAAAAAAGAAATAACAGAGACAAAAGAATAGGGACGGGACCTGCACCAGTGGGAGGGAGCCGTGAAGGAGGAAAGGTTTCCACGCACTAGGAAGCCCCTTCGCGGGCGGAGACTGCGGGTGGCGGAGGGGGGAAGCTTTGGAGCCACGGAGGAGAGCGCAGCCACAGGGGTGTGGAGGGCAAAGCGGAGAGGTTCCTGCATGGAGGCTCGGCGCCGAGCAGCACTCACCAGCCCAAGAGGCTTGTCTGCTCCGCCGCCGGGGCGGGCGGGGCTGGGAGCTGAGGCTCGGGCTTCGGTCAGATCGCAGGGAGAGGACTGGGGCTGGCGGCGTGAACACAGCCTGAAGGGGTTAGCGCACGACAGCTAGCCAGAAGGGAGTCCGGGGAAAAAGTCTGCAGCTGCCGAAGAGGCAAGAGACTTTTTCTTCCCTCTGTGTTTCCTGGTGCGCGAGGAGAGGGGATTCAGAGCGCCGCCTAAACGAACTTCAGAGACTGGCGCGAGCCGCAGCTATCAGCGCGGACCCCACAGCAACAGGGGCGCAGAGGAAAAAAAGGAGAGATTCCCGCACAGAGGCTCGGCGCCGAGTAGCACTCAGCAGCCCGAGAGGCTTGTCTGCTCACCCGCCGGGGCGGGCGGGGCTGGGAGCTGAGGCTCGGCTTCAGTCGGATCGCGGATCGCAGGGAGAGGACTGGGGCTGGCGGCGTGAACACAGCCTGAAGGGTTAGCGCACCACAGCGAGCCGGGAGGGAGTCCAGGAAAAAGTCTGCAGCTGCCGAAGAGGCAAGAGACTTTTTCTTGGCTCTTTGTTTCGCGGCGGGCAAGGAGAGGGGATTCAGAGCGCCGCCTAAACGAACTCCAGAGAAGGGCGCGAGCCGCGGCTATCAGCGCGGATCCCACAGCAACAGGGGCGCAGAGGGAAAATCGGAGAGACTCCCGCACAGAGGCTCGGCGCCGAGTGGCGCTCACCAGCCCGAGAGGCTTGTCTGCTCCCCCGCCGGGGCGGGCGGGGCTGGGAGCTGAGGCTCGGCTTCAGTTGGATCGCGGATCGCAGGGAGAGGACTGGGGCTGGCGGCGTGAACACAGCCTGAAGGGGTTGGAGCACCACAGCTAGCCGGGAGGGAGACCGGGAAAAGGTCTGCAGCTGCCGAAGAGGCAAGAGACTTTTTCTTGCCTCTTTGTTTCGCTGCGCGCAAGGAGAGGGGATTCAGAGCGCCGCCTAAACGAACTCCAGAGAAGGGCGCAAGCCACGGCGATCAGCGCGGACCCCAGAGAAGGGCGTGAGACGCTGGGGCTGCTGCTGCCGCCTCCAAAAAGCCTGTGTGTGAACACAGGTCACTCTCCACACCTCCCCTCCTGGGAGCCTGTGCAGCCCGCCACCGCCAGGGTCCCGGGATCCGGGGACAACATCCCCGGGAGAACGCACTGCGCGCCTCGAGCTGGTGCAACGTCACGCCGGCCTCGGCCGCCGCAGGCTCGCCCCGCCTCCTCCGTACCGCTCCCTCCCCGCGGCCTGGGTGAGCCAGAGCCCCCGAAGCAGCTGCTCCTTTAACCCCGTCCTGTCTGGGCGGGGAACAGACGCCCTCAGGCGACCTACACGCAGAGGAGGGTCCAAATCCAAAGCTGAACCCCAGGAGCTGTGCGAACAGGGAAGAGAAGGGGAAATCTCTCCCAGCAGCCTCAGAAGCAGCCGATTAAAACTCCACAAACAACTTGATGTGCCCGCATCTGTTGAATACCTGAATAGACAACGAATCAGCCCAAATTCAGGAGGTGGACTCTGGGAGCAGGAGATATTAATTTTTCCCCTTTTCCTTTTTTTTGTGAGTGTATATGTATATGCTTCTGGGTGAGATTTTGTCTGTATAGCTTTGCCTTACAATAGCTTTATTTTACTTCACTATATTATAGCCTCTTTCTTTCTTTCTTTCTATTTTTTCTCCCTTTTACTCTGAGCCGTGTGGATGAAAGGCTCTTGGTGCTCCAGCCAGGCATCAGGGCCGTGCCTCTGAGGTGGGAGAGCCAACTTCAGAACACTGGTCCACAAGAGACCTCCCAGCTCCACGTAATACCAAACGGCAAAAATCTCCCAGAGATCTCCATCTCAACATCAAGACCCAGCTTCACTCAACGACCAGCAAGCTACAGTGCTGGACACCCTATGCCAAACAACTAGCTAGACAGGAACACAACCCCATCCATTAGCAGAGAGGCTGCCTAAAATCATAATAAGGCCACAGACACCCCAAAATACACCACCAGACGTGGACGTGCCCACCAGAAAGACAAGATCTAGCCTCATCCACCAGAACTCAGGCACTAGTTCCCTCCACCAGGAAGCCTACACAACCCACTGAACCAACCTTAGCCACTGGGGACAGATACCAAAAACAACGGGAACTACGAACCTGCAGCCTGTGAAAAGGAGACCCCAAACACAGTAAGATAGGCAAAATGAGACGACAGAAAAACACAGAGCACATGAAGGAGCAGGCTCAAAACACACTGGACTTAACAAATGAAGAGGAAATAGGTAGTCTACCTGAAAAAGAATTCAGAATAATGATAGTAAGGATGATCCAAAATCTTGGAAATAGAATAGACAAAATGCAAGAAACATTTAACAAGGATGTAGAAGAACTAAAGAGGAACCAAGCAATGATGAAAAACACAATAAATGAAATTAAAAATACTCTAGATGGGATCAATAGTAGAATAACGGAGGCAGAAGAAAGGATAAGTGACCTGGAAGATAAAATGGTGGAAATAACTACTACAGAGCAGGATAAAGAAAAAAGAATGAAAAGAACTGAGGACAGTCTCAGGGACCTCTGGGACAACATTAAACGTGCCAACATTCGAATTATAGGGGTACCAGAAGAAGAAGAGAAAAAGAAAGGGACTGAGAAAATTTTTGAAGAGATTATAGTTGAAAACTTCCCTAATATGGGAAAGGAAATAGTTAATCAAGTCCTGGAAGCACAGAGAGTCCCATACAGGATAAACCCAAGGAGGAACACGCCAAGACACATATTAATCAAACTGTCAAAAATTAAATATAAGGAAAACATATTAAAGGCAGCAAGGGAAAAAAAACAAATAACACACAAGGGAATCCCCATAAGGTTAACATCTGATCTCTCAGCAGAAACTCTGCAAGCCAGAAGGGAGTGGCAGGATATACTTAAAGTCATGAAGGAGAAAAACCTACAACCAAGATTACTCTACCCAGCAAGGATCTCATTCAGATTCGATGGAGAAATTAAAACCTTTACAGACAAGCAAAAGCTGAGAGAGTTCAGCACCACCAAACCAGCTTTACAACAAATGCTAAAGGAAATTCTCTAGGCAAGAAACACAAGAGAAGGAAAACACCTACAATAACAAACCCAATACATTTAAGAAAATGTGAATAGGAACATACATATCGATAATTACCTTGAATGTAAATGGATTAAATGCTCCCACCAAAAGACACAGGCTGGCTGAATGGATACAAAAACAAGACCCATTCATATGCTGTCTACAAGAGACCCACTTCAGACCTAGGGACACATACAGACTGAAAGTGAGGGGATGGAAAAAGATATTCCATGCAAATGGAAATCAAAAGAAAGCTGGAGTAGCAATTCTCATATCAGACAAAATAGACTTTAAAATAAAGACTATTACAAGAGACAAAGAAGGACACTATATAATGATCAAGGGATCGATCCAAGAGGAAGGTATAACAATTGTAAATATTTATGCACCCAACATAGGAGCACCTCAATACATAAGGCAAATACTAACAGCCATAAAAGGGGAAATTGACAGCAACACAATCATTGTAGGGGACTTTAACACCCCACTTTCACCAATGGACAGATCATCCAAAATGAAAATAAATAAGGAAACACAAGCTTTAAATGATACATTAAACAATATGGACTTAATTGATATTTATAGGACATTCCACCCAAAAACAACAGAATACACATTTTTCTCAAGTGCTCATGGAACATTCTCCAGGATAGATCATATCTTGGGTCACAAATCAAGCCTTGGTAAATTTAAGAAAATTGAAATCGTATCAAGTACCTTTTCCGACCACAACGCTATGAGACTAGATATCAATTACAGGAAAAGATCTGTAAAAAATACAAACACATGGAGGCTACACAATACATTACTTAATAACGAAGTGATTACTGAAGAAATCAAAGGGGAAATCAAAAAATACCTAGAAACAAATGACAATGGAGACACGACGACCCAAAACCTATGGGACACAGCAAAAGCAGTGCTAAGAGGGAAGTTTATAGCAATACAAGCTTACCTCAAGAAACAGGAGACATCTCGAATAAACAACCTAACCTTGCACCTAAAGCAATTAGAGAAAGAAGAACAAAAAAACCCCAAAGCCAGCAGAAGGAAAGAAATTATAAAGATCAGGTCAGAAATAAATGAAAAAGAAATGAAGGAAACAATAGCAAAAATCAATGAAACTAAAAGCTGGTTCTTTGAGAAGATAAACAAAATTGATAAACCATTAGCCAGACTCATCAAGAGAAAAAGGGAGAAGACTCAGATCAATAGAATTAGAAATGAAAAAGGAGAAGTAACCACTGACACTGCAGAAATACAAAAGATCATGAGAGATTACTACAAGCAACTATATGCCAATAAAATGGACAACCTGGAAGAAATGGACAGATTCTTAGAAATGCACAAACTGCCGAGACTGAACCAGGAAGAAATAGAAAATATGAACAGACCAATCACAAGCACTGAAATTGAAACTGTGATTAAAAACCTTCCAACAAACAAAAGCCCAGGACCAGATGGCTTCACAGGCGAATTCTATCAAACATTTAGAGAAGAGCTAACACCTATCCTTCTCAAACTCTTCCAAAATATTGCAGAGGGAGGAACACTCCCAAACTCATTCTACGAGGCCACCATCACCCTGATACCAAAACCAGACAAAGATGTCACAAAGAAAGAAAACTACAGGCCAATATCACTGATGAACATAGATGCAAAAATCCTCAACAAAATACTAGCAAACAGAATCCAACAGCACATTAAAAGGATCATACACCATGATCAAGTGGGGTTTATCCCAGGAATGCAAGGATTCTTCAATATACGCAAATCAATCAATGTGATACACCATATTAACAAATTGAAGGAGAAAAACCATATGATCATCTCAATAGATGCAGAGAAAGCTTTTGACAAAATTCAACACCCATTTATGATAAAAGCCCTGCAGAAAGTAGGCATAGAGGGAACTTTCCTCAACATAATAAAGGCCGTATATGACAAACCCACAGCCAACATTGTCCTCAATGGTGAAAAACTGAAACCATTTCCACTAAGATCAGGAACAAGACAAGGTTGCCCACTCTCACCACTATTATTCAACATAGTTTTGGAAGTGTTAGCCACAGCAATCAGAGAAGACAAAGAAATAAAAGGAATCCAAATCGGAAAAGAAGAAGTAAAGCTGTCACTATTTGCAGATGACATGATACTATACATAGAGAATCCTAAAGATGCTACCAGAAAACTCCTAGAGCTAATCAATGAATTTGGTAAAGTAGCAGGATACAAAATTAATGCACAGAAATCTCTTGCATTTCTATACACTAATGACGAAAAATCTGAAAGTGAAATTAAGAAAACACTCCCATTTACCATTGCAACAAAAAGAATAAAATATCTAGGAATAAACCTACCTAAGGAGACAAAAGACCTGTATGCAGAAAATTACAAGACACTGATGAAAGAAATTAAAGATGATGCAAATAGATGGAGAGATATACCATGTTCCTGGATTGGAAGAATCAACATTGTGAAAATGACTCTACTACCCAAAGCAATCTACAGATTCAATGCAATCCCTATCAAACTACCACTGGCATTTTTCACAGAACTAGAACAAAAAATTTCACAATTTGTATGGAAACACAAAAGACCCCGAATAGCCAAAGCAATCTTGAGAATGAAAAATGGAGCTGGGGGAATCAGGCTCCCTGACTTCAGACTATATTACAAAGCTTCAGTAATCAAGACAGTTTGGTATTGGCACAAAAACAGAAATATAGATCAATGGAACAGGATAGAAAGCCCAGAGATAAACCCACACACATATGGTCAACTTATCTTTGATAAAGGAGGCAAGCATATACAGTGGAGAAAAGACAGCCTCTTCAATAAGTGGTGCTGGGAAAATTGGACAGGAACATGTAAAAGTATGAAATTAGAACACTCCCTGACACCAGGCACAAAAATAAACTCAAAATGGATTAAAGACCTAAGTGTAAGGGCAGACACTATCAAACTCTTAGAGGAAAACATAGGCAGAACACTCTATGACATACATCACAGCAAGATTCTTTTTGACCCAGCTCCCAGAGAAATGGAAATAAGAACACAAATAAACAAATGGGACCTAATGAAACTTAAAAGCTTTTGCACAGCAAAGGAAACCATAAACAAGACCAAAAGACAACCCTCAGAATGGGAGAAAATATTTGCAAATGAAGCAACTGACAAAGGATTAATCTCCAAGATTTACAAGCAGCTCATGCAGCTCAATAACAAAAAAACGAACAACCCAATCCAAAAATGGGCAGAAGATCTAAATAGACATTTCTCCAAAGAAGATATACAGATGGCCTACAGACACATGAAAGAATGCTCAACATCATTAATCATTAGAGAAATGCAAATCAAAACTACAATGAGATATCATCTCACACCGGTCAGAATGGCCATCATCAAAAAATCTAGAAACAATAAATGCTGGAGAGGGTGTGGAGGAAAGGGAACACTCTTGCACTGTTGGTGGGAATGTAAATTGATACAGCCACTATGGAGAACAGTATGGAGGTTCCTTAAAAAACTACAAATAGAACTACCATATGACCCAGCAATCCCACTACTGGGCATATACCCTGAGAAAACCATAGGTCAAAAAGAGTCATGTACCAAAATGTTCATTGCAGCTCTATTTACAATAGCCAGGACATGGAAGCAACCTAAGTGTCCATCAACAGATGAGTGGATAAAGAAGATGTGGCACATATATACAATGGAATATTACTCAGCCATAAAAAGAAATGAAATGGAGGTATTTGTAATGAGGTGGATGGAGTTAGAGTCTGTCATACAGAGTGAAGTAAGTCAGAAAGAGAAAAACAAATACAGTATGCTAACACATATATATGGAATCTAAGGGAAAAAAAAAAAAGGCCATGAAGAACCTAGTGGCAAGACGGGAATAAAGACACAGACCTACTAGAGAATGGACTTGAGGATATGGGGAGGGGGTGGGGTGAGATGTGACAGGGTAAGAGAGTGTCATGGACATATATACACTACCAAATGTAAAATAGATAGCTAGTGGGAAGCAGCCGCATAGCACAGGGAGATCAGCTCGGTGCTTTGTGACCACCTAGAGGGGTGGGATGGGGAGGGTGGGAGGGAGGGAGATGCAAGAGGGAAGAGAAATGGGAACATATTGTATATGTATAACTGATTCACTTTGTTATAAAGCAGATGCTAACACACTATTGTAAGGCAATTATACTTCAATAAAGATGTTTGAAAAAAAAAAAAAGTATTTCAAAGTATCAATAGATTTTCTACATACAAGTTACATGATTTAAAATAAAATGAAAACAAATAAGAAGGCTTGTTCACAATGAAAATACACATATATAAAACACATAAAATGTTAAAACATTATACATTTACATATAAAGAAAAGACTACAGTTTTATCAAGAAGCAAAAAAGGCCAAATAAATAGAAAGTATTTGAAATATACTCTCAATTTCATTTTGGATATTAGTATGAGAAATTATTTTAATACCTCTTAAGCATCTTAAATATTATTTAACAAGAAAATATAAGAATATAATATATTGAGTCATTGGTTCTTTATTATTTTTAAAAGCATCATAAAACAATGTAGTTTTTAGGTGTTAACTTGACACACTCAGTTTTCCTACGCTTCTAAAAAAGTATGAGATCAATTTGTGGCATCTGGCTCTCAGGGAGTTATATCACCATGCAAAGGAATTGAGTGATGAATGAAATTCATTATTTCATAATGATGAAATTAATTTTTCATCATTATACATGCTTTTTAAATTTTTCAGAATAACTATCTTCGCAACTTAACACATTCTAAATTACTAAAAAACATTTTTAAACATCTTACATTTTTATTATTTTCCAAATTTGCAAAAAAATTTCACATATAATTCTGATTTCCATATACAAAGGAATAGTTATTAACTTGATTAAATAATGTAACTTTCTATTAGTTTTCTAAATCATACCTATCAATAGTTTTCCTTAAAACATCCTCTGTAGGGAGGAACTGAACTATTTCTAGAAATTTGAATTCCAAAATTAAGTTACACTGTTTTGTTTTATTTTTATGGAAGCTTCATAATACTGTTTTCTAAATCACTATGGGCGAGTCTTGAAGAAAATAAGGTAATTGTTTTTGTTGGTGAACATTCTTGTCTATCTCCTTCTTCTGCTATGGAGGTCAATAAGAATGTGCCCTGTTGGGAAGGAAAAGGTTAATAGCAGGGCTGTTACTTCTTCCACACAAAGATACCCAGAAGAATGAATTGCTCCAGCAGACTACCTGGTAAAGGTGCTGATGACCAGACCTTCCTGTAAACAAGTTAATGATGTTTGCTAAAAGAAAGATACCAAGGAATCCCTAACTCTGAAATATTATTTTGGCAGGATGTACTTAGTCTTTCTAGATTGCTTATCGCCTTTAAAATAGGAATGTATACATTTATGGGGCATGACTGGCTGGAGAATGGGCAGCGTCACATAGCATTTTCCTATCTATGTAATTAATGGAGTATAAAATAGAGCAGTTACAAAACAGAAATGGCTTTGTTTGTGAACAGTATCTTCACATGTGCTGCTCAAAAATTTCCTTTAATCTGAAACCAAACCATGTCTTAGGCAGGAGAAAAGAGAATCGTGGAAACTGGCTCTGATGGTTTTGGGCTCTTCCCGGAAAGGATTGTTTAATCTGTGCCTGGTGCTTACCTCTACCCTTTGAACCATTGTTAAAGTTTGAAGCTGGAAGAGATCTGTCACCATAATCTGATTTGACATTTAAACCTTTGTGGTAAAAAACATTGGTAGTAGCTATAGGCCCATGAATTATAATGGCTAAGGTACTACTTGACAAGAAAAATGATGAGTTTGGAAACATGATGTAGATTTGATGTTATAAGTGGCTCTCTATGCATCTTTGGTATAAAGTGGTAAAAGTCTCAAAAATATTACAGTGGACAAGTCTTACCAATGGAATCAGGAGTAAATGATGTTAGACACAGAGGAATTGGCCAAGAAGATAGTCAGATAATGCCAAGCAAAAAAAAAGTTAGCAAACACTGCTATTATTTCATGGTTCTTATAGTATCCATGCTGAAAACTAGATTTCTATAGGAGGGGACTAGGACCATGCAGTAGCTACATGGAGAGAGAATATAATCACTTGCAAAGTAACTTACCTACAACCTTTAATCACCCCAAATATAAGTGCCTGGGACCATGACTAGGAGACCCTGAAAACCAAAGTGTGTTCTGTTAAAGAGCTGAGCCATTCTGCAGAGAAACTAGCAGATGTCTGATAAATCCTTGCTAGCATGGAGTCTAAGAATAAATGATCGGGAGGGCATAGCACTAATTTTAAACACTGCCAAATAGGGTAGTATTTGTGTAGAGTGTAGCAGTCAGGGTCCTGCAGAGAAACAAAACCAACAGGATGTTATAGCGAGAGAGAGAGAGAAAAGATATATTTTAAGGAAGTTGGTTCATGGAATTGTGGAAGCTTGGTAAGCTTAAAATCTGCTGGGTAGACCAGCAGGCTAGAGACCCTGCTAGTAGGAAGAGTTTCAGAATTCTGCTGGCAAATTCCTTCTTGCTCAGAGGAGTTTAGTCTTTGTTCTATCAGGTCCTTCAACTGGTTGGTTGAGGCCCACCTGCATTATAGAGCATAATCTTCTGTCTGCACATGGAACGAGAGGGAATCATGGTGTCTCTTCCTTTTCTTATAAGGACACCAGCCCTGTTGGATTAAAGCCCCACTCCTTTGACCTCACTTAACCTTTATTACTTCCGTATAGGCCCTACCACCAAATATAATCATAATGGGAGTTAGGACTTCAACTCCCAGTTGTAAGGAACACAGTTCAGTCCATAACAGTAGATATCAAGGATTAAATAAGGTAGTTCCCTTGGTTGCTTCATCATACCTTGTATAGTAAAACTCTTCAAGAATTACAACACACTAAGGGTGTTTAGTATACTATAATACATTTGGCAGCTGTGTCCTTTTTCTTTTCTATCTCATAGTCCACTAAAGCACAATTTGCATTTTCATGGAAAAATATTCAACACACATTTATGGTTTTTTCATGAGTATGTTTGACCTTACCACCATACTATCATAATCTCATACTGCAGGGTTCCAACTGAATAACCTTTAAGAGTAACTTACTGCAGGGGACTCCCCGGGTGGCACAGTGGTTAAGAATCTGCCTGCCAATGCAGGGGACACGGGTTCAATCCCCGGTCCTGGAAGATCCCACATGCCGCGGAGCAACTAAGCCCCTGTATCACAACTACTGAGCCTGCGCTCTAGAGCCCGCGAGCCACAACTACTGAAGCCCGCACGCCTAGAGCCTGTGTTCCACAACAGAGAAACCACTTCAATGAGGCAATGTGAAGCCCGTGCACCGCAATGAAGAGTAGCCCCCACTCGCTGCAACTAGAGAAGAGCCCGCGTGCAGCAACAAAGACCCAACGTAGCAAAACAATTAATTAATTAATTAATTAAAAGAAAAAGAGTAACTTAGTGTAATACATTGGTGATTACCTCCTTGGGAAGTAGGATAAAAGAAGTTGAGGACTCTAGACACCCATGTGGCCATGTGACAAATAGAGACTGCTTAACTTTATTGCAAGTACTTGTCCAATCCCATGGGATCTTCACTAGAATGGAGCAAACAGAAAGGTCTGGCCATACTGATGTTACTATATACCCTATTAATAAGCAATGTAGCCAACCCAGAGAATCCCACCAGAGGAGGAAGGGTATGGATGAAAATGGGTAATAAATGAAAACAGGAGCTCCATACAAACAAGAAGGGAGTGCGTTATTGTTCCAAGAAAGGATGCAGTAAAATCATTCCCAAAAGAAAATACCCAATTAAGAGATTAAGATTAAGACTCTTAGCTATCTCCCTTAGATCTGGAGCTAATTGTTGGTATTGGGAAAAGCCATCAGATATTTTTGCTTCAGTTAAGGGAAATTTTACTCATGCTGATTTATGGATTTTGCCTTAAAGAATCCATCTGGATAGCTGGAGAAAAGTAACACAGTACCCACTGATATCTTAACTGACCCATATGTGGCCAAAACTACCATATAGCTTATAAGTTGTAGACTGTTTTACCATTTTGTTCATCATGCAACAAAAATACTTCTCCTTTACACAGCTTCCCAGAAGGAGTCTGACCTTTGCTTCTCTTTGTTAAGGAAAAGCGTGATCGCTTTTCACATAAGGATTCCCCATCATCTCCCAATGCCAGAGACTCTACCTGGTGACTACCCCTCGGTACCTTACCAGGGACCCCTAAGTGATAAACCCTGACCTGTGATCAGCTGGTCTTCTGGGAATTCCAGGGCTGTGTGCGTCTTTGTGGTGAGCATGTGTCTGTGAACCCAGATGACAGGCATGCAGAAATCACACCTCATAAAAATATTTTCAGTGTTAAAAAAAAAAAATACTTTTTTTTTTTTTACTCTGGGCAGTTTACTCCTGAACTGTCCAGAGTAAAGTTTCTTGAACATCAAAGCACATTATGTGGTCATGAATCAAGTTGATTCATCAAGACAGCTGCTTGGTTATTATAAGAAGCAGATTGCTGGGACCTGCCATATCTGCTAGAGCTTGGTGTGTTCTGTGAGTGTGGATGGAATTTCTTTAATAGCAGTATTAGAACCTGTGGAATTTTGTGGGAAATGGTCTTACAGATGGTATGGTAGCCATGTATCATTTATGAATCTCTTTGGAGCTTCAGAGGGACAGTGATGGGGCAGCTCTTTGGCACACACAGTGTGAACTATAGAATAAAACCAAATGATATTTTCATGTAGGTCGCAATATTCTTGAGTGCATATGCATACCTAAGTGTACCCATATAATGATTCATCAAAATAACAACAAATATTGTGGTATGACTTCCAAAGACCAAACCAGGCCACATTACCTTTTTTTTTTCTCTTTCTCTCTTTTTTTCCCCAAATTCTTGTCTTTAATACTCAATGTGATATCTAATCAAATAGAAGGGATTGTAAAACTATACTAGAGGGAGACATTTCAAATTCATGTGGGTCAATTCCATTTGATAGGTGAATCAGTTAACTGAGTCTTAAAGAGAAAAGGTTATACTTTTAGAGTTAAACAAATAAATGTACTCACCTCTTCTTTCATTTAATAATTGTTGAGGACTGATAGTGTGCTAGATGCTGGGAATGCAATGGTGCAAAAGCAGACATGGTATTTCTGTTAGTTTTCATGTCTACTGTGACATTTTACCACAAATTAGTGGCTTAAAACAACACGACTTTATTATGTTACAGTTCTGAATGTCAGAAGTCTGAAATAGATCCTACTGGGCTGAAGTCAATGAGTCAGCAAGGCTATGTTCCTTTCTGGATGTTCTAGGCAAGACTCTAGCTTGTTTTTGTTTGTTTCTTTTCCAGCTTCAAGCCACCTACTTTTCTTGGCTCACACCACTCTTCCATCTTCAAAGCCAGCAATGGCTAGTTGAGTCTTTCACATCACATCCCTCTAACACAGACTTTTCTGTCTCCCTCATCTGCATTTAAGGACCCTTGTGATCACACTGAACATGCCCATATAATCCAGGAAAAGGTCATGAAGGTCAGCCGATTAGCAACTTTAATTTCATCTGCAACTCCAACTCCCCATTGTCATGTAAAATAACATATTCCTAGATTCTGGAGATTAAAACATTTTGGGGAACCATAATTCTGCCTATTACAGTATAATCCGTAAAGTCCAAAGGCACCCTGATTTTATATTCATCTTTCTGACTCTAGTGGCTTTGTTTTATTTAATAGCCCCATAATTGTTTTTGTTGTATCAAACATAATGTATTATACAAATGAAGTTAATCTTAATTTTATTGGCAATCTATAAATTATCATTTGTATGTCTTACAAATTGTGTGTTGCCAACAACATTATAGTACTAAGTAACCTCCCTATAGCACCAGCAATGCAAGTCAGGATGGTATTATTTTTGTCTCTATTTTAAGAAGGAGAAACTAACTATGGCACAGAAGAGTTTTACCATAGTTTTCTGTTTTTAAAGCCTTTGTATTCCAATCTAGCTTCAGATGTTCTATATATTTTCATAGACTGACTTTCATTAATCTTTATATGGTAGCTAGGATAAATCCATAGCTACTAAGGAAACCCAAAGTTACCTTCAAATTTTTGCTCAAAGGTTATCTCCTCCAGATAAACTTCTTAGATCCTACCCATCCAAAACTAGTGTTTCCTTTCTCTAAAACCCCATAGTTTTTGTATTTATATAAGGGTACATCTGATTAATGTTGATCATACTGTTTCCAAGGTTTAACGTAAAACTCCTTGAACCACGTACAGTGCTATGCAGTCACAGCAACTGATTCAGTACCGTGTTTATAAGTTTTGATAATAGCCCCAAAACTTTTACCTTTCTTATTTAAATGGCATAGTCCTGCTCAACTTTGAAAGTAAAGTTGAGAAAAATTATTTTTACTTACCATATGAATTCAGGAAGTCAAGACAGACTTACTAATTCTTGTTATCCTCACCCATTTTTTTCCTCTGAACAGAGGTTATCATACTCTGCGCCTTCTACTTGAAAAAGACCAAGCATACAAACATTTACAGAAGAAAAAAAAAAAAGAAATAGGCCTTTTCAAAGAATAATGTAGGCAATTGTGTTGCCTGTCACATGCTTATGTCTTGTATTACTTATGTCTTTGGTGATTATTTGAGAAAAATAGGGGAATTGGGATACCACATTTTAACTTACCATCTTGCAAGCAACCTAGAAAAAAGATATTTATAATGTAACACTTAAATTTTAAGTTTCAACAAAATCAGCAATAGTTTACTATCCAAAAGAGAATACTTTTTGTCTTGAATTATTTTTGAGATTGTTAAGAAATAGAAATATTTTAAAGCTCATGTTTAGTTGTCAGTAATATTTATTTAACAGGAATTTTGCCCTCATATTATTTCTTGTATGAAAGATTGCACTCTTAAGTCTTTTCAAGTGGATTATTCTTAAATATCAGGGCAACTAAGTGTGATTATAATGTAGCTTCATGGTGCTAGATAAATTAATCCAGTTCAATACAAAAACAAAAAAATAGCATGTAGATTTTCCCTTTTCCATTTATATAAAAGTTGGTTTCTCAACCTGGAAGAGGATTTTGATAGATGTATATAGTTAATATAAGATTAAGAAAAAGGAAATAGAAAATAGATTTTACTGTCCAGAACTCCAACTGTGAGATATCAGAAACCCAGCACAATTTATCCGTCCTCCTCTTTTATACAGTCCTAAGTTGTTCATACATTATCCTAAATAAGTTTTACATTTCTTCTTTATTGGTGCCGATGACTGCTCTGTTGCATCACGGAAAACCTTATAACATGACTGCTGATGTCACCATGATTTCTGCCTCTGGGAAGTGCTACATTACTGTTGTTACTGTTACTCTGAGGCTCGCATGGTCACCAGCGACCCAGACTCCAGTAATTCTTCCTGATGTTATATAGAGATTCAGGTTGTTACTAACCTAGGTCACGTTCACTCCTCATACCCAGTCTCTTAGATCAGCTAATGTTAAACTGTTTAATCTCATAGCTGCCCTTGCTGCTCTTACTGAATTAAGGGAGCGCCTTCTCCCAATTGACTTAAACATGTGGTCACACTCCCCCAAATGATACTCTTTATTGTATTAAAGTGATTATATTATTATGCTATTTTCATGTACTTTCATTTAATCCCCTTCCTTAAACAAGATAGCTTTCCTCAGAAAATGAGTGGCATTGCACATTTTAATGCCCCAAATTATACACCCAAATACCTACACACAAATATAAGACTCATAGTCCAAGAAACAGCTCTGGGACATTAATTCTCCCTTATCTGAGGTTCACATGAGTATTTTACTTCTCAAGTATTCATCCCAATGTTTAGACATCTCTCCGTTGACAAGCATACCAAAATGGTTAGAAGGCATAATGATGGAATGATTAATAGCCCAGGTTCAGAGACGGGTCCTTTCAGTTCAAATCCGTGGTATATTCTTTGCTGGCTATTTGGGGCACATTCCTTGAACCCCATGTGCCTAAGTTTCCTTATCAGAAAACCTATGTAATAATAAACTAAGGGAATAAAAAGAAGTTGTGACATACAGTATGCCTTAAAATATCTGACATAGTAAGTGCTCAATAAACGTCAGTTACTTTTATGATTTCCAAGTTCAAGATAAAATCTTTTGTAACCTGAATTTTACCATTTTGTTATATAAATTATCAGTGAAACCAAATTTTTAATTAAGTATTCACAGTGAGATCAGCACTTTATTAGGCATCATGAGACCATAAGAAGTTCATAAATTAGCACATGCCACATTCCAGGCTTGGCATTATGAACTTGCAGGATCGGCTAGAATGGTTTCTTAGAATGAATTCAGCTCAACCATATTGCAACTCCACAGGCTGTAGCACAGATCCTCTGGGCAGGACATGTGTGCACGTTCAATACCAGCAAGATATCCATTCACTTCCTGTATGCTGGACTAAAGTAGAATCAGTCAGCAGGGAAGATTGATGAAACATTCTCAAGATTCGCTGTAGAAGAATTTCAGACAGACGTAGACATCGACTACTAGGAAACTGTGTCTTTTGGCAGCCCATTGCAGCAGGCAGTTGCCATTTGGAGCCAAGTGTCTCAAAGCTGATGGAAGAAGAAACAGAGCCTACAACAATAATAGGTTGTATCAGGCATGACTCTCCAGGGGCCAGTGGATGGATGAACACAACCAGTGTGGAGACCACTGAGAGATGCTGCCAGGCACAAGTTCATATGGACAGAATCACTATCAAACGTGATATTACTACTTACTTGCAATCACGTGGCAAGTTACAATTAACAAAGCAATTTCCTAACACTTATAATAACCTTACAATAATACTGAGAGCTAGATTGACAGTTCTTCTTTTGTAAACTGAGAAAGTGAAGCTAAGAGAGTTCAAGTTAGGTGCAGAATCCAAGAGCTACTAAGCCGCCAAACTATATCTAAAGCCAGGTTTATAAAATTCTTAGAAATTATTTTTATTACACCAACTTTTATTTCATTTGAGAAAACAACTATGAATGCATCAATAAGAAATGACACAGATAAGGAAAATTAATAAAAGTAAACATTATACAGTATAGAAGAAATCAAGGTGCCAGGGAAAGTGTGATTATTGACAGTACTTCAAACTGAATCTTTAGATGTATTCTTCTCAGTTAATGAAAGTATTTTTATTCTAGCAAATAAAGGAAATAGATCCACACTCAAAGTTTCTCTCCAGCTATCACACTGATAGTATTACTTACCTTTGACAAATTCAATTTTAAGAGTTGTCATTAAATGGTAATTAGAATGGTTCAGTAGAGTTTACCTGTGCAGTTTTTACATCCATTAGTTAGTATAGAAGGAACCTTTTATTAAGCCTCTATGTGTAATACGAGGAATATTTTTTTCTCTTGCCTGAGACATCATTTATAGCTGCTCTGTTTGCAAGCTTTTTGGATTGCACGTGGGGCTGTGTACCTACCCCTAAACCTTCACCAAAACAAAGACATGGTCCCTAAAGTATTCTGTATTGCTGATTTGCCTTGCTTTTAGGATCAAAGTTTTCAGTAGTTCTCTGAACTATACCAACTAACCACTGGAAAGAAAAATGACACAATTTTGGTACAGCTAAGATATAGCTTAAAGAAATAAACTTAATTGGGTTAATAACATATCTTTCCAGGAATCAAAGAGCAGTTTTTCTTTTACCTCTTAGCACGGATAGAGCTACAGCTCGTTTAGCAGAATTTTTTCCCTCTCCCCTTGTTCCACCTGGTAATAGGACCTTGACTTACTCCTTCACCTAACAGGGCTGCAGTTTACCATCCTGAGAAATGTGAAGGATTCTTTAAATGTAAAGTTTAGGCTTTTGAATATAGGTTTACAAATTTAGTCATGTTTAACATTTTGGAAAAATTAAATCTACCTTAACAGAGATTTTTTGATAAATTAAGATTTTAATATCAGTTAAATTAAATGAATTGACATTGCACTTCTTCCTGTTTTCTTAACAGCCTTGACATTCCTCATCTCTACAAAACTCTCACAGGACAGACCTACAGATTCCTAAACATCTTTACAAAGCTAAACCTTGACTGCTTTTGAGTATAAAATGGATATATTTTCCCTAACGTCTCTGTAGAAAGTAACTCTCAGCTTTATTTTTAGCAACACCTCCCTTTACACATCATTCTTTCCATGTCATATGCCAGAACTTCTATTATTGCGTATATCTCTATATAATTGCTGCTGCTTGGGTTTTAAGGAGTTTTATTGCAGAATAATAACTAGTTTTATCTTTATAAATTTTTTCATTGCTTTCTTTCCATAACTTATAGAAATAAATACTTTGCATTCATATTCTCCTGTACTAAATTGTAAGATCATATGTTCCGTATCTTACTTCTCTTTTATTCCATTTTGTTTTTTTGTTTTTTTTTTTTTTTAATTTTTATTTATTTATTTAATTATTTATGGCTGGGTTGGGTCTTCGTTTCTGTGCGAGGGCTTTCTCTAGTTGTGGCGAGCGGGGGCCACTCTTCATTGCGGTGCGGGGGCCTCTCACTGTCGCAGCCTCTCTTGTTGCGGAGCACAGGCTCCAGACGCGCAGGCTCAGTAATTGTGGCTCACGGGCCTCGTTTCTCCGCGGCATGTGGGATCTTCCCAGACCAGGGCTCGAACCCGTGTCCCCTGCATTGGCAGGCAGATTCTCAACCACTGCGCCACCAGGGAAGCCCTCCATTTTGTTTTTTAAATCTGCTTGATACCCAAAATTGTAGACTGACGTGACACCAGTTGCATTTATTTTATAAATTAATTAATGGAAAACAAGCATTATTATACTCATTAGTCCTCTCATATAGGAATACAATGCATCTCTGACTTTATTACAATTTCTTCTGCTCTTAAGGTTTTTTTTTTTTTAACATCTTTATTGGTGTATAATTGCTTTAAATTGTTGTGTTAGTTGCTGCTGTATAACAAGGTGAGTCAGGTATAGGTATACATATATCCCCATATCCCCTCCCTCTTGAGTCTCCCTCCCACCCTCCCTCTCCCACCCCTCTAGGTGGTCACAAAGCACCGAGCTGATCTCCCTATACTATGCGGCTGCTTCCCACTAGCTAGCTATTTGACATATGGTAGTGTATATATGTCAGTGCCACTCTCTCACTTCGTTCCAGCTTACCCTTCCCCCTCCCCGTGTCCTCAAGTCCATTCTCTATGTCTGAGTCTTTTTTCCTGTCCTGCGCCTAGGTTCTTCAGAACCTTTTTTTTTCTTTAGATTCCATATATATGTGTTAGCATACGGTATTTGTTTTTCTCTTTCTGACTTACTTCACTCTGTATCACAGACTCTAGGTCCATCCACCTCACTACAAATAACTCAATTTATTTCCTTTTTATGGCTGAGTAATATTCCATTGTATATATGTGCCACATCTTCATTATCCATTCTTCTGTCGATGGACACTTAGGTTGCTTTCATGTCCTGGCTATTGTAAATAGAGCTGCAGTGAACATTGTGGTACATGACTCATTTTGAACTATAGTTTTCCCAGGGTATATGCCCAGTAATGGGATTGCTGGGTCATATGGTAGTTCTATTTTTAGTTTTTTAAGGAACCTCCATACTGTTCTCCATAGTGGCTGTATCAATTTACATTCCCACCAACAGTGCAAGAGGGTTCCCTTTTCTCCACACCCTCTCCAGCATTTATTGTTTGTAGATTTTTGATGATGGCCATTCTGACCGGTGTGAGGAGATACCTCATTGTAGTTTTGATTTGCATTTCTCTAATGGTTAGTGAAGTTGAGCATCCTTTCATGTGTTTGTTGGCAATCTGTATATCTTCTTTGGAGAAATGTCTATTTCGGTCTTCTGCCCATTTTTGGATTGGGTTGTTTGTTTTTTTGATATTCAGCTGCGTGAGCTGCTTGTATATTTTGAAGATTAATCCTTGTCAGTTGCTTTGTTTGAAATATTTTCTCCCCTTCTGAGGGTTGTCTTTTCGTCTTGTTTATGGTTTCCTTTGCTGTGCAGAGGTTTTAAGTTTCATTAGGTCCCATTTGTTTATTTTTGTTTTTATTTCCATTTCTCTAGGAGGTGGGTCAAAGAGGATCTTGCTGTGATTTATGTCATAGAGTGTTCTGCCTATGTTTACCTCTAAAAGTTTTATAGTGTCTGGCCTTACATTTAGGTCTTTAATCCATTTGAGTTTATTTTTGTGTATGGTGATAGGGAGTGTTCTGATTTCATTCTTTTACATATAGCTGTCCAGTTTTCCCAGCACCACTTATTGAAGAGGCTGTCTTTTCTCCATTGCATATTCTTGCCTCCTTTATAAAAAATAAGGTGACCATATGTGCATGGGTTTATCTCTGCGCTTTCTATCTTGTTCCATTGATCTATATTTCTGTTTTTGTGCCACTACCACACTGCCTTCATTTACCGTAGCTTTGTAGTATAGTCTGAAGTCAGGGAGCCTGATTCTTCCAGCTCTGTGTTTCTTTCTCAAGACTACTTTGGGTATTCGGGGTCTTTTATGTTTCCATACAAATTGTGAAATTTTTTGTTCTAGTTCTGTGAAAAATTCCATTGGTAGTTTGATGGGGATTGCATTGAATCTGTAGATTGCTTTGAGTGGTATAGTCATTTTCACAATGTTGATTTCTCCAGTCCAAGAGCATGGTATATCTCTCCATCTGTTTGTATCATCTTTAATTTCTTTCAGCAGTGTCATATAGTTTTCTGCATACAGGTCTTTTGTCTCCTTAGGTAAGTTTATTCCAAGTTTTTTATTCTTTTTGTTGCAATGGTAAATTGGAGTGTTTCCTTGATTTCTCTTTCAGATTTTTCATCATTAGTGTATAGGAATGCAAGAGATTTCTGTGCATTAATTTTGTATCCTGCTACTCTACCATATTCTTTGATTAGCTCCAGTAGTTTTCTGTAGCCTCTTTAGGATTCTCTATGTATAGCATCATGTCACCTGAAAACAGTGACAGTTTTACTTCTTCTTTTCCAATTTGGATTCCTTTTATTTCTTTTCCTTCTCTGATTGCTGTGGCTAAAATTTCCACAACTATGTTGAATAATAGTGCTGAGAGTGGGCGACCGTGTCTTTTTTCAGATTTTAGAGGAAATGGTTTCAGTTTTTCACCAAGACTGATGTTGGCTGTGGCTTTGTCTATATGGACTTTATTATGTTGAGGTAGGTTCCCTCTGTGCCTACTTTCTGGAGAGTTTTTATCATAAATCCATGCTGAATTTTGTGAAAAGCTTTTTCTGCATCTATTGAGATTATCATATGGTTTTTATCCTTCAGTTTGTTAATATGGTGTTTTGCATATATTAAAGAATCCTTGCATTCCTGGAATAAAGCCCACTTGATCCAGATGGATGATCCTTTTAATGTGCTGCTGTATTCTGTTTGCTAGTATTTTGGTGAAGATTTTTGCATAGATGTTCACCAGTAATACTGGCCTGTAGTTTTCCTTTACTGTGATATCTTTGTCTCGTTTTGGTATCAGGGTGATGGTGGCCCTGTAGAATGAGTTTGGGAGTGTTCCTCCCTGTGCTATATTTTGGAAGAGTTTGAGAAGGATAGGTGTTAGATATTCTCCAAATGTTTGATAGTATTCACCTGTGAATCCATCTGGTCCTGGGCTTTTGTTTGTTGGAAGATTTTTAATTACAGTTTCAATTTCGGTGCTTGTGACTGGTCTGTTTATATTTTTTATTTCTTCCTGGTTCAGTCTTGGAAGGTTGTGCTTTTCTAAGAATTTGTCCATTTCTTCCACGTTGTCCATTTTATTGGCATAAAGTTGTTTGTAGTAATCTCTCATGATCCATTGTATTTATGCAGTGTCATTTGTTACTTCTTTTTCATTTCTAATTCTGTTGATTTGAGTCCTCTCCCCTTTTTTCATGATGAGTCTGGCTAATGGTTTATCAATTTTGTTTATCTTCTCAAAGAACCAGCTTTTACTTTTATTGATCTTTGCTGTTGTTTACATCATTTCTTTTTCATTTATTCTGATCTGATCATTATGATTTCTTTCCTTCCTCTAACTGTTTGGTTATTTTTTCATTCTTCTTTCTCTAATTGCTTTAGATGTAAGGTTAAGTTGTGTATTTGAGATGTTTTTTGTTTCTTAAGGTAAGATTGTATTGCTATAATCTTCCTTCTTAGAATTGCTTTTGATGCATCCCATAGGTTTTGGTCATCGTGTTTTCTTTGTCATTTGTTTCTAGGTTTTTTTTTTATTTCCTCTTTGATTTCTTCAGTGATCTCTTCGTTATTTAGTAGCGTATTGTTTAGCCTCCATGTGTTTGTATTTTTTACAGTTTTTTTTCCTGTAATTGATATCTAGTCTCATAGCATTGTGGTTGGAAAAGATACTTGACACAATTTCAATTTTCTTAAATTTACCAAGGGTTGATTTGTTACCCAAGATACGACCTATCCTAGAGAATGTTCCATAAGCACTTAAGAAGAAAGTGTATTCTGCTGTTTTTGGATGGAATGTCCTATAAATATCAATTAAGTCCATCTTGTTGAATGTGTCATTTAAAGCTTGTGTTTCTTTATTTATTTTCATTTTGGATGATCTGTCCTTTGGTGAAAGTGGGGTGTTAAAGTCCCCTACTATGATTGTGTTACTGTTGATTTCCGTTTTATGGCTGTTAGCATTTGCCTTATGTATTGAGGTGCTCCTATGTTGGGTGCATAAGTATTTACAATTGTTATATCTTTTTCTTGGATTGATCCCTTGATCATTCTGTTGTGTCCTTCTATGTCTCTTCTAATAGTCTTTATTTTAAAGTCTATTTTGTCTGATATGAGAATTGCTACTCCAGCTTTCTTTTGATTTCCATTTGCATGGAAGAACTTTTTCCATCCCCTCACTTTCAGTCTGTATGTGTCCCTATGTCTGAAGAGGGTCTCTTGTACACAGCGTATATACAGCTATTTTTTTTGTATCCATTCAGCCAGTCTGTGTTTTGGTTGGAGCATTCAGTCCATTTACATTTAAGGTAATTTTCGATATGTATATTCCTATTACCATTTTCTTAATTGTTTGGGTTTGCAATTGTAGGTCATTTCCTTCTCTTGTGTTTCCTGCCTAGAGGAGTTCCTTTAACATTTGTTGTAAAGCTGGTTTGGTGGTGCTGAATTCTCTTAACTTTTGCTTGTCTGTAAAAGTTGTAATTTCTCCATCAAATCTGAATGAGATCCTTGCTGGGTAGAGTAATCTTGGTTGTAGGTTTTTCCCTTTCATCACTTTAAATATGTCCTGTCACTCCCTTTTGGCTTGCAGAGTTTCTGCTGAAAGATCAGCTGTTAACTTTATGGGGATTCCCTTGAATGTTTTTGTTGCTTTTCCCTTGCTGCTTTTTTTTTTTTAATTTTATTTATTTATTTATTATTTATGGCTGTGTTGGGACTTGGTTTCTGTGCGAGAGCTTTCTCTAGTTGCGGCAAGCGGGGGCCACTCTTCATCGCGGTGCGCGGGCCTCTCACTATCGTGGCTTCTCCTGTTGCAGAGCACAGGCTCCAGACGCGCAGGCTCAGTAATTGTGGCTCACGGGCCCAGTTGCTCCGTGGCATGTGGGATCTTCCCAGACCAGGGCTCGAACCTGTGTCCCCTGCATTGGCAGGCAGATTCTCAACCACTGTGCCACCAGGGAAGCCCCCCTTGCTGCTTTTAATATTTTTTATTTGTATTTAATTTTTGATAGTTTGATTAATATGTGTCTTGGTGTGTTTCTCCTTGGATTTATCCTTCATGGGACTCTGCACTTCCTGGACTTGATTGACTATTTCCTTCCCCATGTTAGGGAAGTTTTCAACTATAATCTCCTCAAATATTTTCTCAGTCCCTTTCTTTTAGTCTTCTTCTTTTGGGACCCCTATAATTCGAATGTTATTGCGTTAAATGTTGTCCCAGAGGTCTCTGAGACTGTCCTCAATTCTTTTCATTCTTTTTTCTTTATTCTGCTCTACAGTAGTTATTTCCACTGTTTTATCTTCCAGGTCAATTATCCATTTTTCTGCCTCAGTTATTCTGCTATTGATTCCTTCTAGAGAATTTTTAATTTCATTTATTGTGTTGTTCATTATTTATTGTTTGCTCTTTAGTTCTTGTAGGTCCTTGTTAAACGTTTCTTGTATTTTCTCCTTTCTATTTCCAAGACTTAGGATCCTCTTTACTATCATTACTCTGAATTCTTTTTCAGGTAGACTGCCTATTTCTTCTTCATTTTTTGCTTTGGTGGGTTTTTACCTTGCTCCTTCATCTGCTTCATATTTCTCTGTCTTCTCATTTTGTTTAACTTACTGTGTTTGTGGTCTCCTTTTCGCAGGCTGTGGGTTCATAGTTCCTGTTGAGTTTGGTGTCTGCCCCCAGTGGGTGAGGTTGGTTCAGTGGGTTTTGTAGGCTTCCTGGTGGAGGGTTCTGGTGCCTATGCTCTGGTGGGTGTGGCTGGATCTTGTCTTTCTGGTGGGCAGAACCGCATCTGGTGGTGTGTTTCGGGGTGTCTGTGAACTTAGTATGATTATAGGCAGCCTCTCTGCTAATGGGTGTGGTTGTGTTCCTGTCTTGCTAGTTTGTTGGCATTGGGTGTCCCAATGCCAACAAACTTGCTTGCAGCTTGCTTGCCATTGGGTGGAGCTGGGTCTTAGCATTGAGATGGAGATGTCTGGGAGAGCTCTCGCTGACTGATATTACTTGGGGCCGGGAGGTCTCTGGTGGTCCAATGTGTTGAACTTGGCTATCCCTCCTCTAGTACACCAGGCCGGAGCACCAAGACCCTGTCAGCCACATGGCTGGCTTGTAGGCTACATCTTCTGTGAAGGGCCCAGTGAGTCTTCAAAGAGGAACTGGAGTTCTTATCCTGGTGTGGTTCTTTGACCTTTTACTCCTGGATACTCCAAGAAAAACAACACAACAGCCAAGCCTGAGAAAAAGTTTCCCTGTGGGGCATATCACTGTTTTACTGCACAAAACATGCATGATACTTTCAAATCCCTCAGGCTTTGGAATGAAACAGTCAAAATGAGAACACCAAAGTGACCAAGACAATAAACAAGTTTCAGGAGGAGTTTAAGATTTTGAAAATTATCTTTTAACATGTGCTTTATACTGTTTTGATATATACTAAAATATGCTCTGGATACTATTTTTCCAAAATTTTAAAGATCTAGTATTATTAAAGTTTATTCTTAAATATTTTTTTTTGTATTTTTAGTGTGAATAAAATATGTTTAATTTATATGTTCTATGTTTCCATATTTGTAGAATAACTAGCAAATTTTGATAATTATTTTTAAAAGCAGTCTCACTGTACTCTTAGTTTTATTTGTTCCTTCCACTGATTTTTCTAAGTAATCCTATTATACACTTATGTTTTGTCCTTTTTTTTTTTCAATAACTGTATATTTTATTTTTTTAATAGCATTTGTTAGAACTTTCAGAACAATTTTAAGCAATACTGTCAAAAGATGTCACTTTTGTTATATGTGTAACTATAGTAAGAAGGTCCATGGACTGTAATTGTTATGTATAATGTTGACAGTTGCATGAAAGGTATTTATTCACACTAAAATTCAGGTAGCCCCAACTCATTACCAGTTACTCTTCAGGCTATGTTTGATAGAGTAACTTCCGTAGAAAATAGATCAAAAAATGTACAGTGGATCAGACAGAACAGAAGTTCGTTTCTTCTTCTCATAACAATACTGGTTGAGCTTCATAGTGGGGTTGTCCTCCTCAGTGCAGCTATTGAGGGTCCAAGGCTGTTGGAGAGTCAGCCATCATTCTGATGTAATTTCAAAGTCACCCTGAAGGTTTAATATATTCCAGGTTGTACAAGTTATAGTGATCATAAGTCTTTTAATGGCTAAGTCTTCAAAAGGTGTACATATCTTTTACTCATAGTCCATTAGCTATACTTCAGTCACAGCGTTCACATCTTACTGGAGGGAGGTTAGAATGCCCAGGAAAAAATAGGAGAACATGAACTTAGAGAGGAACTAGTAGTCTCTGCCATAGAGGCCAAGGAAGAGACTTACAGAAGTGATGCTATGGGAACTTGAGGCTAAGTCATAAAGGATATAGTTTAGTATCTTGGTTTCTCTGTCTCTCTCTGTCCCCTTCTTTCTCTCTCTGTCTCTGTCTCTGTCTCTCTCATCTCTAGCTCTGTCTCTCTCTGGAACCTAGACTCCATGCTAAGAGGAAAGAGCCAGCCCACCTGGAGGGACTATATGTAGATGTTCTGGCTAAGAGCTCCAACTAAGGTCTCAGCTAACTGCCAGTATCAACTGCCATACCTGTGACTTAATGAGCTTTCATATGATTTGTGCCCCCAGCATTCATGTCCTCCAACTGAGGTTCCAGACAGCAACAAAGAAAAGCTGTCTTTACTATGCCCTGTTTGAATTCTTAACCACAGTAATAATTAAATATCTACACATATTTTCTTTGGAAAACTTACCTCAATTGTTCACCTCACCTATAACTTAAAATTATTATTGAAATATTTTATATGAAAATCATTAATTTCACAACTACTTAATACTTTGTGAGGCTATGAAAAATCTTGAACAAGAAGTTCTCTTAGTTTCCACCCTATTCTTATTATAAAATGAGCTTCTAAGCAAGATTTTTGCAAGGATTAAGTAATATGAGATCCATAAAGAGTTTAGGCTAGTTGACTTGAACATAGTAGGCTTTTAATGGTAGCTATCATTAATATTAAAAAATGGATGATTTTCATCAGATTTGTAGACTTAACCTTAGGATCTTTTCCTGTTAAAGAATTGCATGTCCACGATAATATTTAAACTCCTCAAACACCCACTCCATTTAGTGACAATAAAAGTTATTTTAGACTGAAAACATGAGCCTCTAAGGCTGAGAGGGGTTTGTGTGGTTGCGCAGGAGCACCGGCATGGGCGGCTCTTCCTGTGGCGGTGCAAGTTTGAGGAGGTGGCTCGTGAGGGTGAGGTGTTTAGGTGCGTGGCCTCCCCACCCTCGTTTGGTGACGTAACACAGACCTTGGGGCCAGGTTTGCTGGGTTTGTAATGCAGCCCCAACATTTAAGCACTCTATGGCTTTGGGCAACTCAGGTAGCATGAATCTCATCAGCACAGAGAGAAAGCTTCACGGAAAACTCACTGCAGAGCAGCAGGGGAAGCCAGATTCCACAACGGCAACAACAGGGTTCATGGCAAGAATCAGCTTGCAGGCCGCCCAGGGCAGTCTCATCTTCTGCAGCTGGTAGACCCTCAGGCTTTGGAGCTGTTTCAATCACAGAACCTTGAGACAGTAAGGTGTTTTTGAGACCATCTGTACCAAATCTGTGACTGAACGCAGTGAAGACCTCTATATAAACGTTTAAGATTCTGGCAGCACATGCGAGACCTACTCTTTTAGCCACCAGATGCTGAAGACAGCCTCGTAGACAAATTGCTCCCAAGTCAGCCTGTTCTAGCTGAACAACTATTGTAGACCCTCATAATCTGACTTCATAATGGAGACTGCCACATTCACTGCCGTGTGACTGAAAGGGTCTTGGTGCTCTGGCCGGGTGTCAGGCCTGAGCCTCTGAGATGGGAGAGCCGAGTTCAGGACATTGGACCACCAGAGACCTCCCAGCCCCATGTAATATCAATTGGCGAGAGCTCTCCCAGAAATCTCCATCTCCGTGTTAAGACCTAGCTCCACTCAATGACCAGCAAGCTTCATGATGGACACCTCATGCCAAACAACTAGCAAGAGAGGAACACAACTCACCCGTTAGCAGAGAGGCTACCTAAAATCATACTAAGTTCACAGACACCCCAAAACACACCACTGGATGCGGTCCTGCCCACCAGAAAGGCAAGATCCAGCCTCATCTACCGGAAAACAGGCACCAGACCTGCCACCAGGAAGCCCACACAACCCACTGAACCAACCGTACCCACTGGGGGCAGACACCAAAAACAACGGGAATTATGAACATGCAGCCTGTGAAAAGGAGACCTAAATGCAGTAAGTTAAGCAAAATGAGATGACAGAGAAATACACAACAGATGAAGGAGTAAGGTAAAAGCCCACCAGACCAAACAAATGAAGAGGAAATAGTCTACTTGAAAAAGAATTCAGAGTAACAATAGTAAAGATGATCCAAAATCTTGGAAATTGAATGGAGAATATACAAGAAACATTTAACAAGGACCTAAAAGAACTAAAGAGCACACAAGCAGTGATGAACAATAAATGAAATTAAAAATTCTCTAGAAGGAATCAATAGCAGAATAACTGAGGCAGAAGAACGGATAAGTGACCTGGAAGATAAAAGAGTGGAAATAACTACAGCAGAGCAGAATAAAGAAAAAAGAATGAAAAGAATTGAGGACAGTCTCAGAGAATTCTGGGACAACATTAAATGCACCAACACTCGGATTAGAGGGGTCCCAGAAGAAGAAGAGAAAAAGAAAGGGACTGAGAAAATATTTGAAGAGATTATAATTGAAAATTTCCCTAATATAGGAAAGGAAATAGTCAATCAAGTCCAGGAAGCACAGAGAGTCCCATACAGGATAAATCCAAGGAGA
This sequence comes from Balaenoptera acutorostrata, assembly GCF_949987535.1. Classification (NCBI taxonomy): domain Eukaryota; kingdom Metazoa; phylum Chordata; class Mammalia; order Artiodactyla; family Balaenopteridae; genus Balaenoptera; species Balaenoptera acutorostrata. The sequence continues at coordinate 74,094,002 of NC_080068.1, forward strand.
AACATGCCAAGACACATAATAATCAAACTTTCAAAAATTAAATACACAGAAAAAATATGAAAAGCATCAAGGGAAAAGCAACAAATAACATACAAGGGAATCCCCATAAGGTTAACAGCTGATCTTTCAGCAGAAACTCTGCAAGCCAGAAGGGAGTGGCAGGACATATTTAAAGTGATGAAAAGGAAAAACCTACAACCAAGATTACTCTACCCAGCAAGGATCTCATTCAAATTTGACGGAGAAAGTAAAACCTTTACAGACAAGCAAAAGTTAAGAGACTCAGCAACATCAAACCAGCTTTACAACAAATGCTAAAGGAACTTCTCTAGGCAGGAAACACAAGAGAAGGAAAAGACCTACAATAACAAACCCAAAACAATTAAGAAAATGGTACATACATAGTTTTGGAGGTTTTAACCACAGCAATCAGAGAAGAAAAAGGAATAAAAGGAATCCAAATAAGAAAAGAAGAAATAAAACTGACACTGTTTGCAGATGACATGATACTCTGCATAGCGAATCCTAAAGATGCTACCAGAAAACTACTGGAGATAATCAATGATTTTGATAAAGTAGCAGGATACAAAGTTAATGCACAGAAATTTCTTGCATTCGTATACACTAATGATGAACAATCTGAAAGAGAAATTCAGGAAACACCCTCATTTACCACTGCAACAAAAAGAATAAAATATCTAGGATAAACCTACCTGAGGAGACAAAAGACTTATGCAGAAAACTGTAAGACACTGCTGAAAGAAATTAAGATGATACAAACAGATGGAGAGATATACCATGTTCTTGGATTGGAAAAGTCAACATTGTGAAAATGACAGTACAGCCAAAGCACTCTACAGGTTCAATGCAATCCCTATCAAACTACCAATGGCATTTTTCACAGAACTAGAACAAAAAATTTCACAATTTGTATGGAAACACAAAAGACCCCGAATAGCCAAAGCAATCTTGAGAAACAAACACGGAGCTAGAGGAATCAGGCTTTCTGACTTCAGACTATACTACAAAGCTGCAGTGATCAAGACAGTATGGTACTGCCACAAAAACAGAAATATAGATCAATGGAACAGGATAGAAAGCCCAGAGATAAACCCACGCACATATGGTCACCTTATCTTTGATAAAGGAGGCAAGAATATGCAATGGAGAAAAGACAGCCTCTTCAGTAAGTGGTGCTGGGAAAACTGGACAGCTACATGTAAAAGAATGAAATTAGAACATTCCTTAACACCACACACAAAAATAAACTCAAATGGATTAAAGAACTAAATGTAAGGCTAGATACTATAAAACACTTAGAGGGAAACATAGGCAGGACACTCTGTGACAGAAATCACAGCAAGATCCTTTTTGACCCACCTCCTAGAGAAATGGAAATAAAAACAAAAATAAACAAATGGGACCTAATGAAGGTTAAATAGCTTTCGCACAGCAAAGGAAACCATAAAGAAGACGGAAAGACAACCCTCAGAATAGGAGAAAATATTTGCAAACGAATCAACTGACAAAGGATTCTTCTCCAAAATAACAAGCAGTTCATGCAGCTCACTATCAAAAACACAAACAACCCAATCCAAAAATGTGCAGAAGACCTAAATAGACATTTCTCCAAAGAAGATATACAGATTGCCAACAAATACATGAAAGGATGCTCAACATCTCTAAGCACTAGAGAAATGCAAATCAAAACTACAATGAGGTATCTCCTCACACCAGTCAGAATGGCCATCATCAAAAAATCTACAAACAGTAAATGCTGGAGAGGGTGTGGAGAAAAGGGAACCCTCTTGCACTGTTGGTGGGAATGTAAATTGATACAGCCACTATGGAGGACAGTATGGAGGTTCCTTAAAAAACTAAAAATAGAACTACCATATGACCCAGCAATCCCACTACTGGGCATATACCCTGAGAAAACCATAATTCAAAAAGAGTCATGTACCAGAATGTTCATTGCAGCACTATTTACAGTAGCCTGGACATGGAAGCAACCTATGTGTCCACTGACAGATGAATGGATAAAGAAGATGTGGCACATATATACAATGGAATATTACTCAGCCATAAAAAGAAACGAAATTGAGTTATTTGTAGTGAGGTGGATGGACCTAGAGTCTGTCATACAGAGTGAAGTAAGTCAGAAAGAGAAAAAGATATACCGTATACTAACACATATATATGGACTCTAAAGAAGAAAAAAAAATGGTTCTGAAGAACCGAGGGACAGGACAGGAATAAAGACACAGACATAGAGAATGGAGTTGAGGACACAGGGAGGGGGAAGTGTAAGCTGGGACAAAGTGGGAGTTTGGCATTGACATATATACAAATGTCAAATACCAAATACATATCTACCAAATGTCAAATAGATAGCTAGTGGGAAGCAGCCGCATAGCACCGGGAGATCAGCTCAGTGCTTTGTGACCACCTAGGGGGGTGGGAGAGGGAGGGTGGGAGGGAGACACAAGAAGGAGGGGATGTGGGGATATATGTATACGTATAGCTGATTCACCTTGTTATACAGCAGCAACTAACACAACAATTTAAAGCAATTATACTCCAATAAAGATGTTAAAAAAATAAAATATAAATACATAAATAAAAGTTATTTTAATAAAATTTTGAGTCTAAAGAATGTCAATTTTAATGTTCTTATTTTTCATAGACTAACGCTCTCGCCTTCAGAGTCAATTACAAGTCCATTATTCCCAAGAATTTTCCTGACATTACTCCCACACATGTTAAAAAATAAAATTATGTTTACTTGGTATATATTTGAAAGAAAAAAGTAGAATAAATTGAAACACTTCTCTGGGAGAGATAGAATCAGTTTGAACAGAAAGCAGCACACTCAGAAAGTAAGTTACTAGATTTAACTTTAGGTCCCAGATGTTCAGTAAAATGCTAAAGGAACTTTCCAGCTGAAAATTTTCTTAACAATTAAATGGCAAGATGTCAAATGTCAGACGATTCCAATGTCAGGAAGCAAGCTGAAATAATCTGCTTTCTCCTTGTTGATGGCTAACTGTACTGGTAAATGCTGAATAATCATTGAGAATACAGTAATGCTCTGGTCATGATGACCTCTCTTAAAATCTTTTACCGAACATGTTTTTTAATCACTTCAACATCTACTAAAGACATTGGTTTAACAAAATATTTTCCTGCAGCCTTTTTGTACTTCTAGCTCAATGTGTAGGATTAAAATGCAGTTAAACCTTTGAAATCTAAATAAATAAGATAGTGTTTGGGACTTGATGAGAAAAAGGGGTCAGAAGATTCCCTACACATGAAGTAAACATTTGGTAAATTAGAAACAATCAAAATAGAAAAGAGAGATATTTTCTCATAGAATGGAACATATGATCATACAATACTAGCTAAATTTAACATTATAAACTTACATTTAATGTAATGGCTGCACATTTATAATATAGCAGTAAATATATTTCCTGGGACTCAAGAGTTACTAATCAATCATTCCATTGTTCTTTTCTCTTTTTCCTTTTTTCTTTTTCTTTCTTGGAGTATAATTTACATACAGTGAACAGCATGTATTAAAAATGTCTACTTTGATAAGGGTGTTTTATGTACATATCAGTGAAATCATCCCTGCAGTCAACATAGAGAACATATCTATCACCTCTAATAGTTTTTTCAGGTACCTTTATAATCAACTACTTTCCCCTTCCTGCTGTGCTTTCACCTGTCTGGGTCCCCTGACATACACTGATGTACTTTCTATCACTATAGATTAGTTTGAATTTCCTAGATTTTTATATAAATACAATCTTATAGTATGTGCTATATTTAAATCTGGCTTATACTTGACATAACCATCTTGAGTTTCATTCATGTTTCTGCATATCACTAGTCCATGTTTTATTACTGAGTAGTATGCAGTTGTATCAATATACCTTAATTTATGAATTCTTTCACCAGTTGATCCTTTGAGTTGTTTCTAATTTTTAGGTATTTCAAAGAAAGTTGCATGGATGTTCATGTAATACATGTCTTTGTATGCCCAGATGCTTTCACTTACTTTGGGTAAATAACTAGGAGTAGAATGGCAAGATCATATAGAAGGTGTATATTCAACTTTTGAAGAAACTACCAAACTATTTCATAATTTCATTGTACTATTTTACATTCGCACCATAAATGTATGAAAGTTCCAGTTCCTTCACATCTATACTAGCGCTTAGTATGGTTAGTCATTCTAACATGTGTGTAGTAGTATCTCATTGTGGTTTTAATTGCATTTCCCTAATTACTTATGATATTGAACATTTTTAATATGCTTATTTGTCACCCTTATATTTTCTTAGGTTAGCTGCCACTTCAAATATTTTGCCCATCTTTAATTGGGTAGCATGTTTACTTGAGTAATGAGAATTCATTATATTCTGGGTATGAGTCCAAGTTTGCTCTTCTTTTTAAAATTGCTTAGCTATTCTGCATTCTTTCCCATATGAATTTTAGAATCGTCTTGTAAATTTCTGCAACAGACGGTTGCTGGAATTTTAATTGAAATTGTGTTGAACCTATAGATCTATTGGGGAAAAGTCATATTTTAGAAATTTGAGTCTTTCAAGCCATGAATATGGTACATCTCTCAATTTATTAAACATCTTTAATTTCTCTCTTCTTTGATTTCTAGTTTTCAGTGTGTATGCCTTGCACATTCTTTGTCAAATTTTTTCCTGAGCATATCATATTTTGACACTATTATCAAAGGTAATTTTTAGATCTTCTGTATCCTTACTCATTTTCTGCCTATCACTCTATCATTTATAAAGGAACAGGAATTGAAATCACTGATTATATTGTGAATTAATGTATTTCTCTGTGAAGTTCTATCAGTTTTTGCTTCAAGTATTTTGCTTTTTAGTTTCATAAACATTTAGGATTATTTTGTCCTATTGAAAGTTGACCTTTTTTCATTATTAAATGGCTTTCTTTATCCCTGGTATTGTCTTTTGCTTTGAAATATACTTTTTTGAGTGTTAACATAGCCACTGCCATATTCTTTTGAATAGTAGTAGCATTATGTATAGTTGTCCATCCTTTTACTTTAAACTATTTTTGTTCTCTGTATTTGAAGTTTGTTTCTTATAGGCACTTTATAGTTGAGTCATACTTTTTTATGCAATCTGAATATCTCTACCTTTTACTTGTTGCATTTAGACTACCCATATCTAATGTAATTATTGGTTCAGTTAGTTATCATTTTTTATATTTGTTTCCTATCTTTCCCATCTTTCTTTGTTTCTTCTTTTTTTTCCCGTCATTTTTGTACTTTTGATACTTTTAGTATCTCCCTTTAGCTGGTTTATTAGCTATAACTCTGTTTTGTTATTTTAATGATTACTTTAGAGTTTGAAGTATAGTAATTCACCACCAAGGGATACTTTCACAAATGTATGGAAAACAGTATAGCAGTTTCTCAAAAAAAATAAAAATGGAATTAACATATGATCCAAGAATTCTGTTTTGGGATATATGTCCCCCCAAATTAAAAGCAGAAGCCTGAACAGATATTTGTACACACATGTTCATAGCAGCATTATTCACAATAGCCAAACTGTGGAAGCAACCCAAGTATTCAGTTGGTGGATGGATGGATAAATAAAATGTGTATATACATACAATAAACTATTATTCAACCTTACAAAGGAAGAAAATTCTTACATATACTATAACATAGAGAAACTTAAGGATATTATGCAGTGAAATAAGTCAGTCACAAAAGACAAATACTGTATGACTCAACTTACATGAGGTGATCAAATCCATAGAGAAAGAAAGTACAATGGTGATTGCTAAGGGGTGGAGAAGAGGAGAATGGAAATTGTTTATTAGGTACAGAATTTCAGTTTTGCAAGATGAAAAAAGTTTTGTTGATGGTTGGTTATAAGGGCAACAACACAACAATGTGAATGTACCTAATGCCATGGAGCTGGATACTTAAATATTAAGATGGCAAATATTATATTTATTTTACCACAATTTAAAGGATAAAAGGGAAAGTGGGGCAGATTTTGGTTATAGGCTTATACTCTTGATACAGAGGAGTAGTTGGGCTACTACATGTTTACATGTCTACAGAGTAGAGGTATGGGTTTGAATCCCCACTGCTCAGATGTTCCTTCCAAAAGTCTCAAAAAGATTGAGTGGAAAATGCTATAAGTACAGACAACTCTGAGAGTTAAAAACGCCAGAGGACCCAATAATAGGGGAGCCTCCACAATACTGTGAGATTAACTTCAGAAGCCAAACCAGAGAAAAATCCCCTTGGGCTTCTGGCATGGGGAAGAGAAAAGGAACCACTTTAAAATACATCTGAGCTCTGTGTTCTTCTTAACAAAGCCTGCCCTCCAAAGAAACTAGTTAGAGCCTCATCAGCTAGAGTATGATGAGACCTCACTGATTTGAGGAAGGAAAATACCCAATTCCAGCCAGTTCTAGCTTTTCAAATGGGAAAAGGGAAATATCCAATTCTAACCCACTCTAACCATCCTGTCCCACCTAAGGGAAGGGGGGGAAAAAAAACAGAAATACTTGTAAAGTTCACAGCCCACAGGCACAGACTTACTAAAAGAATGAGACCAAATCATAGGACTATAGAACACTACCCACCCCCTCACTTCTCACCACCACATTACTAAAGGACTTTTTACAGCAATTCCTTTTACCCAGTACATTATGTCCAGCTATCAAGAAAAAATTACAAGGCATACCAAAGGTCAGAAAATACAATTTGAAGAGACAGGGCAAGCATCGGAATCAGACATGACAGGGATGTTAGAATGATCACACCGGGAATTTAAAACAGCTATGATTAATATGCTGAGGACTCTAATGGATAAAACAGCATGCAAGAACAGATGGTCAGTGGAGGCAAAGAGATGGAAATCCTAAGAAAGAACCAAAAAGAAATACTAGAGATGAAAAACACTATAAAATAAATGATAATGCCTTTGAAAGCTTATTAATAGTTGGATATAGCTGGGGAAAGAATCTCTGAGCTAGAGGAAATATCAGTACAATCCTCAAAAACCAAAAAGCAAAGAGAATAAAAAACTGAAAAAAAAAAAAAAACCAGAAGAGAATATGCAAAGAATGTGGGACAACTACAAAACATGTGGCATGCACATAGTAGGAATACCAGAGGACAAGAGAAAAAGGAACAAAAGGTGTATTTGAAATAATAATGAATGAGAATTTCCCCAAATTAATGTCAGACACCAAACCACAGATCTCGGAGGCTCAGAGAACACCAAACAGGCTAAATGTCAAAGAAACAATATCTTGGCATAAAAAAGGGAAAAATCGAAAATAAAGAAAAATCCTGAAAGAAGCTAGAGCATAAAAATGACTTACCTATAGACAAAGATACAGATTATATCCAACTTATCCTCAGAAACCATAAAAACAAGAAGAAAGTGGAGTGAAATATTTAGTGTTGAGAGAAAAAGAAAAAAAAAAACCACCAACCTAGAATTCTGCACCCTGCAAAATTATCCTTCAAAAGTAAAAGAGAAATCTGAGCTTCCTCCAACAAACAAAAATTGAGGGAATTTGTTGTCAGCAGACCTGCCCTGCAAAAAGTGTTAAAAGAAGTTCTTTAGATAAAAGAAATAAAATATAGGTCAGAAACTCAGATCTATATAAAGAAAGCTAGAACATCAAAGAATAAATAAGTGAAGGTAAAATTAAAACTTTTATTTTTCTTATAATTAACCTAAAAGATAACAGTTTGTTCAAAATAAAAATAGCAAGAATGTATACAGATACATTGCATATATATACATATATGCTATATATATATGTGTGTGTATATATATATATGCATGCTTATGGCTTATGTATGCTTATATATAAGTAAAATGGATTACATCAATAAGACAAGGGATGGGGGAAAGGAATTAGGATAATTTGGTTATTATAAGGTACCATTACCTGGGGAGTAGTATAATGTTATTTGAAAGTGGACTTCAGTTAGTTGTTAATGTATATTGCAAACTCTAGTGAATTCACTTAAAAAGGAATAAAAAGTATAACTGATATAAGAAAGGAGAGAAAATGAAATCATATAAAATGTTCAATTAAAACCACAAAAGGCTGAAAAAGAGTGGAAGACAAAAAAAAAAAAAAAAAAAACCCCACAGGACCAAAAGTACAAGGGCAAAAAATAGAAAACAGCAACAAATATGGTGGATATTAACCCAACTATATAAATAATTACTTTGAATGCCAGTGGTCTAAAGCACCAATTAAAAGGCAGACCATTATCAGAGTGGGCCAGAAAACATCACCTAACTATATATTATCTATCGAGGACACGGGGAGGGGGAAGGGTAAGCTGGGACGAAGTGAGAGAGTGGCATTGACATATATACACTGCCAAATGTCAAATAGATAGCTACTGGGAAGCAGCCACATAGCACAGGGAGATCAGCTCGGTGCTTTGTGACCACGTAGAGGGGTGGAATAGGGAGGGTGGGAGGGAGACGTAAGAGGGAGGAGATGTGGGAATATATGTATATGTATAGCTGATTCACTTTGTTATAAAGCAGAAACTAACACACCATTGTAAAGCAGTTATACTCCAATAAAGATGTTTATAAAAAAAGAAGCCCACTTAAAATATAAAGAAATGTATGTTAAAAGTAAATGTATAAAAATATATCATACTAGCACTAAAAAAAGAAAGCAGGAGCTGTATTAATTTTAGACATAGTAGACTTCAAAGCAAGGAAGGTTATGAGGGATAAAGAAGGGCATTACATAATGGTAAGTGGTCAGTTCTGCAAGAAGACATAATTTTTTTTTTAAGTATAGTTGATTTACAATATTGGGTTAGTTTCAGGTGTACAGCATATTGATGTCAAAGTGTGTTCTGCCTATGTTTTCTAAGAGTTTTCTGGTATCATGTCTTACATTTAGGAATTTAAATCATTTCTAGTTTAGGGAGATCAGCTCGATGCTTTGTGACAACCTAGAGGAGTGGGATAGGGAGGGTGGGAGGGAGGCTCAAGAGGGAGGGGATATGGGGATATATGTATACATATAGCTGATTCACTTTGTTTTACAGCAGAAACTAACACAGCAATGTAAAGCAATTATACTCCAATAAAGATATTTAAATCAATCAATCAATCAATCATTTCAAGTTTATTTTTGTATATGGCATGAGAGAATGTTCTAATTTCTTCAGTTTACATGTAGCTGTCCAACTTTCCCAACACCACTTGTTGAAGAGACTGTCTTTTCTTCATTGTATATTTTTGCCTCCTTTGTCATGGTTGACTGTAGGTGCATGGGTTTATTTTCTGGCCCTGTATTCTGTTCAGTTGATCTATATGCCTGTTTTGTGCCAGTACCATACTGTTTTGATTACTGAAGCTTTGTAGTATAGTCTGAAGTCTGGGAGGATTTATACCTCCAGTTTTGTTCTTTTTTCTCAGGATTGCTTTAGCAATTCTGGGTCTTTTGTGGTCCCATATAAATTTTAGGATTATTTGCTCTAGTTCTGTGAAAAACGTCACAGGTATTTTGATAGGGATTGCATTAAATCTGTAGATTGCTTTGGGTAGTATGGCCATTTTAACAATTTTAATTCTTCCAATCTAAGAGCACAGGATATCTTTCCATCTCTTTGAATCATTTTCAGTTTCCCTTACCAGTGTTTTATGGTTTTAAGCATGTAGGTCTTTCATCTCCTTAGTCAAAATTTTTCTTATGTATTTTATTTTTTGATGCAATTTTAAATGGGTTTGTTTTTTTTACCTTCTCTTTTTGGTATTTCATTATTAGTGTAAAGAAATGCAGATTTCTGTATATTAATCTTGTATCCTGCTACCTTGCTGAATTCATTTATTAGTTCTAATAGTTTTTTGTGTGGAGACTTTAGTGTTCTCTATATAGAATATCATGTCATCTGCAGATAGTGACAGTTTTGTCTCTTCCCTTCCAATTTGGATAACTTTTCTTTCTTTTTCTTGACTGATTGTTGTGGCTAGAACTTCCAGTACTATGTTGAATAGCAGTGGTGAGAGTGAGCATCCTTGTCTTGTTCCTGAATTTAGGGAGAAGCTTCTCAGCTTTTCATCATTGAGTATTATGTTGGCTGTGGGTTTATCATAAATGGCCTTCATTATGTTGAGATATGTTTCCTCTATACCCACTTTGGTGAAACTTTTCATCATAAATGGATGTTGAATTTTGTCAAATGCTTTTTCTGTCTATTGAGATGATTATGTGGTTTTTGTTTTTCCTTTTGTTAATGTGGTATATCACATAGATTGATTTGTGTATATGGAACCATACTTGTGACCCTGGAGTGAATCCAACTTGATCATGGTGTTTTATCCTTTTTATGTGTTGTTGGATTTAGTTTGCTACCATTTTGTTGAGGATTTTTGCATCTCTATTAATCAAAGATATTGGCCTGTAATTTTTTTCATAGTGTCTTTGTCTGGTTTTGATATCAGGGAGATGGTGTCCTAATAGAAGGATTTTGGGAGTGATTCCTCTTCTTCAATCTTTTGGAATAGTTTGAGAGGGATAGATATAAAGTTCTTTGTACTTTGTATAAAGTTCTTCTGTGTGGTAGAATTCCCCAGTGAAGCTGTCTAGTCCTGGACTTTTGTTTGAAGGGAGTTTTTTTTATTATTATTATAGGTTCTATTTAACTTCTACTGGTTGGTCTGTTTAAATTATCTGTCTCTTCTAGACTTAGTCTTGGCAGGCTCTATGTTTCTAGAAACTTGTCCATTTCAAGAAGACATAACAATCCTTAACATGTATGTGCCTAACAACAGAGCATCAAACTATATGAGGCAAAACTTATAGAATTGTTACGCTAACTATGAAAAGAAGAGAGGACACACATTGCTAGAAAAGGAAATAAAGCATACAGATTGGGAAGGAAGACAAGCTGTTTTTGTTAACAGATGACATGATCATCTGTGCAGAAAATTTGCAAGAATCAAAATATAAGCTCCTGGATCTAATTAGCTATTATAGTAAGTTTACAAGATAAAATGTTAATATGCCAAATTTGTTTGCTTTCCTATAACCAACATTGAACAAGTGGGATTTGAACTTTAAATCACAGTATCATTTATATTAGCACCCCAAAAATGAAATACTCAGGTATGAGTCTAACAAAATATGTAGAAGATCTATATAAGAAAAATTACAAAACAATGATAAACAAAGTCAAAGAACTAAATAAACTGAAAGATATTTTATACTCGTGGATAGGAAGACAATACTGTCAAGATGTCAGTTCTTTCCCAGTTGATCTATAGATTCAATGCAATCCCAATCAAAATGCCAAAAAGCTATTTTATGGATATTGGCAAACATATTCTAAAGTTCATATGGAGAGGAAAAAAACCCAGAATACACAACACAATATTGAAGGAGAGGATAAAAGTTGGAGGGCTGAAGCTACCTTACTTCAAGACTGTCTATAAATATATAGTAATCAAGATAGTGTGGTATTGGCAAAAAGTAGACAAAGAGATCAATGAACCAGAATAGAGAGCCCAGAAATAGACCTCATAAATGTAGTCAACTGATCTTTGACAAAGGAGTAAAGGCAACACAATGGAGCAAAGATATTCTCTTCAATAAATGGTGCTGAAACAACTGGACATCTGCATTCAAAAAAAAAATGAATCTAGACATAGAATTTACACCCTTCACAAAAATTTAACTCAAAATTGACCACAGACCTAAATATAAAACACAAAACTATAAAACTCCTAGACAATAGTAAAGGAGAAAATCTAGATGAACTTGGGTATGGTGATGCCTATCTAGATACACACCAAAGACACAGTCTATTAAAGAGGTAATCGATTAGCTGGACTACATTAAAATTTAAAATTTCTGCTCTGTGGAAGACAGTGTCAAGAGAATGACAAGATAAGGCACATACTGGGAGAAAATACTTGTTAAATACATCATAAAGGACTGTTATCCAAAATATACAGTGAATTATTAAATGCAACAGTAAGAAAACAAACACCCCGATTAAAAAATGGACCAAAACCTTAACAGACATCTCACCAAAAGAGATAGATATACAGATGACAAACATGTAAAATGATTATTTGCATCATAAATCATCAGTGAAATGCAAATTAAAACAATAATGAGATATCACTGTACATCTATTAGAATAGCCAAAATTCAGAACACTGAGAACACCGAATGCTGGCAAAGGATGTGGAGCAATAGGAACTCTTAGGTATCATTGGTAGAATGCAAAATGGTCCAGTCACTTTGGAAGACAGTTTGGTGGTTTCTTATGTACTCCTCCCATACAGCCTAACAACTGTGCTCCTTGGTGAATACCCATAGGATTTGAAAATTTATGTCTACACATAAACCTGTACCCAGATATGTATCCATACACATCTTTATCCATAATTGCCAAAACTTGGAAGAGACCAAGATATCCATTAGGTTAAAGGATAAGAAAACTACTGTAATCCAGAAAATAAAATATTATTCAGTGGTGAAAAGAAATGAGCTATCAAATGATGAAAAGAAATAGGGGAACTTTAAATGCATATTACTAATGAAAGAAGCCAATCTGAAAAGGTTACATACTACATGACTCCAAGTAAGTAACATTCTGAAAAGGCAGAGCTATGGAGACAAGTTCAGTGGTTGTCAGGGACAGGAAGAGAGGAGAGATGGAGGAGAGATGAATAGACAGAGCGCCAAGGATTTTTAAGGCAGTGAAAATACTCCATGTGATATTATATTGATATGTCATTCTACATTTGTCCAGACCGATAGAATGTACAACACAAAAAGTGAATCGTAATGTAAACTACAGACTTTTGCTGATAATGATGTGCCAATGTAGGTCCATCCTTCATAAAAAATGTGCCACTCTCGTGACTGATGTTAATAATGGGGGAGGTTATGTATGTATGGGATCAGGGGGTATACAGGAAACCTTTGTACCTTCCTCTTAATTTTGTTGTAAACTTAAAACTTCTCTAAAAAATAATGTCTTTTAAAAATTCTAAATATTCTATTAAACAATAGGAAAAAGTGGACTATGCCAAAGAAGTAGGATTGAATTCTTAATTGTACTGTTAAATCTGGTAAATAATCCGGATCAGCTCTTCCTGAATTTCTACCCCTGACTCTCTTATGATGCTAATCTTGTTTCTCCCTTAGTATGCTACTTATATTAGTTTTGATGATGCCTTCACTAGTAATGACTCCATTACTGTGTCGAGCCTCACATCTGCCTTTTTGATCAACTGCTTTCCTATTAACACAGCCTTTTCTTGTTGGGTACTGAGAAACTTTTAATTCCTTGTTAACTCTCCAAGGAAGCTATGAATGTTGGAAATGAAAAAGAAATGCAAGCAAATCAGAGGAAAGAAACTATTTCATAGGATAAATTAAAACTAACCAACTTGTCAATCTTGACTGAACAAGCCGACAAACATACTTCTCTGTGGAATACTTCCCATTTTATTCATTTTCAGGAAGACTATCCTTCTACAGTGTTTCTATGTTAGGGTTACAGTTTTGACTGATTTATAACCATTCCTCCAGAGATTATCAGTTACATGAAACAGAGTAATCAAAACCCTTAGTTAAAAAAAAAAGAAACCCTTAGTTACTTATAGATTGTAAAAGTTAATAGAGAACATACATAAATGATCCATGCAGAAGAAAGAAAAATACTTAAAATAATCAGAAAGACCTCATCCAATTGATAGTTCTTCTAAACAAAATACAGGCACTAATAAAATAATATATGCAAAATTCTTCTGACCTGAAGGCTGTAAACTGCTAGTTCATCCACACTCTGGTCATTATTTCTTTCAGTTAAAATTACTTTTCTGGAGTAATGCTACTGTATATCTTTATTGTGGGCCAATGTCTTCAAGCCTACAATGATACTGACATGTTGGACATTTTCTGTTATTTTGGAATAGGAACATAGTTTTTTTTATCTTGGTTCTCTTAGGGGAAGAATTAACTCTTCCAAAGAAATATATATATTCACTCCAGGGTTATTTCCTTTACCACATTTTCAGAGTTCCCTTCTAGTAAGAGTAATTACATGTATAAAATTATTTTCTTGGGCTTTTCCATTTGTGTCATATCTGCTTACATCTGTTTTATAAACACATGTATACAAAATTGGAAAGAAAAACTATATGCACAGAAAGAATATCATATAGATTGAATTGGCAAAATGAAAAACAAAATATTAACTTGATTCAAATATGTATCAAATCAGAAATATAGCATGGTATTCTGGAAAAAAACACATTTATCCATGCCAAAAATAGCACTACAGTTTACATTCTTCCCCATCCCCCAAAACAGTTTCCCAGTGTACCATTAATAAATACTTTAAAGTTTCTTGTGAGTATAGTGAAGAGATTTTATATGTATTTTATTTATATTTGTAATTTTAAAATCTAATGCAAAGAAATCTTGCAAAACTATTTGATCTTGTATTGTCTATAATTAGATATATGTATTTTTTAATTACATTTATCATGTGAACTTTATTTTGATTATCTTTATCTGTACATTTTGGAAAGATGTTGTGCTAAAATGAGGTTACTGTGACATTTAGGATTTTTGTTTGCTTGTGTGTTTCTTCTCCAAAAGCCATATGCTAGATGATTTCATTTTATTGGTAACATGTGGCCCACAAAGAAATTTTATGACCTTTTTACCAGTAAGTTTTTGCAGCTAGACTAAGAAACCCATTGCATATTGAGAAAGTATTCTCTTTCTTAGCTGAATAATAGAAAAAGTAGAAAAGTAGACGTTGAATCAGTTTAATTTTATTAACAATGGCAAACCCAATTTCTAAATTAGCAGAACACATTCCATCAGTGGTGCTGAAGACAGGCTTAATGCCCATATTGTAAATTATTGATAATATTTCTGGCATTATAATATGAAATATGAGGTATAATTTAATCCACAGGAAAGATGAAACTTACAGTACTATTCAAAGTATAAAAAGCAGCACGTCTACTTAACTACATTTATATTTTTTAAACTTGCTGGCATGTGTTACTACACCCTGCATTCAGAGGATTTAGAAATTAGTCTCCACCTTAAAAATCGGTATATGGTGCCTATAAATATAGTTACTAAAATATAGAAACTAAATAGTTTCCTGTGGCTCCTGTAATAAATTGTCACAAACCAGGTGACTTACAACAACAGAAATGTATTCTCCTGCAGTTCTTGGGGCCAGACAGATGAAATCAGAGTGTCAGTAGGGCTGAACTCTCTGGGATGGCTCTAGTGGGGAATTCTTCAATTCTACCAGCTTCTAGTGGCTACAGGCATTCCTTAGCTTGTGGCTATGTGACTTCAATCTCTGCTTTTGTCTTCACATGTCCTCTTCCTCTGTGTTATTTATCTTCTTTTTCTGTCTCTTATAAGGACATTTGTCATTGGATTTAGGGCCCACCAGATAAACCAGAATGATCTCACCTCAAGATCCTTAATTTAATTATATCTTCAGGTCCCTTTTTGCCAATAGGGTCACATTCATAGGTTCTGGAAGTTAGGACATAGACATCTCTTTGAGGGGGGCTATAGTTTCAACCCACTGCACTACCTACACATGCATATACCTCGTTCCTGAGTAAGGCCTCAAGCAAAGTTATATGTATCTGAAATCTAGATTAGACATACGAATTTCAAAAATATAACTGTATTTACCTTAAGTTATCAATATTCAGATAAAGAATTAGTTTCCTATCATCCTCCTCAGAAAATAAGTACTTTAATAGCATTGAGTAGTCAGATATGTAGACATGACTGGAGGAAATAGGAATAGAGAGAGGAAACATCATCCATAATATGCATGACAACGCACTTATATTATGTACAACATGGGAATTATGTTTTCTGGGGCAGATTGGAAAAGACAGAAAGATATCTACAAGGATAGAGGTGAAAAATACATTCAGTTACTTGAACTCAGAATTTCCATTCAGAAAGTTTCAAATGTTTGGCAGAGGGTGTTATAAAATAACACCTGGAGGCTCCAGAAAAATATGTCAGTCTAACATGCGATAGATGGCAGGAAAATTCCTATATTTTTGTCTACAATTTTTCTCTCCCTCCCTTCCCTGTAAGATTATCTAACCCTTCCCATTGCCATGTGACTTGCCTTGCCTCCTGGGGGAAAAGAACCCATTCCTGCCTCACTGAGTTTTGACTTGCCCACGTGACGTCTTGAGTAGTGGATTGTGAGCAGATAGATGTACAACATGTCGAGTGGAAGCTTAAGATGCAGCATGAACTTTAACACGCAGCCATGAAAAGAGCATGGACTACATATGGGCCACTCCTTCTTGCAGGATCCTGCAGCAGAAATACAGCCTTTAGCTGAGCCATAGTCTACCTTCAGCTAAGAAATTAAGGTTTGTAAATATAAGTCACTGAGATTTGGGGACCATATGTTAGTACAGCAAAATTAACTAAAACAGACATTAGTAAAATGGCAATATACACATTGTTGTTCCCAAACGCATGCTGTTAAACACAACCCTATACAACTGTTTAAAAAATTCTTGTTTAAGGTCAAAATTGCTCCTAAAAACTAGAAAAGCGAGAGTCTAAGAAAAGAAGACAGGGGATCCCATTTGTTAGTAGTGGAGAAAAATGGCAGTTGTTAACAAAAGGGCTTAAAAAGATGTTGCCTGTTATTTTTTATAATATGCTTCAAATATCCCTGGATTTCTCTCACATGAAAAAATAAAATTATATATTTATCAGCTCACAAAGCATGGGATACCCATGACAAGTTATCAGTTTATTTTTTCCAAATAAAATGTTGCACTTGCCATTCTGTGTTTAAAGGACATCCAAAATATTTCCTTCTTTCTTTACTTCACCTGACATTAGCAACTCCTGTTGTCTAGGGAAGACAATTTTGCCTTAGTAACCCTTAACTGCAGCCACAATTCTTACAACTTGACTCAATAAGAATTCCCTTCTGCAATTATTTTTAACATTTCAGAACCTAGTATGTTATAAACAATAATTGCTCACAATTTTATAAACATTCATTTCTATAACAGTCCTAAAAAGTCTTTCAGGAGAAAATATTTATCCACATTCTTTACTTGAAGAAACACATGCAGAGAATTAGGCAGCTTCCTTTACATGTACATTTAATGGCAGAATCTGTACTAGAACCCCTTTCTTCAAACTCCTTAGTCTAAATGATTTCACCAAAAGAGGATATTTCAGGGCAACTCAATCTTTTTTTTTCTCCCTCACACTGACTCCTTAACTCTCCTGCATGTAAAAATAATTTCATAAATATTGATTTCTATCACCATAGATTACTGTAAAACTTACTCATCTAGAAGCTCAGGTTAGCCTAAACTGAAAATGAATGAGTAAAGACTGATTGCAATGACATTTTATGTCTTAACGTCAATAGAAAAGAAGAGGGAAGAACAGGAGTTGGAAATAATTTTAATACCATGAAACTTTTAGATAATTATTTTGTGTTTTATACCTTCAAAATTCAACTTAAAAGGAAATCCATTCATGTATATAATATCTAGTTCCCACCAGTCTAATCAGTATATCAGTGCAGATGCATGCATGCAAATTGGAGAACATCTTTACTATATGTGCTTTGATTCATGCTTTTGGGAAATGTTCCACAGGACTACAGACTGGTATATTGTAGGCCTATTTAGTTTCAATCTAAAAGGCCCCTTGATTCAAAAGATTGCTGACAATTCTGGACCGTAGGTTTTCTCATCAATGTTTAGAGAAGAGTTTTCTGAAGGAGTCTGAAAATAATATTTTGTTAAATTGGAAATTGGCCCTCTGAGAAGAGGAAACAACTGGGTTCTCTAATGGTTGGTCTAATTATTTTAAGCCACCTTTCCTAATCCTACATCTACTGCCTTGACATTTTTTTGGAAACACATTCCTTTTTATAGTTAGTAGAAAATAAATACATGTCTTTAGGCCCAGTGAAATATAAACAACTATGGATATTTATTTTTAAGTTAGAGTATTATAGGAGAGCATCTTATTGTTTAGCTCTAAATTTTTAAATACTCTTGTGCCTTATATTAGTCAAAGTATTGATTTTGGCAGTAAATACAGTGATGATGGAAGTAAAATAAAACCTAGAATGTGGAAATAATTTTAACAGAGGGAAATGCATTCTGTAAGAGAGTAATGATAATTCTGTATAAATTTCTTTGGTAAAGTGTTTTCATGTGTGACATTTAGGATGGTCTAATTTGCATTACGGTATACTTATATCATAATCATGTTTCACTTAGGAAATTCAGTTATGTGTGCTGTGCAAAAAATTAGTCAGTGGTGGGGGGAGTAGGGAGAGAGAAAGAGAGAGACAGGAAGGAACATATGCCTAAGAGTAAGTGTGATAAAGGAGACATGACTTCAGTTCATATCTATTATAATGTGAGCATCTCATTATGTTGATTGCTTACTGTTAAACCAAAACCTTGGACTATTTCATCTGGTGCTTAACCAAAGAAACAGCTATCCAAGCTTCCCTGGTGGTGCAGTGGTTAAGAATCTGCCTGCCAGTGCAGGGGACACGGGTTCGAGCTCTGGTCCAGGAAGATCCCACATGCCACGAAGCAACTAATCCCGTGTGCCACAACTACTGAGCCCACGTGCTACAACTACTGAAGCCCACGCGCCTAGAGCCCCGTGCTTCGCAACAAGAGAAGCCACTGCAATGAGAAGCCCGCACACTGCAACAAAGAATAGCCCCCGCTCGCCGCAACTAGAGAAAGCCCACACGCAGTAACGAAGACCCAATGCAGCCAAAAATAAAATAAAATTATTAAAAAAGAAAAACAGCTATCCATACCAATAGTAAAGGTAAAATTGACTGTGTTAGCTTTAACGAGGACCACTATGTCTATCTTCAAATGATTTCTTCAAAAGGAAATTTTAAGGGGATTTTGGACCATTTGCAAAGTTTACTTTTTCTGGTCTCTTTAGAACCCAGTCCATGCACGTTCCTTCCCTCCATGGGTTTAGGTCTAAATTCTCAACTGTATCTTTGCAAACTGAACATTAGTTGTATATTTCAGTGCTTACCAGGTATTGTCCTCTTGGCAACACCCAAGGAAAGATTAATTTATAGCAAAATAATAACATTTAAAAATTATTTGAGTTAAATTTAGTATTAGAAAACATGGTAATTTTTTTTTTAATTTATTTATTTTTGGCTGTGTTGGGTCTTCCTTTCTATGCGAGGGCTCTCTCTAGTTGCGGCGAGCAGGGGCCACTCTTCATCGCGGTGCGCGGGCCTCTCACCGTCGTGGCCTCTCCTGTTGCGGAGCACAAGCTCCAGACGCACAGGCTCAGCAGTTGTGGGCCACGGGCCCAGCCGCTCCGCGGCATGCAGGATCCTCCCAGACCAGGGCTCGAACCCGTGTCCCGTGCATCGGCAGGCAGACTCTCAACCACTGCGCCACCAGGGAAGCCCTAATTTTTTTAAATTAAATTAAAAAACATTTCTGCTTGCTGTCTCCTGTGTCTATGATGTATCTAAAACTTCTTGGCTAAGCATAATTTATTTTTAATAAAAATTCCAGTTACAAAATAATGCCAAGTGTGTTTTGGCATTTTGTTTTTCAGTATTTTCTATAACTGTTAGCATATACAGCAATACAAACACAAATTAGGAATTGTTTTTTTATATCTATATAAAATATTTTGCAGAATAAATTAGACATAATATTTGCTACAGACTGAATGATTATGCCCCCCAAAAAACTACTATGCTGAAACCTAATCCCCAGTCTAATGGTATTTGGAGGTGGGGCCTTTGGGAGGTGATTAGGTCATAAGGGCAGAGCACTCATGAATGGGATTAGTGCACTTATAAATGAGACTCCAGAGCGCTCTCCCTCCTCTTTAGTCTTATGAGGGTATATCGAGAAGATGGTCAGTTATGAACTCGGAATCAGGTTCTCAACCGGCAGACCCCAAATCTGCTGGTGCCTTGATCTTAGACTCCCCAGCCCCCAGAATTGTGAGAAATAAACATATGTTGTTTATAAGCCACCCAATCTATGATATTTTTGTTATAGCACTCTGAACAGAGTAAGGCAATATCTCAATAAAATTCTGAAACATATTAAAGTATATCTTACCTATTTAAAAATGCACATAATAAAATTTCATCAGTAATCTTCAGTTCTCATGAGTTTTACAACCTGTCGCCAAACCAGACTGCAGAGGTAGCAGGTTTGGAATGGTAAAGTATGGGGAACTCACTTTTGGACACAGTAAGATTTGTTTTCTACTACAAGTGAAGAAGTGAGTAGTTATCTATAAAAGTCTATTCAAGCATATAAGAAATTCAGAGACTTGTTCAAAATGTGGGTATAAATTTGAGTCAAACATATTTGTAAGCATTAAAGACTAGATTAGATCACATAGATTAATAGGCATAGAAAACAGAAGCTAACCAAGGATTGAGCTCTAGAGCATTTCCAAATTTTGAAGTCAAAGAGATGAGGAGAAGCCAGCAACAATAACTCAAAAGCAGAAGCCTGAAAAATAGAATGAAAAGCAAGTGAAGATGGTGGCTTGGAAGCCAAGTGAAGAAACTGTTTTAAGAAGCAGAGAATAACCAACTGTATCAAATTCCCCTGACAGATTGACTAAGATGAATATTGAGAATTAGTTGTATTTATTGTATATTTCCATATGTTTATATGTGTAAACATTTATATAAGGCTACAGACAGCTACACATTGTTTAATGGTAACATCAAGCCATTGCCACTTGTCAGGCGGTGTTCTAAATGCTATACATATATTAACTAATTTAATTTTCTAGCAATCGTGTGAGGTAAATATTCATCTTATTCTCATTTTATAGATGAATAAACTCACACACACACACACACGCACACACACAATAAGTAAGTTGTAAGTTGCCCAGGGTCACACATATGGTAAGTGGTACAGCTAAGATTCAAACCAGGCAGCCTGTACAAACTTTCACAAGGACAGTTCTATTCCAGTTTTGTTGTCTTTTTAAAACTTCATGTATGGGTGTTTCCGACCCTGACACTCAAAGGGACAAGCATGGATTTGGTACTTAAAGGATTTAAGCAAGGATGCATGATGTGATTAAATTTCTACTTTTAAATGTGTGGCAAATGCAAAGTGGAGAATGATTTAATGCGATAACACCTATAGCCAGGAATTACAATTAGAAAGCTCCCCTAGCAATCCAGGCAAGGAATGTGATGGAGGTAGTAATTGGTGATGGAAAAAAGTGAACAAATTTTGGGGCTACTTAAGGATAGAAATCACATACTTCATGATTCATAGCTCAAAGAAGGAGTCGATAATAATCTCCAGATATTTCATTGGAATGACTAAGTTGATGATGATGCTATTTATTGGCATAGAGAAAGCTGCAGGAGTGAGTTTAATGGAAAAAGCATAAGGAAAATTAATTTTATTCTAATCTGATCAGTTTGAGACACCAATAGAACTTTAAAATGGAGATTTCAATAGGCAGTGTTATAGTGGATCTAAAGATCAGATGATTGGTTTGGGTTGGAGGTACTTCTTTAAATCTCACTAAAAGATCACTTCAGGGAAATCTTTCCTTACCATATTTCCACATTTTCCAGGTACCCTTTTTAAATGTTCTTGTGTCATTTGCCCAAGGGTAAAGAAACCATACAGGTTATTTAAACAGAATTTAATATGGGAATTCCCTGGCCGTCCAGTGGTTAGGACTTGGCGCTTTTACTGCTGTGGCCCAGGTTCAATCCCTGGTCAGGAAACTAAGATCCCACAAGCCATGCAGCATGGCCAAAAAAAAAAAAAGATTTTAATATGACAAATTGTTATATAGTTACTGATGAACTGAAAAGGATTAACAGGAACAATGAAGTAATACAGAGATAGTGATTTCAAGAAGCAGCTACCACTTCAGGGCTGTACAAAGAAAGAGAAGAAGTTAGATTAGGCTTATCAGAATCTAAAATTTATGTCTCTTATGAAGGGGAGCCGCCTGGTGGGTACTTCAAAAGCTTAAGGGATTGTCTCCATAGGTGATGTCCCAGATGTCTGAGGAAATCTCACTGCCCTGATGCATCTGTGTGTGCTTGGTAGAAGCAGTTAAAGGAACTCCAGAATTTTGTATTTGAGGAATGCAGAATCCCCTTCCAGTTCCCCTCCTTGACATCCACACTGGAAAAATCTTTTATTCCCCTTCCTGCCCTGTCAAAGATATCCCATGCAACAATTAACTGGAATTTCTGACCCCATGCAGACAGGTGTAGTCAATGGAGGAGGAGAGGGATATCCTAGGAGAAAGTGAATGGAAGGGAAAATCAGATGTTCAAAAGATTCAGACTTTGATGGTCTGATTAGAGATTCAGTGGGTAAAGTTTTAAAAAATAACTTTTAAAAATTGTATTCTGGTCTCCATGAATGTTCATGATTAATCCAATAGTAATTTTTATATTAGTGAACCATTCCTCCCTGTCTTTCTAGATACTGCAGGGCATAATTATGAGATTAAGCTAATTTCAATTTATTCTCTATCCAAATCATGTTCTCTTTTCTTGTTACTACACAAATGTCCTGTTAAGAATTCTGGCTTTATCTGAACTTGGATCTGGGTTGCTAGGGCAAGTGTTATGAGACCTCCCTGGGTCTCTATGAATCAAGGGTGAATCAGGGAGCCATGGAATTAATAACCTACCATTTAATTTAAGAAGATATAATTTTAATGTTCTTGAAGAAAATTCTCTTCTTGAGTAAGCAAGATTAAAAATGAGTTGTTTTAGAAACCATACTAAATGTTGGTATCTTTATGATATGTCCTGTACTGCTTATAAAAACTATTATTATTTGAGAATGAATTTTGTACCAGGCATTGTGCTAATCCCTAGAAATATAAAGATAAATAAACAATTGAGTTCTTCCCCTCAGGAACTCACTGTCCAATGAAGGACACAGAAATGTGTAATGTTATTGCTTTCCAAAAATAACTGTAGTTGAATAATAGGATTTTAGGGAGAGGATGGTTATTTCAGACAAAAAGCTTACACGAATCCTCAATTTTTCCCGGTAGTTTTCTTCTGTCCTAATGTTCTGTTCACCTACAAACCTGCCCAGCAAACACCAGAGGGAGCTAATTCAGTCACTCATCCTGAAAATGTATAACTAGCATGTTGCTGGGAGTTTCCAGCCTTCCACCACTTCTAGGTGGTGGAGGAAACAACATATCTTATGGCTTGGGATCTAGCACCGTGAGTAGCAATAAAAGGCGCCAGATGATACAACCTGCAAGAATAGGAAGTTAAGTTTTCCATGCGATGAACTCTAATAGAAAACAAGAGATGGGGGTGGAGGATTTCATTTTCTTCCTTCCTCACCACATGGACTTCTGCAAAGAATGGCTGCTCCATGTAGCCTCTGCTAAAAAGTCTTACACACTGAATAAACAGACCAGCTAAATGTCCTGTTGGGCCTTTACCTGGGTCATAATGAAGCAGTAGCCATCATGGACATAAAATTTCCAATAGCTTCATATAAAGTTTCAGCACATTAACTCTTGTCTTCAGCTATGTCTTCTAGAAGATGTGAGTTACAGTAATTGGGATTGGTGTAGTTCTATAAAGCATACCCTCGAGATGGAATTTTGTATTTAGATTGTCCATTTGTCTGAAAGAAAGAGGTCAGTAGGAAGGATTCTGATAACTCCTGTTGTGTAGTAATACTGCACTTAATTTTTTGCCTGTGGAAAAGTGGGATGAATAGAAGGAGGAAGGCAAGGCATTCATAAATAAATTAGCAAGTGAGAGTGATATTTAAATTGACATGGAGATTTAGGATTATGGAATAATCTATCTGCTTCTGACAAAACTAGAGATTTAGGAAAAGAAAAATAATCAACTCAGAAAAGTCAGTTGCCCACTCAAAGCACCCTTTAAAAGCCAGAGAGTGGGCAATCTGTATATCTTCTTTGGAGAAATGTCTATTTAGGTCTTCTGCCCGTTTTTGGATTGAGTTGTTTGTTTTTTTTGATATTGAGCTGCATGAGCTGCTTGTAAATTTTGGAGATTAATCCTTTGTCAGTTGCTGCATTTGCAAATATTTTCTCCCATTCTGAGGGTTGTCTTTTCATCTTGTTTATGGTTTCCTTTGCTGTGCAAAAGCTTTTAAGTTTCATTAGGTCCCATTTGTTTATTTTTGTTTTTAATTTCCATTTCTCTAGGAGGTGGGTCAAAAAGGATCTTGCTGTGATTTCTGCCACAGAGTGTCCTGCCTATGTTTCCCTCTAAGTGTTTTATAGTGTCTGGCCTTACATTTAGGTCTTTAATCCATTTTGAGTTTATTTTTCTGTATGGTGTTAGGGAGTGTTCTAATTTCATTCTTCTACATGTAGCTGTCCAGTTTTCCCAGCACCACTTATTGAAGAGGCTGTCTTTTCTCCATTGTATATTTTTGCCTCCTTTATCAAAAATAAGGTGACCATATGTGCGTGGGTTTATCTCTGGGCTTTCTATTCTGTTCCATTGATCTATATTTCTGTTTTTGTGCCAGTACCATACTGTCTTGATTACTGTAGCTTTGTAATATAGTCTGAAGTCAGGTAGCCTGATTCCTCCAGCTCCGTTTTTCTTTCTCAAGGCTGCTTTGGCTATTCGGGGTCTTTTGTGTTTCCATACAAATTGTGAAATTTTTTGTTCTAGTTCTTTGAAAAATTCCATTGGTAGTTTGATAGTAGATTGCTTTGGGTAGTATAGTCATTTTCACAATGTTGATTCTTCCAATCCAAGAATGTGGTATATCTCCCCATCTATTTGTATGATCTTTAATTTCTTTCATCAGTGTCTTATAGTTTTCTGCATACAGGTCTTTTGTCTCCTTAGGTAGGTTTATTCCTAGGTATTTTATTCTTTTTGTTCCAATGGTAAATGGGAGTGTTTTCTTAATTTCACTTTCAGATATTTCATCATTAGTGTATAGGAATGCAAGAGATTTCTGTACATTAATTTTGTATCCTGCTACTTTACCAAATTCATTGATTAGCTCTAGTAGTTTTCTGGTAGCATCTTTAGGATTCACTATGTATAGTATCATGTCATCTGCAAACAGTGACAGCTTTACTTCTTCTTTCTTGTATCAGTGAGAATCATGGAATCCTGGGTGACAGTAGTTAACCCGCAGTAGAAGGGTAGACATAATCACCAAAAGGATCACAAAGTCAAAATGACAATCAGAAAAGCTAGATCCTTAGGAATCTATGACAATGGCTAATAGATCATGGTATTCTTAGCAAAGTTTTTAGGGATCCAAGTATCTGGGGTATGCTGGCATATCCACTTTGATACAGACAAAATGTTTCATTTGTACTGTCTACCACTAAGAGGGAGGCAAAGTATCTTTGGAACCACTTCAGACTTTGAAAGCACTATATATTATAATTTGGACTATGGCTCCAAACATGTATTAGACAACCAAGAAGGCTGGAAAATCTGACTAAGGCTCAGAGAAAGTAAACTATGTCAAACTGTCAGTGTAAAGTTCCCTGACTTATGTGTCATATGATCTAGCACTTGCAAGGGTGCCGGAGGTACCAATGATAAGAATATTGGGAAATGCTAATAAGAGTCCTAGAGTTCCAGAGAGGGCTATGCAGTCTCTGGCCAGAAAAAATATTCTCCTGTTCATAAAAGAACTCCTGTTTTGCTATTGTCTTCTGACTGAGCCTCAGCTTCTGGCCGTGGGACACCAAGAGACTGTGTGACCTGAGGCATATCAATACTCTGAGTGAAAAGATAGTTGCAACAGCAAACCATTATGGAAGTTACAACACCAAACCATTATGTGGTGGAAATTATCTACTGAGGAGTGGGCTTGTGTAAGTTTGGAATATACAAGCAAATCATATCTTAAGGGTGGTCTAGACTGCTGGCCTACTACTTACTACATTACTCCATTTCCCTCACCCCAATCTGCCAACAGTGACATCAGTACTGAACATTTAATAAGGCTACATTCCTTGGATGAACAAGCTACCACCTGACTGCAGGATGATAATCTCTAAATCCCAAAGGAGCGGGGTGGTAAGGAGAGAACAAAAGAGGACTATTGATACAATTTATCCTTATAGAACTTTATAAAATCTCCAGATAAAAGTTTTCCTTTCTTATTTCCAGTGTCTTTATAGTTATCACCATCCTAGGCCTTACTAAAAAGGCCTTATCCATCCATAAGATGCCACATACATTCCCTCAATCCAAAGGATTCATATTACAGCAAAAATATGTGACAGTGGTCTCATGACCCAGAAACAGTTGACCTGTTTGAATAATGGAATGATCTGTTGAAGACACAGTCAAGGTACCAAAAGTGGGAAAAAATGTTGAGTCAGGGCACTGGCCTTCAGATTGCAGTATAATCATTGAACCAATTATGGATTCACAATACTGTGTTTTCTATTGCTAGCATACATTGCCTGGGAACCAATAATTATGATTAGGAATGACCCCTCTCATGGTTATACCATGCCACACACCAGTGCACTATTTACCCTCTTAGGAAAATTGTGCTTCCCTTTGCTGCAACTCTGGGCTCTTGATAAAGGTTCCTCGTTCCTAGGAAGATAAGACTTCCTCCAGAGGACATAATAAAAGTTTTACCAAGCTTGAAGTTGTGACTACTATCTGGTCACTTTTTAGCAACCCATGTTATAGAACAACATATGAAGAAAGGACATATACCACTAGTTTGAATATTAGATCCTGATTACAAAAGGAAGTAGAATTTTTCCTACTCAATGAAGCCAAGGATAAATATGTCTAGAACTGAGCTGACTCATTGGTGCTTCTCTTTGTATTTCTATGTTTACTAAGGACCACCAAGAAGCAGCAACAACAACCACAATACAAGGAGGTCAGCACAAGCAAGACTTCTAAAACTTAGGAATGAAGATCTGGGTTATGCAAGCCAGATCATCAAAAATATTAGCAGAAGATGAGAATTTAGAATGGGTAGAGAAGAAGGAAGAGGATGAATATAATTCTGGTTTCAAGACCAGATAGAGCAGCAGAGAGTCTATCTTGTTTCACTAACTCTCTTAGTAGAATCTTCCCAGAGATTATAACTGGTCTCTAACTTGAAGAATGGTATACTTCCCCTGTGAGAGAGGAGTGAGGACATCTTTATTCTTATTAAAAAAACATGGAGGCTCAATATTTTTAAATGGAATCTATATTTAATGGGAGGGCATGAGTGATTTGAGTGGTACAAGAAATAGACTATATTCAATAAATCTTATGCGCCTTTTTAGTTTTCTTAACTGCCTCATTCCTTCTGAATACATCATTCCTAGACTATACAGCCACATCCATGGCATAATCACTTGTTCTAGGACAGCAGAGTGTAGCCAACCAGCTATACTCTGTGTTTTGTTTCTATGTCTTCTTGTGATTTTCAAACTTGGATGACATGCCATAACAAAGGTAGTGGTATATGAAATCCTAGACAGTCACTTAAGTGGCCATATGATGCAAATTGGATGTGAGGAGAATTTAATTTTCTATGGAGTAAAGTTTAACCAAAGGGAAATAGAAGAAAAGAAGGAGTTTGGCAGAGAATCCTCCTTCTTTCCTCTTTTCCATGGACTACTCCAAAAGACAGTTGCTCCTGGTTGTCTTTTCCGAAAAGTTCTGTATGCCAAGCAAATGCTCCTTTCTGTGATCTGCTGTTGTCATTGCAGCTTATTGGGAAGCATTAGCCTAGGAAGTAACACAATTTTTTACATTGCCTCTTAACTTTCCTTTCCTCCACTCTCTTTTTACTTGCTGTTCTGTTTTGCACCTTCCAAATGAAGTATGAACACTTTAATCCTTGTCTCAGTTTTTTAGGGGACCAAGACTAATAGTCTATTGCTGGATTTTTATTGAAACATCAAATATTAATTTTTATACATACATACATATATTATATATATTACAGCAATTCTGAGCATGAACTTTAAAGGCAGCCACTTGAATTAAATCTCAGTTACCTATCAGCAGTATGTCCCTGGACATCTCATCTAATGTTTTGTGATCCTCAGTTTTCTAATCTGTAAAGAGTGATAAAATTTACAGAGAGAGAAAGTAGTAAATAAGTAAAAATGTATATAAACTACTTTTTGGATAGCTATGTGTAGTGAACCCAACATTTTTCTGTTAAATATCTCCCTACTCTCCATTCAAATTCATGATTAAACAAGAATCTTCAACTTTGTAATACATCACACAGACTCTATACACCACTGATTTGTCTTACAGTTGTGCATATAAACCAGACTAGGTTAATCACAGTTTTTTCTTGGGCATTTTTGAACGAAAAAGAAGAAAGAATTCTGCCCTAGGAGCTGAAGATGTAAGCAGTAAAAGCCAGAAGTTGTCATTGACTATGTTTCCTGACATATGAGAAAACACATTCCATGGAAAGAGAATTTGACATGAATAAAGGAATAGAGGTGAGAGACCGAAACGGACTTCTGATAACTGCTAAATCCCAGATCCCAGTCATTGATGAGGTTCCCCTTTACCTTTGCCTTTAAGAAAGCCTGGATCTTCAGGCCCAATTTAATTTTTTGAGCCAATAAATTTCCAGTTTTTTAAAACTAATCTTAGTTGCATTTCTGTCAATCACAGCTTAGAAAAAAATTATGTAAGCACTTAGCACAATGCTTATCACATATAAAGTTCTCAGTAAATGGTTATACACATATTTTTAGAATAGTTAATTCATTCAAAAGAGCAAAAGATAAAATTTTTAAGACTTTTTGGGCATTTATGAAATTCCTGTGTAACTCCTTACTATAGAAACACTGGTCTTTTAACTATAGCACGGAAGAATAATTTGGGAGAATAATCTCCTGAAGGGAAGAAAGAGCTGACAGTGGAGTAAAATAATGAGAAAGATGGGCATTGACTTAGATGAGATCTCTTTTCAACTTTTCTCCTATCCAAGTTGAAAGTGGCAACAGCAGAAATAAAAACTAAAGAGAATTCCCAAGCCCATCATTTCATATGTCAGTTTCTAGTTTCAAAGAAGCATTCAGCTTGAAGTCTGGGAGCCATGTTTTTACACAAAGCATACTTCCAGGGTTAAATGCATATAGGATGTGTCCACATAGAACGAGCAATCTGCCATGTCTTTGGTGATATTAAGGATTATTACCCTTAGTAAAATGAATGTCTGTGCATATATAAGTACAGGAAAGAAAGAAGAGAGACCAGGGGTAGTTGGGAAATTCCTATATCACATGGACAGATTCAACAGTACTTACTGAATTTCCTTTGTACATTTACACTGTACTAGAAGATAACTAGGGATTTTTGAAAAAGACATTTTTAAAATACAGTAAATTGCAGTAAATATCACAACACTTGAATTTACCAAGTAACCTCCCATAAGCAAGAGAATGTGGTGGCAATAAATAGTTAGCTCATAAAGCCATAACTATAAACTCTGGTTGATGGCACTTATTTTTTCAGTACATGAAGGAAAATGTATTCTTTACTTCAGATCGGAGAACATTATTCTTTTACCCACATTCTTCCAGCACAGCCACTCACAAAGAATGAATAAGAGATAGTTATTTGGAGATGACTACAGAAATCCAAGTAGGTTTACATGCTAAAGTACATTACTCAAAATAGAGGGAAGTTTTGCTAACTTTACATTCAGATGGAAGGAACTAAGAAGCAAATCAAAACTCCCAAATATAAGAAAATAATGCAGTGTTGAAGGAAGTATTCCAAGAAGATGGAGCAACAAGGAACAGTTTTCCAGAGGCTTCCATATCTTCTTGTATTTCTTGTGAGAATACCCAATCCCTAAGACAATTTCCATCAGTTCTAAGCACCTCATCCCTACCCACTTCCATTACTCCTCTCCCTACTAAGCCCTGCCACTTGTATCCTTGGAACTCTGAATTTGTGATCAGCCTTAATCTCCCTGGATACTTCTCTTCGCTTCAACTGGCTAGAATGACTAGAAACATCTCAAAATGAAACTATTCCCCTCACACCATACACAGCACTGTGCCAGGAGATGAACTGTATAGACCTCCTTCATCTTTTACCACCCAAACATTGCCATCTCATCCATATTCTGTCTTAAAAAACACCAGTTCTGCTGGAAATCATGACATCAATGTATATCGCAATTACAGTCACGCTTCTGTGATCTCCTCTTTAGTTATTCTTTCTCATGAACAGAAGGCTGAGCATGGCATCACAGTTGTCTTTCCTTTATCAGAGTCACATCTATCCACATATTTACACATGTTGTCTTTGTTGTTAGAAATGACACATCTAATGTCCTCTCAGATCCTTTGCATCTTCACCTCAATCCTCCCTTCCACCTCACCCTCAGGGCACCACAGCCCATAATGCTCTACATGAGTGTGTTTCAGTTTATCTCTCCATTTTCTCTGCAACTCTGTCTCTTGCTTCATATGCTTAAGAGTCATTGTTCTCCCTTCTGTTCCCCAAACAGGAGTATTTTTATTCAGTTTGAAGGCTGACGCTGACTATTGGATTGTAACCAAATGAAAGGTTTTAAATAGCATCATGTTTTACAGATACCTTAAATTTTCCACTATAGGTAAAGTTTATTATTATGATTTACCATAATCAAAGATAGAACACAGAAGTGAAACCTTCAGTAGTATATTCACCCTGGGCAAAAATCCTGGTCAAGCAATTGGTTTTGCCCTTTTCATCATTTTCATTCGTTCTAACACTAATGGAAACACCACACTCCTCCCAGGCCTACAGATCATATTTGTTAGATCCTTTATTTCTAAATTTCGCTCAGAGGAGTTAGGTTATCTCTGCTAATGCAACCCAAGTCTAGCCTTCCACAAACAATTAAGTTTTCACACTTCTAGGCCTGCCAACATCTTATTTTTGGCTTCGATTCCTGACCCTTTCAACTTAACACTGCCTCTCTGTCCAGCCCAAGTTAAGACCTGCTGAGACCTTGAACTCTCTCAACTCCTCAGTTTCTGGGGTCAAGCTTTTGATTTTAATATGTGGATATTCAAATTAGTTGTTTATTTAACTCTACAAATTAAGTGGAGATCCCCTCTTTCTTTTAGAGCTTAAGATAACCTAGTAACTCTTCCATCAGATGGAGATCTGCTCTCCTTTATCAACTTTAGCAGCTCACTTGTGTTTATAATTGTATGTATATGTGTGTCTGGTTGTTTCTCTATTTTTGGAGATATTTTCCATTACAGTAATTGTCCATGATCTTAATTCTTATATTATCTTAATTCTTAAATTACACTTTATTTCTTGTTTCTTCTTATCATAAGTATGTTTTACTCATAAAGATCTTTGAAGATACCAAAAAACTACCCAAATTTGACTATACATGTAACACAAATTATATTTTTTCATCAAATTTCAAGCTTATTTTGTGTGTTTGATATTTTATAGCAGTATAAGTATTATTCCAAATTGCATTCTCCATTTTCATTACTTGGAAATTGCCATGTGTGTCTCTTAATCTTTATGTTACCTGGTTAAGAACTTTTTTTCCCCTGGGCATTTTACCCCAGTTTTTAAGAGAAAGTAATTTAATTAAACCAGGCACTGGACTGGACTTATAAAATATGTCACTTTATTAATCCACATCACAAGTTTATAAGCTAGGTATGATTACCCTTATTAGCAATAAAAATTTAGGTCTCAAAGATACTAAGTATCTTGATTACATTTTCACAAGTTAGTGCTAGAACTGGAATTCAGCCTTAGTTGGGCCCAGTCCAGGATGTTGCTTGTCCAAAACAGTACTTGGGATTTTCTGCATAAAGCTGAGTTAGTCAGATCAGCAAGTGTCCTGCCAAAAAGTTCTTCCTAGCCTTTGAGAGATGAATTCACAAGGCTGTCATAGAACACTGTATTCCAGAAAACCAAAGGCTGGCCTTTAATGCCTTGTATGTAATGAACTTTTTATTTCATATTTGTTTTTTCCCTTCCAAATCAACAAAGAGAAACAAGAAGAATTGACTTGTGCTTGTAACTTATTTCTGCTTATATCTTTCAACATACTACTTTTTCCATAAAATTTATTCAGCTTGGTGAATGTAAAATCTGCCTTTAATCTGTCCATGTGCCCATTGAATTTTTCATCTCAGACATAGTAATTTTCAATTTGAGAAGTTCAGTCTGCATATGTATATATATTTATATATATAATATATATACACACATGCATACATACATGCAGAAAAATATGTGTGTGCAACATGTTTGTTACATGTCTTTATGTAACATTTTTTTAATGGAACATGTTTTTATATAACACGTTTGTTATGGACTAAACTATATTGTTTCCTGTGCTTCCAAATCATATGTTTAAGCCTTAAAGATTGGGATTGATATATATACACTAATATGTATTATAATATGTATTAAATAGATAACTAATAAGAACCTGCTGTATAAAAAAATAACTAAAATTAAATTAAAAGAAAAAAAACCCTAGTACTTAGAAAGTGACTATATTTGGAGACAGGGACTTTAAAGAGTTAATTAAGTTAAAATGAGCCCTTAGGACACAATCTGACTTGTGTCCTTTTAAGAAAAGGAAGAGACACCAGAAATGCATGTGAATAGAGGAAAGGCCATGTGAAGACACTGTGAGAAGGCAGCCTTCTATAAGCCAGGAAGAGAGGTCTCCCCAGAAACCAACCCTACTGACACCTTGATCTTGGACTTTTGGTCTCCAGAACCATGAAAAAATAAATTTCTGTTCACTAAGCCACACAGTTTGTGGCATTTTGGTATGGTGGCCCTAGCAAAATAATACAATGTCAATTGTTCCTTTAACATCTGAATTTGTGGAATACATACCTGTATATTTCATATGTGTCAGTAATGGGTCAGTTTGGATTGATTGATTTTTCTTCTTTATAGGTCTTATTTTATTGTTTCTTTGCATGCTTGGTAATTTAATTGAATGCCAGCCATTATACATTCAAAATTTTGAGGTCCTGGATATTTTGTACTCCCATTTATGAACTTTGTTCTGAGACACATTTAAGAAACTTGAATACAGTTTGACCTTTTAGGTCTTGATTTTAAGATTTGTTAGGTAAAACTAGGGCAGCATTTAGTTTATGGCTAATTATTTCCCACTACAAAGGCAAGACAATTCTGAATACTCTATCCAAAGCTGTAACTCCTTTAAAACTTAGTGATTCTAAAGGGTACCAAGTGGTATCTTACTATAGATTTAATTTACATTCCCTTAGGAGTAATACTTTTGAACACATTTTCATGTGCTTATTTGCAATTTATATGTTTCTGATTGTGAAATTTCTGTTGAGGTAGATAACCCATTTTTATTGTTTTTTCTTCTTTGCTTTTTTTATTATTGACTGATAAGAGGGCTTTTTGTTGTTGTTGTTTTTAATAACAGTAAAAGTATATTAGGCAAGACTACAAGTTTTATTCTTGGTCTAAGAAAAAAGTTAGATGATCTCCCAAGGTTATTTAAATTTAAATAATAGGGCAAAAAATTGAGTTATTGTTTAAGGAATTTTTATCTTCTAAATTTTCCTATCAGGTATAAGGTATATATATACAAATACATACATATATATTTCTGGGCTCTCTATTTGGTTCCATTGGTCTTTATGTTTGTTTTTATGCCAGTACCATACTGTTTTAATTACTGTAGCTTTGTGATATAGTTTGAAATCAGAAAGCATTATGGATCCAACCTTGGTTCTGGGCTTTTTTTATTGGGAGGTTTTTTTATTACTGCTTCAATCTCCTTACTTGTTATTGG
Organism: Balaenoptera acutorostrata; assembly: GCF_949987535.1. NCBI lineage: Eukaryota > Metazoa > Chordata > Mammalia > Artiodactyla > Balaenopteridae > Balaenoptera > Balaenoptera acutorostrata. Next base: position 74,127,922 of record NC_080068.1, read on the forward strand.
TTTGTTCAGACTTTCTATTTCTTTATGATTCAGTCATGGTAGGCTCTGTGTTTCTAAGAACTTAAGAAAATTTTATCAAAAGAAATGATCAAATGAGCAAAAATACAACTTACAGAGTGGACGGAGATATCTGCATGACAGCTGTCTCAAAAAAGGCTCAACATTGGTCCAGATAATTCTTCAGCAGTGTTTGAAAGCATCTAAAATAATTTCTCCCCATCCTAATATCATCATTCTATTCTTTGAGTAATGACAAATTTTGGCAACCTGCCCTTTTGTATATTTTCATGTAGTTGTAATTCATGGGCAACAAGAAATAAGTGAGTAAAGCTTGGTAATAAATATAGAAGATAGGGTAGGAGGAATATAGCCAAGCTACCTCTCAAGTGACCCTACAATTGGGGTTGGTTTTAGCTATATTGAGATTATGGAATCTTATTAATTTGTTTTAAAATATTGCTGATCTCAAATATTGTACCACGCATTTTACCAAACAGAATAAACATAAACTCCTTTCTTTTTACTGCAATAAGAACACATCATGAGCTCTATCCTCTTAATAAAATTTTAAGTGTAAAATAAAGTATTATTAACTATAGGCACAATGTTGTACAGAAGACTTCTAGAACGTAATCATCTTAAATAACTGAAACTTTATATGCATATCCATTTCATAGCAGGCTTCTTTCTTTAAGGAGTTTATAGCAATGTACTGTAGGCAAGCAAGTCTATAAAACAAAACAAACAAAAAATACCAAAACAAAAAGCTCTCTCTTAGTTGTCTATATGCAAGCACTGAGGGTTGAAACACCAAAAAAATTTCAGGAAATATTTGAGAATGGCTGGAATAAATGAGAGTGTTGGAGAGAATTACAGGAGATGAGAAAAGAAAGTTTCAGCACTGATTACTTCATAAAGTGTCTGCCGTGCTAATGTAGGAATTATTCTGAAATCAATGGAGAGATAGTGCAGAATTTTAAGCAGGTGCTCGAAAAATAATGTTAGTAATGTAGAAAGATCATTTCAATTATATTGTCAGGGACGGTTTCTCCACAGAATGACATTTTAGTTGAAATCTAAAAGATGAGGAAGGAGCCAACCAAGCAAGAAACACCAGGGAAAATATTATAGTCATAGGAACAAATAAGCTCAATTCTGTTGGTCCTCCCTATTTGTGGGCTCCACATTCGTGGATTCATCCAACAAGAGGATCAAAATGTTCAGAAAAAAGATTTCAGAAGGTTTCAAAAAGCAAAACTTGAATTCGCTATATGCTGGCAACTATTTACATAGATTTACATTACAGTAAGTCCCCTACGTATGAACTTCAAGTTGCGAACTTTCAAAGATGCTAACGTGCCCCTGTATGCCAGCTGTTGTACTGTGCTGCTGTACTTTTCAAGGTACTATACTGTAAGATTAAAAGTGTTTTCTTTATTTTTGTGTTTGTTTGTTTTTATGTATTATTTGTGTGAAAAAGTATTATAAACCTATTACAGTAGAGTACTATATAGCCAATTGTGTTAGTTGGATACCTAGGCTAACTTAGTTGGACTTACGAACAAATTGGACTTACAAACGTGCTCTTGGAACAGAACTCATTCGTATGTAGAGGACTTACTGTATATTTAAAACTATTTAGGTAGCTTTTATATTGTATTAGGTACTTTAAGTAAGCAAGAGGTTATTTAGAGTATACGGAAGGATGTGTGTAGGTTATATGCAAATACAACATCATTTTATAAAAGGACATGAGCATCCAAGGCTTTTGGTATTCTCAGGGGTCCTGGAACCAGTCTCTCACAGATACTCAGAGACTACTGTATTTGAATGAAGTTTAGCATGTTTCAGGAACAGAAAATAAAGTCATAGTGAATGAAGTGTGATCTAGAAAGAGAATAGTACAGGTTGTAGTTCTAAGCAAAGGTCAAGTAACTTCAGAGTTGGAAGTCAGATTGAGTTTGGGTTTTCCTCTAAGTGTAATTTAAAACAATTGACACATGAGCAGCAAAGTAAAATTATCTCTTTATGTTTTAAACAATTTATCCTGCCTGTTGGGTAGAGAGTGAATTGAAAAAGGCAAGAGCAGAACAATAGAGAGGAAGAAAGATGTGAGATGCATCTAGGAAAATGTTGATAGTGGTAGGGAGGAAAACAAGTGGAATGGACTAGAAGGGGGATTGAATTGGGAAAGTGATATAAAGACAGAAATTTAGGATAGACCTAAGTGTGTGGCTTCAGAATGTGGGTGAATTATAGCAACATTTACTGAAATAGGGACCTAGAAATGAAAATTAAGCCACAATTAGAGATATCATGTAGGTAGCAATACAGTTGTGTCTGGAAATATGGGGAAAGTTGAGATCTAGAAATATGAAAGTCATGAGTATATAGATAGTATTTATAACCATGGGTCTGGATAAGATGATTTATGATATGATGTCAATGAAAATATTACCTACTACATTGGATTTTTTTGAGAATTAAATAAGTTAATATAAATAGAGTTCTTTTAACAGTGTCTGGATTAATGTTTATATTTTTAAGTCTTGATAACTAATTAGATATCAATAGTAACCAATAGTCATTTGAAATATGTTTATAGATTTCTAGATTATGTGGTAAACAAAGATTTTGAATATAGGAGAAAACTAGGTGATGTATTCTGAGGTGATAGGGTATCTTGGTTAAATTCTCATGACCTAGAGTCAAAAAGAATTGTACTCAAACTCTTGCTACATGGCTTACTACCATGCATGTGTATGACCACGGGCAACTTGAATAAACTTCAGTTTCTTCACTGATGAATAGTCATACTGTTATGATTCTTACAGAGTTCTTGTAAGGGTTAAACATATTAATGCTTTTAAAGACCTGCAAAATGCTAGGTACATAGTAAAATCACTCTCTCCCTTTCTGTCTCTGTCTCTCTATGGATCTATAGAGTGTAGAATATATGATAGTACTATCATTATAACAAACTACATCTTAGAACTATTCTAAGAACTGAGCATTCTTCCCAGGAGAGTACCTGTTTTAAGAGATAATCATATGATCATAAAAGAGACTGAATAGAGAAGTCAAATCAGAGAAAGTGTATTTTTCTAAAGTCCAAGAAATGGCACTAAATATTCACCAAAATGCTGAAAGAATGCTCAAAAAGGTGCAGACAATAAAAGTCATCAGTTAACTTGTCAAATTATGCTAATAATTTGTCATTAATATACTCAGGGAGACGGAGGTGAAATTCAGATAGCTAGACTCTTAGCAACTATCTATTATGGACCAGGAAGTTATTTCAAAAAAATAATAATGGTATAGGTTTTAGACATTTTCCTCTAAACAAGTTATGCTATTTTAAATAAGAAGTAAGAGATGGTTTCACTTAGCATTTTTGTCAACAGTCTCCTTCTGGGCTGACTCAAGGATTCAATCCTGAATGATTTCATTATATCATTCATTGTTATATGAGCAGTAGATTAGCAGTAAATAGTAAACTTTCAGTGAGCACTAAAACTATCATAAATAGCTCGATATACAAATTACAGATTTTAAAAAGCCAATATTTTTCTTAACTAAATGGGGTGCTTTTTTTCCGTCCTCTAAAAGGAGGCCATATTGAATTAAGCTTTAGAACATCTTTTAGATTTGAGTTTAACAAAAGAAAATAAGGATATCAAGATTATGCCAGCTAAAATAAATTTGATCATATTCTTGAATGATTAGAATGGGTCTGGTTTCATTTTAGTAATAACTTGGGTGTGGATATCAAAATTATCACATTTAAATCCTTGTTGAAAATATAGCATATCATTAACAGTTATTCAACACATGGCTAAATATTTTTAAGTAGTTACTGTGTGCCAGAGTCTGTGCCAACAGCTTTATATGTATATATAAGTATCTCCTTTTAAAGACTTATAAGGCACATATCTATGGTGACTACCCATGAAGTTGGCATTATGTTAACTTTACAAATGAAGAAACCAAAGCGTATAGGGGATAGGTTATTTACCCATTGTTCAGTAATAAAATTACTGAACAAAATATAGTACCTAAAAATATCAACCTAAATACATAACATGCTTTACTGATTTCATTTGGATATTAAGAAACTGTGTGTGTGTGTGTGTGTGTGTGTGTGTGTGTGTGTGTGTGTGTCTGTAGTGTGTTCTCCATTATGCAGATACAGCTTGATTTTGCCTTCCCATTTTGCCTAGCGTATGCTGTCTTCTTTGATTGGACCTTCTTAATTCATATAAATGATTTATTTTAATGTCTTATATATATTCATATAAAAATAATTCTTATTTCATTAATAGTTTACCTTCAATATATAAATTTTTATAAAGACTGGATATCCAAGTAATTTGGGTACCATTCTCTAAAGTAATAATGTAGACCTGGGCTACTAAAATGTGCAGAGGCAGATTTCTAGTTGAGATAATGAAGATTAAGCACAGATCCCTTCCAATGACATGGGATTGGCCTTTTCATTGTGTTCACATGGTCATTTCATTCCTCTTAGTGGGCCACCAAGATTGTATAAACGTGTGGTTTCACAAGCCCTGGAATCCATTGCCATAAGTCAACATTTAAAACTTGGTTGGACCCACCTAGTTCAGGCACATTTGTCAAATCTCAGTTTTGTTTTTGATTTTTTATTGCTCCTTACACTTTTCTGAATTTTCAAACTTCATATATTTTTTACATAATTACAAAAGATAACATATTGTAAACTATTATTGGGTCTATCTGAAACTCAAAGTATATGTACTCTAGTCCTGACTCTGCCACCAACTCTCTGTGTGATGTTAGGTAAATTACTTCCCTTCTCTGAACCTCAGTTTCCCTAGATCTAAAGTTAGGATAATCCCTCCTGTTCTGAAACCCTATGTTTTATGTCAGAGTTGAATCAATGTTAACATTGGGGTGGTACAATTGTAGATGACTTTACTTTTTGATTTTCTTTTCTCTATTTTTCATGCTTTTTTGTAATGGTTTTGTTTTAGCCTATCTTATTTTTTTATAGTTCGGCAGTGTTAACTATATTCACATTGTGATACAACAGATCCCTAGAACATTTTCATCATGCAAAAACAAACTCTATACCAACTGAACAGCAACTCCCCATTTTCTTTTCCTTTCAGCCCCTGGAAACCACCATTCTAGTTTCTGTTTCTATGAGCTTGACTACTTCAGATACCTCATATAAGTGGAATCATACAATATTTTTTTGTAACTGGCTTTTTACACTTAGCAAAATGTCCTCAAGGTTCATCCATGTTGTAGCATATGACAGAATTTCCTTCTTTTTAAAGGCCTGATAATATTTCATCGTTTGTATACACAACAGTTTTTTGTCCTTTCATCCAACAATGGACATTTAGATTGCTTCCTCCTTTTGGCTATTGTGAATAATGCTGCGACAAACATGGGTGTGCAAATATCTCTTTGAGCTCCTACTTTCAATTCTTTTGGATATATATCCAGAAGTAGGATTTCTGGATCATCTGGTAATTCTGTTTTTAATGGTTCTGAAAAACCTCCATATTGTTTAAATAGAGGCTGCATCATTGTGTATTCCCACCAAGAATGCACAAGAGTTTTGATTTCTACACACCTTCTTTGGAGAAATGTCTGTTCAAGCCCTGTGTCCATTTATTAATCAGGTTGTTTTGTTGTTGTTGTTGTTGAGTTGTAGGAGTTCATTATGTATTCTGGATATTAACCCTGTATCAGATATATGATTTTCAAATATTTCCTCCCATGCTGTGTGTTGCATTTTTGCACTTTGTTGATTGTTTCCTTTGAAATACAGAAATTTGTAATTTTAATATAGTCCAATTTGTTTTCTTTATTTGCTGCTTGTGTTTTTGGTGACATATCTAAGATATAATTGTCAAATCCAATGTCATCAAGCTTTCTCCCTATATTTACTTCTAGTAGTTTTACAGTTTTAAGTCTTGCATTTAGGTCTTTAATCATCCTGAGTTAATTTCTGTATATACTGTAAAGGTTCCAACTTTATTCTTTTGCTGTGGGCATCCAGTTTTCAAAACACTGTTAAAGAGACTGTCCTTTCCCCATTGTGTGGTCTTGGCACCCTTGTCAAAGATCATTTGACCATATATGAGAGGGTTTATTTTCCGACTCTATATCTTTCTCCATTAGTCTATTTATCTTTGTGCCAGTACCATACTTTTTATCCCTGTACCTTTGTAATATAATTTGAAATCAGGAATTTCCATACTTCTAATGTTTCTATTACTTTTTGAATAACAGCTTCACTAATATATAATTCATATAATATAAAATCTAGCCTTTTAAAATGTACAATTCAGTCATTTTTAGTACATTTACAAAATCGTGCCAATGTTATCAGTATCTAATTAAGACTGTGATCTCCCCCAGAAAGAAACCCCATAATCATTAACAATCATTCCCCATTTCCTCTTCACCCCATCCCCTGACAACCATTCATCAATTTTCTGTCTCTATGGATTTACTATACTGGACATTTCATATAAGTGACATTTATTCAATATGTGACCCTTTATGACTGGCTTCTTTCATTTAGCTTAATGTTTTCAGGTACATCTATATTGTAGCATATATCAGTAGCTCATTCCTTTTTATTGCTAAATAGTATTCCACTGTATGGCTAAACCATAATTTGTTCATCCATTCATCAGTTAATGGTCATTTAGGTTGTTTCTACTTTTTTGCTATTATGAATAATGTCATGGAGTTGATTTTAACACAGGAATTAAAAATGAACAAGCTAAACTGCTTTCCATGGATAAAATACAGATTTATAATTTTCAAACTAAGTATGTTAGTCATAATTTATAAATATGTGATAAAATTACAATAAAATACTAATATTTATTACCAATTTTTGTTTTAAAAGTGAACTTTAGGTGGAATTAACTAGATCAGTGTTTCCCAAACCCTAGTCCACCAATAAATGCTGGGTTTGCTGGCTAAAAAAATCAACCAAACAGTATACTGAAAACATCCTTCATAGGCCTTATCCCCATAGTTTCTGATTCTATCTCTGTGTTGTTGGGATTAATATATTAACTCAGGGTTTTTTCAAGAAAGAGAGAGAGAGATTTTAATTAATTGCCTCACACAATTATAGGGGCTGGCAAGTCCTAAATCTGTAGGGCAGGCCAGCAGGCTGTAAACTCAGGCAAGACTTTTATTACAGACTTGAGGGAGAATTCCTTTTTCTTCAGGAAACCTTAGGTCTTGCTCTTAAGACCTTTCAACTGATTGGATAAGCCCCACCTACATTTAAGGGTAATCTCCTTTACTTAAAGTCAACTAATTTTAAACGTAAATCACATCTACACAGTACCTTCACAGCAACATCAAGATGAGTATTTGACCAAATAACTAGCCACCATGGCCTAACCAAGTTGATACATGAAATTAACCATCATAATTTATATTTTTCCTTAATTTAGCTTTGTCTTAGTGTTAGTTAAATGTAGCCTGTAAAAATGTATTATTTGTAACTAGTTCCCTTTTCATTTTAAATTTATTTGGAAAGAAACATAATATTGAATGTATTCTATATAATGGAAGCACTATTCTGTATTGTTTTAAAATTGCATTGTCTAAGCTCTAATACACCTTTATTGAACATAATTGCTTAACTGGTGGCCCGCTGCTTAACTGTCTTTTTATATTGCATTCAACATACTTTATTTTCTTCTTATATTTTTATGCACATATTAATTTCCATGAAAAAGTATTTGGAAATAAAATGGGACAGAACTCAGGAGAGGTGATTGCAAGGAGAAAACAGATTTAAAAGTATTAACGTTAGAGGAGAAATAGAGTCATTTATTTTCCACTCCACCCATCTCCCTCTGGTGCATACTTCCTCTTACTAATGCATGTGAATGTCAACAGTACTACTAGCAACTTGAAAGGAATGGAAATATTCTCCAGGTAGAAATTCTCCCCCTAGGTTTTGAACTCTGGACAGGTGGCAATTTCACCCTGAATTATAGCTAAGGCTCTAAAGGAAAATTTTACCCCAGAAGTTTATTTTTCCTCACCTTTTGAATATAAAAAAGTAGCCACATAGAATATTCAATCCTAAAAGATTTCTTTTTTTTTTCTGCAGAGGAAGGCTTATTGCAGGGCCATATAAGGAGACAGGGTGGCTCATGCCTCCAAAAGCCCCAAACTCTGAACAGTTTCAGCAAAGCACTTTTTTTTTAAGGCTTTCTTTCTTATAGATATATTCAGTGTTATACCATTTTCAGATCTGTAGATATATTCATCTGATTAATATGCTCCTAATCAGATAAAAAATCAGCATGATAGAACACAGATGGAATAAATTCATCTGAATATAACATTGGTTTATGGATCTAAACAATTTTTGAACTGTTCATTGTATAAGAATTTTAAGAGATTTTGTTTCTTTAATATTTTTTACAAACCTAAAAACTTTTGCAAAAATAATTCCTACGTCCTAAAACAACACTCATTCAAAAACTCCAAATATTATTAAATTCCTTTGGGAAAAAAAACCAAAACACTTTGTCTCAAAAGCATTGTTGATCCTAAAAGTAAAATTTATTTCTGTCCTGATGAGTACTTTGCAGGTATTTCATTTAAAGAACTTGGGGGAAAAAAACAGGTTTATGACTGATTTTTAAAAATGGAAAATACTATTAATATCCATGTTCCTGCAAATGGCATTATTCCTTCTATTTTATGGCTCAGTAGTTTTCCATTCAATATATGTATGAAATCTTCTTTATCCATTTATCTGTTAATGGACATTTAGGTTGTCTCCATGTCTTGGCTATTGTGAATAGTGCCACTATGAACATAGGGGTGCATGTATTATCTCTTTTTGAATTACAGTTTCGTCTGGGTATATGCCCAGGAGTGGGATTGTTGGGATATATGGTAGTTCTATTTTTCATTTTCTGAAGAACCTCTATATTGTTTTCCATAGTGGCTGCAGCAACTTACATTCCCATGAACAGTGTAGGAGGGTCCCCTTTTCTCCACACCCTCTCCAGCATTTGTTATTCATAGACATTTTAATGATGGCTATTCTGACAGGTGTGAGGTGGTACCTCACTGTAGTTTTGATTTGCATTTCTCTAATAATTAGCAATTTGAGTATCTTTTCATGTGCCTATTGGCCACCTGTATGTCTTCTTTGGAGAAATGTCTATTTAGGTCTTCTGCCCATTTTTTGACTGGGTCGTTTGTTTTTTTGTTGTTGAGTTGTATGAGCTGTTTGTATATTTTAGAAATTAAGCCCTTGTCAGTTGCATCATTTGCAAGTGTTTTTTTTTTCCATTACATAGGTTGCCTTTTCATTTTATTTATGGTTTCCTTTGCTGTGCAAAAGCTTGTAAAGTTTGATTAGGTCCCATTTGTTTATTTTTGTTTTTATTTCTGTTGCCTTGGGAGAGTGACCGAAGAAAACATTGGTATGATTTATGTCAGAGAATGTTTTGCTTATGATCTCTTTTAGGAGTTTTATGGTGTCATGTCTTATGTTTAAGTCTTTAAGCCATTCTGAGTTTATTTTTGTGCATAGTTTGAGGATGTCTTCTACCTTCATTGATTTACATGCAGCTGTCCAACTTTCCCAGCACCACTTGCTGAAGAGACTGTCCTTTTCCTATTTTTTATTCTTGCTTCCTTTGTCAAAGATTAATTGACTGTAGGTGTGAGAGTTTACTCCTGGACTCTCTATTCTATTCCATTGATCCATATGTCTGTTTTGTGCCTATACCACCCTGTTTTGATTACTGTAGCTTTGTAGTATTGTCTGAAGTCTGGGAGGCTTGTGCCTCCTGCTTCATTCTTTTTCCTCAGGATTGCTTTGGCAATTCTGGGTCTTTATGGTTCCATATAAATTTTTGGATTATTTGTCCTAGTTCTGTGAAAAATGTCATGGGGTAATTTGATAGGGATTGCATTAAATATGTAGATTGATTTGGGTAGTATGGCCAATTTTAACAATATTAATTCTTCCAATCCAAGAGCATGGGATATTGTTCCATTTCTTTGAATCATCTTCAGTTTCCTTTATTAATGTTTTATGGTTCTCATCATGTAAGTCTTTTACCTTGTTGGTCAGGTTTATTCCTAAGTATTTTATTTTTTTGGTGCAATTTTAAGAGGTATTGCTTTTTACATTTTATTGCTGATATATCATTGTTAGTATAAAGAAATGCAACTGATTTCTGTATGTTAATCTTGTATCCTGTTATCTTGCTGAATTCATTTATTAGTTCTAGTAGTCTTTGTGTGGGATCTTTAGGGTTTTCGATATACAGTATCATGTCATCTGCATATAAGACAATTTTACCTCTTCCCTTCCAATTGGATAGCTTTTATTTCTTTTCATCTGAATGCTGTGGCTAGGACTTCCAATACTATGTTGTATAGAAGTGATGAGAGTGGGTATCTTTGTCTTGTTCCAGATTTTACAGGAAGGCTTTCAGCTTTTCACTATTGAGTATTATATGGGCTGTGGGTTTGTCAAAAACAGCTTTTATTATGTTGAGATATGTTCCCTCTATACCCACTTTGGTAAGAGTTTTTATCACGAATGGATGTTGAATTTTGTCAGATGCTTTTTCTGCATCTACTGAGATGATCATGTGGTTTTTGCCTTTTCTTTTGTTGATGTGCTGTATCACATTGATTGATTTGCATATGTTGAACCATTCTTGTGAGCTTGGGATGAATCCCACTTGGTCATGGTGTATGATCATTTTTATGTGTTGTTGGATTTGGTTTGCTAATATTTTGTTGAGAATTTTTGCATCTATATTCATCAAAGATATTGGCCTGTAATTTTCTTTTTTGGTGGTATCTTTTTCTGGTTTTTATATCAGGATGATGGTGGCTTCATAGAATGTCTTTGGGAGTGTTCCCTCCTCTTCAGTCTTTTGGAAGAGTTTGAGAAGGATTGGTATAATTTCTTCTTTCTTTGGTAGAATTTGCCTGTGAAGCCATCTGGTTCTGGACTTTTGTTTGTAGGGAGGTTTTTTTTTGATTGTTTGTTTTCTTTGTTTCAGATTCAATTTCACTTCTAGTGATTGCCTGCTCAAATTATCTATTTCTTCTTGATTCAGTTTTGGTGGTCTATATGTTTCTGGAAAGTTGTTCATTTCTTCTAGGTTGTCCAATTTGTTGGCATATAATTGTTCATAGTATTCTCTTATGGTTTTTTGTATTTCTGCTGTTTTAGTTGATATACCTTTAGTTGATATACCTTCTTTTTCATTTCTTATTTTGTTTATTTGGGTTCTCCCTCTTTTCTTCTTGGTGAGCCTAGCCAGAGGTTGTCAATTTCCTTTACCCTTTAAAAGAACCGTCTCTTGGTTTTATTGATTTTTTTTCTAATCTCTATTTCATTTATTTCCTCTCTGATCTTTTTTATTTCCTTTTTCTGACTTTAGGTTTTGTTACTTTTTTTCTAATTCTTTTAGGTGGTAGTTGAGGTTGTTTATTTACGATTTTTGTTGTTTTTTGAGGAAGTACTGTATCATGATGAACTTCCCTCCACAAACGGCTTTTGCTGCATCCTATAGATTTTGTATGGTTGTGTTTTCATTGTCATTTGTCTTAAGGTACTTTTTAATTTCCTTTTTGATTTCCTTGTTGATCCATTGGTTTCTTAGTAGCATGTTGTTTAGTCTCCATGTAATCAGATTTTTCTCATTTCTTTTTCAGTGGTTGATTTCTACTTTCATGCTGCTGTGGTCAGAGAAGGTGCTTGAAGTAATTTCCATACTCTTAAATTTGTTGATATTTGTTTTGTGCCCTAGTATGTAGCTAATCCTAGAGAATATTCCATGTGCACTTGAAAAGGATATGTATTCTGGTTTTTTTGGATGTAATATCCTAAAAATATCAATTAGTTCTAACTGTTCTATTGTATCATTTAGAATCTCTGTTGTCTTGTTGATTTTCTGTTTAGAAGATCTGTACATTGATGTCAATGGAGTGTTAAAGTTCCCTACTATTATTATATTCCTGTCAATTTCTACCTTTATGGCTGTTAGTATTTTATGTATTTGGGTGTGCCTATATTAGGTACATATATGTTGACAAATGTAAAATCCTCTTCTTGTATTGATCCTTTTATCATTATATAGTGTCCTTCTTTATCTTTTTTTATGGCCTTTGTTTTAAAGTCTATTTTGTCTGATAGGAGTATTGTGACCCCTGCTTTCTTGTCATTTCCACTTACATGAAATATCTTTCTATCCCCTCACTTTCAAGATACGTGTGTCCTTTGCACTAAAGTGGGTCTCTTGTAGGCAGCATATTGTAGGCTATTTTTTTTAATCCAGTCTGTCACTCTGTGTCTTTTGATTGGAGCATTTAGTCCATTGACATTTAAGGTAATTATTATTATTTTTTTTTTGGCCATGCCTCATGGCTTGCAGGATCTTAGTTCCCTGACCAGGGGTTGAACCTGGGCCATGGCAGTGAAAGAGTGGAATCTTAACCACTGGACTACCAGGAAATTCCCAAGGTAATTACTGATAAATATGTATTATTTTTGCCATTTTAAACCTTGTTTTCCAGTTTATTCTATGTTTCTTCTTTGTTTCTTTTTATTTTTGTGGTTTGATTATTTCCTTTTATTTTATGCTGGTGTTCTCTTCTTTTTTGGTTTTTATGAATCTATTGTATGTTTTTCATTTGTGGTTACCTGGTTTTTCAAGTGTGTTAACCCTATGTTAAATGTATCTGCTTGCTTTAGGCTGATAGTCATATAGGCTCAAACACACACACAAAAAAAAGAATCTACCTTTTCTTACTCTCCTCCCCCACATTTTATGATTTTGATGTCCTCTTTTATATCTTCATGTTTATTCTTTTGCTGTTCCTTGTGTTTATCATCACTTTCACAAATAGATTTTTTTTCTCTTTGACCTATATACTGGCTTATTTAAGTGATTTACTTTCCAATTGTGATTTCCTCTTTCCTATATCTTCATGCTTCTTTTCTATTTAGAGAAGTCCTTTCAACATTTCTTTTAGGATAGGTTTAGTATTGCTGTATTCTTTTCAGTTTTGCTTATCTGAGAAATTCTTTATCTCTTCTTCTATTCTAAATGATGATCTTGCTGGGTTGAGTATTCTAGGTTGCAGATTTTTCCCTTTCAAGACTTTGGATATATCTTGCCATTCCCTTCTGGCCTGCAATGTTTCTGTACAGAAATTAACTGATAGCCTTATGGGGGTTCCCTTGTAATTAATTCTTTGTTTTTCTCTTGCTGCCTTTAGAATCCTCTCTTTAACTTTTGCCATTTTGATTATATGTCTTGGTGTAGGGCTGTTTGGGTTCATCTTGTTTGGGACCCTCTGTTCCTCCTGTATCTGAATATCTGTCTCCTTTAGGCTTGGGAATTTTTCAGTCATAATTTCTTCAAATACATTTCCAATCCCCTTTTCTCCTTCTTTTCCTTCTGGCATCCCTTTTATGCATAGATTGGCATGCTCTGTATTATCTCAAAGGTCTCATGTATTGCTTTCTTTTTTTTTCCATTTGGCTTTCTGTCTGCTGTTCTGATTGGGTGATTTCCATTATTCTATCTTCCAGATCACTTATTTATTCTTCTACATTATTCATTCTGCTTTTCATTGTTTAGCTTCCATCTTGGCAAAAGAATTTTCTAACTTTTCTTGGTTTCTCCTTATAGTTTCTAGTTATTTTTACAGTAATCTGTACTTCTATCAATAGTCCTTCTTAATTCCTTCAGTATTTTCTTTACCACCTCTGAACTCAATGTCTATTAGACTGAAGAGGTCTGTTTCATTGTTTGTTCCTTCAGGGGAATTCTCTTGATCTTTGAACTGGGAGTGGTTCCTCTGCTGCTTCATTTTACTTATATTTCTCTTACTCTGTGAGTTTAGGAGAAACAACTATCTACTGCAGTCTTGGAAGGGTGTTTATATGCAGGTGTGTCCCTGAGTAGCTTGCGTGGGTTTAATATTTTTGGCACAAGGGCTGCTTTTAGCTTGGATGCCTTCCACCTCTTTCCTCAAATGTGCTGGCTGTTATCCTCTTGATAGTGGGTGTGCAGATGTGGCAGCCCATGCATGCTCCCAGGTCCTGTGACCACATGGTCAGTGATTGGCTCCTGCTCGTGGGTCTCTCAGCGGTGGTGGAGGTGTCCTGCATCTGCCTTTGGAGCCTGTGATGGCGGCAGCAGCTTGCGTCCACCCCTAAAGCTCACGTAGGTCGTGTCCTATTGCCTGAGAGTATGCATATGGGGAAAGAAGCATCTATGGCTGTTGCACACCTCCCCTCACATGCCCCCCCACCACAACAGTAGCACCTTGCCTCTCTGGCGGGCCCAGGCTTATTCCACATACACCCTCCGTTGCAAATGCACCACACTCCAGCCACTTCAGGCTGTCTCCGCACAGCCAACCCCAGATCCCTCTCCGGGTTTGACCTCTGAAGCCTGAGCTTCAGCATGCAGCCCTTGTCCACATCAGCAGGCAAGTGTCTCAGGCTGGGGAGTGCAGGGCAGCGGTTCTGTCCATCTGTGCAGGTCTCTCTATTTTGCCTCCTGCAAACCGGTTGCTGTGCTCTCCTCAGAGGCTCCGAAATTCCCCCTCCATCCCAGCTGATCTCCCTGCCAGTGAGGGGACTTCCCAAGGTGTGGAAACCTTTCCTCTTTCACAGCTTCCTCCCAGGGGCGCAGGTCCCATCCCAATTCCTTTCTGTCTCTTTTTGTTCTTCTTGCCCTCTCAGAAGTCTGAGGTCTTCTGCCAGTGTTCAGTAGGTATTCTGTGAGAATTGTTCTACATGTAGATGTACTTTTGATGTATTTGTGGGAGGAGGTGAGCTCTACATCCTACTGCTCTGCCATCTTGATCTTGTCCCTCCTTTAATGCATTTTAAATGGAGAGAATAATAATGGGACCAATTTCTTACTGTTTATATGAGATAGTGTGCAACTATTTCACAAAGTTCTTTAATGATAGTTAGCACTTGACAATATTTATGAGACAATAATGTTTTAAGCTATTCTACACAATTATTTGGAATTCAAATAATGCATAGCTTAGAGAAAATATATAAGCTTTTTAATTTTTGAACTAACTCTATCACATCCTGGTTATTAATTAACAAAATTTTATTTCTCTCTCCTCACCAGTGTATGAGAAATGAATATGTTCTGTATTATGAATATGTGTTAAATATGCTAAATTAATGCTTCTGTGATTACCTATCCCAGATTTTTTTAATTATGTATAAAAAAACCTGACATATAGTATTAAAATTTCCAGAGATGAAATAATGTAATTAATAATGAATAATTCACAAATAAATTTCTACACTTCAAAAATACTTTTAAAATAAAATTTAAAGTAGAAAACTAGCTCAATTACATATTGAATTAACAGATATAGTCTATTTAATCAAAATTTAGTGTGTTTATTATGTGCAAAATTCCTACATGTAAACAAGCAAATTAGGAGCACATAAAGGATTTTAAGGGACTAAAATTCTTAACAATATAAATGTTTTAATATTAAACTCTACCAATCAACTTCTTATTTTAACTCTAACATATAAAGAGATTGGAAGTTGTCATTCACATTCTTGAAACAAGAAAACAGCTTAATAAATTGAAAAGCAATGACTTGTCTTGAACTCATGAGAAAAACAAGTCTGCAGGACACACACACTCCAAAATCTGGAGATTTAGATAAATCCAGAGAGTTAACTTCAAGAACTGCTTACCTGGAGCAGAAGATTTTGGAGCCATAAACTGTTAATAACACAAAATGATAATTTTGACAAATCGATTGAAGCTGAGCATGGGCTAGCCTGAGAGTTAAAAACTCCTGATTTCCACAGTCTTGAGGGTACAGGATCACCAAAATTTTCATGGACATTAACTTCAGGAATCCTACCAAGTTCTCACAGTTAAGTGCCAACAAACAGTCCTCATGGATCTGAAGAGAGAGGCCAAATGTAACTATTGTGAAGTACACTCAGAGCCTACACAAATAACCTAGCAGAGCCTCATCCCACCTAGGAGAAGGACATTTATCCTACTCTAGACTCCTCTAGACTTCCTGTCTCACCTAAAATGTGGGGTGGGGAAAACTAAGAAACACTTGTGGAAGTCACAACCCAGAGCACAGTCTCATTAAAAGACTGAGATTTAATTAGAAAATTATAGAATACTTACCCTTCCCTGAGCTTTACCCTTGTCGGTTGCTTCGTTTGTAAATATTTTCTCCCATTCTGTGTATTGTCTTTTTATTTTGTTTATGGTTGCCTTTGCTGTGCAAAAGCTTGTAAGTTTAATTAGGTCCCATTTGTTTATTTTTGTTTTTATAAAAAGCAGCAACATGGATGGATCTAGAGATTATCATATTAAATGAAGTAAGTCAGAGAAAGACAAATATCATATGATATTACTTACATGTGGAATCTAAAAAAAAATGATACAAATGAACTTAGGTACAAAACAGAAATAGATTCACAGATTTTGAAAATAAACTTATGGTTACCAAAGTGGGGAGGTAGGGTGAGGGATTAAATTAAGCATTTGGGATTAACATATACACACTACTATATATAAAATAGAAAATCAATAAGGACTTACTGTATAACACAGGGAACTCTACTCAATATTCTATAATAACCTGTATGGAAAATAATCTGAAAAAAGAATGGATATATGTATATGTGTAACTGAATCACTTTGCTGTACACCTGAAACTAACACAACATTGTAAATCAACTATACTCCAATATAAAATAAAAATTAAATTGAAATAAATAAATTTTTTAAATGTAATTTTTCAAATGTAAAGGAGAAATGAAGACTTTCTCAGGCAAATAAAAACTGAGGGAATTTATCATCAGTAAGCCTGTCCTAAAAGAAACATTAAAAGAAGGTCTTAGAGAAGAAGGAAAATGGTACAGGTCAGAAACTCATCTATATAAAGAAAGGAAGAGCACTAGAAACGGAATAAAGGTTAAATAAAATCAACATTGTATTGACTTACTGTAAAATTTGTATTAGTGAAATGAATGACAAAAAGGGAATAAAGGATAGGAGAGAGGAATTGGGAATACTTTGTGATAAAATTCCTAATGGTATGTGAAGTGATATAGTGTTAAAAATGTATATTTAAAAACTAGAGAAACCATTACATTTTCTTAAAAAGGTATAATTGATATTCTAAGAGAAGAGTTAAAATAGAATCATATGTGATGTTCAGTTAAAACCAGATGAAGAAAAAGATTGGTGGGAAGTGAGGAGGAGGGGAAGAAAACAAAGAACAACCACAATAAATAGAAAATCATTACAAACTTGGTAGAAATTAATCCAACTGTATCAGTAATCACATTAAATGTGATTGATCTAAGACAGATTGTCAGAGTGGATTTTAAAAAGGACCCAAATATATGTTGCCTACAAGAAACTCACATTAAATATAAAAATTCGGATAGATTACAAATAGAAGGAAAGAGAAAGATATACCAGTCTAACACTAATCAAAAGAGAGATGGAACAGCTACATTAATTTTAGACCACGCTAATTTCAAGATAATGAAAATTTTCAAAGATAAAGAGAATCATTACATAATGACATACAGATGAATTCTCCAGGAAGACATTACAGACATACCTCTGAGATACTGTAGGTTCAGTTCCAGGCCACTGTTAAAAAGTGAATATTGCAATAAAGCAAGTCACACGAATTTTTTGGTTTCCCAGTGCATATAAATGTTATGTTTACACTATACTGTTGTCTATTAAGGGCACAATGCATTATGTCTAAAAAACAATTGTACATACCTTAATACTTTATTGCTAAAAAATGCTAAGTATCATCTGACAATGCAGAGTTGACACAAATCTTCAATCTGTAAAAAAATGAAATATCTGTGAAGTGTAATAAAGTGAAGCTTAATAAAATGAGGTATGCATGTGCTACAAAAGAAGAAAGATCTAAAATCAGTAATCTAAGCCTCTAATTTAGGAAACTGAAGAAAGACGACACAATGTAGGTCTGACGAAGCAGAAGAAGAAACATAAAAATTAAAGCAGAACTCAATGAAATTAAAACAGGAAAACAACAGGGAAAATCCATGAAAACAGAAGTTGTTTCTTGCTTTCTTTGAAAAGATCCATGAAATGCATAAAACCATGACCTTTGATAAATAAGCTAAAATAATAAATGTGCATACATTTTTTAGTATTCAAATTTCTCCTGAACCTGAATTATTTTTTTTAATTGCCATGCCATTTTTGTTAAACTTTTAAATTTTACTGAGGTAATTTATGTATAGTAAAACTGATAAGTCCTAAGAACATCATTCAGAAAGGTATACAAACATACATACTGATATAAACTTTAAGATATATTTCCCTCTCATTTCATCAATTTTCTTACCACCCAGAAAGTTTTCTTGTATCTCTTTCCAGTCAATCCCCTTTCAAAGAAGTAACCACTATTCTGATATCTAACACTATATGTTAGTTTTGCCTGTTTTTGAATTTTATGTAAATTGAATCATACTGATATATGTTGTAATCTTGAGTGTGTAATCTGTAGGGCAGGACAGCACAATGGTCATAGATTTAAACATTCCATATTGTAAAGACATCAGTTTCTACCCAATTAATCTATAGATTCAATCTAGTTCCAATCAATATCTCAGTAGCTTTCCTTTGACAAACTTATTTAAAGTCTTAAGGAAATACAAGTGGTAAACAATAATCAAGACAGTCTTGAAGATGAAGAACAAAGTTTAGTTTCCTACAGGTAAAATGTAAATTCTTTTTTAAAGGTACACTATTAAAGAATATGTTATAGTGGCTCAAGGATAGACAAAATGATTGATAGAACAGAATACTCCAGAATTTGATGCACACAAAGATGAACACTTGATTTATGACTGAGGTGACACTGCAGAGAAGTAGGAAATGATCTTGCACCTACTGAATATCCGTATTTTAAAATAATTAATCTTAATTCTTACCTCACACCATGCACAATGAAATGTGGATCTTAATATGCAAGATAAAACCATAAGATATCTATAAGATAGCACAAGAGAATACTTTCATAAACTGATGTACACAACAGTTTCTGAAACTGAACACAAGAATCACTAATCTTACAGGAAAAGGTAGCTAAAATGGACTACATTAAATTTTGGAACTGTTCATCAAAAGATACCATCAAGAGAGTGAGAAGGGGGCTTCCCTGGTGGCGCAGTGGTTTAGAATCTGCCTGCCAATGCAGGGGACACAGGTTCGAGCCCTGGTCTGGGAAGATCCCACATGCCGCGGAGCAACTGGGCCTGTGAGCCACAACTACTGAGCCTGCGCGTCTGGAGCCTGTGCTCCGCAACAGGAGAGGCCGTGATAGTGAGAGGCCCGTGCATCGCGATGAAGAGTGGCCCCTGCTTGCCGCGACTAGAGAAAGCCCTCGCACAGAAACGAAGACCCAACACAGCCAAAAATAAATAATAAATAAATAATAAATTTTTTAAAAAGAGAGTGAGAAGGAAAGCTGCATATTGAAAGAAGACATTTGAAATACATATAACCAACAGAAGATTAATATCCAGGATATATAAATAATTTAAGCAAATCAAGAAGAAAAAGACAGACAAGTTATAGGAAAAGGATATTCAAATTTCAAAAAGCCACATGAAGCTTTCAGGTCATTACCTGTGAGGAAAACTAAATTGAAATCTCAATGTCATTCCACATATTCCCCCAAAATGTCTGAACTGAAAATATTTATACTAAATTTTTGATGTTGTAGAGTACCTTGAATCCTCGTAAACTTCTCATAGGTGAGTAAATGGTTACAGTCATTTTAGAAAACTATTTGGTATGGTGATAGCTCACCATATCCATAATCTATGTAAATCCCCTTTCCAGAGAATGAATACACACGTGCATAAAATATGGGCGAGAATGTTTATAGCATCCATATGTCTCAGCCTCACACTGAAAACAATTCAGGTGTCTATCAGTATCTTAGCAATTACAGTGAAAAATATTCTGCTACTCTGGTAACTGAAATAAATCTCACAACCACAATGTTATGTGAAAAAGAACCAAGATATATCTATATCTATATATATAGATATATATACACATATATAAATAAAATATATAGTAAGTTTAAAAACAGATAAAAATTTTCCATAGACATGGATGTTCCTAAATTTAGTCACTAATCCTATATTAAAATATTTTGTAACATATTTTCCTTTAAATTATTCCTTTTAAATTTTGAAATATTAATAGGATTAGGGGTTTGGGATTGACATGTACACACTGCTATATTTAAAATAGATAACCAACAAAGACCTACTGTATAGCACAAGGAACTCTGCTCAATACTCTGTAATAAACTAAATGGGAAAAGAATTTGAAAAAAATAGATACATATATGTATAAGTGAATCACTTTGCTGTACACCTGAAACTAACACAACATTGTTACTCAACTATACTCCAATATAAAATAAAGATTAAAAAAAAAATTGCCATTCACCAAAACCCAACTTTACTCTCCATAGTAGAAGGTAATTGTAAAGACATGTTGTTGCATTTTAAAACATAAAAAATACTTAAATTTGAACGATATTAAAATAATTGTCAAATAAAAGTTATTCCTTATTATGAAGAAACAAGTGTTTATGATCACTTAATGATAATGTAATATGCAACTTGATGTTGTTTTAATTATGATGAAATACTATTCTGGGTCAAAGCATAGTTCCATTCTTTTTTATGTATATTAAGTCCAAGAAATGATAAACACAGCACAAATACATGACATCAAAATGGGCATAATTTATTTAAATCTCTTGTGATATTGTGGAAATCTGAAAATTATTTCAAGAGCAATACCCCAGAAGGCTGGGGTATTGCTCAGAATTAGGTTTTCCTTTGAATGTGTTATTTGGTAATATTCAAACGAATGAGAGGGAAACCCCTCATTACTGAATTTTGGAGAAAACACATGTGAAGAACTTCTATTAAATCACTACATTTTGCTTCATAATATTACAGATGATTTCAGTGAATCCTTTAGATAAGTTTACAGTCTAGTTACACCGATAATTATAACATTTTATCTGTTTGTTGCTTGGTTGACTAGAGCGAGGAAAGAGACCTTTCACCTAGGGCCCTAGAGTCATTGTGTTCAAAGTACATTATCTATAGTTAATATTTATTTACCCAGTATTGCCAGGTACTATGCTAGACACTCGTCATATTTTAATTATAACTGAAACCTTACAAAGTAGGCGTTTTTATTATTTGCATTTTAGAGAGGAGGAAAAGAAACAAAAAGATTAAGATCACAGCTATCTGGTAGCAGATATCAACCTGGGCCAAGCCTACTCCCCAATTAAACTTTAATTCCACATTCTGCAGCCCCATGAGATAATTCAGAAGTAACAATAGTAGTTATAGATTCACCTTAGTTTCTCCAATCAAGAGAGAAATTTAGAAAGTCCAAAGCCTACTTCTGGGGAAAACCAATAATTAAGAGAAATCTTATTATTTACAAGTGTACAGTACTTATTCACAGGCACTACTTCTAAGCACTTTACAGGTATTACTTATTTAACCCTTTTGAAAGTCCTAGGAGACAGGAATCATTATCCCTGTTTTACCCATGAGGAATCTGTGGCAGAGTCATTAAGTAACTTGCCCAAGATGCAAATTACAGACCTAGGATTCCAGTCCAGAGTCTATTATCTTAATCACTATGTACATTATCCCCAGAGCAGAAGAGGAGGATATAAAATGGAAGAGTAGTAGGAGATAAAGCACAATAGAATAAGAAATAAAGTAATTCTGAAGAGGAATTTCTTGGAAAGCTCCTTGAAGGATGTAGAATTAAGCTGGACCTTTAAGGAAATGTAGGGCATTGACAAGTGGACATGACAGGAAAGCAGACAGGGAAGACAAGACACACAGCAGGAGCCTAAGTGAGCCAGAAGAACCTGGGAATGACAGTGACTAGGTCATTTGTAACGAATAGAAGGATGAAGTAAGAGATTAGGAGAAAAAGGTAGGTAGATTCAGATCATGAAAGGTTATATATTTTGGATGAAAGATTTGGACTTTATACATACAATTATATAAAGAATTAAGTAGTTATTAAAATTATAAGATTTGGGTTTTAGAAATTTAGTTCTAACTATGGTGACAATATGTACTAGTTTGGTCCTAACCATCCTTGTTTATGCCTATTATCCCAGGAAAATTGTTAATAGCACCTTCTTTCTCCTTTTAAAGATTCCTAGTTAGGATACACATTTTGTGTTCACCCTAACTGGGACTGATATTTATACATCAAATTGGAAAAATCAAAAATTTGGTATTATCAAGTATTGGTGAGTGTCTAACACTTTAAAACTGGAATGGTTAGTCTGAAGGGCAGCTTCACAGTACTTACTAATTTTTTTTTTTTAAAGCAATACCAGGCTTCAGTACTGACCCCAGGGAAGTGTGCTAATGTGCACAAGAAGGCATATACAAAGATGTTAACTGTCTCATTGTATTATGGAACAAGTTAAAAAAACAATTAATAGTCAATAAATGAATGCTAAGAGTTATTATGCAACAGTTAAAAAGACAAAAAGGCAGGCCCACGGGTTCTGAAATGGAAAGCAAACTAAATAAAACATAAAAATATTGTTTTATTTTCTCTATTAATGTAAATGAATAGTAAAGGAACTGGAGGGAAATACACAACTTATTGAAGAAAGGACTGGAATAAGGTTTGTGAGTAAATTAAGGAGGTGTATACTCTATAAATAATCATTCAAGAGAACATGAACTATAGTTGTGGTTGTATACATTAAAAAATAGTAGATTTAAGAAACTGAATGAATAGAATTAAGGTTTGCAACACCATTTATATAGATAGTAAAGGAGTAGGCAGACTCAAAGAAGGCTCCAAATTTTGAACTTTCATTCCTGGGAAGATGATGGCCTCCTTTTGGAAATATTGATGGCAGAAAATATATGAAACTAAATGTAATGCACTTCACTTATTTTTACATCCTGCATTTAAGGCTCTGACAGACCTGCCATGAAGAGATAACTAGCAAAATGTTGACCTTACTTCTCCCTTCACCTCTTGAGACCTTTGTTTACTTGTATTGGATTGGATATAGCATTACTGCATTGTATTATGACTGTTTTATGTTCTCCTCACTCGTCTGTGAGCTTGAAAATTTTGTCCAATTTTACAGCTTTACAGAATCAGAGCCAGTCTTTACCTATTATTATATTCCATGTTGCCTCTGAATATAAGTGCAATGTCAGATTTCCTCATAACTTTTAAACTAATATTTTTACCACCTGTGAGTATACCTATTTATTTTTATTTCCATCTAACAATGACAATATAATAATGTGACAGAATTTATAACAATTCATTATGATATATGATTAAATTTCCTTTCCTACCAATCACTGACATGGGGTGAGGACAGGTCTTACCTGATTGTGAATCATGAAGTATCCGAAGTATAACAGATATAGAAGAATGTTGGTTGAATTAAAATGCAGAGGCATAATATAAGGAATACTGAAATGCTTAATGAAAAGGCTAATAAGGTATATTGATTTATTTTTCACATTGTTGTACCCCCTTTTAATTTAGTTCATTTTGCATCGGGACTCTATACAATGTTTATTAGATATCTTTCACGTATATATATCCTCCCTTGAGGCATCTTAGAAAGTAAATGTCAGAGATATAATGCTTGTTTTTTAAATTGTTTATTAGGCAAGAATTTAAACTGGTGAGCCAAGCAGAACAAAACTATATAGAAAATCCAGATACGTTTCTTTATATTGTTCCATAAAAATTTTCTTAAGGATATCCTGTACCTAAGTTTACAGCAAATAGGCTCATTTAGCTTCATCGGTTTATGGATTTTTAAGGCCTTTTAGAGCCACAGTGTTGTTTTTGTTCTAGTCATACCTCACTTTGTTTTGGGCAGTCTTCTTCATTCTTCGTTATGTAACTAAGCCCTTGAATATGCAACTTCAGAGTCACCCCAAGGTGACACCACACATTCCTGGAAGCATCTACAGGCTTGAGTTAGCTTTAGGAGAAAAGGGATGGCACTTTTTTATTTGCCTCCATTCTTTACATTTTAATTTGTCAGTTTGCAGGTAACTAAAATGATTTTAATTATCTTACAATGAACATCGTAATGTACAATTCCTAAGTTTATAACAGAAGTGATTAAAGTAAGTACTATAATTCATTTAATACGTTATTTTGTGTGTGTGTGTGTTTCTGATGCCTAACATTGAGTTTGCAACCTATTGGTTAAAATAGAACTTTACTACAAAAAAAATCAATTCACATTAGTGTTCATTTTAAGAAAGCAGCAATAATGGAAAGCAGTGTTAATTTCCAATTATGGTTTAGAAGAGCTAGTGATATAAAATTGGATATATAAAAAAAGTGACACTTCATTCCAACTTGAAACTTTAATTAAGCACTTTTATTTTAAAAGAGAAACTGTATTTTGTACACTTCTTGAGAAATCTGCAGTGTTAATCAGTTCTTTAGTCTGCATAGGCCATTGTATGCTAAATGTCTGGAAAATCCTTATGGAAGTTGAAAAAGGAACACCATATATTAACTCAATTGAAATATAAAACACAAAGTACTTTAAATGAATAAAAAGATTTTAATGCTGAATCCAATTCATCACTAGCAAAATGTAAGCTTGTGAAATGTAATATTAGTGTCAAAGATCTGAATCTTTTCTACAAAGAGGAAAATAAAATGTCTCGGACATTAATATAATGAAAATCAATTTATACTAAGGTTGGCCTCTGCAGTGTATTATGTATACTAGTAGTGCTTTATCTCTGTACTTTAATGTAATAATAAATCTCTGCTCTTTTCATCTTTTCTTGGCCAGGAGAGACAGACAGATCATTAAGTTAAATAGTGTGTGCACGTGTAAGTAAGTAGATGTGCATGTATTACACATGATCACGTGGGGAAATAGGCTTGCTGAGAAACTGGCATAAGAAGACTGAAATATCGTTCAGGAACACCTTGGACACTTAATCATCTAACTTTCCCTGAATAAGGATGTATCTCAGCTGATGCAGAGTATGTAAGAATCAGCACAAACTAATTACAAAATATTTTTTAAGTGGAAGTATATTTAGAGATAGTCTTAGCTGCTGCTGGAATATAATGTAAGCATGATTATAGAAGGCCTGCAGTGTAGCAAGAATTTGGCTTTATCTACTTAGAGATGGCTTATATGTGAACAGGAACCATCTGCAATTATGTCCTATGTGGAACAGACATCAAGTAAAAGGCTACAACTACTCTTGTTAAGTTCTATATCCTTCACTAAATAAATCAGAAACATAGCAAATGTGTGCGTGTGTGTCTGTGTAAACTGTGAACTGCCTCATAACAATGCAGATCGAAATCAGTATACTCAAATCAATATAACACGCAAAACAAAATTGCAATGCCAATTTAGGAAGTATAACAACAACAACAAAAATCTTAGTGTCAGTGAAAAAATGTTGCCTGCCATATCAGTAAACAAAGGATGTTGCAGACATCTTGCCACTACAGCTGCCCTGGACCCTGAGCCCTAAGGGAACTCAGGATGAAGACAAATGGGCTGCCCACTGCCAAGCCCTCAGCCAAGGCAGCCACCCCCAACCACGTACCCTGCGGAGACTCAGGATAAAAAAGCAGAGGATAGTGGCCCCAGATAGCTGAGGGGCATATCGAAGGAATGATTTCAATGAGCCCAGACTCTTGCATCTTGCCAAACTTAGAAAAGCGCTAAATTCCTTAACTTGAGATATCTGGTTTTCTTTAATTAACAGTAATCTTTTGATGTTCCGACTACCTGGTCTTGTTGCAAAAACTCCTATATATCCTGGCTCCCCCCTTGCCTCTTCAGAGCACTCCCTCAGAGCTGAGAGGCTGTGTCCCGGGCTTAAGTCCTCAGTTTTGTCCACCAAATCAAAAACAATTCTCAACTTTTAGGTTGTGCATTTTTTCCAGTCGACATTATCCTTACTAGTTTTAGCAAAGTAAAATAAATTTATAGGGCAAAAAACCTATCAAGATAAACACACATTGTTGCCTTTTCACAATTCTATTAATACTCTGACAGCATTTTGAAATACTTTCAGCTTATTAACTTTGACATTTCTCTCCTAGGCACCTCCAAACTAGTCTCCAAATGTGTCTATGTGAAACCTTCAAAAAACTTGAAGCCAATTAATAACATGTTAAAAAATCATATTTAAAAATTTCCTAATCATTGCTCCAAGTACCATCAACCTAAGAACACTGTGATTATTTAGTCAGCAATAATCTCCCATGAAATTGGAAAAAAAAAATGAAATGAGTTAAGAAGCAAAAAGAGCCATATCTCTTGCCCTAATTTTTATCTCAAGAGAAATCAGAAGGGAAAAAAAAAAACCAAAAACAGCTTAATTTAATGCAGTCTCTATGTGTTAAGGGAACAGTCTTATCTCATCTACATTGTCAAACATACAAATGTTATTGTTGTTAATCTCTTAAATTGGCAAAATTATGTGGATTCTCTGTTCTGCATAAAAGCTGTCCTACCAAATCAGAACTTTAGAAATAAAGAAGTAAAAGGAGCACAAAAGTCCATTTTGTAAGACTTCTTTTGTTTTACAAATAAAGCAAAGAGAAAAGCTAAAAGACAAGGTCATTTCAAGTTAATGTGTAACTTGAAAATATTGTCAAGTTTCTAATTAACGTGTCAAAAACATGAATAGCATGCTCAAATCTTACTTGTGTTGAAAAGAGACTTATTCTTACATATACTTCCAGTTACCACACTATCTCTGCCCTTCTTTGTACAGCCCAAGCTTTTTGGAAATGCTTTACACCTATTGTTCAACATCCTTATCCACCATTTAAAAGAGTCACAAGGGGCAGCCTTTAACTCTAGGTGGAAATGTCTAAAGTTCTTAAGCTTGTAAAGCTGATCGTGCAAACTAAGCTGTGCAAATTTCTGTTTGTGCTAAAATATACAGAGGGAGTCCCTGGTGGGTCTCTCCCATGCCTGGAAGTGCCAAGCAGTAACCAGTCGCACACTCCAGGAGATCTCAAAGAGTATGTCAGATACAGATCGTTGATTAAAGGGTTGAGAGGTGCAGACTTCTGGTGCCATCTCTATGTTCCAATAGGGAATAGCAACCATGGAATCAATTAAGTGAGCTAAATTATTAGCCCAAGATATTAGGCTCCTGTGAAAATTATCACAAATTCTAAGACTGTGCTGAGGCAGCTAGGCAGCTGTCCAAGAAGGATATGGTGAGTTGGTAGCCTCAAGTGACTCCATTGTCAACAGTGAAACAAGAGTAACACTATAGGTCCTAAGATATGTCTCAGGTAACTGTTCCTGGCTTCTATTCCCAGTCCTCCATAGCAACTCTTCTTGCCATGGTCCCTAATAATTACCTTGCTATTAGTTGCAATGGATAATTTTCAACATATATTCTTACTTAAATCCTTTATAGCTATTGACATTTTCTGCAACATCCTTCTTGAAGTTCTCCCCCACCTTGGCTTTATTGATATATTGATTAAAAATATTTTAATACATACATTCTTGATGTTATCTTTAATATGCACTTCATGAAAACGGACCTCTAATCATCATCATCACCATCATCATCACTATCATAGGTACTAATATAAATTACCAGTTTGAATAATATTTCTAAACATTCTGAGAACTTCCTATACCCTAAGTACTCCATTAATAGTTAACTAACAATGTATAACATTCAATCCTTACCACATGAGGTAGTTACCATGAGGTAGTTCTCATGGTTACACCCCACATCCAATCACAATTATTATCTACCTACCATATTTATGTCTATTAAACATGCCATTTTTCTTTACATCCTTTTTAATGCCACTACCCTAGTTGAAGTCCTTAACATTTCTCACAAATATTACCATAAGCTTCTCCTTTCAAATTTCTATGCCTCTAGTCTTATCCCTCTTCTAATGTATTCTCTACAATAAGACTGGTATCAACCTAAAAGTAAAATAGTATACTACCATCTCTCAAATATTATAATAAAATTAAAATTCTTTATTTGTCCCAAATTTCTTACAGATTAAGTCCAAATCTCTCTCCACATGACCTTCTTAATCTAGACAATGGAAAATGAAAACCTAAAAGTTGATTCAAGGTCTTGATTTCAAGTTGTTTATGAAATGGTGCTGCTATGTTTTTAAAAGATTACCTGTGTTAAATTACAAAACGGAGATTAAACCTGAGAATTCCCTGAGCAGACAAAACCATTTAAGCCACGTAAGCAAAACTCAGTTTAGCTTACTCTGCAAAATAAGTGAAACTTAACTTGGGCCACTTCTTGTAAATGCCTCTAAAAATCATAAATGAAACTTAAGCTGTTCCTCAAAATTGGCATAAGGTAACTATTACCTTTAACCAATTCCCTATCATTAGAAAAACTCTAATGCTATAACCAATCATTTTTAAGAATAAACAGCCTCTGCATGTTCACTCTGTAAGCTGTTTTACAACAATATACCTCTGTGTGTCATTCCACTGTTAGTTTGAGAGCTCCCAGTTCACAAACTATTCTTATATGCACAAGAAACCCTAAATACTGTTTTACTGAGCTTGTGGTTTTAATTTTGCTATTTCTGGATTTTTTACACATGAAAGAGTTTACTTCACTTAAAATATATTCCAAACCAAATATCAGTCAACTCTGGCTGAGATCCAAATTTGACAACGTGATAAGCATTTTGAAGTTTCTTAATATATCCTCATCAAATCCAGGTGGCTCCACTATTCTCTTTAATACATTCATAAATAATGGGAATTAGGGATGGGGAATAGAACTAGCATCATCCATTATTTCAGAGATGGTGCTATCAAAGTAAACAACTTAAAAATAGAAATAAAAATGGGTATTTGTTATTCATGGGACTAGACTCCTGTAACATTATTTTGCCTGAAAGAGTTTAAATTCCTTCTGAACTTGGACTTTCTAAATCTGCATTCTTAATCGAGTGCCATTACATCATATTCGAAATCCAACAGGAAAGTGAATATATTTCCGATAATCCATTGGTCTCACCAATCTCCTTACATTTACTTAAGCACTGAATTCCTGCACCTGCAACTCAGATATGCACAGCAGGACAACTTTTTGCTTAATTTAGCATGGAGATTGGCAGTCAGAATCACAAAAATATGAATCTTACACAAACATATATATATTTATATATATATTATCTATGAAGAAAAATGTCTAAGGTATTAAGAGAGATTTTCTTTTACTTTTTTTTCTTTAATTAAATATAGTAGGGGGTGAAAATTCTGAATTGAGGAATTTTGAAGAATATGGGTGAATACTCTAATAAGTATTCATTTCAATAAATAATTTTGATTTGTTATGTGCAATGTACTTTGCTTGGAAATGTAGATTTTTTAAATGTTTATGTTATAGTCCATGCACTTAAATAGCAGTCTGTAAGCAGGGTTTAAAAGGCAAGCCTATAAAATAATGGCAGAGAGGCAGAATGAGAGATCAGGCACATGCAGACCAGGCAGCAGTCACATCTGGTTTGGAGAATATAAACTCACATTCATAATTGTTTCAGAGTTTTTTACTCTGATTTCACTTGTTGCCCCAAATAGCAGGTTTCTTTCCTGCCTAGAGGTGCCTTCTGAAATACAAATTTTCACTGTAGGCTATGTTTGATATCTTGGGATTGTGATCCTTAGGACATTCAGTGAACAGACATGATGGCTCTTTCCCTAGAGAGGTGTGGAGGTACAGTGTTTTTTCACCATGTAAAGAAAGCTCTGGTTACTGACTCTTCCTACAGTAAAAAACAGCTCTGAGCATCAGAGTGGACTAGTTGGAAAGAATTCTGGCCCAGAATTCAAGACCTGATTTCTAAAATTCTTCCACCTTTCAGGTTAATAAATGCCACCTCTACCAGCCTCTGTCTATCTTCAATATTGTGTTGTTCCTCAGGAGTCTGTCCCTACTTAAAATGAAAACATTGGCACAGGGCGCAAAGCTCTCCTTTCCATAGGATAATTTACTGTCAACATGAGAAAGCCACCTGTTACATCTTAAATTTGATTTTACCCTTTGTCTTTTCCACTAAAATGTAAGCTCCTAACATACTACTGTGCCCATAATTTATCTTGTATTAGTCTGGTGCTCAATAAACCATTTTTGCATAAATGAATATACAAAGTCTCATCCTATTATACTATCTTCATTTCTTGGCCATGAACTCCAACTCAACTTAGGCATCTATTCCCAAAACCATGCCCTGGATCTTCCAGTCATAAGAATCACTGTATCGTAGATATCTAAGCACCAATATTCATTCAATACCCATTCAACTGATACTTACTAATTGCCTACCATGTGTAAGTACTATTCTAGGTATAAAAGAGTAAACAAGAAAGTGCCCCTGCCTCATGGAACTACACATATTCTGGTAAGAAAGAGAAACAGAAAGCAAATAAATATAGTATACTTGCACTAATTGGAATTACACAATGAAGAAATACCAAATACATAAAATAATATGAAGAGATTATATTAATATTACACTATGGGGGAAAATAAAGCAAGGAAAAGGGATAAAGCATGATGGAAGTAGTGGCTATTTTAAAAGTGGAAGTGGTCAGGGAAACCTGTACAGGTGAGTCTGGCCAGAGATTTAAAGTAGTGATCAGTAAGCCATTTACATGTCTTGAGAAACAGAATTCCAAGTAGAGACGAAAGTAAGTGCAAAGTCCTTAAATAGTAACAAATTGGGGATGCTTAAGGTACAGGAGGAAGGCCAATGTGACTAGAACGGAGTGGTCAGGTGTAATGGTGGTAGGAGGTGAGGCAGAGAGATTGGCAGGGAAGATACAAAGTAGAGTCCTGATGTTAGTTAAGCTAATGTTAGCAGATTTCACAGGTAAATCTGAAATATCTATAAATTAACCCTGGTTTTCTCAATAGGCCCATGGTGGGGGTATCACTGCTACATAAAGTCTTTAAGGTATCCAGAAATAGTATCATCTTTAACACATGGCTTCCAAGTTCATATTGTGCTAAAAGTCCATCACCTAGAATATATTCGTAAGCCCTCAAGTCACTGAAATGGAATATGGGACGTGGTGTCTAGTGGTATTCCCATGACAAAGAAGCAGGTTAGGTGAGCACGGAGGCACGCTCTGCCAAGTTCATGTGGGCCAAAATAAGGAATAGTACTTTTATTGTAAGTGTGGTGTTGCTGGGAAAACTGGACAGCTACATGTAAAAGAAGGAAATTAGAACACTCCCTAACACCATACACAAAAATAAACTCAAAATGGATTAGAGACCTAAATGTCAGGCCAGACACCATAAAACTCTTACAGGAAAACATAGGCAGAACACTCTTTGACATAAATTGCAGCAAGATCTTTTTTGACCTACCTCCTAGACTAATGAGAATAAAACCAAAAATAAACAAATGGGACCTAATTAAACTTAAAAGCTTTTGCACAGTAAAGGAAACCATAACAAGATGAGAAGACAACCCTCAGAATGGGAGAAAATATTTGCAAACAAAGCAACTGACAAAGGATTAATCTCCAAAATTTACACGCAGCTCATGCAGCTCAATATCAAAAAAACAAACAACCCAATCCAAAAATGGGCAGAAGACCTAAATAGACATTTCTCCAAAGAAGATATACAGATTGCCAACAAACACATGAAAGAATGCTCAACATCATTAATCATTAGAGAAATTCAAATCAAAACTACAATGAGATATCATCTCACACCAGTTAGAATGGCCATCATCAAAAAATCTGCGAACAATAAATGCTGGAAGGTTGTGGAGAAAAGGGAACCCTCTTGCACTGTTGGTGGGAATGTAAATTGATACAGCCACTATGGAGAACAGTATGGAGGTTCCTTAAAAAACTAAAAATAGAACTACCATACGACCCAGCAATCCCACTACTGGGCATATACCCTGAGAAAACCATAATTCAAAAAGAGTCAAGTACCACAATGTTCACTGCAGCTCTATTTACAATAGCCAGGACATGGAAGCAACCTAAGTGCCCATCGACAGATGAATGGATAAAGAAGATGTGGCACATATATACAATGGAATATTACTCAGCCATAAAAAGGAACAAAATTGAGTTATTTGTAGTGAGGTGGATGGACCTAGAGACTGTCATACAGAGTGAAGTAAGTCAGAAAGAGAAAAACAAATACCGTATGCTAACATATATATGGAATCTAAAAAAAAAAAAAAAAAATGGTTCTGAAGAACCTAGGGGCAGGACAGGAATAAAGACGCAGACATAGAGAATGGACTTGAGGACATGGGGAGGGGGAAGGGTAAGCTGGGACGAAGTGAGAGAGTGGCATGGACGTATATACACTACCAAACGTAAAATAGATAGCTAGTGGGAAGCAGCTGCATAGCACAGGGAGATCAGCTTGGTGCTTTGTGACCACCTAGAGGGGTGGGATAGGGAGGGAGGGAGGGAGACGCAAGAGGGAGGAGATAGGGGTATATATGTATATGTATAGGTGATTCACTTTGTCATACAGCAGAAACTAACACAACATCGTAAAGCAATTATACTCCAATAAAGATGTTAAAAAAAAAAAAGTATGGTGGAAAACTATTGGAGAATTTTAAACAGGAAAATGATATAATTTATATTTTCAAGATTAATATGGCTGTTGTGGTGATACTGTAACAGCAAGTTTGAACCACCTTCTTTTTATGCAAAGAAGATGTGATGATGGTTTAGAGTACACCAGATTGCTAGCTTCGGAGGTAGCAAGAAACATTTAGATTTGGGCTATATTTTGCTGGTAATTTCACATGGGGTATAAGTTCAATGAAGAAGTTCCTAAGGCTAGGTAATATTCTCTTTTGACCTCTCATAATCCTTGGTTAAATCACTATTATTGCATTTTAAAACTTTTTTTATTATCTCTTTATGTGGCTATTTCTCTTACTACATATTGAACTCTCTAAGGATAAAGACTGTATTTTCATAACCCTGGGTTATAGTACACTGCCTGATGAATTGGAGCACACAATTATTTTTTATTGAATCGAATGAGGAAACTTGCCTATAGACACAACACAGTTACAATGTCAGAGATGGTATTGGAATCCTGATGTGGGTTATTACAAAACCAAGGCTCTTTCTACTACTGTATTATCTAGCAATTTATATACAGCAAAGGACCAAGGTAAATTTGTATTTAATTCTAGCTAGTTGATGCCCCTAGGTATCTACTCTGGAGGTTAAAATGTGACAGTGGAGTTTGCAAACTCATAGCAACATTTTATATTAGATAGAAATTTTTGTGCTGTTTATTCCGTCTGCAACAAAACTTCAGACAGAATTCAGGGGAGAAAAATGGGATCTAGATCCCTAAAAGTCAGCACTGACCTGAGTTTAATAAACAGAATATCAGATCTCAGTTCAAAACTTTAAAGGCACAGAGGAGTAATATTGGTATTCACTGGTTGATTCATTCAACTAATATTTATTGTTGTTTACTATGAATGAAGCATTGCTATATCTGCTGGAGTATAGCAGTGGAAAAAAAAGGTTAAAATATCCTACCATCATGAAATTTGCTTTCTTAACTGAATTTGATCTTGAATGTCTAACAGGACTCCAGACAGATGATATGAGAAAACACAACAGACAACAGGACAGTTTATCTCCGCGGGAAGAAAGGTAGAGTTTTACTCCAAATGTGCACTATACAAAGATTAATATGAATGTAGGAAAAAACCCTCCTGCTTTTTTCCAGTCTTGGTCAGGGACTATGCTAGTCTAGTCGAAGGTATTCCGTGTTTGAATCTGAGTGGGACTAGAGAAGGGGAGTCTGACAATAGAGTGTTCTTTTTATTCAGTGCTTGCTAAAATGGAAAAGATGTACAGGAGCAAATATCAAAGAGTTGTAAGGAAAGTTGCAGGTTGTGATGGGGTTTCCACTCACGCAAAGAAACCAGGAAAAACATTATTCCATTTACCATACCTCATTTACTGTGGTGATATTCACTAATTACTAAATTCCACAATTTTTGAAGCTCAGTATATGCCTCTGTTTACATTTAAAATTTTAATTAAAGATGTGTCATCAGTCAAATACTTAAGGGCTGCTTCATTTTTACACTAAATTAGAAAATGCCTCTGAACGACTCCCACTTCTTGTAGGAAGCACATGCTACACTTTCATATTGATGCCTCTCTATGATGACATGGGCTAAACTGGTGGAATTGGTTTTATATCCTGCCACATTTACTGGAAAGAACTATATTCAAAATGAATGTGGTGTACAAAAGGTACCCCATGCCCAACTCTATTTACAAGAACTTCACTTCAAATATAATAAAATATGTTGGAAGTAAAAAGATAAAAAGGTATACCATGCAAAAGTGAATTATAAAAAGCACAGAAGTGACTATATTAATATCAGAAAAACTAGACTTCAGAGCAAAGAAAATTATCAAGAACAAAGAGAAATAATAATCACATAACTATAACTCCTGTATCTATTAAAAGGAAAATAAGGGAATACTACCAACAATTCTACACACATAAGTTAGAAGAGTTAGGGAAAATGGCTCAATTCCTTAAAAACACAAACTGCCAACCCTCCCTCAACATGTAATAGATTAACTGAATAGTTCTATAAATATTAAAGAAATTGAATCTGAAATGTAAAAGCTTCTAAAAAAAGAAATCTCTAGGCCCAGATAGTTTCAGTGGATAATTTGTAGAAAAAACTTTGGAAAACTTTCTGGCTGTTTATTTGTAGTTTCTATGAAAGTTGAACATATGATTATGATCCAGCGATTCTACTTCCACATATATTCTCAACATAAATATATATGAAATATATATATGTATATGAACATATAAATATATATCTACCAATGTTCCTAGCAGTTCTGTTTGCAATAATTAAAAACCCAGGAAGAAGTTCAGAACTCAGTTCAGAACAGCAACACTCCCTTGCCCCAAACATGCACGCACGCACACACACACACACACACACACACACACACACACACACACACAGTGATTCCTCAGGCTTCTCTTCAAAATCACATAGCTGTGCAACAGAATTTGAAAACCTGTGATATTAGGTATCTTAAGGAAATCAACATTCACTTCAAATTTAACTAAGCTTTTTGAAAAATGTTATTGTTTGCTTGTTTTCTTTTTTAAATATCCTTCTTTAGTGAAATAGGATTAACACAAGTTTATATAAACATAATTCTGTTCTTAAGTTCCTGTCTTCTCCATTAAACTACATTGTGAAATTGCAAATTTGTTTACATTTCTGAAACAAAAATGAATTACTTAAGAAAGAAGCAAAACTTAAATCTTTCAACCAAGTAACTTTCTGAAAAAATTAAAAAGATAATAGAATCGATATTTAAAATAACACTGTGGTTCTTGCAGTCAGAATTACGTTTCCTACGTAAGCTGTGTGGCAGATGATTTATTGTTCCACAAAAATATAGATTTCTCCCTTAGTGAAAGAATTTTAACTGTATCTACCCAGATAGAATGTTCCTCAACCTCTCTGGAACTAGTGATGGTTAACAGACACATACAGTGGGTAATTCTGAGTCACTCCATTAAAATGAAATCTATTCTCTTGGACTTAAACTCTTACCTCCATACACAGGGCCTGAACATCATGACAATAACTCAGCCTTGACCACATAATGAAAACAAAAGGGAGGCTGAATGAAAAAAATATAAGAAATTACTATTCCTGGATGATTCTGTGGAGTAGAGCCAACCCACCACCTGCCCCACCTACACCTGGAAGTAGGTAGGAAGGAAATGTATGTTTTTATTCATTATATTCTGTGGTTCTTTGTTGTAGCCACTTAACTTACACCTTAATGTGGACTGTAGATGGCAAATATTGATAATGACTTAATATATAATGAAACCAATCTGAGTCACCACCATGAGACTTTGCTTCTGGTTCATCACAGTGCTCTCACAGGCAAAATCAGGGCAGTGGCAGACGAGTATTCCCTTATAATTTACTTTCAAACAGTTTAATTTCACATTCCACTCCATAATTTGGCATTCCTTGTTTTCCTTAAATCCAATTTCATTTACCAGTTATTTTATACAGATTGCTTTTAGATACTTCATCTACCTTCCAAATATTTCTCACCTGTACAACTATGAATATACCTCTAAAATATTTAAAATATTTATAAATATTTAAAATACTTAGCTTATGTACATTCTGTATACATTCTACACACTTTTGTATGTGTAAATAATGTATCAATATAATGAATACACAATATATATTATGTGTATATTTGTATATTTTACGTACTTTGGCATATATGTAGAAATGTGGATGTGTGTGTGTTTCTGTGTGTATATATATATAGAGAGAGAGAGAGAGAGAGAGAAAATAGAAGGGGGAGGAGGAGGAGCAGGAAGAGGAGAGAGGGAAAGAGAAGGAAAGAGGGAGAGAGAAAAAAACAGCTCCACTATGCAAGACACAAAGAATAGATGATGGATAAAACAGGCATAATATAATTCCATTTATAATCTTATTAGGGATACAGGCATTAATAAAATTAATTACACAACAAATATAAAATCACAAACGTGGTTAATACATAAGAGATAAACGATACAATAAAAAAGCTTTTAATAAAGAAAACTGATCCAGTTAAGGAAGCAGAGAAGGTTTAAATGGGGAAATAGCTATTGAGTTGAGATTTGAATGATGAATAAGAGAGAATAGATGACTGTTTAATTCACAGGAAATAACATGTTCATATGCCTTCAAGATTAAATACAGGAATGCAATGTGTAACTGGAGCAGAAGGTAGGGACCTGACGGAGTCTTGCAGGGCAACAAGCAAAAAAGTCTTCTTCCCCATCCTGTTTATTTACAAGTAGGGGTGCTGGTACATTCCTGGCCTCTCTGCCCTTTATCCTCTTAATGTCAGGGGAGGTGAAATAACTTTACCTAATTAGAAAATCTGGTACCAGTAAACTGGTCATGTTCAACTGGTTTCCTCTCCTCTCCTTTTTGGTAGTGAATCTGCCAGCAAGGTCCAGTATTTCTCACCATCCCCCCATTCCTTAATCCTTTCTTGAGAAGGTATTCCAGGTAGGGATTTCAGCTTTACCTGTGGCTTGGAAGGAGGAAGGAGTTTGCCTATTTTTGAGGTTACTTACTAGTTCTATTTCCTTCCCCATACTTAAGCTTAGATTTTATCCCTCACCTTAGAGTTTACTAATAAAATAAGTTGATATTTTAAAATCACTTGTCTTATTTCTCAAATTTTTGAGGATCTAGAGGATCAACCAAGGTAGGCTTAATTATATTGCCGTAACAACGTCACTGAGAGATCAGAAACCTTTTATTTAATTTTTTTTTTTTTTTTTAAGAGCTAAGGGTCTGGCTTTTTATTTATTTATTTATTTATTTATTTATTTATGGCTGTGCTGGGTCCTCGTCTCTGTGCGAGGGCTTTCTCCAGTTGCGGCAAGTGGGGGCCACTCTTCATCGCGGTGCGCGGGCCTCTCACTATCGCGGCCTCTCTTGTTGCGGAGCACAGGCTCCAGACGCGCAGGCTCAGTAATTGTGGCTCACGGGGCCAGTTGCTCCGCAGCATGTGGGATCCTCCCAGACCAGGGCTCGAACCCGTGTCCCCTGCACTGGCAGGCAGATTCTCAACCACTGCGCCACCAGGGAAGCCCTTAATTTTTATTTTATATTGGAGCATAGTTGATTAACAGTGTTGTGTTAGTTTCAGATTGACATGTACAGAAACTTTTAAGTAAAGTTTCCTTCTCAATCATGCAGTCTACTGTGTGTCTAGATGACTCCCTAGAGCAGCTGTCTTCTAAGTTTTGACTCATCATCCCAGGTTGCTTTGACTTCATGGCATTACATATTAACAAGTGATTTCACTATTGCTATGGCAGAGGAAGTATGCACAGATAATCGTTCATGACTCTTAAATTCTTCCACTCGGAAAATATATATGTCATTTCAGGTTCACGTTTCATTGGCCAACACAGATCATATGGCCATGGTCATCTCCAAGGGACATGTTCCCCCAAACAGAATAAAATCAGATCCCTCAGTGAGCTCTAGTAATGTCTTCTGTTATCTTCCCTTTCAGATCATTTTTGCCTAGTCAAATTTAATATGAGTAGCCTAAGGCAAAAGCTAAATCGAAAAGTCTACTCTAAGTATATCCATGCCAGATCCTAAATCTAAATCCCTTATCTGTGTCTTAATGTTCTAGCATCTTACCATTCCATTCAACAGTAAAAGTGAGAAGGCAGGAGCAATAGTTTGGTAGTTGTTGTTTCTACAGTGCTAAGACTGGAAGATCTTTCTCACGAGTTTAAATGTAGGGATGTGCATTTTCTAAGAGCATATCTAGGCCTATCATACTAAATAATATAGGGGATATATGAGCATCTAAAAGTATCCAATCCTCATTCATCCTTTCCTTATACCTTTGTAGTGACTCCCCTTTAGGATTTTAGTGCAAAAAAATTATCCCTAATATTTTAATCAGTACAGCCTATCCCTCCATGTCCTGGAGCTGGAATTAAATTGGGCAGGTTCATACCACAGTCACGTGGAAAGTGCAGAAATTAATCTCAAGTTGTCTGTGAAGGCCAGAAATAGCTAATGCCTATTAGGTCTATTTTGAGTAGCAAGAAAAGATGGCGTGAAATGACAAGAGTAATTATCTCCAAAAATCTAATTTCAAATGTATTATTTTAGTGTAAATATAAAATACTACTCATATATTTCTAAAGTTCCTAATATTATTAGCCAAGTTATGTTAATCATTTGATGGCTATAGTAAATAAAATTTCTCTTCCAAACCACCTTGAGTAATTATTTCTGGATATTTTAAGAGTGGTTAAAATATTAATTAATTTAACTGATCAGTGTTACTAATACTCTGAGCAATGCTGTATTCTGGAAGAAAGACAAAAATGAATAAGTGGTGATTTTTTTTTCTGAGAAACTAAAAATTTAGTTATTATGATTCTATAACAGACATAAGGCTTCAAAATAAAGAACAGGCAAATCTAAGCAAATATATGGTTTGCTACCATAACTAGGAATAAGATAAAAACAATTTTTCCACATCTACTAGGGAGCAAGTTTCATTTTACTCTAGTGCTCAATTATGTTCTGAAAGTGACTCATTCTCTTCTAATTAAAAGGATAGCATTTTACTTAATAAACTATGGAACACATTGGGTGGACTTCTCAAAAGCTATGTTCAAATTGATTTCCTTTGTCTTCCTCTGTTAACAAAACAGTAAAACTAAAATGCATATTGTGCAAGACTCCCTTGCAGCTATGATCAGCCACATGAAGCACTCCATAGAGGACCTATCTTCCTTTGGTACTTTCCTTTTTTCTTAATTTAATTGAGACATGCTCTTCAATGTATATCAATAATCCTGTGATCATGGAAGCCAAAATCACAGGTTCAAATTAGTGAATCAGGAAGATAAAGGATACCAAGTTGGCAATGCATTGTCAAGTCACACTAATGGCTCTGGATAACCTCCTTTGAATTTCCTTACATGAGAAATGTAAGCCTATAAGTAGTATAAGTCGCAATAGTAGGATTTTCTATAAGTTAGAGCCAAATGGAAACATAGAGTGACTGTCAGAAGACTGTTCCCAAAGAGCCCTTAGAGAGGAACTTGTTTTAGTTTGTCCATTAACTATTTAGTTTCTGTTAATTTTGATAGGAGAAAATAAATAGCAAACCTCATTTGTATATATCAAGATTGAAGTTCTCATTTATTTTTCTGGAATCTTCTCATTTTGCGAAATAAAATTAAGTAAAAGGAATGAAAATATGCTCCATAATGTTACCATGTAAATAAGAAGAACATTTAAGTTCCTGGGCTTGTGGTTGTGTTTCCATCATCAGCTTACACAGAGAAATGCACAATACACATGCCTACATATTTAATATACAGAGAAGGTTGGTACTCCAAAGCAATTTTGCACAGCATATGGGAAATTAATGAGACTTCTTTTGAAATAAGATGCACAATACATCTTCTCAAAGAGAATTTTCTAAAAGACAGTATTAGATCAAGGATATTCACTCATAGCCCAGCTGCTGAGGGATTAGATCCAAATCTTAGTATTTGACCTCTTGTTACCCTTCTGAAACATGACAGATTATTTCCTCTTATGGATTTACTGAAAGAAAATTTGCCAATCTAAACCATCTGTCACTTATCCAAGAAAAGATTTATTATTTTCACTGAAAAATGATTTGTAACAAAAGACATACAGTCACTAAAGATAGGTTCCCAATATGATGTGCTTTTTAGACTCTTTGCATCTCACTAACTGCACTTTTTTGTCCTTGCTGCAGTTATCCAAGGTCTAGCAACTTCCTGAAAAATTGCATCTAGGAAAGTCAAATTAGAGGCCAATTCTTTAATGATGGGAAGACAAACATATCTCTAATAATTGACCAAGGATATTATAACAAAGCCTTTTCTGAATGTTCCACAGAATGTTGCACAATCTCTGACTTCCTGTTAACCTAAAAGTTCCCTCACCACTTATTCACGAGTAGTTCCAGAAAGGGATGCTGTTGATTCACAGTCATTAGTGAGAAAGGAAGGTGCTGAGGAAATAAGCAATTGGCTGGATTTGGAGCAACAGAGAAACTTTGTCAGTGATAATTACCACTGTCACAAGTGTGATGTTACAGACTTGCATTCACAGTCAAAATGAAGGATATCATCCAAACAGCAAAATCCCTTTCAATTATGAACTTGTTCCATGTCCTGGTTTATAAAGGTCCACTATTTGAAAGGCTGGATATTGTGTAATTGAATGTTGTGTTATCCCAGATGTTTTTATTGGCTTATATCAAATGTGTGTGTGCCTGTATGTGCACATTATCTATTTTAAACAGGATTTGCAGACCATAACATAGGGAAGTATGGACTGTAGAAACCTCAACCATATTTCTGCAAACCTATGTATTAGCATGAATGATTTGCAGAACAGTAACTCAAAAATAAGATCTCAAGGGTAGCTCTATGCTCCATCTTGTCAGACACCTCTTTTGGTATATATAATAAGGTAATATGTCAAAGTAAAACTTGCACAGAGAGGTAACTTTTAGACAAACCTGTAATGCTAAGAAGGTTTTGAAAAGCAACTAAAAACCCCCAAGAGTTTCCACAGTATTTTTCCCACATTGTTAATTCTTAGTTGCATAAATGACTCTAATCATCTACAGCAGACATTAGAGTGGGTAGCAAGCTGTGAAATAATAGTTTTAGTGAAGCAATTTCTTCCATAAACATACAGAACTGAACTGAAATAGACTGGAGGCAGCATTGCTGCTGGGCAAATATGGACATGAATATAAGGCAAATGTGGTCCCAGATTCAGCTCTTTCAGTACTGAACACAAGAAAGATATTTTATAACCTTAAGTTCCACCACCATCATCAAGATAGGGATTTCAATCCCTCATAAGGTTTTTGTAAAGACTAAATGAGCAATAAATGTAAAGTATCCAGTATTGTGCCTAGTGAATAGCATGTGTTCAAAAAATAATAAATCTGATTATTATTTTATATGAAAAGCATAGGTGGTATAAACGAATGACAACAATATAAAAAAATTCAAAATAAAAATGTAGCACTAAATGCACTGGTTTATTAATTTTCAAGTTTATTAATTCTATATGCTATTGATTGCAAAACTTCATCATCAGTCCACTGTCTTCTCTTGAGATGAACACCCACTTTCTAACCTACAATTAAGTAGTTAGACATCTGTACTTGAATTTCACTCAGGCATCTTAAATACA
Organism: Balaenoptera acutorostrata; assembly: GCF_949987535.1. Classification (NCBI taxonomy): domain Eukaryota; kingdom Metazoa; phylum Chordata; class Mammalia; order Artiodactyla; family Balaenopteridae; genus Balaenoptera; species Balaenoptera acutorostrata. The sequence goes on from NC_080068.1 coordinate 74,169,951, forward strand.
TTGAACTGAATTTACCAATTCACATGCATCAGCATAATCACAAGAAAACATCATCACTATCACCACCAAAAAATTAAAATCTGTCCCCCCGCTTGAAATTCTCTATCAGAATTTTGCCCAAACCATCCTCAAACCTCCCTCCCTATAAATATTCAGTCACCAAGTTCTAATAATTTTACCATCTATCTATCTAATTTGACTACACATATATTTATATACAAAATATTATATATATAATCTTTCTATCCCCAGTATCCTAGCAATAGTTCTTCAGTGTTACCTCATATCAATTCTTGGCTGCAGCTGTATAGATGGTTTTGAAACACAGATGTTCTTGAATGGCTTACATTGTTCTTTTTTTTTTTCCCCCCACGATTAGAAACACTCTGACTACATTTACCTCTCAAACACTCTTAACTGTATCAAAAATCTTCCTCTCCTTCTGACACACCAAGTCCTCATAAATGCTGTTGCCTCCATATGTAATAGTCTCATTATGCAATTCCTACTCTTTCTCCAGTGTTTATCTTAAATGGCTGTTGCCCCGGAAGGCCAAATATAATATTAAAGTATTTTAGGTTTCCATGGATGCAAACCATATGAAGCAAAAGGTCATGGAGAAATAAGGATGAAATTAAATTATTAAAGTGGAATCAAAATGAGATTTGTAAAAAGAAAAGAGAGTGATTGATTAGGGTTGGAGTCGCTGAACCTAAAATATTGCCTTTCATGTAGGAGATGATTAAAAACTATTTGTTGAATTCAGATTGCATTCACTCAACAAATGTTTGTGGAACATCTATTATATGCCAATCATCGTTCTGTGTTCTGAGAATAGAGCAGAAAAACTAAAATCCCTGCCCTTCTAGTATTAACAGTCTGATAAATTTTGGAAAGGTTTAATATAAAATTATGTTTTAAAGTTAAAAACAATGTTATAGTATCAAAAAACTTAAAATTAGAAATAAAAAATTTGTATTATCCCACTACTTTAATAAAACTGTTACTTTCATATTGGCATCATGGTAACTAACGTCCATTAATATTCTTCTCCTTTAAAGGCTCACTATAAATCAATGAATGTACATGTTGACACATTAAATACTAAAAAAGAATTTTTGAAACATTTTGGTTTTCTGATACTTTTCTAATTAAAATATATTTTCAATAAAAATTTAATTGTATATATATAGAGAGAGAGAGAGAGAAAGAGGGCGAGAGAGTGAGTCTACATTTATGGATTTTCAACTTTAGACACTAGTATTCATTCTCTGACATGAAAGGTCAGGATCTATCTTACTGTCATCTACCCCCTTCTAATACTTGTTATGTGTACTATTATTATTTTACTTCTATTATTTACTATTAAACTTTAAATACAATATAAAGTTTTATTTCTTCTTCCATAAATGTTTGCACGCAGTAACATTTGACCCTCTACAATGAAAGATGGTGGCACTAATAGTCCTATTCTTTCTCCATGTTGCATCTCCTAAATTCTACTACTGACATTTGATTTTTACACAGTGACGTTTAATATTTATTTTTTATTTTGTAATAACTACCAAAGTTTGTATGTTTGGCCCATTAAGTCAAAATATATTAAAATAAAAGGGATTAAAGAATTTTTACATTATTAATGGCATAAAATATCACTCTAATACTAGACTTGGTAATATGTTAGAATAAGCATTTTTTTCTCTTTGTGTTCAAAGTAATTAGCCCTGGAACCGCATGAACTAAAATGTTCCTACATTTTAGGTAAAATACATAATAATTTTCATTATTTAACAATTATTTAAAATTCATGATACATTTTCCCTTCATGTTGGGCAACTATTTTTGTACAATTTTTGTTTTCTATGAGTTTGCCAATTGCCTCATTTTGTTATAGTATTGGATTTTCTTATATACTCATATTTTTTACATTCTTAATTATAGCATATATTTACTTGTTATTTTTCTATACTCTTTGGCTTCAATCAAGACTGGCTGTTCTCCAGGCTGGTTCACAGCTGTTTCCTGAATACACTTTCATCTTTCTTGATTTGGACCTTAATTTTTCTGGTGGCTTTCTTTTATAATAAGGAAGTTGCAGGTGATTTGGGGATCCCACAACAACTTCATGTTTGGTGATTCATTAGAAAGACCCACAGGACCCAGAGGCTATGGTAAATTACACTGAAAGGATACAAAGAAGGATCCGTCTCAGAAAAAGCCCCATCAGGCAGCGTCTGGGGATATCAGGAACAGACGTACAGGCTTCCCCTCTCGTGTTAGGGCGTGTTGGCGCTGTAAAGCACATGTTGCTGCAGTGGCATGCAGCAGCATTTGTAAAGTGTTCTTGCCCAGGGAAGCCAACTTGAGGCTCACAATATAGAACTTCTAATGGGGGCTGACCATTCTCTGCCAGAACTATAATTACAAAATTTACAGACTCCCAGAAGGAAAAGAGGCATTTACCACAAATCACATTTTTGCACAAATAATCTAGTCATCTTGGTACAGCAGGATTCAGTGCCCAGGCATACAAAACAACCTTATTAATTAGTAACATAGGGAACACTCCAAAGCCAAGTTCCCAAATATCAGCCAAGGCCAGCTCCACAAACGTGCCCTTGTAAAGAGCAACATCAGGCCTACTATGTTAATTCTTTGCCACACAGAGAAAACTTCCTAAATATTTACATGTCTAAGATATCCGATGTTGTGTCTGAGTGTATAATTCTAGGTTAGAAAGAAAATTCCTTTGAAAGAATTTTTATAGGCGAAATTCTAAGATGGTCCCCAAGATGGAATTAAGGCCCCTGATCAGTAGACTTTGAATTAATCAAATGTGAGAGTATCCTGGGTGACCCTGACCTTATCAGGTAAGGCCTTTAAAAGAAGTCTGAGTCATTCTTTGAAGGTAGAGATTTGAAGCAGTGAGATACACTCATGCTGACCTTGAAGAAGCAAACTGCCATGTCCTAGAGAGGTCCACCTGGCAGCAAACAGAAGATGGTTTCTATCAGCTGAGGGTCTCAGTCCTACAACTATAAGAAACTAAGTTCTGACAGCAACAGTGAGAAGAAAACCCCAAGTCTCAGATGAGACCACAGCCCTGGCCAACTCTTTGATTGCAGTCTTGTGAACCTTCAGCATAGCACCCAGCATACTACCCTCCAGGCCCTCAGAAATTTTGAGATAAAATAGTGTGCTGCTCTAAGCCACTAAATCCATGGTAATCTGTTATCCAGCAATATAAAATAGTGTTACTCCTTTGTCTTGTAGTATTCTGCATGTCTGATGAGAAGTGAGTCAGAGTCTTGTTCATTAATAAAAGTCTGTTAATTTTTTTTCCTCCCTGGAAACTTCTGTAATACTCTATTTTTGGTGTTCTGTAATTACACTATGATGTATCTATATATTCAAAAAATATGTGCTGGAAGTTTATTATATGCCATGTTCCATTTTAATTGCTGGGGATCAAGTAGTGAACAAATAGCAAAGACTCTACCACCATGGAGCTCATGTGAGCAAAATGAAAATATATAAGGTGTTGGGTATTACATTTTATTGTAATAAGTAATAGTAAATGCTCTAACAAACCTCAAAATCTTAGTGGTTTAAACTCAACACTTTGTGTGGGGTGTTTAATATAATTTTTTCATTTTCCTGCTCTTTCTTTTCATGTTTAGGAGTCACTTGCTTTTCATAATCTTGATAATACTTTCATTCCACTAGGTTTCAATGAGAAGTGAATATTGTTCACCTAATTTTACTTCTCTTATAACTGGAATAATTTTCCATAGACTACCTCTGAAACCATGCATTTCAAACCTGATTTTTTCTCCATCCACATAAGTCTGATGCTGAATGCCATGGGACATAGTCATATCATGATAAGAACTCTGTCCTCTTATCTCTGTATTATGATTCTGGGTGAATCAGCACAGCTGGTGATTAAAGAACTTATGAAAGCCATTTATACTTCTGGATGGCTATGAATTAAATATAGATGGGAAGAAAAGCAAAACATGCATACTTCTTCCCAAAGCCCATCCACATTTAACATTAATTCAACTTTCCCTTTTACAGATCCCAAAATACCTGCTATCACTCCAACTTCGCACAACAAAAGATGAAATGTGACAGATGGAGTCAGAGTAGAAAGAGACCAGTTTCTTAAAGGGTTGAAAATAACCTGAAATGTCTTTCACAAGAACATGTAGGTACATTTCTAAGGCCCTCCATAAGTCTTCAAAGAAGGTGAATCAAGTGATATCCCTGAGTATTAAGCTTCATTAGGTTCACAGTAAATCTGTCTCTGAGCATCTGGAGGTTATCATATGCCAGGCTTATAAGTGATTCACATCATTTATGACCATGTGCCATTGGACAGAAGTCAATTCCATGGCCAACTAACTGCAAACAAGATTACGAAATGTAGTTGAGTTGTGCACTTAAGAAGAAACAAAAACAAGTTTTTAGGAGACACTTGACATTCTCTGCCATGGATGATAATAAAGGCTATGCAGGAACACAAAGTTGCGGAGGAGAGACAAGGTAAGGGGTGATGTTAGTTAATTAGTACAGGGAGTCTGGGAAACCCATACAGCCAGTATGGTTTAGGGCTTAGGGTCATATAATACTGTTTGGGTTTGATTTGTGGTGTGGCGCCACTCTTACTGACATTATGACTTTGGAAAAATTAATATAGCTCTCTGTGCCTCAGTTTCTCCATCTTAAAAATTGGGATAATATTAGTACCTGAAGTACGTAAAATCATGTTTGATAGATAATAGTCTATCATAGTGTTTGCTATTAACATTAAGCTATACTAATAATGTTATATTTGAGCAGAGATATGAAGATGAAAGGGATTGACTCATACAGAAATATGGCAGATATTCTAGATAATAGAAAGAGAATTTAAAGAGGCCTGAATCAACGTGTAAAATGTTGGTGATAACATGAGGACTAAAGATTGATATATTCACTATATTTAGCAAGGTGGAGAGCACTGGTGTCCTTAACGAGAGCTGTCTTGTAGAATGGTACAGAGAAAGCCTAATTAAAGTAGGTTAGAGAGAGTGGGAGGAAAGGAATTAGAGACATTAAGTATATATTCTCTTTTTAGCTGTTTTGTTGTAAATTGGATCACTGAAATAGAGAGGTTGCTAGAGATCAAGGTCAAGGTGCCATTAATTGTTGTTGGAGACATTACAACATATTTGAATGCTAATGGAAATGATTCAGTGGAAAGAGAATTGATGATGTTGAAGAGAAAGTGAGACAGATACTTAGGATAAAATCCAGGGCACAAATGGGTCATAGCAAAAAGGAGCAAAGGCAGATAATATATGGGCACAAGTTAGAAGTGTGGGCAAAAGGGAGCTTAGGGAAGTTCTTTCTAATTACTCCTGTATTCTCAGTGAAATAAAAAGCAAGGCCATTGACTGAGAAGAAAGATGGGAGCAGCGTTACTAATGATTTGAGTCGAAGAAGGGAACATGTGAAGTAGATGTCTAAAAGATTGTGAGGATGAATAGTCAAGAACAGTCTCTCACACTTTGACATGCATCAGAATCACCCAAAGAGCTTGTTAAAGCATGGATATACGGGTCCTCCTCCAGAGTTTCTGAATCAGTCGATTTGTAGTTAGATCTGAAAGCTTACATTTCTAATAAGTTCCCAGATGGTGCTGATCCTACGGGTTCAGTGACCACAGTTTGAAAACCAATAAACTAAGGAATTTTAGTAGAATTTCTGGGCAGCAAATACAGGTGCATTGGTCATGAACTTAGTGTGAGGTTTGTGTATTTTTTTTTTCTTATCATACACAATTGAAAGAACTAAAGACTTGGATTTGGATTTAATCATAATTTGTTCCCCCAGTGTCACATAAGTAGATAACAGGAAGGGGATCTAGTGTATATACAAGAGTGCTTATACTGATAGACCATTGACTATGATTTCAGGAAAACAGAATATGAGAATGTGACAGGGTGAAGGACATGAAAACGTTTTGGTGTTTGTAGAATAGAGTTAACTTAGTTCACCTGAGACTGCTATCCTCTGAAAGTCTTACTTACAAGACTGGCTTTTGGTTGGCATCTGGGAGCTCAGATTGGGGGAGGCTTTGCATCATCCCCTGATGGAAGTACTACGGTATATCCTCTTCTCTACCCGTGCAGTTAGCGTGGAGGTGTGGAGATGAGATGGTAGTTGGATAAAGGATCATTCATTCCAGACATTCCACTTATATTCCAGCATTTATTTGTTACAGCACCTAGTGTTACTCTGTGGAGTACAGAAGGCAACCTGAAGGAGGTGAGTTAATTGCCCATGTTGAGTAATGAGACAGCCAGAGTTTTAATGGCTATGACAGCAGGGCAATGATGTGCAAACTCCAGTAAGAACTCTCTCTATCAGATTTCATCAAAATACATCAGATATGGCCAAATTTCTTTCCCATTATTTTAACAAATGTAAACTCCAGGAATAGTATATAAATTTCCTTGAAAAACTCATAAGACTTTTAATTCTTTATATTTAATCCTTTATTCCCCCGCCTCAATTTTAGAGGAACTAGCGGCAAGCGGGAGGAGGTAAAGGGAAAATGAATAAATAGATCTTCCTCTCACTCTCTTGCCTAATATAAGTCCTCAAGCCGCTGCTCAGATCTGAACTAGAGGAAGGGGTGAAGCTTTGAATTAGATATGAATGAAAATTTAAATTGAATTAGGTAGGATTCATTTGATTTTTAAAAATGAATAATGTATGAATACAGTAAAAAAAATTCAAAAGGAATAAATAAGTATACAGTAATAAATAAGTTGTTTTTACATCCTCGTCATAGAGACAATCAACTTCCCACCCATGAGGAAGCCACTTTGAAAATTAATGAGTTTCTTGAGCGTTGTTTCAGAGATTCTTCACAAACAGAGGTAAACAAAAATGGTAATGTGCCATATACGTTGTTCAGTATCTTGCTTTTTTCACTTAAAATATATTTTGTATATCATTTCATATCAGTAGCTACAGATCCATATCATTCTTTCTAAAAGTCTTTATCCTTTGAATGGCATTATTTAACAAGCCCATTGTTAAATCATTTGTCAATCTGTTAATTATAAACAAAGCAGTACTTAATCATTTTTTATGTATGTCACTTTTCTCAAATGCAAAATTATCTGTAGGATAATTCTAAGGAAGGAAATCGCTAGGACAAATGGCATAAACATTTGATCCTTTGAGAGAGATTGATAAATTGACTGTCATAGATATTTTTCTCATTTACAGTCCAGCAATATGTATGTGAGTCTGTTTCTCATTCTAACACAGACTTTTTGTTCTTTGATAATCTGAAAGATAAGCATAGTATCAGAGTATGATTTTAATTTGCATTTCACTTCTTATGAGGCTTAAAATCTTTTCACGTTTAAGAGCCATTTGTAATTTTAGCACTCTGTTTATATCATTCTCCTCTTTTTCTATGGGGCTAGATGTCTTTGTAAGACACGAAAGTGCCAGAGTATAGGAAATGAACTCTGTAATGATTCAGATGCATAAGATGTTGGTGAAGTTTTGGGGAGTCCAGAGGTCTTAGTTATGCTGGGGCATTCCCAACAAGTCAAAAGGCAAGTTGTTGCTCTCCAACCCCATTCTCTGCCCCATACCTCCTACCACTGTGAAAGAGTCAAAGATCTTAGTGAATTTAGGAACACAGACTGCACTTGGAAACATTCCTCTAACCTATTTATTGGACGCCACAGAAGGCTGCCAGTTTCAAGTAGGATCCAAAGCAAGAGAGAGCTCTGTAGCAGGTCCATGCTCTAGTGAAAGCTGTCCTGTAACTTTTGACACAAGGCTTAGCAAATAAAATGCTACTTTATGTATCTAAGTTGGTTAAGAATCATGATTGAAATTTTTTGTAAGCCTTAACATGATAGTTGTAGTACACATCTGCAGGTTTTTGGAGCATGGTAGAACTATGTACTATTTGCAAAAACGCCCTTGGCCTGGTATTACACCCTAGTGAAGATTGAGAACCCACAGTGGAACATGATATGGCAGCAAGACTTGCCCATCTTGGTCTAGCCATCATTAGATCCAATGAATTACAAAAGTCAGGTAGAGAAGCAACACATTCTACAATATAAGTGAAGCCCTGTGTTCTAGATTGGGCTCTAATAGATGGTTCACACTCAATGGCACCTATTGCTGATGCCACAAAGCCTTTCGCTCAATTCACACCCATGGGCTGAGGGGCTGTTTCTGATGACTAATTGGCAGACAAGGAAATGCTGTGGGACTAATGCTCATTAATGGATATGTTTGCACTAGTGAAAAGTGAACTGCTGCCATATTAGAGCCCCACCGAGTAGCCCCTTCCCCTCTGCAAACAGTGTTGGAGGGAAATTCTTCCAAAAGAGAAAGCTATGGGTTCTGTCTAAAGAAAGAGATGAATGAGTTATATACACCAAATTCTGGTGATTAAACAGACTGGCTTGTTGACCAGGGACCTGGAGTGAAGATTTAAAAACTGGAAGCATGGCGTTATGAGGTTGAAGAGGCCACAAAGAATGTCTGTTGTGTCTCATGTCTTTGCCCCTCAGCATCCACTTCTGAGGATGCTCACAGGGACCAGATGAAGATAATGACTCCGTCACCTTCTCTCTTCAACCACTCATATTCTCACATAGTTAACCTATTAAGAGAATGGCCATGGGGGCAGGGATAAAGGATATATGTGGGATCAACAACATGGCTGTTTCACATGATGGCTAATCTAGCTACTCTCACTGCTAAGTGCCCAGTTTGCCATAGGATAGGACTGATGCTGATCTTTCCAGGCATTTGGAGATTTGTTGATTACACCAGGCCCATTTCACCCTAAAGCAGACAGTGATCTTCACAAACCAAAATGATTCATATTCCAAATATGAGTCTATCTTCTCTGCCTATAGTACCTCTAAGAACAATATCACCTAAGGGCTTACAGAAGTCCTGATGCTTTGATATGGTATCCCACACAGATCGCTTCAGACCAAGAGATGCAACAATGGGCTCATTACCAAGTGTGCCATCACTCTGACAGCTGACCTGATAGAATGGCTGAATGGAATGCTGAATGCCCAACTAAGGAACAACCTCAAGGACATCTTACCATTTTGGAGTGCTCTTCTGCATGATGCACCCAGTCACTATAACAATGATCAAAATATGGCACTGTATCACCAGAATATACAAGTTTACAAAGAAGTGGAAGAAGGAAGAGTGTCCCTTTCCTAAACATTTCCTATTTGAACATCTCTTCCATGCATCCTTAGAATCAGATAGATTTGAGATTCTAATTCCCGATGATAGTGGTGGGATATGAGGAGTGGATCATTTAGCTAAGGGATACCTTAAGAGTTTGACTGAACCCTAATATATAACTAACACCAGAGAACCAGAGGGTAAAGGAAGGAGTCATTGCTTTTCCTGGGACGACTGACCCAATTATCATGAGGAGCTAGGATTGCTAATACACAGAGGACAAGGAGATGGGATTCAGGGCATTCATTAGGGTATCTCTTGATGTTTCCAACTTCAGCGATAACTGCGAATGGGGAGACTTCAACAACCGCAGCCTTACAAGGGCAATGCAATTAAAGCTGCAGACACCCTGGAGATGAAGACCCATACTAGCCCTCCAGGCAAGCAACCTACAGACTTGGTTCTTTCTGGAGAATCCACATGGTTCATGTAGGCAGAGATGATAACTTATAGGCTTGGGAGAGCTGCAGCAGTGAGGACCTTACCTTTTTTTTTTTTTTTTAACCATTTTTAAGCCTTCTTGGGACATTACAACTGACCACCATCAAGGAGCATTGGGTTTTTACTGTTCCTGTGAGGGATGAAGTGATAGTATCTTATTTTCATATATTTGTATAAGATCAAAAATCAGAGAATACTGGATATGAGTAGTGAGAGGGATTAACTCTTTGGACACAATTTATGAGTCTCCCAGATTTATCTGGCTGTACCTGACTTTTAGGCTTTGGCTTCTTTATTCATCTATTACTGCTTCTGTTTATTTCATCATCCCCTGAGAGGATGGCCAGTCTCCATTTCTCCCACCATAATGGGAGCTGAGGGAATTCCAGTATCCAAGCCAACCAACTGGCCTGATGAAGGCTCTGGTTTCTCTCAGCCCTTCCAGACTCAAAAAAAGTGCTGCATCATAAGACATGGGGTCTGGCATGCCCAGAGACTTCTTGGTGGAGTCATGATGCACAAACCAGAAGTAAAACCCATGAGCCTAATTTGGGCAATAAGAAAAGGAAGACTAAAAAGAATCAGCACATAAATTTCTCTCCCTCATTCCCCTTAACTGAATGCTCTGAGTCATAGTAGTCCCATACAGCCTTAATGTAAATGTCCTACACAAACAACCAGCTATATTTTCTGTGAAACTCAGTAATTCACTATCATATACTTGCTTTCTCTCATTCTCTGCCCCCATGGCTTCTTGCTACTCTGGAATACACACCTCAATAAGGTATTAGCACATTTTTCCACTCTTAGGTTCTATTTTCTAGAGCACCTAGACCAAGACAAAGTCCATTACTATAATTTCAGCCACATCTATTCTCATATATGCTCATTTTAATTCATCTTTCATTTTATAGACGTCAGTTTTGTTTCCATAGGCATCTATTATTTTTTTCCTCTCTTTGGAAAGCTTTTCTTCATCTATTTTATCATTTTAGAAACAATTTTACTTTATCTCTCCTTTATATTTTTATTCTTGGTGAGGTACGTGGTTAGTTTTCATCTGATCTGTGGGAACATTTTTTTTTTAATGTTGGTGCTATTAATCTATTTGGTTTGTGTGTGTGTGTTTGTACTCTTTTCCTACTTTTATTTTGTACTACCTCTGTAGAACTTATGTGATGGTTCTTTTTTATTAGACTTGTTTTAAAAGTTTAGTTCTTTCACATGTAGATGAGAGCCCAAGCTGACATAAATGTTCTATAAATTTCAAGGTGTTGTGTTTTTTTTTCTTTAAGCCATACTTACCACCTGCAAATAGGTACAATGACTGTAAGTGTATCACATGCATAATTCTCAGCACCCCCACTTCACTAAAATTTTGTTTAATGCAAAAATTTTCTATGGTATTTATCATTTGGTTCTGTAACAATTGCTTCTCTTAAGAAAATAACAATAACATAAAAACCAATGCCTAACAACATCATGTCAAACTACGTGAGACAAAAAGACTTGCAAAAAGAACAGATGAATCCATTATCACAGTTGGAGACTTCAACAACCCTTTCTCAGAAAGAAGCAAATCTTGCAGGCAGAAAATAAGTAAGGGCATAGCTGCACTCAACACCATCAATCAACTGAATATAATTGATACGTATAGACTACTTCATCCAACAACAGCAGAATATATATTCTTCTCAAGCTCATATGGACTATTCACCAAGACATCACAGTCTGGGCCATAAAACATACCTTAACAAAATTTTTAAAAATAGAAAGGATGCAGTGTCTAGAACACACTGGACTGAAGCTAGAAATCAATAACAGAAAGATAACTGGAAAATCCAAAAATATGTGGAGATTAAATAAAACACTTCTAAATAACACTTGGGTCAAAGCAGATATCTCAAAAGAAATTTTAAAACACAATGATCCAAAACCTATGGGATGCAGCAAAAGCAATTCTAAAAGGGATGTTTATAGCAATACAATCCTACCTTAAGAAACGAGAAAAACCTCGAATAAACAACTTAACCTTACACCTAAAGCAACTAGAGAAAGAAGAACAAACAAAACCCAAAGTTAGTAGAAGGAAAGAAATCATAAAGATCAGAGCAGAAACAAATGAAACAGAAACCAAGAAAACATTAGTAAAGATCAATAAAACTAAAAGCTGGTTCTATGAGAAGATAAACAAAATTGATAAACCTTTAGCCAGACTCACCAAGAAAAAAAGGGAGAGGACTCAAATCAATAAAATCAGAAATTAAAAAGGAGACTTACAACTGACACAGCAGAAATACAAAGGATCATAAGAGACTACCACATGCAAATATATGCCAATAAAATGGACAACCTGGAAGAAATGGACAAATTCTTAGAAAGGTATAACCTTCCAAGACTGAACCAGGAAGAAAAAGAAAATATGACGAGACCAATCGAAAGGAATGAAATTGAAACTGTTATTAAAAATCTTCCAACAAACAAATCCAGGACCAAATGGCTTCACAGGTGAATTCTATCAAACATTTAGAGAAGAGCTAACACCTATCCTTCTGAAACTCTTCCAAAAAACTGCAGAGGGAGGAACACTCACAAACTCTTTCTACAAGGCCACCATTATCCAGATACCAAAACCAGACAAAGATATCACACAAAAAGAAAATTACAGGCCAATATCACTGATGAACACAGACGCAAAAATCCTCAACAAAATACTAGCAAACCAAATCCAACAACACATTAAAAGGATCATAGACTATGATCAAGTGGGATTTATCCCAGCAATGTGAGGATTCTTCAATATACACATATCAATCAATGTGATACACCATATTAACAAATTGAAGAATAAAAACGATATGATCATCTCAATAGATGCAGAAAAAGCTCTTGACAAAATTCAACACTCATTTATGATAAAAACTCTCCAGAAAGTGGGCATAGAGGGAACCTACCTCAACATAATTAAGGCCATATATGACAAACCCACAGCAAACGTTATTCTCAATGGTGAAAAACTGAAAGCATTTCCTCTAAAATCAGGAAAAAGACAAGTGTTCCCACTCACACTAATATTATTCAACATAGTTTTGGGAGTCCTAGCCACGGCAATCAGAGAAGAAAAAGAAATAAAGGGAATCCAAATTGGAAAAGAAGAAGTAAAACTGTCACTGTTTACAGATGACATGATACTATACAGAGAAAATCCTAAACATGCCACCAGAAAACACTAGCGCTAATCAATGAATTTAGTAAAGTCGCAGGATACAAAGTTAACACACATAAATCTCTTGAATTCCTATACAATAACAGTGAAAGATGAGAAAGAGAAATTAAGGAAACAATCCCATTTATCACTGCAACAAAAATAATAAAATACTTAGGAATAAACCTACCTAAGGAGGCAAAAGACCTGTACACAGAAAACTATAAGATACTGATGAAAGAAATCAAAGATGACACAAACAAATGGAGAGCAACACTGTGTTCTTGGATTGGAAGAATGAATATTGTGAAAATGACAGTACTACCCAAAGCAATCTACAGATTCAGTGCAATCTCTATCAAATTACCAATGGCATTTTTTCACAGAACTAGAACAAAAAATTTTACAATTTGTATGGAAACACAAAAGCCCTCAAATAGCCAAAGCAATCCTGAGAAAAAAAAGCAGAGTGGGAGGAATCAAGCTCCCTGACTTCAGACTATACTACAGGGCTACAGTAATCAAGACAGTATGGTACTGGCAGAAAAAGAGAACTGTAGATCAATGGAACACGATAGAAAGCCCAGAGATAAATTTACGCACCTATGGTCAATTGATCTATGACAAAAGAGGCCAGAATATACAGTGGAGCAAAGACAGCCTCTTCAATAAGTGGTTCTGGGGAAACTGGACAGTTACATGGAAAAGAAGGAAATTAGAACACTCCCTAACACCATACACAAAAATAAACTCAAAATGGATTAGAGACCTAAATGTCAGGCCAGACACTATAAAACTCTTACAGGAAAACATAGGCAGAACACTCTTTGACATAAATTGCAGCAAGATCTTTTTTGACCTACCTCTTAGACTAATGAGAATAAAAACAAAAATAAACAAACGGGACCTAATTAAACTTAAAAGCTTTTGCACAGTAAAGGAAACCATAACAAAATGAAAAGACAACCCTCAGAATGGGAGAAAATATTTGCAAACAAAGCAACTGACAAAGGATTAATCTCCAAAATTTACAAGCAGCTCATGCACCTCAATATCAAAAAAACAAACAACCCAATCCAAAAATGGGCAGAAGACCTAAATAGACATTTCTCCAAAGAAGATATACAGATTGCCAACAAACACATGAAAGAATGCTCAACATCATTAATCATTAGAGAAATTCAAATCAAAACTACAATGAGATATCATCTCACACCAGTTAGAATGGCCATCATCAAAAAATCTGCGAACAATAAATGCTGGAAGGTTGTGGAGAAAAGGGAACCCTCTTGCACTGTTGGTGGGAATGTAAATTGATACAGCCACTATGGAGAACAGTATGGAGGTTCCTTAAAAAACTGAAAATAGAACTACCATAGGACCCAGCAATCCCACTACTGGGCATATACCCTGAGAAAACCATAATTCAAAAAGAGTCATATACCACAATGTTCATTGCAGCTTTATTTACAATAGCCAGGACATGGAAGCAACCTAAGTGTCCATCGACAGATGAATGGATAAAGAAGATGTGGCACATATATACAATGGAATATTACTCAGCCATAAAAATAAACGAAATTGAGTTATTTGTAGTGAGGTGGATGGACCTAGAGTCTGTGATACAGAGTGAAGTAAGTCAGAAAGAGAAAAACAAATACGGTATGTTAACACATATATATGGAATCTAAAAAAAAAAAAAAAAAAAAAAGGTCATGAAGAACCTAGGGGCAAGACGGGAATAAAGACGCAGACCTACTAGAGAATGGACTTGAGGATATGGGGAGGGGGAATGGTAAGCTGGGACAAAGTGAGAGAGTGGCATGGACATATATACACTACCAAACGTAAAATAGATAGCTAGTGGGAAGCAGCTGCATAGCACAGGGAGATCAGCTCGGTGCTTTGTGACCACCTAGAGGGGTGGGATAGGGAGGGTGGGAGGGAGGGAGATGCAAGAGGGAAGAGATACGGGGATATATGTATATGTATAACTGATTCACTTTGTTATAAAGCAGAAACTAACACACCATTGTAAAGCAATTATACTCCAATAAAGATGTTCAAAAAAATTTTGAAATTTCAGTCAACCACTTGTCACTGTGCAAAAAAAAAAAAAAAACTGATGGTATTTTTCAGTTATTAATATAATGTTTGAAAAAGGATCAAAGGCATGAAAACCTTTTTAAGGTAAAGAAGATAATTTCAGTTTCAAATTTATACTTTTTTTGCACAGAATATTATAACTCAATTTTATTAATCTTTAAGACCATTTACTTTTGGACTTTTCTAATATATAGTAATGAAAATTGTGGCTATTTCCAGATAAGTGTCAGAGGAATCTTATTATTCTTTGGAATTCCTTGCTCATTTTCCTATTGAAGTATTATTTGTTTTTTGCCTCTGACTTACCACAGCATGGCATCTTTTAGCCTGAGGAGGTTAAGTAAGACAATAATAATTCTTACAGGTTCATTTTTAGGATTGAGACACACATCAGTGGATTTCGAACTTTGCAAGGGAAAATCTTTTGGAGTGTTCTAAGTAGGGGAAAATCATTGTTTCAGAAAATATATATATACACACATATGTATATCACGGGTTTTTATTTTAAAAATTAGACTTCTGAATCCAAATGATCAGTAAAAAAGTAATAGTTCAAAAGCTGTGGTGGGTAACAGAGGAATGCATTATTAACTATAACGGTAGTAGGTACTGCTCCTGCTGAGTAGACTGTCCTATAGTTTCTTACCTAAAGCTAATTAATTGGCTGAATCTTATTGCAGAGGGGAGAATTTGTGGCATATTAACCACCACAGGACATTTATAAATTGTTGCTGTTCACTTGAGCACACATAAAAAGAATTAAATGTGGAATTTCATCTAAAGAGAGACTTCAGGTGGTAAAAATCCATCTCAGCCCCTGGTTTGCTGATCTTACGGGGAGCCACAAGACCCCTGTTCTCAACTGTTTTTTCTTACTTTACAGGACTGGTATTTTGGGAGAGAATTGGGTTTGTCTTCACTTGAGTATCTTAAAAAACTAAACTGACAGTGATTTTGGCTTTTAAGCCCATGAATCTTTTGGATTAGAAAAAATATATATTTTTTCTGAAATGAACTGAAGATTTGCAGAGTTTTGGTCATTGCCACTAAATATTGTAATTATAACATTTATGTGTAAAAGTTATTATGGGCCAGGCTTGATGACTTAAGCTATATAGATTGTCAAATTCAGTTCTCATAATAGCCCTAAATAGGTAGATACTATTATTAGCCCCATTTTATAGATGAGGAAATGAAGAACCAGAGAAGTCAATCAGTGTCTAAATTTAGAGAACTGGGTGATGGAGCTGAGAAGTAAATCCAATTCATGTATCACCAAAGACAGAACTTCAAAATATGTCTGAGCAGTGATTGATTGAGAGTAGTATCATGCTACCTTTCTAATTTACCTGAAGATCTTTTCTACTTATTGAAAAATTCACATGCCTTGCACAGCAATTTCCACCCCACTACTCTTATTGCAGTTAGGATCACCTGATGATTATTCTTCCGGGACCCCATGTGTTACATGCTTTATGACACTCACTTGATAGTTTCTGCTGGAGGACAACTGAGGAAGGTTTATTTCATTGGAACACTTGCCCATTATGCACATAGTACATGTCAGGCTCTGACTGTCTTGAGTTCCTTCATTTCTTACTCCTGACTTGTTCTCCAAATGCCAATTTCACCCAGTGGGTGAGTGTGTAGCCACTTTTAATTAGTTAATTTATATGGGCCATAGTTTTCTTGACTGAAAATTGGAGCTACTAAAAGAAACTTCATATGAGTTTGTCATGTTGATGCCATGAGTCAATAAATGTAGAGTGCTAAGATCACTGCCTGTCTAGCCGGGAGTGGTATCAGCAGAAGTAGAAGAAACAATGTCGAAATGGTGGTGATGATAGACAACACCGTGGTAGTTGTAGGTAAGTGATCTTCTTTATATATTTTCTCTAATTCTAATATTAAAAGACAAGAAAGGATCATGAAACAAAAGAAAAAAAAAAGAAAGAACAAAAAAGGGGGGGAGATCTTATTTAAAGGAGACAGAGAACATGAAACAATTTACTGTAAATTTCTCACTGTCTGATAATATTAATCTGTTTCCCTAGGATGCCTTCAGGAACAGAAATAAAGTTCTTAAAAATAGAGGTGAGGAGATGAGAGAAGCCCTGCTCAAAACAAAGAATTAATTACAAAGGTAAGTAAGTATTGCTGGTCAACGTAGAATTCAGCTGAATAAAGTGGTAACAAGAAGACTTAAATTTGTGTGATTCCAGTGGAGCTATTCTGTTGAATACCAATCTGTATCATGATTTTCAGTTTTAAAAGTACTTTCTCATATATTTTGTCCTTTGCTCTTTACAACACAATTGAAAGCCTCGGAAAAGATTGTATATCTATTTTTCATCATTAATTGAGGCTTAAAACAGAGTGTCACTTAACCAACATCAGAGAAGCAGAATGTATCAGAATCAAGGCTACAATTTTTCTTATGTATATGCAATATTTTTCTATGTTGCTTTACACTCTGCCACTCATGTTATAGAAATCAGATGATTAATGTATATTGTCCTATAACTTTTCTATAATAGACCATTTCCTAAGCTCATAAAAGAAAATATGAGGTAAATGCATAAACACATGTAAGGTGAAATCTTTGCTAAATATTAAAAGCTCTATTGTTATTTTTCTGAGAATCAGTGAGTGTTTTTCAACTGCGACATTCTTCTGGTTTCCATAAAGGGAACCAAATACAGATTCAATGACTTGAATCTATAATCAAGTAGATTTCAAAAAGAAGTCAAACACTTCTTCACAAACCATTATCATACATCTTATTTTTTAGACTCTATAATAAAGGTTCTACTGAAAGATGAAGGAGAAAGCAGAATGAGCTTTAATGACTCATCAGCATACATTTTTAAACTTAAAATATCAATTATGTATGTGTGTACACATATACAAATACTTCTTTATTAATGTGTTTTTTCCTTCTTCCGTCAGTCTATTTTTTCTTATTTCAATTAAGGAGCATTCATTTTTAGTACAATCAGAGGTTCTGACCAGAAAATACAATACAAAACTACTATCATAAGCATAATAGACATATGTCTATGAAATCACTGTGCAAATCTAAGCTTTTAGTTAGTAACTTTCAAGTCTAATCAGGATTTTCAAAATTCTACTGCATTCTTATATTTTCTTTGTTTGCATGTGGTAGTATTAAGCCAAAGTATTTGCCTTGATTTGGGAGTTTCATGAATTTTAAGAAACCAATGTGTCTATATTTTCTTATGGAAAAATAAATCTAATATTAAAAGAGGTGTTAATTGAAAAGTTAATCTGTGTGACTAATCCCAGAAACCATAGCCTGGCAGGCATATGACTTTTTCTAAAAGACTTCAAGCATTGTTTAATGTTTCCTCTTGTGAGTTTTGGTAAATTACTAGGTAATATATCTGCTGACACTGAAGATGAGTTTCTTCTCAAATGGCCCTTTCCTATGCTATATTTTCTTCAGTCGTAGTAATAGTTTGTTTCTTAAAGTGTCAACATTTGCCACACACTAAAAGAAAAGGTGCTTCTCAATTATATTTTCATCCTTGTGACTGATAAAATGTACAAGAATATATATTCCTCAGATTTACTTCTAAACATTTCTTGGTTATTTTATTCATTGTCATATAAAATCATAAGAACAGTAGACTTTTAAAGATTACTTACAGCCCTGTTATCGATCAAGTCAATTTGACAACTATTTTTGTTCCAATCTTATTCATATGACTTTAAAATTTAAATAGTTATAATTATGGATACCTTTCCAATAGGTTTTTAAATTCTTGATATTTTGAACAACTCAGCTCTCAAAAGAGAAAAAAATTTTAAACTAATTCCAGGGAAATAATAAAACTGAGATCATTTTGGACTTGTAGGTGATCATTCATTTTAAAAAATGAAGTAAAATAAATTTAGTTAGAACCTGGACTCACTGCTTCATTTGACCTTTATCAGTGTAGCAGCTATACTCTGGCATATAAGGCTTTATATAAGGCTATATATATATATATATGGGAATATAAGGCTTTTTTTTAACTTTCAAAATAAAAATATCATTAAACATCATTGCTTAGTAAGAATAAACCTGTAAATCTTGCCATAGCTATAGCAACAATAAAATAAGCAGTTGGAATACTAATGAATCCATTTTATAGCAAAGTGAAATGAGAATTCTCAAGTGACTATGCAGCAAGGGTGAGCTGAATATCTCAACTTGCCTTTCAGCAGGTCAATCATTAATTAACTTTTTAATCCTAACAGAGAAGTCCGCTTCTGTTAATAGACATCTCTGGAGATTCCCTTTTCAATTTGACAGGATGCCAAGCATCCAAATAGATTGTTTATCTGAATCCAGTATTCAGAGGCTCTCATCTGAGATGCAGAACAAATTTTTAACATCATAGTATGAGTATGTTGTCACACTCTAAATACTCTTGTTGCCTAGGTAGTCAAGCCTTGTCAAAGTTAACCCAGAGCAGTAATTATTTCACAGATTATGCTTTTCCCTAAAATTTCCCCAGGTTTTCTTTTTTTCATCAGGTGACACCAAAAGCTAAGGCAGAGATTTAAGTAGCATGTACGACACATCTAAGCCTCCAGAATCTCAGGTTATTCTACAAATCATTTAGTAACCAGTCTCCATGAAACTTTCTTAGTTTCTTCCTTTTTTTGAATTTTTCTTGTTCTGAGTTCCCATAAATTTACTAATTAATTTATGTTAAGGAGCAAAAAATAGCCCAGTGATTAAGAGCACAGCATTTAGAGATAGGCCTTGGTTGAAAACCTTGTTCTTCTATTTACTAGCTAGCTAACTTCAGGTGAGCATGGCAGGTGTTGCTATGTTCAAGTGGTTCTCTTCTAGGAAACAGAGGATTGTGCTTCTTGAACCCTTGAGGATAGGAATGAACTTGAGTCTATCTTCAGCTAATGGAATATAGGCAGACATGATGTATACTACTTCTGAGTGGGAGCATTTAAGAGCCAGTGTTCAGTTCTTCAGGAGACCACATATTTGAGAAGCTACAGGATTTAGAATTTCCTTACCCTGAATCATCAGATTGCTAAAGCAAGGACAATAGCCCTGCAGAATCAGCAGGATCTGCAGCATTTTTTATAAGCTAGAAAATAAACTTTTATTGTGTTAAGACACTTGGATTTTAGAGTTATTTGTAATCACACAGCTTGGTGCTTTGCGATGACCTAGAGGGGTGGGATAGGGAGGATGGGAGGGAGGCTCAAGAGGGAGGGGATATGGGGATGTATGTATGCATATGGCTGATTCACTCTGGTGTACAACAGAAACTAATACAGTATTGTGAAGCAATTACACTCCAATAAAGGTCTATGAAAAATACATATATAACCTTGTCTAATCTGACTTTACTATAAAATGCTTTTCTATAAAATGCTTTTCTACAAAATGCTGATAATAAGACTTAACCTGCACATGGCTATTTTAATAGTCTATTAATTTGAAAATTTATACTTAAAATAACTAGAAAAATAATTTCCCTTATTGAAGGGTCAAAGGTAGCTACCTTACTCATTATTACAACATAATAATACCTTATTCTCATGATACATACACAGCTTCAAGATAGAGGCTTTGTTATCATGCCTAGTAATAATCTCTGAATATTAAAAACAGCTTGATCTTTTGAGCTCAATCCTGAATGATCTACCACATAGAAGTAATATCTGTGTTGTGCTTTTAATTTATGAAATATCCTTCAGCCTTACTGACATTTCCAATATTTTTAATAAATACGACTTGGTTTAACCTGGTGGAAATATTGATTGAGCCTTTTATCCATTAACTAAACAAATGTAATTGAACACAAATTATGTGCAAATAAGTCCAGGAGTATTACAAAGTTTACTCTTGCTATTGAATAAATGCTGTGTTAGTTTCTTCAAATGAAAAATCAGGGCGGTAAAATTTAGTTTCTACCTATTTCCCAGGAAATTCTTGATAATTTATACTGTTATAGTGATAATAAGTGAGCATTAGAGCGAAAAGAAAAAAATCTGCTATTATAAGAACAAGATGATTGTAAGAAAAGGAGAATTGGGAGGAAGTGGTTAAGCCAGATGTTAACATTCCAAGAAAGCACAGGAATTCCAAAATGTATTATTGCCAAAGAGTAGGCAGAAATAAAATGGTAAAGACAAGAAAAGGGTGAATAAACATGACACATAACTTAAGGGGTTTTGTTTTAGTCCACATATGTTTTATTTGCCTATATATTCTTCAGGTTCTGGATATGTAAATAAGATACTTGGTCAAAATGAATTTAAAATCCATGTCAATCTTAAAACAGAATACAGTCATCCCTAGGTATCTGCAGAGGATTGGTTCCAGGACCCACCGCAGGTACCAAAACCCATAGATCAACTCAAGTCCCTTATATAAAATGATTTAGTACAGCCAGCCCTCAACAGCTCGGGTTTCACATGGCTGATTCAACCAACCGCAGATGGTTGAATTTCCATCCATGGTTGTTGGAAGCCACAGTTGCAGAGGGCCGACTGTACTTTGTTCCACATCATAAACATAAATGAGAAGCAGGATGTGGTTGTATGAAGAGAAAGGAAAAAAATAAGATCAGTGTGCAGGCAATAGAACCATATAAGTAGAAATGGACAAAAGTAGTGATTATATAAATCTCCATATATCTATATAACTCTCTATACACAGATATATCACATGTATCAGCTATTTTTACAATAATATTTCATAATAAACTACCTCAAAACTCAGTGGCATACAACAAGTATTATACTCACAAATATTTGAGTTTCTAGGAGAGGCTCTGTTTCAAATTGCAGTTTTAAGAGTCTGCTGGAGTTTGACTGGTTAAGGCCATGTCCAGCTAGGCTTGGCACCAAACTGTGGGTCCACACCAGCTTCAAATGTTAATCTTTTAGATTAGAGGATGCTCAAGGCAAGATTTTGTTTTTCAGGCAGAGGTTCCAGAGAGACAGATGGAAATACACAATGCCTCTTCTTAAGGCTGAGGTACAGAATGAATACATGTCAGTTTTTCCCATATTCCATTGATTATCAAAAGAAAATCACATGGTCAAGTCCAACATCAATGGATTAGTGTCCTCCTCCCATGTAAGTCAGTAGAGGGCAAGAATATTTGCTGAACAGTAATATAATCTACCACATCAGACAAAACTCAAAAGTAAAAGAAAGTTGGTTGGATAGGACTAAGAAGTCTTGGAACAGAATTCATTTCAGACTCAAGGTAGATTATATAGTGCTGCAATTGTTCATTCTTGGAAGTGCAATAGAGTCTTACTCCATTTTTGATATTTAACAGCTAAGTTTTTAAGCCACACCCATCTCTCTTCCCCTTCAACCTCACATCTAAGCATGATGCTAAGAAAGTAAGTTGGTGCAGCCACTATGGAAAACAGTGTGGAGGTTCCTCAGAAAACTAAAAATAGAATTACCTTATGATCAAGCAGTCCCACTCTGGGCATATACCCAGACAAAACCATAATTCAGAAAGGCACATGCACCCCTATGTTCACAGCAGCACTATTCACAATAGCCAAAGCATGGAAACAACCTAAATGTCCATTGACAGATGAATGGATTAAGATGCGATACATATATATGACGGAATACTACTTAGCCATAAAAAAGAATGAAATAATGCCATTTGCAGCAAAATGGTTGTAACTAGAGATCATCATACTAAGTGAAGTAAGTCAGACAGAGAAAGACAAATACCATATGATATAACTTATATGTGGAATCTAAAATATCGTACAAATGAACCTATCTACAAAACAGAAACAAACTCACAGACATAGAGAACAGACTGGTGTCTGGGGGAGGGGAGGACTGGGAGTTTGGGATTAACAGATGTAAACTATTATATGTAGGATGGATAAACAACAGGATCCTACTGTATAGCACAGGGAACTATATTCAATATCCTGTGATAAATCATAATGGAAAAGAATATACAGTAAGTCCACCACATATGATGGAGTTCCATTCCAAGAGCTCGTTCGTAAGTCCAACAAAGTTAGCCTAGTGTAACCCAACTAACATAATTGGCTATATAGTACTGTACTGTAATAGGTTTATAATAATTTTCACACAAATAATACATTAAAAAAATAAAGAAAACATTTTTAATTTTATAGTACAGTACCTTGAAAAGTACAGTAGTACCAGCTACATCACCTCTGCTTTTACGCTTGCTTCCAGACATCCTGGGCTTGAAATAAAGATACTGTACTACTGTACTGTATACAGTACTGTATAGTAAAGTGTACACAAAAGCACAACCACCTGTAGAGGATTCACACACATGACAATGTACGCCAGACACGTGAACTAACTTACATGACTGGACAGGCGAACACACGTTAGCATCTTTGAAAGTTCACAACTTGAAGCTTCATGTGCAGGGGACTTACTGTAAAAAAAAAAAAAAAAAAAGAATGTCTATATGTGTATAACTGAGTCAGTTTGCTGTACAGCAGAGATTGGCCCAACACTGTAAATCAACTATAATTCAGTAAAAAAATAAAATAAAATTTAAAGAAGAAAGCCCAGGTACTTCACCCTTTGATGCCAGTAGAAAGTCAAGACCCTTACCCCAGTCCCTCTATTTAACCACCGTAAAAATGCTAAGCAAGTTCCCTTTTCCTGCTCTCTGAAGCCATTTTTGAATCAGCTTGGTAAGCCTGCCCTCCTCCTCCCAGAGGGCCTTATTATGATATTTACATTCTGTTTCAATGGGTAGTTTCAATACGTGGTTTCTCAAAGTGTAGTCCAAATGCCATTTGGGGATTTGATAAAAATTTGTATTATTGAGGCCCACTCCAAACTCAATGAATGAAATCTCAACTCTGGACTATAAAAAAAAAAAAGTTAGAGAAATATTGCTGAAATACTGCTTTAGGGTACATCTCATCTGTCTTCTATCCTTCATTTTCCACATCTTTACACCCATTCAGAATAGGGTATAGTCAATGCCCTTGTGTTGATGAGTGATACAAATCTCCTTCAAATTTCAGCACACAGTTTGCTTCCTGAGGATATCCATGCCTGGTTGTCAAGGCATGCCACCATAATACCCTATTCTACTTCTCTGTATTGCAGTTATTACTTTCTCATATTTTTATTGCATAGGTGTTTGTTTGCTCTCCATCTCACCCCACGAATGTACATTTTAAAAGATCAGAGGCTTCCACTGTGTAATTTATTTGTCTCCAGCACCAAAAACAATGCTTAGAATATGGCAAGCCCTCAGTTAATATTGATACTGAGTGAATAAATACATAGATAAGGCAAAAAACACCAATTTTAATTTTATTTTTCAGAGTAAATTCTTTTTTTTTTTTTTTTTCCTCAGAGTAAATTCTTGATACTCATATGAAGAAACATAAGCTTGAAGGGACTTTATAAGGGCTAAATTATTTCAACAGGAAAGTGATTTATAGTTCCAAATAGGCTAAGAACTAAATGAATTTAAAACATGAAGTCAATTATAAAGCCCAAGTTAATGAGAATGCACGATAAGCTAAGTTTTTTTAACCTATAATAAAATAAAATTTAACCAGTTGAAAAGAGGAGGAAACTATCAAGTGGAGAAAGACCAGATAATATTGATAGATTGTTAGGGCCCTGACTTGTGGTGCTGACTCTGGAGAGACCAGCATCAGCATCAGAGACCAAGCAGCCTTCATCCAAAAGAACAGTATCAATAGTTGAATGGGAGCAGAATTAGCCTCTACAGCTAATCCTGTCCTCATTCAAAGGAATACCATATACATACCCGGGCATCTATGGCAGTCAATATCTCATTCATATAAAGATTATACAATTTATTTTATATGCAGCAGTGACACCTATCTGTGCCCCAAAATGTTGTTTAGTCCCATTCAAAATTCACATTTCGACCTCCCCTTTTTAATTGATCCAGACAAACATATATTCCTTGATGCTGAAGTTGGGGCTTGAATACTTGAAGTGGGGGGGGGGTCTTTGTGTTATGAATAGGGACTTAATGAAACTACTTTAAGTCTTCACCAAAGCTTTGAAAATAGTGAAACATACCTCTACTCATCATGCATGTATACCGTAATTAGAGAAATAACATAGAAATAGATCCAATCTATTATATTAAAGATCTTCACACTCCCACTTCTAAATGCTTAACAGTTGAGCATACATAAGTCCAAATAATTATCATTGATTTTAGTTTTCTTGGTAGAAGCTGGCAGAGCAAAGACACATAACTTGCCAAGATGTAATGACTCACTTGAAATTCAGCGTAATATACAGCACTTAAGGGGAGAATATATGACTTGTGGAATCAGTGAGGGACACAGGAAAGGAATAAGTAGCATAATATAAAATATATATATATAAACAAAAACACAGAAGAATTCATAACAGCACAAACAAGCCTAATGTTTACTCAGATAAAGAAATAAACATAACATAATGTTGATTTTGCTAAAGGCAGTGTCATATAAGTCAGGGTTGTTACAGTTAAGATTTTCAGTATGCAATTGCCATGAATTTGAAAATATTTTTGTGGCAATAAGGGACCATTTTGTTATGAACTTGCTGATTCTATACCATTAATTATACCACCATCTAATATAATGTGTTTTTTAACATCTTTATTGGAGTATAATTGCTTTACAATGGTGTGTTAGTTTCTGCTTTATAACAAAGTGAATCAGTTATACATATACATATGTCCCCATATCTCTTCCCTCTTGCATCTCCCTCCCTCGCACCCTCCCTATCCCACCCCTCTATGTGGTCACAAAGCACCGAGCTGATCTCCCTGTACTATGCAGCTGCTTCCCACTAGCTATCTATTTTACGTTTGGTAGTGTATATATGTCCATGCCACTCTCTCACTTTGTCCCAGCTTACCCTTCCCCCTCCCTGTATCCTCAAGTCCATTCTCTAGTAGGTCTGTGTCTTTATTCCTGTCTTGCCCCTAGGTCCTTCATGACCTTTTTTTTTTTTTAGATTCTATATATATGTGTTAGCATACAGTATTTCTTTTTCTTTTTCTGACTTACTTCACTCTGTATCACAGACTCTAGGCCCATCCACCTCAACTACAAATAACTCAATTTCGTTTATTTTTATGGCTGAGTAATATTCCATTGTATATATGTGCCACATCTTCTTTATCCATTCATCTGTCGATGGACACTTAGGTTGCTTCCACGTCCTGCTATTGTAAATAGAGCTGCAATGAACATTTTGGTACATGACTCTTTTTGAATTATGGTTTTCTCAGGGTATATGCCCAGTAGTGGGATTGCTGGGTCGTATGGTAGTTCTATTTTTAGTTTTTTAAGGAACCTCCATACTGTTCTCCATACTGGCTATATCAATTTACATTCCCACCAACAGTGCAACAGGGTTCCCTTTTCTCCACACCCTCTCCAGCATTTATTGTTTGTAGATTTTTTGATGATGGCCATTCTAACTGGCGTGAGATGATATCTCATGGTAGTTTTGATTTGAATTTCTCTAATGATAAATGATGTTGAGCATTCTTTCATGTGTTTGTTGGCAATCTGTATATCTTCTTTGGGGAAATGTCTGTTTACGTCTTCTGCCCATTTTTGGATTGGGTTGTTTTTTTTTTAATATTGAGGTGCATGAGTTGCTTGTAAATTTTGGAGATTAATCCTTTGTCAGTTGCTTCTTTTGCAAATATTTTCTCCCATTCTGAGGGCTGTCTTTTCGTCTAGTTTATGGTTTCCTTTGCTGTGCAAAAGCTTTTAAGTTTCATTAGGTCCCATTTGTTTATTTTTGTTTTTATTTCCATTTCTCTAGGATGTGGGTCAAAAAGGATCTTGCTGTGATTTATGTCATAGAGCGTTCTGCCTATGTTTTCCTCTAAGAGTTTTATCATGTCTGGCCTTACATTTAGGTCTTTAATCCATTTTGAGTTTATTTTTGTGTATGTTGTTAGGGAGTGTTCTAATTTCATTCTCTTACATGTAGCTGTCCAGTTTTCCCAGCCTCTTATTGAAGAGGCTGTCTTTTCTCCATTGTATATTCTTGCCTCCTTTATCAAAGAAAAGGTGACCAAATGTGCTTGGGTTTATCTCTGGGCTTTCTATCTTGTTCCACTGATCCATATTTCTGTTTTTGTGACAGTACCATACTGTCTTGATTACTGTAGCTTTGTAGTATAGTCTGAAGTCAGGGAGTCTGATTCCTCCAGCTCTGTTTTTCTTTCTCAAGATTTCTTTGGCTATTCTGGGTCTTTTGTGTTTCCATACAAATTGTGAAATTTTTTGTTCTAGTTCTGTGAGAAATGCCAGTGGTAGTTTGATAGGGATTGCATTGAATCTGTAGATTGCTTTGGGTAGTATGGTCATTTTCAGAATGTTGATTCTTCCAATCCAAGAACATGGTATATCTCTCCATCTATTTGTATCATCTTTTATTTCTTTCATCGGTGTCTTATAATTTTCTGCATACAGGTCTTTTGTCTCCTTAGGTAGGTTTATTCCTAGATATTTTATTCTTTTTGTTGCAATGGTAAATGGGAGTGTTTTCTTAATTTCACTTTCAGATTTTTCATCATTGGTGTATAGGAATGCAAGAGATTTCTGTGCATTAATTTTGTATCCTGCTACTTTACCAAATTCATTGATGAGCTCTAGTAGTTTTATGGTAGCATCTTTAGGATTCTCTATGTATAGTATCATGTCATCTGCAAACAGTGACAGCTTTACTTCTTCTTTTCCAATTTGGATTCCTTTTCTTTCTTTTTCTTCTCTGATTGCTGTGGCTAAAACTTCCAAAACTATATTGAGTAATAGTGGTGAGAGTGGGCAACCTTGTCTTGTTGCTGATCTTAGTGGAAATGGTTTCAGTTTTTCACCATTGAGGATGCTGTTGGCTGTGGGTTTGTCATATGTGGTCTTTATTATGTTGAGAAAAGTTCCCTCTATGCCTACTTTCTGGAGGGGTTTTTATCATAAATGGGTGTTGAATTTTGTCAAATGCTTTTTCTGCATCTATTGAGATGATCATATGTTTTTTCTCCTTCAATTTGTTAATATAGTGTATCACATTAACTGATTTGCGTATATTGAAGAATCCTTGCATTCCTGGGATAAACCCCACTTGATCATAGTGTATGATCCTTTTAATGTGCTGTTGGATTCTGTTTGCTAGTATTTTGTTGAGGATTTTTGCATCTATGTTCATCAGTGATATTGGCCTGTAGTTTTCTTTCTTTGTGACATCTTTGTCTGGTTTTGGTATCAGGGTGATGGTCACCTCGTAGAATGAGTTTGGGAGTGTTCCTCCCTCTGCTATGTTTTGGAAGAGTTTGAGAAGGATAGGTGTTAGCTCTTCTCTAAATGTTCGATAGCATTCGCCTGTGAAGCCATCTGGTCCTGAGCTTTTATTTGTTGGAAGATTTTTAATCACAGTTTCGATTTCAGTGCTTGTGATTGGTCTGTTCATATTTTCTATTTCTCCCTGGTTCAGTCTCAGAAGGTTTTGCATTTCTAAGAATTTGTCCATTTCTTCTAGGTCGTCCATTTTATTGGCATAGAGTTGCTTGTAGTAATCTCTCATGATCCTTTGTATTTCTGCAGTGTCAGTTGTTACTTCTCCTCTTTCATTTCTAATTGTATTAATTTGAGTCTTCTCCCTTTTCTTCTTGATGAGTCTGGCTAATGGTTTATCAATTTCCTTTAT
This sequence comes from Balaenoptera acutorostrata, assembly GCF_949987535.1. Lineage (NCBI taxonomy): Eukaryota > Metazoa > Chordata > Mammalia > Artiodactyla > Balaenopteridae > Balaenoptera > Balaenoptera acutorostrata. The sequence continues at coordinate 74,198,741 of NC_080068.1, forward strand.
CTTCTCAAAGAACCAGCTTTTAGTTTTATTGATCTTTGCTATCATTTCCTTCGTTTCTTTTTCATTTATTTCTGATCTGATCTTTATGATTTCTTTCCTTTTGCTAACTTTGGGGTTTTTTGTTCTTGTGTCTCTAATTGCTTTAGCTGTAAGGTTAGATTGTTTATTTGAGATGTTTCTTGTTTATTAAGATAGGATTGTATTGCTATAAACTTCCCTCTTAGAACTGCTTTTGCTGCATCCCATAGGTTTTGTGTTGTTGGGTTTTCATTGTCACTTGTTTCTAGGTATTTTTTGATTGCCTCTTTGATTTCTTCAGTGATCTCTTGGTTATTTAGTAGTGTATTGTTTAGTCTCCATGTGTTTGTATTTCTTACAGATTTTTTCCTGTAATTGATATCTAGTCTCATAGCATTGTGGTCAGAAAAGATACTTGATACGATTTCCATTTTCTTAAATTTACCAAGGCTTGATTTGTGACCCAAGATATGATCTATGCTGAAGAATGTTCCATGAGCACTTGAGAAGTATGTGTATTCTGTTGTTTTTGGATGGAATGTCCTATAAATATCAATGAAGTCCATCTTGTTTAATGTATCATTTAAAGCTTATGTTTCCTTATTTATTTTCATTTTGGATGATCTGTCCATTGGTGAAAGTGGGGTGTTAAAGTCCCCTACTATTATTGTGTTACTGTTGATTTCCCCTCTTATGGCTGTTAGTATTTGCCTTATGTATTGAGGTGCTCCTATGTTGGGTGCATAAATATTTACAATTGTTATATCTTCTTCTTGGATTGATCCCTTGATCATTACGTAGTGTCCTTCTTTGTCTCTTGTAATAGTCTTTATTGTAAAGTCTATTTTGTCTGATATGAGAATTGCTACTCCAGCTTTCTTTTGATTTCCATTTACATGGAATATCTTTTTCCATCCCCTCTCTTTCAGTCTGTATGTGTCCCTAGGTCTGAAGTGGGTCTCTTGTAGACAGCATATATATGGGTCTTGTTTTTGTATCCATTCAGCCAGTCTGTGTCTTTTGGTTGGAGCATTTAATCCATTTAAATTTAAGGTAATTATCGATATGTATGTTCCTATGACCATTTTCTTAATTGTTTTGGGTTTGTTATTGTAGGTCTTTTCCTTCTCTTGTGTCCTGCCTAGAGAAGTACCTTTAATATTTGCTGTAAAGTTGATTTGGTGTTGCTGAATTCTCTTAGCTTTTGCCTGTCTGTAAAGGTTTTAATTTCTCCGTCAAATCTGAATGAGATCCTTGCTGGGTAGAGTAATCTTGGTTGTAGGTTATTCTCCTTCATCACTTTAAATATGTCCTGCCACTCCCTTCTGGCTTGCAGAGTTTTGGCTGAAAGATCAGCTGTTAACCTTATGGGTATTCCCTTTTGTGTTATTTGTTGTTTTTCCCCTGCTGCTTTTAATATTTTTTCTTTGTATTTAACATTTGATAGTTTGATTAATATGTGTCTTGGCATGTTTCTCCTTGGATTTATCCTGTATGGGACTCTCTGCGCTTCCTGCACTTGATTAACTATTTCCTTTCCCATATTAGGGAAGTTTACACCTATAATATCTTCAAATATTTTCTCAGTCCCTTTCTTTTTCTCTTCTTCTGGGGCCCCTATAATTCGAATGGTGGTGCGTTTAATGTTGTCCCAGAGGTCTCTGAGACTGTCCTCAATTCTTTTCATTCTTTTTTCTTTATTCTGCTCTGCAGTAGTTATTTCCACTATTTTATCTTCCAGGTCACTTATCCGTTCTTCTGCCTCAGTTATTCTGCTATTGATCCTTTCTAGAGAAATTTTTAATTTCATTTATTGTGTTGTTCATCACTGTTTGTTTGCTCTTTAATTCTTCTAGGTCCTTGTTAAACGTTTCTTGTATTTTCTCCATTCTATTTCCAAGATTTTGGATCATCTTTACTATCATTCTGAATTCTTTTTCAGGTAGACTGCCTATTTCCTCTTCATTTGTTAGGTCTGGTGGGTTTTTGCCTTGCTCCTTCATCTGCTGTGTGTTTCTCTGTCTTCTCATTTTGCTTAACTTACTGTGTTTGGGGTCTCCTTTTCACAGGCTGCAGGTTCCTAGTTCCCATTGTTTTTGGTGTCTGCCCCCAGTGGCTAAGGTTGGTTCCGTGGGTTGTGTAGGCTTCCTGGTGGAGGGGACTAGCACCTGTGTTCTGGTGGATGAGGCTGGATCTTTTCTTTCTGGTGGGCAGATCCACGTGTGGTGGTGTTTTCTTTGGGTTTCTGTGGCCTTATTATGATTTTAGGCAGCCTCTCTGCTAATGGATGGGGTTGTGTTCCTGTCTTGCTAGTTGTTTGGCATAGGGTATCCAGCCCTGTAGCTTGCTGGTCGTTGAGTGTAGCTGGGTCTTGGCATTGAGATGGAGATCTCTGGGAGATTTTTGCCGTTTGATATTACATGGAGCTGGGAGGTTTCTTGTGGACCAGTGTCCTGAAGTTGGCTCTCCCACCTCAGAGGCACAGCCCTGATGCCTGGCTGAAGCACCAAGAGCCTGTCATCCACGCGGCTCAGAATAAAAGGGAGAAAAAAAAGAAAGAAAGAAAGAAGAAGATAAAATAAAATAAAGTAAAATAAAATAAAGTTATTAAAATAAAAAATAATTATTAAAAAAAATTTTTTAAGTAATAAAAAAAAAGAAAGAAGAGAGGAACCAAACCAAAAAACAAAGCCACCAATGATAACAAGGGCTAAAAACTATACTAAAAAAACAAAACAAACAAACAAAAAAACCGGACAGACAGAATCCTAGGACAAATGGTAAAAGCAAAGCTATACAGACAAAATCACATACAGAAGCATACACATACACACTCACAAAAAGAGAAAAAGGGAAAATATATACATATATCGTTGCTCCCAAAGTCCACCTCCTCAATTTGGGATGATTCGTTGTCTATTCAGGTATTCCACAGACGCAGGTACATCAAGTTGACTGTGGAGATTTAATCCACTGCTCCTGAGGCTGCTGGGAGAGATTTCCCTTTCTGTTCTTTGTTCACACACCTCCCGGGGTTCAGCTTTGTATTTGGACCCGCCTCTGCGTGTAGGTCGCTTGAGGGCGTCTGTTCTTGGCTCAGACAGGACGGGGTTAAAGAAGCAGCTGATTCGGGGGCTCTGGCTCACTCAGGCCGGGGGGAGGGAGGGGTATGGTTGCGGGGCGAGCCTGCTGCGGCAGAGGCCGGCGTGACGTTGCACCAGCCCGAGGTGCACCGTGCGTTCTCCCGGGGAAGTTGTCCCCGGATCACGGGACCCTGGCCGTGGCGGGCTGCACAGGCTCCCGGGAGGGGCAGTGTGGAGAGTGACCTGGGCTCGCACACAGGCTTCTTGGCGGTGGCAGCAGCAGCCTCAGCGTCTCATGTCCTTCTCTGGGGTCCGCGCTGATAGCCGCGGCTCGCGCCCGTCTCTGGAGCTTGTTTAGGTGGTGCTCTGAATCCCCTCTCCTCGCGCACCAGGAAACAATGGTCTCTTGCCTCTTAGGCAGCTGCAGACTTTTTCCTGGACTCCCTCCCGGCTAGCTGTGGCACACTAGCCCCCTTCAGGCTGTGTTCACGCCGCCAACCCCAGTCCTCTCCCTGCGATCCGACCGAAGCCCGAGCCTCAGCTCCCAGCCCCCGCCCGCCCCGGCGGGTGAGCAGACAAGCCTCTCGGGCTGGTGAGTGCCAGTCGGCACCGCTCCTCTGTGCGGGAATCTCTCCACTTTGCCCTCCGCACCCCTGTGGCTGCGCTCTCCTCCGTGGCTCCAAAGCTCCCCCCCTCCGCCACCCGCAGTCTCCGCCCGCAAAGGGGCTTCCTAGTGTGTGGAAACCTTTCCTCCTTCACAGCTCCCTCCCACTGCTGCAGGTCCTGTCCCTATTCTTTGTCTCTGGTTTTTCTTTTTTCTTTTGCCCTACCCAGGTACATGGGGAGTTTCTTGCCTTTTGGGAGGTCTGAGGTCTTCTGCCAGTGTTCAGTAGGTGTTCTGTAGGAGTTGTTCCACATGTAGATGTATTTCTGATGTATTTGTGGGGAGGAAGGTGATCTCCGCATCTTACTCTTCTGCCATCTTGAAGCTCCAAATGATTTTTATATCAGTGATGATAGGTCTGAATTCCAAAAGTGGAGTAAATATCAGGGAGTACAGATTCACTCAAAAACAATATTAGTGGTAAGAAATTGAATATTCTACCTCTACCCTGAACCTGAAAGTATGTTGATATGTCTATCATGTCACCTTAAACCAATGAATATGTAGGTCTTAAGCAAAATTTTGCTGTTTCTGACATTCTTGTGGTAAAAACTTTGTCAGCAAAAGACAATTTAATCTTAATAAGGCTGAGCAATCTTTTTAGAAATATTAGCATTCTTTCAAATGTTAAATTTATAAATGGAATTAGACCTAATGAATGAATCTAAAACTGGATATTTGGGAACATCTCAGATATATTGTGATAAGCATGCCTGTTATGTGGCAGTCACAATGAATTATTTTTAAGCATTACCAATCTTATTACTTAGGATTGTGGATAACTATCTCCTTGATCCAACTTCTGGCCCACAGAAAACTCAAATGCAAGAAATATAAGAAAATGCTGAGCATCCTTTGTTTAAACTACTCAGCAAATCTAATTAATTCTCAATTTCCACAAGGTTAGAGACTTTAACTGCACCCATAGAAATTTTTAATCCCAGCACAGAACAAGTAGTTCATTTTAAGCAGATGTTGGTTTCCCCTTGGCAACATGAGGCAACAATTCAAGCCTAAGGCTCAGGTTTACTTTCTCTCAGTTGCCTCTACCTCTTTTCAGCAAGTATGGCACATATCTCCACCCTATTTAATTCCCATTTTTAATGCCAATACTTCTTAATTTCATATTTAACTTTTCTAATTGACTTCTTTATATTCCAATAACAAGACTTGAAAATTATTTACAATAGCAGCGACTTATGTTTCAAATATATTGGAACACAAATGATTACATTTCTCAAAATACATACAGAAATCAAGTTGCATATAATGGAATGTCCCATAAGGGAATTCATGATTAGAAAATTATTTCTGAATTTAAGAAGAATTTCTAGGCCAGTGCATAAGCAGAGACTTAAAAATATAAGCTCTGAAACTAGAAAGCAGCATCCCACATCAATCCAGCATATTACAAATAAATATATTTGATAGTGAAGCAGATTCCTAGAACCTGAGATAGATTACCCTGTCAACTATACTGTTTATGCAAGTTACTTAAATATTAAGATTGAATAACTCATATAATAACCCTCATATAGTCCTAATAGTTGCTAAATATATTTATACTCAATTGTATAGAAAATTATTTCATCTATACTGTTGGTTCAGTCATTTTCAACTAATTTTGTTTGTAGGTATGTAAAGTCCCAACTTAAAATATATAATTATCCCCCATTTTCTCCCATCATAAATTTATGATTTATGATTTTCTCCCATAAATTTATGAACTTGGAAAATCTTACCTGATGAAAATGTAATCAAGTACACAATACCCAGGATAAGCAAACTCAGTAAGCTGCTCCCCATAAACAGTGATGTTTTAACAAGGTCCATATAAGTCCTTGTACGTGTGCTTATTTTCAAAGCATTTACTCTAGTGTAAGTGGACTGCTTAAAAGCTGTAATAACCTATGAATAATTTTTTTTTGACTTTAAGAGGCCAGTGCATAAATTTTACAAAATTTTCAGTGACGTTTTGTTTGATTCAGAATATGGCAGAATCTATGAAATTGATTCAGGGTCGAAAATGTCTAATGGACCTGGTGAACAGAGTGACTACCAGATCACCTCTGATCTCAAGTCTGTGTAAAATTTATTCTGAATTAAAAGTGTGTTCAGAATAACACTTGACTGTTTTGATTCTCTATTTGCAGAGCAAATTACATTTTAATTGCAAAGAAAGCTTTTTAAAATAATATGCTCTTACAATTCAATAACAAGCCCACAAACAAGCCAATAAAAATGGACAAAAAGTTCTCTGTTGCATATGGGACACTGGGACACTTTAAGGAAGCAGGTGTAAGCTTAGAAAAACACTTTTCATTATATTCCTGAATTTTCAGTGTTATTTTATATATTCAACCTATGAGCTGTGGTATTTAGCTTCTAAATGTGAAATGTTATCACACAAAAGATCCATTAGGGAACATTCAATATTGTTTTTAGGATAAAGACACAATTATAAATTTACTTGTGTCTGTGTTGCTCATTAAAGTAAAACTTAGCAAAAATTGTAGTCTGGTATCAGATAAGCAGAAGTTATCCAATAAAGATGAAGAATATGTACACTTTCACTGAGATGTTCAGAAATTTGTTGTCAGAAATTTTTGAAATAATGAAGAATATTCAGCCTAAACAAATAAGGCAACAAGACAGAAAACCCAGAGTGCACTCTGATTGGTGTTAGTGATACAGAAATAATAGTGTTGAAACTTGTGCAGATGAGCTGATAAGAAAAGGTTATAATAAAATAATTTCCTACTCAATGATCATTTTCTGCTTCAACCTTTCATGCACACGCATTTCTTTTTACAGAAATGCAGCTTTTGAGCTCTGCTTAGGAAGTCATGAAGCTGCGAACTTTAAACTCAACCTTCATCAGAAAAGAGAGATATGAAAACAACAGTAAGCTAGCACTGGAATTCTTTTCCAAGAAAAGCTTCAGAGCCAACATGGTTGTATTTGCCCCAACAGTAATCCATCCTATCCCACCTAGATCTGCACCCAGTCGGTCGCAGTTCTTGACAATCGTAGCATAAGCACGTATCATAAGAGAAGTTTGATACAGTTTAAAATAAGAAGTAAGGAGGCATAGAAGACATTTTAGAAACATTTCTATCAAAATGGAATTAAGGCCTGAATTGTAAAGGGTTAAACATCAACTAACTGGTACGTCAAGTTGCTTTTAATGTTTGACTTTTAAGAGCACACAAGTAAAATTACAATTGCACCTTTATTGTTAGCACAAGTTTGAATGTTTTATAGTGGATTGCTTATGTCATTATCATATTCTGAATCTGAATACTTTTGTTTATAAGTTGAATATATACATTAATATTGAAAGTTGAGGCAAAAAATAAATTATTTTTCCAACATTATGCCTGCTTCCCTAAAATTGTCTTGATGTTTCCTATATAATAGTATAGAGTAGAGAATAGGCAATGAGATTTGGATAACCTAACAAAATCTCTGGCATGTAATAAATTGCAACTTTTAAAAATATCGATTGGTGAAAGTCTAATAATCAGAATTATTTACTCCTCAGGGAATCCAGGTTGATATGTTTTAATGCCTAAAAGTAAATTATGATAAGTATCCTTGTTAAATATATCCTCTTATGTAGCAACTAATTTGCAGCTGTATTGTTTTTCTGAACAGAAGTCCATTTTTGTCCTTGCTGGTCAAGACACAGAGATTACAAGAGAAACCAGCAAACTGTATGTTTTTCTACCTCTTAGAGTTGAATTTTAAAGGTTAGATACTCATTTTCATTGTTATAAACTACTGACCTTAGACTAAAACAATGACTACCTGTATCAGACAGGATTGAGTCGCAGAAACCACGCTAAATGCTTCCTCCAGAAAGAAATGTACAATATTTCACATAACTGACAGGATTGATTATAAGACACGTCATTATCTCATGTACTACTAAGAATGATAAACATACTGACAGGGAAAATATATTTAGAATTGATGGAATACAGTCTCCCCATACAGCACATTGCTTAAAAATGGGCAGCAAGTGCTTAATGAGCTTGCCAGGAAACCATCAAGCCCTCAGAGGCATTCTGCCCCTGCCCAGGAAACCTATACTTACCAAATCAGAAAACTGGTAAACTTAGCACCACACTGCCTCTGCCATAGTTCGGTAAATGCCATCATGACTGTAGAAAGCTACCAAATCACGGAAGCAGTGGATGCAGACCTATGAATTCCTCTGCCACATCATGCACCAGAAAAATGGATGCCTTCCTTGTCCCTTCTTCTTTCCTATTTCCCTCATTATGAAATTCAAGTTCCCCTGCAGTGCATCTGATTCTCAGACCTAAATCACACCTGGAAAAGTAGCTGCAAAGGAGCTTGGGATATAGAGTTCTAGCAGTCCAGCTTCAGCAATACAGAAAGAAACATATAGAAGGTTGGAGATTAGAATGGACATTGCATGAGCCATATTCCATACCTTCCATTCTACTCTTACTATCAAATCAGCTATGTAGCTGACTTTGGAATAGAATATAGGAAGTGTGGTAGGTAGAATAATGCCCCTGCTCTCCAGAGACGCCTACATCCTAATTCTGGAATATACGAATATGTTATATTACATGGCACAGTTAAATTAAGGTTGCAGATGAAATTAAAGTTATTAATCAGCTGACCTTAAAATAGGGATATTATCCTGGATATGCAGGTGGGCCCGAAGTAATTACAGGAGTCCTTAAAAGTGGAACAAGGAAGCAGAAGAAGAAACCAGAGGGAGATGACTATAAAATACTGGCCAAAGATGCTACACACTTGACTTTGGAGGTAGAGGAAGGGGCCATGAACCAAGGAATGTGGGTGGTCTCTAGAAGCTAGGAAAAGCAAAGAAATGAACTCTCCCCTAGATCCTCCAGAAGGAATTCCTGTGCATATATCTGGAGAAAACCATAATCTGAAAAGACACATGCACCCCAATGTTCATTGCAATGCTATTTACAATAGCCAAGACATGGAAGCAACCTAAATGTCCATCAACAGAGGAATGGATAAAGAAGATGTGGTACAAATATATAATGGAATATTACTCAGTCATAAAAAGGAACAAAATAGTGCCATTTGCAAAGACATGGATGGACCCAGAGATGGTCATACTGAGTGAAGTAAGTCAGACAAAGACAAATATCATATGATATTGCTTATATGTAGAATCTAAAAAATAATGGTATAAAGGAACTTACAAAACAGAAATAGAGTCACAGATGTAGAAAACAAACATGGTTATCGGGGGGAAGGGGGGAGTGAGGGATAAATTGGGAGATTGGGATTGACATATACACACTACTGTATATAAAATAGATAACTAATAAGGACCTACTGTATAGTACAGGGAACTCTACTCAGTACTCTGTAATGACCTATATGGGAAAAGAATATAAAAATGAGTGGATATATGTATATGTATAACTGTTTCACTATGCTGTACACCTGAAACTAACACAAGATTGTGAAACAACTGTACTCAAATAAAAATTTTTTAAAAATACAGCCCCATTGACCTCTTAATTTTAGCCCAGTAAGATCCATGTTTGACTTCTGACCTACGGAATTGTAAAATAATTAATTTGCATTGTTCTGTATCACTAAGTAGTGGCAATTTGTTATAGCTGCAATAGGAAACTGACAGGAAATAAACAGGATGACCCTCTGCTTAGTCAACCAGTGTTATCAAATGGTTACTCTGTATCAAGCGGCATTCTAGTTCTTTTGGGAGAAAATGACATAGTCTGTGCTCTCAAGGACCTCACAGACTAATGAAGAATAGGGACAAGTAAAGAGAACATTACAATATATTGTGATTAATGTTGTAATAGGACAAGTATAGACATGAGTGTTCAGGAGGTTTGTAGAAAAGTCATATCTCTATGCATAGACGGATACATTACTGGTATTTTCTGAGTTGCTGTGAAGGTGAGGGTGGGCAATAGGATTGAGTTCTACTCTCAGAAACAGATGAAAAAGTCAGTTCTATATCCATGCTAAGCTTTCAGATACTGAGTTCAATGATCTGAGAGTAATCATATCTTATATGTGTAACAGGCTTTATCACTTCTATCGCATTCATGCTCTAGCAAATCAGGCAACTTTTCCTCAGCTTTTTAAAAGTGCTGAATGATTTGCCACACTATTTAAAAGACAGTGATAGACACTCTTACATAATGAGAAGCACCTGTTATGTGCCTAAACGTGTACTTCTGGTCCAGTGCTTTATAAGAGGTAATATTTAAGTCAGTGTTAATACTTTAGGATTCTTTCCTAGTACAAGCCATTTCAAAAAACTCCAGAGTCTATAATTACTGCTTCACATTACTGTCAGTACAGTCCCCACCAAGAGTCCTCCCACCTCAGTTTTCATCAGTGGGAGAATACGAATAAGAAGGGAGTAGTAGAATCAAATAGGGAGAGGAAACAGACTGTGAAGATAAAACTACCAACAGATAAGTTCTCCACCTGAATATTTTTTAACTTCTTTTGTTCTTGCCTCTTTTTGAAAACTCAAATGAATTTTCAGAAAGTGATAACTGGTTATTATTGTTGCTGGATTCTCAGGCAGATTCTCATTGGCATATTTGTTTATAATAGTTTCAGAAAATGTTCCATAAACCGTTAATTATTTACCATAAATTAATAAAATGTAGGTTAATGGCACAGTTGGGTTTTTTTTCCCACCACTTATCTCCCAAGCGTTACAATCAAAGATAGTCAAAGTTCGGAAGTTGGCCCCTGTAGTGGTTAGGAAACTGGGCCCAGGCTGACTGGATCTGAATCCTGACTCAGCCCCTTTCTTCCTGAGTGACTTTGACAAACTTTTACTTGCTTCAATTTCCTAGTGTGTTGGAGGTTAATAATAGCACTTTCCTAAAAGGGAAATTTGAGGATAAAATAAGCAAATACTGAATTTTACATACAATTGTGCCTAACACATGATAAGTGCTAACTAATTATTTGATAAATAAAATAGAAGATGAATTTAAATTACTTTAATTTCATATAAGGTATTAAAATTTCCACAGCATTTATGTTCTACCACTCTAGGTTTAAATAAACTTAGGAGACTTTTTTTACACATCTCTTCAGTCATTCATTTAGTGTGATGAGCTAGAGAAACAGTGGCACGTAAAACTGATGCGAAAAAGTCCGAACCTCATAGAACTTAGTGGCAAATACAGATATTACATCAAGGATTACAAGAGTAATGAGTTCTGTGAAAGGGGAAGCACAAAGGGCACTGTTGGCAGATACAAGATATGGTTGAACAAAATACATTTTAAGGTAAGAGGTAAAAAATTCAACCAATCATCCAGAACTTTATCAAAATTCAAACACTGGATATTTCTGAGGACTAAGTCATGCTGTGTGCGTGACATGACATTAAGATAGGCACCATGCCAAAACAGCCTTTCTGCCAAGAAGTCCTTGCTGTATTAAACCCAAATGTGTCTTCTGCTACACTGAGTACATTTTCCCTAGTATAGACTTTGGCTGCAGAAAAGGATGTTACCACTGTCAAAATAAAAAGAAACCACGATTCAACTTTATTTCTTAAACACTATGATAATCCATTCTTTTTAAAGGAACCTTGGGAGTTCTATGGAACTAAACTTGAAAAGTAGCAGCTAGGAAAAGAAGAGAAGAAATTTAATTCGCCTGCAGGGAAAACTCCCATGGGCAAAAGGACAATTTAACCTATGTATTTTAACTATAAAAATGGTCATTAAATTTGAAAACTCCTGGTAAACCTATAACTGGCAATAATGCAAGCTTTATGGACTATCTGTGAGATTTCTTTTGATTATTTTTTATGAGCTATTGAACTTTAGGAACAAAGTATCCTCTTCCTTTCCACCAATTGGCTTTGAGAACAAATACCCTTGGGTACAAATATAATTAGGTCCACACTGTAAGGCGTCATTTTCAACTCACATTGAAAGAAAAAGAGCATCAGTAAGGAGTAGAATCGTCCCATTCACATTCAAAGGGCCTGTTAGGTGTAAGAAAGCAACTAAAATGATTGTTCTGTACAGCAGTGTGACTCTCTCTCTGGAAATGGAGAGGATTAGGAAAAGTAAGGAATTGCTACCTGTACTGGGCAATGTTTAGTAACTGAGAAAATACATTCTAGCTGGCTAAAGCCAAAAAAGATGGTTTACAGAATCACTGAGAATGCTGAAAAAACAGAATCAAGATTGTCCTTTCAGGAAAGACTCCCAGAGCCACAACAGAGAATAAGCACCAAAGGGGCTACCTCTTCTGTAATCAGGAAGCCACCCCCTGAATGGAGAGGGTAGTCCTAGAGCGGTTTCTTCTCCATCCACACACCAACGCTGTAATTAGAAAGTCCCTTCGGGCTTCCCTGGTGGCGCAGTGGTTGAGAATCTGCCTGCCCATGCAGGGGACATGGGTTCGAGCCCTGGTCTGGAAGGATCCCACATGCCGCGGAGTGGCTGGGCCCGTGAGCCACAACTACTGAGCCTGCGCGTCTGGAGCCTGTGCTCCGCAACAAGAGAGGCCGCGACAGTGAGAGGCCCGCGCACCTCGATGAAGAGTGGCCCCCGCTCGCCGCAACTAGAGAAAGCCCTCGCACAGAAACAAAGACCCAACACAGCCAAAAATAAATAAATAAATAAATAAATAAATTTAAAAAAAAAAAAAGAAGAAGAAAGTCCCTTCCATGACTGAGAAGCTGCTACTGCTGCCATCAGTTTCAAAACCATGCTATAAGGATATGATCGAAGTGGAGGTTCCACTCAGACCTCTTGATGGCTGTGATGCTACAGGCTGGACACTGGTACCTCCGTTAATTGTCCTACACAATAAACAAATACGTTATTAAATAATAAAATAAATGTCTCCACAAAACTGCTTACCAGCAGAATCCTCAGAAACAGGAAATGTCCAGCTTCAGCCTCACTTTCTACTTCCCAAAGTGCAAATATTTCCAAGCCACTCTGGAATCTTAACCTGCCAAGAAACCTAAGGACTGTGGTTTTCAGTTTTCCAGCCTCTGCAGTTCAGGAAATCTCACGAGAAAGAAGTTGGAAGGGATGTCATAAACCAATTCAATGTATTTCTACATTATGAATTGCAAATGAAACATCTTTAACAATTAATATTTATTCTTTGATGCCCAGAATAAATAGCATCAGTCCAAAAGATCTACCCTCTAGGCAAACTGATTCATTTACAATTCATGCTTTTGAACAACCACAAAGAGGAGAACTAGCCCTACCACAAAAAATTTATCCAAATCTATTCATTTTCTCAATACAGTTAGTGAGGATTTAGATAAAGGAAAAATGCCTACAGACATCTGACTGGCAATATAACTTGTTATATACCATTAGAGATTATTTTTTCTTTCTTAATTTCTGGGAAATACACCGTGGTAGACAGAATTTTAAGATGACTGCCAGATTCCCATCTCCTGGGGTATACACCCTGTTTATTCCCTTCCTCTTGAGCATGGGTAAGATGTGGATAGGATGGATTTCATTCCCATTATTAGATTACATTAAATGGCAAAGGTGAAGGCATTCTGCAGATGAAAATAAGATTCCAAATTAGTTGACTTTGAATTAATAAAAATGAAGATTATCCCTGGTGAGTATGATTTCATCAGGAGACGCTTTTAAAGAGGGACTGAGTCCTGCATGGAAAAAAATTCTCCTGCTGGCCTTCAAGAAGTGAGCTGCCACATTTTGAGAGACAAGCCCCACATGTCAAGGACCAGAGGGTGGCATTTAGGAGCTGAGAGTGGTTCTGATCTACAGCTAACAAGAAAATCAGTATCTCAGTCACACAACTACAAGGAAATTCATGTTTCCAACAACTAATGAGTTTGGAAAAGGACTTTAAATAAGCCTCAGATGAGTTTGTAATCCCTGTAAACTCTCTGCTTGCAGCTTTCTGAGATCCTGAGCAGAGAACCCAGCTAGACTATGCCCAAATTTCCAACCCACAGAAACTGTGAAGTAATAAATGAGTGTGTTTTTAAGCCACTAACTTTGTGGTAGTTTCTTGTACAAAAGGAAACTAATACATATATGAAAAATATTTTACCAAGACTTTTCAAACATGTATTATTTATATATGTTACTCTTTAACTTGGAAACACTTTATTATAAAGTCAATAAAAAGGAATTAGAAAAATACCAAAATATTAATTAATTTTAATGCACCTCTACCAGTGTCATATAAAATGAAATGAAACATTTTAATCTCTTTATGCACTTGAAGTATGTTAATATCAAAGCCTTGCAGTTACAAATTTAGGTCATTCAATTTGCAGAAACTGTATAATACATAATTGGCAAACTCAACTCTCATTGTCTAGTAAATTAACCTAATCAGACTTACTGTCTGTCAAAAACAAAAAATATCCAATATCATTTTTCACTTAAAGAGTAATCTTAAAATGTGACACCTTGGCACTTATCTCATTTATTAATTCCAATTCTTAGATAAATACACAGCTAGCTAAAGCACAGAGTCTTGTTATGAGTTTGTTTTATAGAAGAACTAATGAATCACCACTTTCTTTCTGATGCTCCTTCTGCTCTCCTCTAATGGGCCTTTCCCTCAGAAGGATTAAATTACTTGACAGTAGTCAGAAGATGGAAGACAACATGTCATTCAATGAAAATTATCATCACTTGCACTGCCCCACTCTATAACATACCTAAGAACATCCTCACATAGTTTTGGGGTTTTTTTTAACATCTTTAATGGAGTATAACTGCTTTACCATGGTGTGTTAGTTTCTGCTGTATAACAAAGTGAATCAGCTATATATATACATATATCCCCATATCTCCTCCCTCTTGTATCTCCCTCCCTCCCACCCCTCTAGGTTGTCACAAAGCACCGAGCTGATCTCCCTGTGCTATGCAGCTGCTTCCCACTAGCTGTTTCACATTTGGTAGTGTATATATGTCTATGCCACTCTCTCACTTTGTCACAGCTTACCCTTCCCCCTCCCCGTGTCCTGAAGTCCATTCTCTACCTCTGTGTCTTTATTCCTGTCCTGCCCCTAGGTTCTTCAGAACCTTTTTTTTTTTTTTTTTTAGATTCCATATGTGTGTTAGCATATAGTATTTGTTTTTCTCTTTCTGACTTACTTCACTCTGTATAACAGATTCTAGGTCCATCCACCTCACTACAAATAACTCAGTTTTGTTTCTTTTTTTGGCTGAGTAATATTCCATTGTATATATGTGCCACATCTTCTTTATCCATTCATCTGTCGATGGACACTTAGGTTGCTTCCATGTCCTGGCTATTGTAAATAGAGCTGCAATGAACATTGTGGTACATGACTCTTTTTGAATTATGGTTTTCTCAGGGTATATGCCCAGTAGTGGGATTGCTGGGTCATATGGTAGTTCTATTTTCAGTTTTTTAAGGAACCTCCATACTGTTCTCCATAGTGGCTGTATCAATTTACATTCCCACCAACAGTGCAAGAGGGTTCCCTTTTCTCCACACCCTCTCCAGCATTTATTGTTTGTAGATTTTTGATGATGGCCATTCTGACTGGTGTGAGATGATACCTCATTGTAGTTTTTATTTGCATTTCTTTAATGATTAGTGATGTTGAGCATCCTTTCACGTGTTTCTTGGGAATCTGTATATCTTCTTTGGAGAAATGTCTATTTAGGTCTTCTGCCCATTTTTGGATTGGGTTGTTTTATTGATATTGAGCTGCATGAACTGCTTGTAAATTTTGGAGATTAATCCTTTGTCAGTTGCTTCATTTGCAAATATTTTCTCCCATTCTGAGGGTTGTCAAAAGCTTTTTCTGCATCTATTGAGATGATCATATGGTTTTTATTCTTCAATTTGTTAATATGGTGTATCACATTGATTGATTTGCATATATTGAAGAATCCTTGCATCCCTGGGATAAATCCCACTTGATCATGGTCTATGATCCTTTTAATGTGTTGTTGGATTTGGTTTGCTAGTATTTTGTTGAGGATTTTACGTCTGTGTTCATCAGTGATATTGGCCTGTAATTTTCTTTTTCTGTGATATCTTTGTCTGGTGTTGGTATCAGGATAATGGTGGCCTTGTAGAATGAGTTTGTGAGTGTTCCTCCCTCTGCAGTGTTTTGGAAGAGTTTCAGAAGGATAGGTGTTAGCTCTTCTCTAAATGTTTAATAGAATTCATCTGTGAAGCCATCTGGTCCTGGGCTTTTGTTTGTTGGAAGATTTTTAATCAGAGTCTCAACTTCAGTGCTTGTAATTGGTCTGTTTATATTTTCTATTTCTTCCTGGTTCAGTCTCGGAAGGTTGTGCTTTTCTAAGAATTTGTCCATTTCTTCCAGGTTGTCCATTTTATTAGCATATAGTTGCTTGTAGTAATCTCTCATGATCCTTTGTACTTCTGCAGTGTCAGTTGTTACTTCTCCTTCTTCATTTCTAATTCTATTGATTTGAGTCTTCTCCCTTTTTTCCTTGATTAGTTTGGCTAATGGTTTATCAATTTTATCTATCTTCTCAAAGGACCAGCTTTTAGTTTTATTGATCTTTGCTATTGTTTCCTTCATTTCTTTTCCATTTATTTCTGATCTGATCTTTACAATTTCTTTCCTTCTGCTAACTTTGGGGTTTTTTTTGTTCTTCTTTCTCTAATTGCTTTAGGTGTAAGGTTAGGTTGTTTATTTGAGATTTTTCTTGTTTCTTGAGGTAGGCTTGTATTGCTATAACCTTCCCTCTTAGAACTGCTTTTGCTGCATCCCATAGGTTTTCGGTCGTCGGGTTTTCATTGTCCTTTGTTTCTAGGTATTTTTTTATTTCCTCTTTGATTTCTTTAGTGACCTCTTGGTTATTTAGTAGTGTATTGTTTAGCCTCCATGTGTTTGTATTTTTTACAGATTTTTTCCTGTAATTGATATCTAGTCTCATAGCGTTGTGGTCAGAAAAGACACTTGATACGATTTCCATTTTCTTAAATTTACCAAGGCTTGATTTGTGACCCAAGATATGATCTATCCTGAAGAATATTCCATGAGTACTTGAGAAGAAAGTGTATTATCTTGTTTTTGGATGGAATGTCCTATATATATCAATGAAGTCCATCTTGTTTAATGTGTCATTTAAAGCTTGTGTTCCCTTATTTATTTTCATTTTGGATGATCTGTCCATTGGTGAAAGTGGGGTGTTAAAGTCCCCTACTATTATTGTGTTACTGTCGTTTTCCCCTTTTATGGCTGTTAGTATTTGCCTTATGTGTTGAGGTGCTCCTATGTTGGGTGCATAAAGATTCACAATTGTTATATCTTCTTCTTGGATTGATCCCTTGATCATTATGTAGTGCCCTTCTTTGTTTCTTGTAATTAAAGTCTATTTTGTCTCATATGAGAATTGCTATTTCAGCTTTCTTTTGATTTCCATTTGCATGGAATATCTTTTTCCATCCCCTCTCTTTCAGTCTGTATGTGTCCCTAGGTCTGAAGTGGGTCTCTTGTAGACAGCATATATATGGGTCTTGTTTTTGTATCCATTCAGCCAGTCTGTGTCTTTTGGTTGGAGCATTTAATCCATTTACATTTAAGGTAGTTATCAATATGTATGTTCCTATTACCATTTTCTTAATTGTTTTGGGTTTGTTATTGTAGGTATTTTCCTTCTCTTGTGTTTCCTGCCTAGAGAAGTTCCTTTAGCATTTGCTGTAAAGCTGGGTTGGTGGTGCTGAATTCTCTTACCTTTTGCTTGTCGGTAAAGGTTTTAATTTCTTCGTCAAATCTGAAGGAGATCCTTGCTGGGTAATCTTGGTTGTTGGTTCTTCCCTTTCATCACTTTAAATATGTCCTGCCCCTCCCTTCTGCTTGCAAAGTTTCGGCTGAAAGATCAGCTGTTAACCTTATGGGGATTCCCTTGTGTGTTATTTGTTGTTTTTCCCTTGCTGCTTTTAATATTTTTTGTTTGTATTTAATTTTTGATAGTTTGATTAATATGTGTCTTGGTGTATTTCTCCTTGGATTTATCCTGTGTGGGACTCTCTGCACTTCCTGGACTTGATTAACTATTTCCATTCCCATATTAGGGAAGTTTTCAACTATAATATCTTCAAATATTTTCTCAGTCCCTTTCTTTTTCTCTTATTCTGGGACCCCTATAATTCGAATGTTGGTGCATTTCATGTTGTCCCAGAGGTCTCTGAGACTGTCCTCAATTCTTTTCATTCTTTTTTCTTTATTCTGCTCTGTGGTAGTTATTTCCACGATTTTATCTTCCAGGTCACTTATCCGTTCTTCTGCCTCAGCTATTCTGCTATTGATTCCTTCTACAGAATTTTAAATTTCATTTATTGTGTTGTTCATCATTGTTTGTTTGCTCCTTAGTTCTTCTAGGTCCTTGTTAAACCTTTCTTGTATTTTCCCCAGTCTATTTCCAAGATTTTGGATCATCTTTAGTATCCTTACTCTGAATTCTTTTTCAGGTAGACTGCCTATTTCCTCTCATTTGTTTGGTCTGGTGGGTTTTTACCTTGCTCCTTCATCTGCTGTGTGTTTCTCTGTCTTCTCATTTTGCTTTACTTACTGTGTTTGGTGTCTCCTTTTTGCAGGCTGCAGGTTCGTAGTTCCCATTGTTTTTGGTGTCTGCCCCCAGTGGGTGAGGTTGGTTCAGTGGGTTGTGTAGGTTTCCTGATGGAGGGGACTGGTGCCTGTGTTCTGGTGGATGAGCATGGATCTTTTCTTTCTGGTGGGCAGGACCACGTCCGGTGGTGTGTTTTGGTGTGTCTGTGAACTTATTATGATTTTAGGCAGCCTCTCTGCTAATGGGTGGGGTTGTGTTCCTATCTTGCTAGTTGTTTGGCATAGGGTGTCCAGCACTGTAGCTTGCTGGTCGTTGAGTGTAGCTGGGTCTTAGCATTGAAATGGAGATCTCTGGGAGATCTTTTGCCGTTTGATATTATGTGGAGCCAGGAGGTCTCTGGTGGACCAGTTTCCTGAATTCGGCTCTCCCACCTCAGAGGCACAGGCCTGACAGCCGCCTGGAGCACCAAGACCCTGTCAGCCACACAGCTGTTTGCTCACCAGTCTTGGAGTAATTGGAAGTCTTTTTTGGATCCCCATATGGGCCACCAAAATGTTGACCTCAGGTTGTCTGAGATGGTATTTCTCTTTTCCTCT
Organism: Balaenoptera acutorostrata; assembly: GCF_949987535.1. Lineage (NCBI taxonomy): Eukaryota > Metazoa > Chordata > Mammalia > Artiodactyla > Balaenopteridae > Balaenoptera > Balaenoptera acutorostrata. The sequence goes on from NC_080068.1 coordinate 74,217,681, forward strand.
CAGTTGGGTAAGATTATTGAAATCTATTATAGCGGCACTAGCTTGAAAATCAGCCAATGCAAAAAACAAACATGCTCATAAGGCGGAGCTCTCTACACATCTTTCTGTATGATGATGTCTTCCTCATATAGTTTTAAACACATTTTCTAATGTAGCTCTTTACCGTTAAAATAGATATGTATGAAACAAAGAAGCATTGATTAAAAGAGGGTACCTAAAACTGATATATTGATTTGTCTACCTGTTTGGTGCCCACACAGATTTTACATTCCCATAATGCACCATAGTTAGATACAGAATGGGAAGAAGCTAGGCCTTTCTAATGTAAAGTGAAACAACAGTTTTGAGAGCACACCTATGGCCTGTTCTCAGGTAATTTTATATATGAGTTTTATAGAACTTGAAGATATGGAACTTTATTCTCATTAAACTATCTATATCTAGACACCCAAGTTTGATGTTAATTGGAAAGAAAAAGCAAAGCAGCCCAACACACTAATATTGGTTTAATAGGTACATTATAATGGTAATCATTTTATGCCTTATATATTCTTTCTCACTGTTCTATGGAAATAAAGCTCACACTGTAAGAAGTAAACTTTGTAACTTTTTCTTCTATATGATTAATATTCTATAATAATATCCTGATGAACATCAAACAGTTTACCTTATACAATTGGTTATTTTAGTCAATGTATCACCTTGACCAAGACTTTTGAATGTACAAATCTGAAAGTTTATCCCTCTTTCCATCATCCTATTTTATTTTCCCCTAATTTGGAAATAATAGCCATTCACCTAGTTTGTCTTATTCTCATTTTAGTTTATATAAATATGTACCCACAAACATTCCCACTGCAGCTAATTACTGTAAGAATACTGCCAAAATCCAAAGAATTTTTTTCTCACATATGCATGCCATTATACATTCACAGGAGAATAATGCTTTAGGTGCTTTCAGAAGATATTGTTCATCTTTCCATATCCTCATGTTTGTAATGTCATAGTGAGCGTATTCCCATGAATAATGAGATGGTAAAATTCTCCGTTGTCTTTTTTTGTGTGTTTTGGCTTTACCTTTTTTTTTATAACTGACGTACTAATGCTATTTTATTTCACCCAGATAATTTTTAGTTAACTTTCCCAGTTCATTAAGCTCTATTTCGTAAGTTTCTGTGCAAAACTATGATGAATAATTCTAGCTCAATATTCAGTTATTTCAATATATTGCTTTCTTTTTCTCAATTAGCAGAAACAAAGCTAAACCCTACCTCTTTTCTGTTAATATATTTTTGTGACTATTGAAAGAAATGTCACTTGTTTCAGGTTGCAAAAATTAACATTGGTTTTAAAATAATTTTCTGCTTCTATATATTTATTTAATATTAAAGAACATTGTAATGAGAGAAAGGAGACCTGTCAAACTCAATATATGTGACTCCATTTGTAAACTTGGGCAAGAGTCATTCAACATATGTAGGTCTTTCATTCTCCATCAATAAAAGAAAGTAATAGGATAACTTAAAGCACCTTAGGGGTCTGATATTTCTAACTTCTTTATACACAATTTTCTCTAATGCATCAATTTCAAAAAACTTTCCTAGAACTTTTGTGTCAAAAAGTAGTCTTCCATTTAAATTATGCACAATTATAAAAATCCTACGTTTTTAATGCAGAAAATATAACACAGAGCATGAAGCTTGGGAGATATTCATATGCTTCTTTTTTACGAAATTCCCCAGTTCCCAGTCTTCTCTAGTTAAGAGTCCATAATGCTGAGGTCTGAAATTTGATTTCATTGAGAATCAGAATATCTACAATCTGCAATGTTTGTTTACCCTTATATAATCCAATCTTCCCTATGCAGTAGATAAGAACTTTCTATGGAGAAAAACCCACTGCTCCAGGAGGGAGCGCAGGTGATTTCAAACTTGCAATTTGAAGTGTGCTGCATGCGAATGTTGTTTCTGCCTCATTCTCTCCCCGTGCCACAGCTTCTTTGGATGTGGATGCCCTTGCTGACTCAGTTTACTGGCATGAATAAACCATAAAAAAGTTTTGCTCATTCTACCGGTACTTTCTGCATTTCCCAACACAAGCTAAAAGATTTCCAACATAATTTCATAAAGGCTGAATCGTGCATGGTCAATTAAAAAAAAATTCTAGGACTAGAACTAATGCAAAAAGGTAGAGAATAAGATTTGGCACAAAGGAAATGGTTATTTAGGGAAAGCCTTCAAAGAAAAGAGTCAAATATCTTAAGGGTTGATTCCTTCTTGTCCCACATCAAGAACCAATTACTTTAAAAAGACTAGCAAAAAAACCTTTTTTCTCTGGAATTTACACTATCTTCTCTCCATTCTCCTCTACTATTCAGCATCATTTGTCACCCCTCTAACTAACTGCCATTATTATATATTGAATATGTTCCCAGGTTGTGTGATAGCCAGAATTACCAAGTTGAGAGCTGAGAGTCTTGACGAATTAGGGAACCAGCAAAATTTCAAATATAAAGTTGGTGGTAAGCAAGAACAGCAAGATATATTTGAGTATAAACTGAAATACATAATTTTTGAAAATCCAGGAATTCTGTGCAATAAATTTGGAGAACGATATCTATTTAGTCCTAATTTACTTTTCCTCACTTAACACCTCCCTTCATTGGATGTTGAGGCACAATGTTGATGCTATGTCAGCAACTGCTATAGCAGCTCACCAACCCTATTTCATCATTTTCCTGGACAAACTGCTAGTCAGTATTTCCCAGCCTTTTTTTGCCCTTGGGGATTGGGGGATAGGAGCTCGTGCTCTAGCCAATAGAATGTGACTAGCAATCATGAGCATTACTCCCAGGTCTTCTCCATAAAAATACCGCCCCATGTAAAATTTTCTGTGCTTTTCCTTTTTTTTTTCTTTTCCTGGATTAATGCAAATGAACACAATGATCCACAAGATCATGGTAGAAGCACAAGATAAAAGAGACTGGGCTCCTGGAACATCACTTGGGGGAAAAAACACCTGTCATAAGGAACACCCATTGTGGACTTTGAATGAGTTCTTTTTTTGAGACATTATACCCACTGGAGTTTGTTTGTCACAATTGCTAGCATTATATTAACTAACATGCTACCAAACTAGTGAGAATCATTTTTAATTCTCACTCACCTTGCCTTGCCAGGGGAAGTCCATAAAAAATAAAATATTTACTCCCTAACTGTTAATCATAGTCTATTCAACCAATACAGGTTAAGTGAAGTGAATCCCCACCTGGGGTATCTGCTTCCCTGGGATTGAGGTTGCCCTCCTTCCCCTCAGCCTATACTTGAGAATTTCTACTTTAAATGACAGGTAGTCCTGATGGGAGTGTGTTATGCTGTGCAGAACATCCAGCAATGGATGAAATACCAATTAATGCCTCATATCTTCCATGATATCATTAGCATTTACCAAATGCTAGCCCTAATTCACTATCACTTATCAAGTTTCTAGAAAGTCAGTGTGGGAGAGGACCATACAAGGGTGTAGATATGAGGAGGCTTAGTTCATTGGGGATCTTTGATGTGACAGTCTAACCAGTTACATTTCTTGTTCTTCACATTTCTTCAGAAATAACCAACAACAACTTTACAATTCCATTTATAAACTAATCAGATTCCTAGGAAATAATTAAACTGAGCACAAGTCTTGAGAACTAAAATTTCATGATCTCTACCCATCTTGAATTTCAAAATTGATTTGAGAGGCATTGCAGGGATGGAAATCTAAATTTAAGAGTAGAGCCAAAAATGCCAGATATAGGGCTCTGATCCAAAAGAAAACCAGGCAATGACTATGTCCTGCAAAGGCCAGAGAGCAGACACAGAGGAAAGATTATAATTGCCCCCAATGAAGACCACTTTTGAACCTGGGCATAAATATATATATTCTGTTTCAGAGAATTGTTATAGAAGCAGAGGAAGAACCCAAATGGAATATAACTGAATCAGGAAGATCAAGTGCAGTAGATTGGCTGCACCTTTGAGAGGCATGTTCCTGGAATGGGTAATAGTTTTACTAAGGTGGAAATTGACATAGTCAAGAAGCCAAGAAACAAAGCAGCAAGAGAGAGATACATTTTCCCTCAAGGCCAGGCTGGATATTCTCTAACAAGGAAATTCCTACAGTGACTGTTTTAATCTGATTCACTCTCCCTGTAGGATGCTCTATAGTTACTTCCTAAAGAAATTCCACTTTCCCTTACCAAGGTTTTCCTTTTCATTTTAAATCCAAATATTAGTCTTTTTGGCGGAGAAAGCAGAAACAATGAGCAATTAAGCAATCCTTCAAGGAATTGTGTAGGAGAGATTCCAAGCCATGAATATATAGCTCTATTTTGTTCGCTTGATTTTAACACTCCCATACTTCATTTTATAAAAATGATGTTTACTTAGATATTGAACAAATCTCTCTATACAGATGATGAGATAGCTATAAAAAGTACACAGACACACACACACACACACACACACACACACACGGTTTACCATCATTTTCTAGATCATTCAGCAGCCACTATTAATGAAAACACTTGTAGATCTATTACAAAATTAAGGTCATTTCTTCTAACACAAAGAAAATGCCTAAACTATTCACCTTCCATTGTCATAGCAATGGGGAGGAATAAGAAAAGAGAAGTGAAGGAAGTCAGTGCTCAGAAATACTATCATTTATATGGGATCCCAAGGGATATTTGCGAGAGAATCTTAAGGCTAAATGAGGCTAAAATACTGGTCATTAAGCCAGTTTTCTAAGGCAAGAAGAAGAAAACAGTCAGTGAGCCAAAAGGCAAAGCAGGGTGCAGATGAGCAAGTTAAATGAAGCCATTAAAGCGACACTGGGCAGAAATAAAAGGGAGTTAGAAGATGAGCGCAGGCAGTTGCACACAGCATGGGCTGAGGTAGAATTACACCTGATACAGACAATGGCTAATCGAGAAAAACTCAAATAAGTGTATCTATATAATCATGCCCATGGGATATATCTGAATTACATCAAAGTAAATTAATAACCTACCTCTCATTCCAGCCAATTGCATAGAGCATTATTCATAAAACTTTATAATTTTGTGAGGCATTTTAGGACGTCAAAAGGCAATGACTTGGCATTTCAAATGCTCCAATTTGTCTGAAAGACTATCTTTCACTCTTCTCTTTCTTTGAATAGACAATAAGGTGCACAAAAAGGTTTTATAAACCTAGGTAGGTAGGACAGTAACTTTGATCATGACTGATCATTGCCTTGAGTCCATCCTTAGGCAAATCTGGAGATTTTCTCATCCTTCCTCTTTATGAAAGTGGAGAAAAGTCACAAGAGATGCTACTGGACAGATGACTGCCTCATGACAGGTTATAGGGTATTAATTCCCAAATCACTCAGAACCTTAGTTCTGAAAATGCAAAAATGTTTCAGGATCTTCACAGATTACTGAGAAACTCAGGAGTTCAGAACGGATGGTAGTGAGGGGAAAGTAATTAACATACCCAATCTTAATTATAGGACCAAAACATTTAATTTTAAGTAATATCAAAATACTGTAAGTTGTTTCCTCTCATTTTCTGGAGAAAGGTGCATGACTGCTTGTACAAACTTCTACTTAACCCCTTGGACTTCTGGGAAAGGGAAAGGAATATCTAATGCAAGTAATATTTTGTCTTCTGAAGAATGATTTCAATATACAGTCCTGAAAGATTGCTTTATACAAAGAAAATGAATAGTCTCCTTGAAGTTTGTTTTCAAATATGGGTGACCAGAAATGTCCCGTACTTAGCAGAAAGTCTAATACTATTTTATAGAAGATATGCTGTCTGATATTATGGAAAAGAATTATTCATCTTTAATAATGCATCTTTAATAAACCTTAGAGAATTCTAGCCTGTGGCATGATTTAATCCAAATAAACTTAAAATCCCTCAGATCACAGAGAGGTGGTCTTACTTACTGAAAATACCACTGATAAGTGAAGTTCTGGCATCCCTTCACAGACATTAGTTTTATATAATAGAAAATGTCTTCTGCTTTCTGGACAAAAATGCATGAGGTCTCATGGACTACTAAGCTGATATTGTGAATTACAAAATGAGTCAAAATCAAAGAGGCTCTAGTGTTTTTACAAGGACAGCAAATCTCTCCGATTCAGAAGAGAGAAGAAAATATCCATTCATTATTTTTCTTTTGTCTTTAAGGTGTTTTGTTTTTTTTTTTTTTCCCAGTAGTACCTTAAAAAAAAAAAAAAGAAGCAAAATCATCAAGGATCAAGAGAACTACGAAACTCTGATTTTCTGTGACAGTGAAAATATATTCTGTTCTTTTTTACAAAAGCACTACAGCAAACAACTATGAAAATTCTGCCTCCTAGGGTACATAATATATTTATATCCATGCAGAAAGGGAATAGGTTAAAAGGTATTTATAAATACCTAAATCTGTAAGTCAGTGTTATAATTTAGATTTGTGGGTGAGATTTTTACCTGGCTCTAGGACTTGTGAACAAGTTATTGATTCTTAGGTTCCTTAGATTTAAAAATAGGAAAAGAAAGTGAAGTGCTTTCACAGAAAGAGACAATACTTTGCAAGATTTTTCACTAATACCAAAAGAAATGGTGTCACATATGTAAGTTGATGGCTTAAGAACAAGTTTTGCTTGAATTACCAGAATTATTCACTTTTTAAAACTGGTAACATTGGCCAAAGAGTATCATTCAAGATGAATTAAAAAACAGTTGTAACTATACACTGAGACACCTGTGCAAATATTATAGAATAGACAAGTGGATATAGGATATCTTCCTATGTCTCCTTCTTTATTCAAAAATGGGAAAACTAAATGAGAACAATGCATATTTATTTACACTCCAAAACTTTTTAATCTTATAGCCTTCAGTGTTGGAGCTACTTCGTATGAGTAATTTTACTTAATTTTCACATTATGCATATCAAGCATGTATTATTATTATTATTATTATTATTACCACCATTGCATAGATGAGAAAACTGAATCTCAGAGAGATTTTTATCACTCACTCTAGTCACATAGATAAGAAAGAGGAAAGACCATAATATGAACCCAGATAGCTCTAAGTTTAATGGAATCTTTTCACTGTACCTCAACTCATTTATCTGATATTCATCTAAGATCAACTGAAGAAAGATAATTGCAAATATAATACTTTAGCTATATATCCAATCTCCTACTTGAAATCTCCTGGATATCTAACAGAAATTTCAACCTTAGTATGTCTGAGATTGAAACAAAATTCACTGAATAGTTTTTCATTTCAATAAATGGCACCACAGTGTGCCTGTGAAACTCCTGCCCCAAAGCTGAGATCAATCTGTATTCCTCTCTTTCCATCACTATTCATATCCCAAAATTTCCATTTTTCTCTTTCTCTGCTGTTAACTCTAGTCAAAGCCACCCTATCACTCCCCTAAAATATGACAATACATCCAAATCTGCCTCTCTGCTCCCTTACGTTTCAACTCCTCCCTCAGTGATTTACTTTCACAGTAGACAGAGTGATATTTTGAAAAAAGCACACAGGATCTTAACTCTTCACTCCCCACACACTGCTTTGATTCCTTGATTGTCTTTCTGTTGCTGATAGGAAAAAAAAGCCAACTCCTTTATGATGACATAGAGCCAGGTTTGATATTTTCCTGTCTACTTCTTTCCAATCACACTTCATACAATCCCTTTCTTACTGTCTTAGACAGTAACAAATTACTCTAGACTGAGTAGCTTAAACAACAGAAATTAATCTTCATTGTTCCAGACGTTAGGAATTCCAAGATCGGAGTTCCAGCATAATTGAGTTCTGGTGAGAACCTGCTTCTTCTTTTGCAGATGATCATCTCAGTGTGTCGTCTTCTCATCATGTCCTCACATGGCAGAAAGAGCAGAGAGGAAGCAACCTCTCTTCTGTCTCTTCTTGGGGGTACTAATCTCATTCATGAGGGCTCCACCCTCATGACCTAATTATTGTACTTCTCAAAGGCCTCACCTCCTAATAGAATCACACAGGTGATTAGAATTTCAAACATCTAAATTTTGGAGGGACAAATTTAGTCCATAACATTTATCATACCCCAAACTTTCTTAATCACTTTGTAAATCTTTGGATATACCAATCCTTTTTTCTACCCCCAGGATTGTATGATTATTGTTCTCTCTTTTTAGAATAATCTTTCTCTGGTCCTTTGTATAGTAGGTTGTTTTTTCTTCAAAATTTCAGCTAAAAAGGTTCCTAACAACCTTAATTAATTAATGAAGATTGCTTCCCTGGTTACTAGCTATCACCTCACTTTATTTCCCTCATAATCTTCTATTACTATTTTGTATTTGGGTGTTCTCTGTTTCCTGTATCTCCCTCAGATCAAGGTCACATTCAATTTTGGATCTTCAGCTCTTATCAAAGTCCTGACTACGTGCCTATTATACCAGCTAAAATTACTACAGTGACAGCATCATTATGAAAAGACCAGTTCCCAGTAATGAAATTGAATCATTAATTAAAAAACTCCCAACAAACAAAAGTCCATGACCAGATGGCTTCACAGGTGAATTCTACCAAAAATTTAGAGAAGAATTAATACCTATTTTTCTCAAACTATTCCAAAAAATTGCAGAGGAAGGAATGCTTCCAAACATATTCTTTGGGGCCAGCATCACCCTGATACCAAAACCAGACAAAGATTCCACAAAAAAGAAAATTACAGGCCAATAAAACTGATGAACATAGATGCAAGAATCCTTAACAAAATATTAGCAAACCAACTCCAAAAACACATTAAAAGAATCATACACCATGATCAAGTGGGATTTATCCCAGAGATGCAAGAATTTTTCAATATCTACAAATCAGTCAATGTGGTACACCACATTAACATATTGAATAAGAACCATATGATCATCTCAATAGATGGAGAAAACGATTTTGACAAAATTTAACACTTTTTTATGATTAAAAACCCTCCAGGAAGTTAGCATAGAGGAAACATACCTCAACATAATTAAGGCCATATATGACAAGCCCACAGCTAACATCATGAGTATGGTGAAACAGTGAAAAGCTGAAAGCATCTCCTCTAAGATAAGGAACAAGACCAAAATGCCCACTCTTGCCACTTTTATTCAACATAGTATTATAGGATAGAAGTCCTATGCACAGCAATTAAACAAGAAAAAGAAACAAAAAGAATCCAAATTGGAAAGGAAGAAGTTAAACTGTAGATGACATGACACCATACACAGAAAATCCTAAAGGCACCACCAAAAAACTATTAGCACTCATCAGTGAATTAGGTAAGGTTGCAGGATACAAAATTAATACACAGAAATATGTTGCATTTCTATACATTCACAATGAACTACCAGAAAGAAAAATTAAGGAAACAATCCCATTTACAATCATATCAAAAAATTATAAAATACCTAGGGATAAACCTACCTATGGAGGTAAAAGATGGGTACTCAAAAAACTATAAGTGCACTGATGAAAGAAATTTAAGATGATACAAACAGATAGAAAGATACACCATGTTCTTGGACTGGAAAAATTAATATTGTTAAAATGACCATACTACCCAAGGTGATCTACAGATTCAACGTAATCCCTACCAAAATAACAAGGACATTTTCCACAGAACTAGAACAAATAATTTTAAATTTCCTACGGAAACACAATAGAGCCTTGATAGCCAAAACAATTTTGAAAAAGAACAGAGCAGGAGGAATCATTCTCCCTGACTTCAGATTATATTGCAAAGCTACAGTAATCAAAACAGTATGGGACTGGAACAAAAACAGACACATAGATCAGTGGAACAGAATAGAGAGCCCAGAAATAAACCGATGCACGTACAGTCATTTAATCTATGACAAAGGAGGCAAGAATGGAGAAAGGACAGTCTCTTCAATAAGTGGTGCTAGGAAAACTGGACAGCTACATATAAAAGAATATAATTAGAACATTTTCTAATACTATATACAAAAATAAACTCAAAATGTAATAAAGACCTAAATGTAAGACCAAAACCCACAAAACTCCTGAGGAAACATATGTGGAACACTCTTTGACATAAATCATAGCAATATTGTTTGGGGATATGTCTCCTAAACCAAAGGAAACAAAACAAAAATAAACAAATGAGACCTAATTAAACTTAAAACCTTTTGCACAGCAAAGGAAACCATCAACAAAACCAAAAGAAAACATAATGAATGAGAGAAAATACTCGCAAATGATATGACTGCTAAGAGGTTAATATTGAAAATATATAAATAGCTCAAACAACTCAACATCAAAAACAAACAAACAACAACAACAACAAAAAACCAACCCGATTAAAAAATGGGCCAAAGATCTGAACAGACATTTTCCCAAAGAAGACAAATTGCCAACAGGCACATGAAAAGATGCTCAACATCATTAATCATCAGAGAAATACAAATTAAAATCATAATGAGATATCACTTCACATCTGTCAGAATGGCTATCATCAAAAAGAACACAAATAACAAATGTTGGCAAGGATGTGGAGAAAAGGGAATATTCCTACACTGTTGCTGGGAATGTAAATTGGTGCAGCTACTATGGAAAACAGTATGGAGGTTCCTCAAAAAACTAAAACTAGAACTACCATAAAACCCAGCAATTCCACTGCTGGTATCTATCCCCCCAAAAATGAAAACACTGATTTGAAAAGATACATGCACCCCAATGTTCATAGCAGCATTACTTACAATAGTCACAATATGGAAGCAACCTAAGTGTCCATCAACAGATGAATGGATAAGGAAGGTGTGAGATATATATATTAATATATATATATATGCATACACACATATACATACACACACAATGAAATTCTACTCATCCATGAAAAAGAATGACATTTTGCCATTTGCAGCAACATGGATGGACTTGGAGGGCATTCATAGAAATCCAGTGCTGTTGGATGGAATGTTCTGAGTATGTCTGTTAGATTCATTGGTCTATGTTGTTATTCGGGTCTACTGTTTGTTAATTTTCTTTCTGGATAATCTATCCACGGTTGAAAGTGGGGTACTGAAGTCCTTTACCACCATTGTATTGTTGTCTATATCTCCCTTAATTTATTTTACTATTTGCTTTAAATATTTATGTCCTCCAATGTTAGGATGCCCATATATTTACAATTGTAATATCCTCTTAATGAACTGACCCTTCAATTATTATTATTATTTCTGTCTCTTTTGAATTCTCTTACTGTTTGAACATTCAGGAGAATTGTACCTTTTCCCCAGTAAATGTATTAATAACTTTAAGAATAAATGGATTCCTCATCCAAATTTATATTGTTTACATAAAATATTAGAAGTTTGAATAAAAATTAATCTTTATAATTACTTTCATTACAGAAAATGACTGAAGACAATGAAAATGCAACCAAATGGAAATGGATGTCATTAAAAACTACCTTCTTAATTAAATCAGTAAGTAAAATCATTATTCTGTATCAGCTACCTTATATTTCAAACTACCCAAATTGGAATACATTCTAGCTATGAGTTAAATTCAGGAAAAAATTGACAATAAAGGAATTGTCTCATATACAAAGAAATATAACTCACATTTTTAGTCTAACAGCAAACATTGTTTACAGAACAAGTTATAGCTTATTCTGCAATACAAAACAATCCTGAGGGTTTTTTGTTTCCTTCCAATCAAAATTCAATGTAGAGTCAGAAATGAAATGATGTTCTTATTTCAGCAATGAATACATAAGTGAAATGACTTGAGTTTTCCGAAGACTGTATGTTTTAATGTTCATCTGGGTATAACACTAAAGAGTCTCTTTCAATCTTTAAATAAGATTTGGTTTGTGAATATAAAACATACCTTTTTCAGCTCCACTTATTATTCTGCAGAGGGACCCTTCCATATCAAGGATTAACACAATATGCACCATGGGTTCAAAAATTTCAATTTGCAGCTATCCTTAGCAAATAATGAGAACCATCTGGACTGATTGATGTGGAAACTGAAAGTAATTGATCCTGCAATTGAGAAGCTTTTATGAAACATGAAATTAAACAAGATGATATTAAGCATTCTAAAGTTCATCAGAATGACACATCAAATGTCTTACTAGTTGTTCATTTTCCTTCCTTATATGAAGAGACTTGACTGGCATAATGCAGCCGAAATAAAAGCTAAAAAATCTAAATATTGATGTACTGATCGAAAGTCCACAGCTGGTTTACTTAGTTATAATAAACATTCTCAGTGGTACATAAAATCTTTGATTTCTTGACAAATGTCATCTGTAGGTAAAGAATTATCAGTATAATGATAATTATTAACATGCACAGATCACCCTTAAAAAGAGCAGACTACATAGAAGGGAATTAGCAATAATATTATCTTTGAATAAAATTTACATTATTTCAGATTATTTTCTTATTATCTCCTTCTTGGTAAAACGAGTGCTTCACAAGGCCAGTTAAATATTATCTGATTTCCATAGCAAACTTAATGGTAAACAGAGCTTATTCTTCCAATTTTTTTTTTTTTTTTTTTTTTTATTCTTCCAATTTTAAGAATAAAAAGCTAACTCCCAGAGGTTATATTATTTGCTCAAGGCTGGGTAAATGGAAGACTGAGCCAACACACCAAAATTTTATTTGTTTTTATTTTAAACCCTAAAATATTTTCCACTATAGCACATTGTTTCTTGATAAGGAAACACTAACAGACAACTGAAAGCATAAACATTGCTTTACTAGAAAGTTTTAATTTTAAATATTCCATATTACTTATAACTCTTTGCTTGTTTCTCTGTATAAAAAGACACTTATTCATGAGAATTCTTCCACATGTGCATGGTATTCAACTATAGCACTAACTCAGGCACTATTCACAGTATTCTCCTGTATCAAAAGGACACCTGACAACAGGGGCCAATGTGACTCCCGATAGAATAAGGAGGCAGGCATTCTGTAACTTGAGGATGATATCCTGGGAATTTGTGAATGTCCAGAAAGTAGTATAAAAGGAAAACTAAGACCTGAGCCTAGTAAAAAGCAGTGCTGCTATTTCCGGAACTGCTTAAGGCTACGACAAGAATCTTCTCAAAATCTGGGCATAAGGTCCAACAACGGCATCTTCTGATATAATCTTGGACATATTTCTCAGTAAGGAGCATTATAAAGTGCGACAAATGTTAAAATGTGACTAACTAAGAAAGAAGCTAACTCTTTCTCATTTATCTCAATGCTGAAAGTAAAACAATACAGCCTGACACAGAGAAACATCATACGTGTATTCAGAGAGATGAAGGATATTCAGCAATACTTTTACTTAAATAATGGAATGCATAGTCATGCAATTATGCATATTTGTGTAGGAATGTAATATACCGTTTTTGTTTCTCTAAAGCTGCCAAAGAGGTTTCATGGAGAAAGTGAGATTTTATAAGCAATGCTAGAAAAAAAAGACATCGTGAGAGATTGTGGAGAAAAGGGCGTGTTTCAGAGATAACACAGCTTGAGAGAGCTCAGGGGCAAGAAGTAATGCATCAGTGGTCGGTGTAAATGAACCATTTAGGCAATAAGATGTGTCCACCCAAGCAGCGAGTCAACTCTATTCTGTTGTTTTATCTGTCTAGTAAAGTGATACCAAAACCCCATGCGGGGCCATATGAAGCTGGATGTTCCCCTAATGTGAGCATTCCTGCAGAAGCTAAGATCAAGTAAAGGGACTGAAGATGCCCATCAACCAATGAGCAAATTAGAATGAACTGTCATACATTCTTACTCTCAACTCTTTGCTGCATTAAGTAAACAAATCTGCCTCTCAAACTATGTAGGAAAAAAGTTTTAGCACTTAAATAAAAATGTGAAATTAATAACCTGCTTTAGGCTACATGAGAAAAGGGAGCTGTGAGTTCTTGTTTCTTCAAAGACATGTACCTTGCATTCCTCCTTATAGGGTAGATTTACCTTTGGTCATAGAGTTGAAAACAAACAAAAACTCAAGAAAATCCTAACCTCCACCTCATCCCTCCAAAAAACTTTTTATTTGCTTTCTTGGGAGGTATCTCTAATTTTATCAAAATTAATGTTAAAACTGCTACTATATATTGGTTGTATCATATATGCCCAACATTTTGTATTATTAAATTTTTAATATTTTTACATAGTATTAAAATTCATGTTGTTGTTACAGCTAACAAGGCATACCAACCGAATATCAATTCTTGAGGTACATGGTATTAGTAATTCCATATTACACATGAGTAAATTCAGAAACAGAGAAACTGAAAACTATCCAAGATTCGCCAGCTACTAGTCAGTAGACCAGGCTTCAACACAATTTGGCTTCTTAACCTCTGTTATATTTGCTATTAAATTTTTAGTTCTTTATACAGTAGAAAGCAGGTAGGAGAAGCACTGGATGATATATTAGCTGGTAAACAAATTGCTATAACAAAAAAACTCCAGAATGTACAATAATTCTCACACAATGCGAACAATTGTTTATAATAGTCCAAGGCTGGTGTTCTTTTTTTTTTTTTTTTTTTTTAATAAATTTATTTATTTATTTATATTTATTTTTGGCTGTGTTGGGTCTTCGTTTCTGTGCGGGGGCTTTCTCCAGTTGCGGCAAGCGGGGGCCACTCTTCATCGCGGTGCGCGGGCCTCTCACTGTCGCGGCCTCTCTTGTTGCGGAGCACAGGCTCCAGACGCGCAGGCTCAGTAGTTGTGGCTCACGGGCTTAGTCACTCCGCGGCATGTGGGATCTTCCCAGACCAGAGCTCGAACCCGTGTCCCCTGCATTGGCAGGCAGATTCTCAACCACTGCGCCACCAGGGAAGCCCCAAGGCTGGTGTTCTGATCGGCAGGTCCTTTTGACTGAGGGCTCCATCAGTAATATTAGTTTGCTTGCCAAACTTTCATCCCAGTGTTCTTTCCCATACCTCATTCCCAATTCTCCTCACACTCTCCATTTATTTATTTAGAGTGAATATGCTCATCCTGCCTTTGCTTTTAATGGCAGAAGGAACCTGGGTTTTAAAAATACAACTAGAGAGTAGTTAGGAATTTCATCTTGGTTTTTAATTATGTCAATGTAATACATTTATCTGTTGTCAAATAGCTTATACAGGCAGTACAATTGTTAATCTTGATTTATTTAATCCACATGCAAGCTTATACATTTGTGCTATTATCACAATTACTAATTACTTCTAGTCTAATAGTAATCAGTGTTATATACACTAAGATTAGAGGAAACAAAGCATGCTATCTATCATTTTATTTGTAACTAATAAGTAATGGAATTCTGTCCTCTAATCCAAGTCCAGGACTATTTCTACTAGAATACAGTTGCTCCCTCTTCATAAACCATCAAAAGTACCATTGTTGTAAGTAGTATTTGTTTCATATAATTATCACACCTAAACATAAATTATTATTTGAGTAATAATATTACCAGGGAATAATTTTTAATGGAACACAGGAACACAGAATGAGATTACTCACAATACTTGGTTCATAATACACTATCATTATTGATACAAATCTGGCCCCTTTTATACGATTTATTTCTATATGTATTTATGTTTGTTTTTTTTTTAAGAATCTAAGGAATACTGGTGAATTTAGTACCAAATCCAATAACCAGGTCTTCAAAAATAATTAACATGTACCCATATACCTTATGTGCTTTTTCTTATACTGTTTACAGGTGTTCTATTCTGTCTACAACCAGAAGTAATTGTTATTCTGTGTTTTAATAATGGTTATATGTGCAGGTGTGTGCATGTGTGGGTGTGTATATATGTAGTTTAGTTTATGTTTGAATTTTTTTTTAAGAACATCAAGCTGCATGTAGTTTTCTAAGATTTAAATTTAAAACATTCAACATTATGGTACCAAGATTTGACAATGCTATTGCACATACCCAAAGTTCATTCATTTTCACTGTTGTATCAATGCCCATGGTGGAAATTTACCATAATGCATGTATCCAATTTACTATAGACTGGCATTTGGGATTTTGGGGATTATGAAGAGCTTAGATAAAAACCCTTTTATATGTCTCTTGGCACATATGTGCATGAGTTTTTCATGGATATATATTTAGCAGTGGAATCCTAAAGTCCTAGGGCATAGAAATGTCTACTTTCCATAATTATTTCAGCTAGTTATACTCTGTGTCAAGGCATACCACTGGGGAAAGGAAGGACTATACAATTACTGGAAGTGATAGTATCAGTAATTCAGATGGGAAATAACTGAAATTGAATCTAAGTCACTTAAAAAATACAAGTCAAGAACAAATATCTAAATATTATGAGTAAAACAAACAAACAAAATACAAAGAAAGTTTCCACTCTGGGCCAAGTTACAGTAAGAGGAACCACATTTTACCACCCTGTCTCCCCTACTTAAGCAAGTATAATAATGAAATAAAAAATAGACAGTAAACAATGGCTGATAACATCACAAAAAAGACAGTCAGTTTTTATGCACATCTTTGATGGAAATACACAATACCACCTACAAAACCGTCTTACCAAAAAAAAAAGAAAATTTTGATCAAAATCTTAGATCCAATAACCAATATGGAGAAATGCAAAAGAAAGAGGAGCTTTTTAAATGATACCCCAATGGTAAAAACCTTAAATTTAGGACTATGGAAAGTATAGAATAAATATCATGTCTTCAACAAAAGTAAGTACAGGGAAAAAATTATGGGAAACTTATAGATTAAAAGACATTTACCTAGAGACTGTCATACAGAGTGAAGTCAGAAAGAGAAAAACAAATATCATATAATATTGCTTATATGTGGAATCTAGAAAAATGGTAGAGATGAACTTATTTGCAAAGCAGAAACAGAGTCACAGATGTAGAGAACAAACTTATGATTATGAAGTGGGGAAGGGGAGGAGGGATGAACTGGGAGATTGGGACTGACATATGTACACTACTATGTATAAAATAGATATCTAATGAGAACCTACTATATAGCACAAGGAACTCTACTCAACACTCTATGGTGACCTGAACGGAAAGAAAATCTAAAAAAGCATGGATATATGTATACGTATGACTGATTCACTTTGCTGTAGAGCAAGAAACTAACACAACATTGTAAAACAACTATGCTCCAATAAAAATTAATAAAAAATGACAGTTATAGAAATTTCAACCAGTTAAAATGTATGAACTGTATACCAACACATTTCAAACAAACTGTCAAAAAATGAGATAACTGTAAAATACGAATATCAATTATTTAAGTATATTAATGATTATTAATTCTGTAAGTATAGTAATGGCATTGTGGTCATGATAATTTTAAAGATTGCTTAAGTTTTGAGATGCACACTGTAATATTTACAGTTGAAATCATATGACATCTGGGATTTATATCAAAATATATCATAGTGAGTAAATTGTGAGAGTAGGATTATAAATGGAACAAATTTGGTTATGTATTGTTGTTTGAAATTGGGTGATAGGTACTTCAGGTTCAATACACTATTCTCTCTACTTTTACATATGGTTTAAAAATTTTATAATAAACAAGAATACTTGCTCATCAAAAGATATCTTAGTGAAAGAAGGAAGCTAAACTAAAAAATGGAAATTTTATAGAAAATATAATGCACAAAGGATTGGTATTATGTGTGCATGTGTGCATGCTGTAAATCAAAAGAAAATGACAAACATCTCAATAGTAAATTAATGATAGGCTTGAACAGTCACTTCTCCAAAGAGAGGATCCAAATAGCTAAGAGGATACATTGATATGCTCAAACTTAGCACTTAAAGATAAATGAAATTCATGATGAGAACTATACTTTACCCACTTGATTGGCAATAATTAAAAAGTCAAACAATATCAACTTTTAGGGGTTGAGAATCAATAGAATTTCTTATACACTGTTTGGATAATATATTCGAAATACTTTATTAACTGTGATTTTTAGTTACATTATTTTCTTTGTCCTGGTTCTTGCTTCAGTGATACTGCTAGGACATGCCCACGAATAACATGAAGAAGAAAGGAGTTAGAGGAAATAAAAAAGAAAAAATGCATAAGGAGGAAGAGAAAGTCTTGCAAATCACCCCCATACACTTGGGGGTTTACATTGTAAATGTTCACCCAGATAAATTTATTTCCATATTCTATAATCAGATTAAGGTATGTTAAAATATTCAGGAGTATTTGTAAATGCAATTGGGAGGTCAATATTAAAATATTTATACTTCCTCATTTAAACAACTCTCATGCTTGCCTTCAAGTAAGTTCTTCTAGAGTCTGACAACTACACAATTACAAAATTCATTAACTCTTTTCTTCTTAAACATTTCCTTTATGATGGTTAATTTTACATGTTAACTCGACTGGTGGTTCTGTTTTTCTCCACAAGCCTGACCAAAACAGCCTTCAGTGGAAAATGTATGCTGTAAGGGAATGCTGATCAAAACCAACTAAGCAGTAGAAGCACTGAATAGAAACAATTTTGGAGGGGCTTAGTCTTATGGAAGGTAAATGGAAAGCCTTGAAATTATTGAAATTTACTGACCATCAACTCTTTTTTGCTAATTAAAGAATTGCTTTTACATCTTTTCAGCTTAAAACTCCTTGAAATATGTATCATGTTTTTTTTCAGGAGCCTAATAAAATATGTATTTATTGTTCATAACAAAACCCAATGTGGATGTTTCTGGATGGGCAGGTTTCTTGATCACTCTCTTCCAGTTAGTGACACAGGGGTTCATAATCTTTCTATCTTGCAATGGAAGGGTTTTCTGCAAAAAGACTCCATGGTTTACGTTGGTGGGTCAGGAATGTGCGGATGGCTTTGGGGTCCCTCTCTGATCCCCAGGGAAGCCTCTGGAGTAGCATGGGCTGGAGAAACCTCTTCCAAGGTGGTTTCTTCACTCACATACCCGCTGCTTCAGTGCTTCTTGTCTCTCGTCAACACTGCGTCTCATCATCCGGAACCTCTCAATATGGTTCAGGTGCAGCAGGTTGAAGAGTGACAATGACAGTGTTGCTATCTCTATTAGTCAGTTCAGGCTACCATCACAAAATAACACAGACTGGTGGCTTAGACAACAGACATTTATTTTCTCACTGTTTTAGAGGCTACAAGTCCATGCTCAAGGTGCTGGCGAGTTTGGTTTCTGATTGAGCTCTCTTCCTCGCTTTTAGATGGCCACCAGGTCCTACAGGACTAGTGCCCCACCCTTATGATCACATTTAACCTTAATTACCTCCCTAAAGGCCCTATATTCAATATAGCCCCATTACGGGTTAGGGCTTCAACATATGAACTTGGGTAGGCGGGGCATAATTCAGTCTATAACTCCATCCAATAATGGTGCCTATACCCACGTATTTCCTAGCCCCACTGCAGTTAGACAGGGGCAGTGACTAGTTCCAGCCAACCAGACTGTCACTTTGGGATCTAAGTATAAAAGAACTAAAACAGAACTCTCTAGCAGGCTCTTCTTCTGCCACAGTGACTGAGGAGGCCTTGTGCTCCAGATCATACAATACATGATAGTAAGACCACCATCAGAGAGACCACTGATCACAGCTCCTTTGCCAAGCTGGATGGGACACATAACGTGACTGAAATATAAATGTATATCTAGTTTGGCCACTGCACATTTGGGATTGCTTGTTATTGCAGGTTACCTGGATTTACACCCTAGTGAGTGGTGGTTAGAGGTGCAAGTTAAGAGTCAAATCACCTTGGCTTAAACTCTGATACATATCAAATGTGTGAACTTGGGTAAGTTTCTTAACATTTTTCACATTCTTAATTGATAAAATGGGAGTAATTAATAGTTCCCTTTTCATACGACTGTCATAAAGATTAGATGAAAGGTTACATGAAAAGTGCTCTTAAAAGTGCTTTGAATTTAATAGGGGATCAATAACTGCCTGTTATTTTTACATTGAGCTTCTATGGCTCAGAGGTTATGCAAATGTTGATGATAAAAGCTAAACACTCATGAGTAACTAGGGAAGTTCTTAGGGAGAGCTGGTAACGGCCAAAGCAGAGAATAACCACAACTGAACTGACCATTTGTTTGGCATTGCATAGCAATAGCTCTAAAAAGATGGTTACACTCACGTATTCAGAATTGAGTTGAGAAAAGTCAGGATGTTTACACCTAACCCCACAGGAGTGCATATCTACTCAAGGATATAACCATATAAATTGAGTATTGCTAGTGATTACAGAGTAACAATTGTTTCCCCAGTTCAGTCTATCAGCATATATTTCCTGCTTGGGATCCATATACTTTTATGACCAAGAGTAATTCCCTCAGAATTTTTACTTATTCACAGCTCCTAGAAACCAAAATCACCACATTCATAAAAGTCCTAGGCATTAAGTGTCCTGAACATTTTGGTGTAACCATTTATTAACACTCATGATGTATGAAAAAGCACTCTTAACGCCTTCTGCAAACCTATAAAACATTACTTTCATATATCCCTAATCCATATACTCCCCAAAGTCACAATTTCAACATTTTTAAAGAATATAGCAGCCGTCAGAGGGAAGGTTTGTGTAAAAATAAATAATAAACAGAAGTTTCTCTGCAGTTACTATATTAAACTCCTCTGTAATCTCTTGGTCATTGTTTTCATTAGAAAAATAGATGTGCATTGATACTGCCTTCAAATAATAAAACTACTGGGCATCTCTAATGTAACTTGTCCATAAATACCTCCGCTGTGGCTGTCTTCCTGAAGGTGCCAGCACCGTATTCACTCTAGTGAGGCTCAGCATGGGAAGCAAAGGAGGACTGGGAACCAGGAGTCAGTCTGCAGAAGTTAGCGACAAGCTCTGAAGTCAGAACACAAGCTATCACGCTCACTACTGCACATGTTGGCCAAGTTACTAAGTATCTTTAAGTTTCTTTCTCTTTGTATATATTTTGTTGCAGATGAAACTTTAAAAAAGGCATCCTCACTACCTACAATCTATAAGAATTGTAATTCTTACAAGTATAAGAATTAAATGGGATAATTCAAATAAAGTTCGAAGGACAATGTCTGCAACTTGGTAAGTCATCAATAAATGTTATCTTTATCATCAGCAGTTAGAAACAATTTTACACCCATGTTATATTAAAAACACATTCCAATAAGCAAGGAGGAAAAGCTAGAGTGATTCAAGTAGTAATGGATTAGAGTTAAGAGACATCAGTAAGAACTCACGTTTAGCTTAATATATTACATATCGTTGCAAGTAGAAATATTTACAGATATATTCGTATACATGGGTTAGTACACACACATACATCTCCTTGCTCTGCCAGCTGAGAGGGCCATCCCAGTAGCAAAGAGCACAGATTGGTTTCTGATACCATTCTCTTATGAAAAGAACCAGTAATGAAGACATGGAGATGAGGGAACAAGAGCAAAAAAGGGATACAGAATACTAGGAGGAAGGCAGCAGATTAAAAACTCTACCTTGTTTCCACCTTAATTGTCCGTAATCTTGGCTTTCTGAAACTGGGTTGCTAAATTCAATTCAATTCAAACACACTCTAATTAGGTATCTATCATCACATATTTCAGGGTAAACACAGCATGTGTTCTGGCACGTAAATTTTTTTCAATATCAATATCACATAATATAAAGCAACCCCCTTTTTCTCATTCAAGTAAGCAGATCCAAGGTATCCAAGCCCAAATGAATTTCTAAAAGACTTCACAGGAATATTGTGGTAGTAACAGAGCTCTACAAGCTACATCCTTAGTCTCCCTCCCCACCCCAACAGGTCACACATTCACTCTTCTCTACCATGAGGTTTGAAAGAGTATGTGTCCAGCATCATAAGAGTCACTGAGGGCAACACAGACTGAATATGGCATGGCATATAAGGAAGACACACAAATGGGTAATTATAGTACAACACATTCTGTGCCATGGTAGAAGTCTAAAAGTATAGAAATGAGAATCATTAGTTGAGTTTTTAGTGCCCCCCCATCAGCCAGTTGATAAAATCTGTCCATATCATCAAATCAATCTGAGACCTCAAGTTCAGTGGCATATTACCATTGCTTTACATTAACACCTACTGACACAGTAAGCAAAATCTAGACATGCCTTGTGGAAACAAAGACAAATTCAGAGTTGTATTTTTTAATTTTTGATTTTAAATCTAAGGATGTTATCCTAGTTAAAAGAGAAAAAATAACTAAAGAAGAACTAGGTTATATAATGAAAAATTTAGGGTATTTAAAAAGATGATTTCCCAAAAGTATTAGAAACTGTTATGTATGCAAACATAAAATAGATTACCAAGACAGATGCTGAATCATGAAGCTATAAATACATAAACCATGGTTACATATATGAAGCTTGAAATATATAACTTTTCAGCAAGGTTACTCCTAAAAATGTTACTAGGACTTGTAGCACTTTGTGACAATATACGCGTCAGAACTCATTAGGAATTTAATATCATTTCCTCCCACTGTGAATTGTGGAGTTACTCTCACTGTTCTTTTCTGCCTCTGAGCTGCATCAACTATTTCTGAGAAACAGAGGTTGAAAAGCACTAGGGAAGAACTTCCTGTACAGAACATAATCTATTTTTAGAATTTAGCTCATTCTGACGTGAATGCACGATCCACTGTGGCTACAATACCTGGGAATTTCCTGTACTTAGTAAACAAGGTCAATACATAGCATTCACTGTATCTGGAGCTATAAAATTCGCCAAATATTTGACATAGGTTTTAATGTAGGATTGAAAAGGGCTTGAAAATTTCACAAATTGCCAAATCGGGTCATTGTAATTAACTAAGAGAAGCCTAAATGGAAAGTATTCAACAAGGCAAGCAAGGAAAAGAGGAAAGGATAGAGAAGGGGAGAAGGAGGATGTCTTAGTCTGGTCAGACTGCTATAACAAACAACAGAAATTTACTTTTCACAGTTCTGGAGGCTGGGAAGTCCAAGATCAAGGTGCTGGCATATTTGGGGTCTGGTAAGGTTCAGCTTCTTCATTGATGGCTGTCTTCTCACTGTAATCTCACATGTCAGAAGGGCAAGGAAGCTGTCTCTAGGGCCTCTTTTACATGAGCAGTAATCCCATTCATGAGGGCTCCCCCGCACGACCAAATCACCTCCTAAAGGCTCCATCTCCAAATACCATCACACTGGGCATTAGGTTTCAACATGAATTTGGGGAGGGAGAGAAACACAAACATTCAGACCATGGTAGAGTGGGAGAAAGGAAGAGGAAAGGTAGAACTGAAACTGACTACCTACCTAGTGCAACATTTGCATTAGGTATTTTCACGTGCATAATCTCATTGTGTTTTCATATATGTTTCCGTCACTTAGAAATTCTTGGAGCGTCAGTCCCCTCACTGTTTAAACCTTGAAAACTGGCTGTGAAGATTAACAACATGTATTCCCAACCAAGGGCCTGGTGCTTACGAGCTACTCAGTAATTTGCTAGTATCAGTATGAACTGATATCATATCTGAACTGATATGATACAGTTCAGAACTGTATCATCTATACACCTATGCCCCAGAAGAGCCTTCTGGGAGCACTTTCTCCCCTTCACAACAGGAAAAAAAAAAGACAAAGTTTTTAGTATATTTCTTTAGACAAGGGAGATTCAGTGTCATCAGGCATCATCTGGCCTCTGAGTGAACTATTTACAGGAAGTAAAAGCCATTTTACAAATTCAGAGAAATTCATTCACAACTTAACACACTGCAAACTCAGTGAATAGAGTAAAAATTAATAATGTGCTTTCTATCCCTTAAAACTACCCATAACTATACAATAGAATTCCCTCCTTAATTTCTAAAGTTTAAACTAAATTTTTTTTTTTTTTTTTTTTTGGCTGTGTTGGGTCTTCGTTTCTGTGCGAGGGCTTTCTCCAGTTGCGGCGAGCGGGGGCCACTCTTCATTGCGGTGCGCGGGCCTCTCACTATCGTGGCCTCTCTTGCTGCGGAGCACAGGCTCCAGACGCGCAGGCTCAGCAGTTGTGGCTCACGAGCCCAGTTGCTCCGCGGCATGTGGGATCTTCCCAGACCAGGGCTCGAACCCGCGTCCCCTGCATTGGCAGGCAGATTCTCAACCACTGCGCCACCAGGGAAGCCCTAAACTAAATTTGATTACTCCTCTGCTCAACATGTTTCAAGGATTCATTTTTTTTAATAACTGAAATAATTTTTGTGGGATCAAAAACTACCACAGATTTGTCCTAAATTGTTCAAGGAATTGGACCTTGTACTGATTGAGAAATGAAGCAAATTTTAGTGATGAGAATACAAGTGCTCTAAGAAAGATTGTTAGCATAGTAATTATTGCACTTACTTATATGTATATCTGACTCCCCTCTATAAGTTTTATGGCCAAATTTTTTTTAAACTTCAAATTAAAGCTCCTGAATCAGGCTGTTTGTTCCCATCTCTCAGTTCTGCCATACTCTCTATTGGCTTTATTCTTAGGTTAGATCTCTTCCCATGGGAGCAAAGATAGAGGCCCAAAGGTGCCAGGATTATGTGTTTTGTAGGGTTCAAGATCACAGAAAGAGAAGAACTCCTTCTTCCACGGTGGTTACATCAATCCCTGATAAAGAATTGGCCTTGCTACAATCATGAGCCCACAAGAAGATTAATCACTGTTTTCAGGTTGCACAGATCTTAAGATTGCTTCTCTTCAGGTGAAGAAAGAAGGGCCTAGTATTCAAAAATACCATATGGTACAAGAGGGGGTAAAGTGCAGCACTCAAAAACAAAAATAACAAGGAAACAAACATAAATTTATACATATCCACTCTACTTTATTCCCCTTAATTCAGTCTCCTCATTTGTAAAATGTGGATAATAGCAATAATCTCACTGATCCACTGGGAAGGTCGGATGAGAGAACACAGGTAAAAACAAATACCATATGATTTCACTCATATGTGCAATACAAAAAAACAAGCAAACAACAAAATAAATGAGCAAATCAAACCAAATAAAAACAAACACGTAGACACTGAGAACAAAGTAGGGGTTAGCATAGGGGAGGGAGAAATGGGTAAAGGGGAATCAACTGTATGGCGATGGATGGAAACTAAATTTTTGGTGGTGAGAACACTGTAGTGTATACAGAAGTAGAAATATAACGTTTTTATACAGGAAACTTGTATAATGTTATAAACCAATGTTACCTCAATAAAATATAAATTAAAAACAAACAGGGGCTTCCCTGGTGGTGCAGTGGTTGAGAATCTGCCTGCTAATGCAGGGGACACGGGTTCGAGCCCTGGTCTGGGAAGATCCCACATGCCACAGAGCAACGAGGCCCGTGAGCCACAACTACTGAGCCTGCGTGTCTGGAGCCTGTGCTCCGCAGCAAGAGAGGCCACGATAGTGAGAGGCCCGCGCACCGCGATGAAGAGTGGCCCCCGCTTGCCGCAACTAGAGAAAGCCCTAGCACAGAAACGAAGACCCAACATAGCAATCAATCAATCAATAAATAAATAAATCTTAAAAAACAAACAAACAAACAAACACGTAAGCCTCTTGGCTTTTGGGAGGGATCCTATAAATATTAATTCCTCTCTTCCCAACTGAAAGTATAGAACATGGTGATTGGATCTAAAACTAAATGATCAGTTTAGTCACCTTTGACATGTTTATAAATGGTATGCCAACAGTAGTAAAGACATGTAAATAAACAAAATTCTATCTCCAAATTTTAGTTCAAGAGTTATAGGAAAACTGTTAAGTCACTAAATGACTGGAAGTTATAAACCTGGTACAGCAATTTGTTTTTACCTAACTTGTTATACTTCAAGGTCTCTCATTATTCCATAACAATGTCATCACTAATGAAAATGAAATTACAATGCAACATAGACTCCCAAAGTAACTAGATGAATTCCCAATTTTTATACTCCGCAGGTTAATCATGAATGTTGTTCTTATTTCAGAAAGTCTCTAATGCCAATCTTACTATTCATGTCACAGTTAGCATTAACATGCAGAACTTTCATTTACAGACACACAACTAATGACACTCTGGTCCTGACAAAATAGTTATTTGATGTCCCAAATAGACTGACAACTGTTAGGAGAACTGTTTCAATCTTTCAGATTGAACGTTCACAAAATATTTAGCAAGAAAATTATCTAGCAAGAAAATTTTTATGTTCTTTCCAATTGAAAGGCCAATGACTGTATATTTTATTGTGTCCTATTCTTCACATATCTTCTGTCTCAAATCCTTTTCAAATCCTGTTCGTCCATAATAGCTCAATTGCAATATATCTCCACATCTATCAAGTCTTCCTAAATTGTCTGTTCTCCCCTAAATTGTCAGATCTCTCCCAGTGTAAGTGATCTTCTACTCCAGCAGAAATAAATACTCTCAAGGTATTTTGTTAATATTTCTCCTAGAGAACAATTAAAAATTATACCTTACAGTATAGAAATTAAAGTCTAGGACCTTCCCATTAACACCATTGCACTCCAGAGGATTTCTAGAAAAGAGAAGAAGAAGTATGACAGAGCCAGTCCATAGCAATTTGAAACACTTCATTTTCCTAGTGAATACAATCAAGAGAATCCTTTCAGAGATCAATGGGCCTGTAGCTCATCTCAAAGGAATATATTTTGATCCAGGAATATACAGATCAAAATATATAGTAGACAGAAAAAGGTGAAGTCCATTTTTTTCAAAATTATATTTTTTTATGGAATTCAAGAAAAATAACTTCACTGAAAGAAATTTTCCAACCAGCTCAGGCTTTCTGGAGCAGAAAATAAGGCCTTGTTTTTGAAAAACCCTAAACATCTAACTTTTACAGAGAAAAATATAGTTCCCTCGAAGGAACATAAAGGATTTTGGCAAGATGGTTATGGAACACTAATAAGAACACTGTAAAAGAAAGTCAGTTAGTCACATAGAAGAACCAAGAGATAATATCTGCTGAGGGCAGGTATTCAAAGATCCTTTCCTAAGGTAACCGTTAAAAACTCCTGACAGGGAGTGGTAGATGAAACAAAATTGTAATGTGTTTGGTGCTTGCTTCATTTTAAAAAATACCATGCTTTTAAATTTTGATAACTTAACAACTATTTTTAAAATTCAATCTCTGGCAATGTGTGTACTTGTGGCTTATAATGAAGCGAAGGCCAAGAAACCCCAGAAGAATTAGCTCTTTGTTCATTATCAGCATCACATAGAGTGAGGAGCAGAGAAGACCCAACACCAAACTCCTGCCAGGACCACAGAGCACCTAAAGAAAGCATTTACTTTTGGCTTAAATGGTGAATCTTCCTTAAAGGAATTATCTGCTTCTCACTCAGTAGATAAGGACTTGAATCTTGCAGAAATTGAATGCCTTGGGGACTTCTTTTGACTGGATGATTTCAAAAGGTGCTTTGTATTACTGATTACTTTCTCATGTGCCACAGAAACTCCTGGATTTGTCTTTGGTTTAACAATGTCTGGCAATATGTTCCCTGTGTCAATTTCCAGCCCTAATCCTGCTACTCAACTGCCTCTACACCTTGCTGCTTTTCAGCTCACCTATCTGCCATTCCCTGAATCTAATATGTTCATTCCTACCCGTGGGCCTTTGTACATACTGCTCCTTCTACTTGAGACGCCATTCTTGCCTCTATTCCTAACAAATGCTGACCTATATTTTACAGAAAAAATGCAAATGAATGTCTATGCAAAACAGAAACAGACTCACAGACATAGAAAACAAACTTGTGTTTATCAAAGGGAAGAGGGAAGGGAGAAGGGACATATTAGGGGTATGGGATTAACGGATACAAACTACTATATATAAAATAGATAATTAACAAGGATGTACTGTATAGCAAAGGAAATTATACCCATTATCTTGTAATAACATATAATGGAGTATAATCTGCAAAAATACTGAATCACTATGCTATATACCTGAAACTAACATAGTATTGTAAATCAACAGTACTTCAATACAAATAAAAAAAAAGAAACAAGAAATCTTGGGAAGAAATTCAGTCTCTGGTATTATATTAGAAGATACAAAAGAGCTTATTGTATCTTATTTTTTTAAACCCCCTATAGCAACTAATGAGGTTGCAGGGGGAAAAAATAGCTATATAAATTAAAGTAAATATTTTTCCATGTCAGTTAGTGAGAACACTCCATGCTAAATATTGTAAAATGAGAATGTAATACTTTGAGATAAACTTAACACCATGAATCATTAGAACATATACTATTATCTATTAAAGATATGATTTAAACTATGATTTAGACAAAAAGACAAAATAACACTTTTATAAACTGTAAGCCTTAAGGGTAAAAGTTTGATAATGTAAGAAGTTCAGAGTTGTGAAAATGTAAAATATTGACTGGAATTTTTCACTTTTACTCTGGAGGTTGTGAGGAATTGTCAGTGTTGACCTAATGACACAGGAAGGCCAAAGTGTACCTTTGATTCCCAGATCAGTGCCTTCCTTGTGAATGTAAACTGCCTCAACCATGATAAAAGAGTAAGCATATCTTATTTTGCAGTGCAGTGTAGTTAGCCATGATCATGCAAACTCATCTTCTGTGTAATGGATGGTCTTTTGTTAGAAACAGAAGGACCAACCTAAAAAACATGTAGCTACCAGAATAAGTATTCAGGAGCATTTTCTAGAGCCATAGATGATTAAATCATAGATTTCTAGTGTGGGAGCATAAGAATTTATCACATAAGGAAAACAGGTTTGAGATCAGTGTTGATTTTATCAGCATAGCATTTTATAGTTACTATTATATTGTTGTCCTTTTTTTTTTTTTTTTTTTTAACATTTCCTGAGGGCTATAGATGATTTTAAAACCTGTGGTGCATCTGAACAAGAGCTCAGACGTTACTTTCTCTAAGAAATTGAAAATGGAATAGATGGCCAAGAATGTCACCCAACATAAAATTGAGATAACAGTCTCCTGTGTATAGCATGCTTCAAGCATAAATCACTCAGTGACGGGCACGAATTGACAAAAGTGAAATCTCCACTGTATCTATAAAAATATAGGCTGCACTCTGTGCTTTGTGACCACCTAGAGTTGTGGGATAGGAAGGGCGGGAGGGAGGGAGATGCAAGAGGGAAGAGATATGGGAACATATGTATATGTATAACTGATTCACTTTGTTATAAAGCAGAAACTAACACACCATTGTAAAGCAATTATACTCCAATAAAGATGTTAAAAAAATATATAGGCTGCATCCATATAGAGTTATGAGGCCTAATGCTTTGACAGAAATAGTTTATCCATTCAAACATTTGCTCAGGTTTAGACTATCAATTTTGCTGACTTTTCTCTAAATTGACAAGTTTTTGACTGAAGTAATTGAACCAGCCAATTGTTTTGGTTTCCTGTAGTTCCATCTCTGAAGATGATGGCCAAAAAAATAGATCCTCTGACCAGAAATGTTCTTTTTATAATATATTGTGTAAAGTAGAATTTTCAAAATCAAGTATTTATAGAAACCAGACAAGTAAGTTTAAAAAATTAGTGAATTATCCTATTGTAACCAACTGGGGAGTTCATGAGACAGCTAGAGAGGAAAAATGAACAAGTGCTAGAAACACATTAGCCACTCAAGTCTACCTAACTGTTGCCATGCAGGAATACAGAAATGCTGTAATGTTTGGAATTAGGAACAAAATTTCTAGATATTCCAGTTTTCAAGAAAATCCAGATTTTTACGTGAAATCTCATTACTTGTGCTAGGAAACAATTCAAATAATTAAAAAAATGGAGGTCAACATTGACTCCCTCTCTCTCTATATAGACCTGTTTGCATATGTGTGCAAATATATATACATTATGTATATACATGTATGTGTATATTAGACTATAAAATGAATACATATAATTGTATACATAATTTACTTCCAGGCCACATCCATCCTAGACTTTGTTGCCTTGCTCTTCAGTGTAATGCAATATTTACTTCTCTCTCCTTTTTTTACAAGAAAGATGTGAAAGGTCATTTTCATTCTTTTAGTACATTTGTAGAAATGTGATAGGTATTAGCTAAATGAAATAAATGTACAGTAGATATGTGTTGTTAAATGTGATGTGATAAAGGTTACACTGTAGTCATGGATGAGGACAATCAGTACAGGTCTCTAGGACTCTCAATTAAATGCCCCAGTTACCCTTGTAATGTAACATCTAAGAGCCCATGAGGGAATCCATTTCCTAAAAGAGGTTGACTTGAAAGGGAGAAACTAAATGTCACATAACCTCTCTCCTCTAAATCCAAATCTTTACACTGAGAAGGGAGAAACATCCCCATCAGCTTCACAGAAAATGGGGCCAGTGTCCTTATTGTTCATGAGTTCAAACGTACTTTAAGTGCTCCAGAGCACATGAGAGGATGGCCATCCTCCTCTGCAGAGAGCACCACAGTAAGGGAAAATGCCATAAATAGGTCATTCTTTACTTAGATGCTGGTGTGGTAGAAGATTTAAATACAAGTTTTTAAATTATAATAAACAGTAGGGGAATCATTAAAATAAAGTATGAAAGCATTATGTGATAGAATGATATATGGCCATGACAAAGTGTGTGGGTTTTAAATATGTTATGGTATAGTAAATGCTTTCAACATAATATAAGTCAAGTAGGTTACAAATATACAGCCTACAAATACTTATGAAAGTGCCTCTAAAATACCTGTAAAAATCTACAGGTTACAAACCAATTTTAGAGATCTATCTTTATTTAGTCTAGATCTCTATTTCTACATATACTGATATCTGTATTTTTGCAATATTGCTATTAAAAACCCTGATGCTGCAATGAGCAAACTTGTACATAAATATTCTCTGTACTGATTTCTGTGGGAAGTTCTCCTCCACCATCCCCTTTCTCTATGACATGTACATAGTAGATACACAGGAAATCTAGATATATGCCCATATACTTATATATACCCAAAGGAAATATCTGGAAGACATCCTCACCTCCTCCTTCTTTCTCAGCCCTCGTATGGAATCAGTCACTAATTCCTGTAAGTCTATCTCATACCTTTCTAATGCCTCTACTTTTTTTCCATCCTTCCTGTCATTGCTTTTTGTATCAGTCTCTCAGTATTTCTCATCTGGATAACTGAAACTAAAATCCAATCATCTATTTCAGTTGTTTTTCCTATAATATTTCTGCATTCCACCTTTCCAACCCCCAACAATGCTTGGTTATTACAACTCATCTTTTAAAACTTCACTACTACAAAGAAATCTTCTCCCAAATTCCCAAAATCCAAATTCTAAGTCTAAGATAGGTTAACCTTTTCTCTCAAGTTACACTGTCTGTGCCTCTATCATAATATATACTTAAATAGTATTATATGTATCTGTTTATGTCTTGCATCAGGACAAAAGAGCATGTCTTTTTGTTTTGTATCTCAAGTCTTGTAGCAAAGTGCCTGACTTATAGAAGGAGCTCAATAAATGGTTGCTTAAAAACTTTAATTTTAGAGTAAGATGGAACCATGTTAGATTAGAGTAACAATCACAAAGCAATCTTTCTCCATCTTCTATATGATAAATAAATTTAAGAAAAGCGTTAGTTCAAAACCATTACAGATAATGTATTTTCAGAGTAAAGTTCTTTGATCTCTGTCCCTCACTTTGGACATCACACCAAGTAAAAGCTTTCAAAAATTTTCAAACTAACCTTAGATATTTTGCAGCAATGCTCTTGGCACCTGAAGATAGATACAGAATTTCAGGTTAAAGAAGCCTTTAGAAGGCTAATGCTAATATTCGTTTCACTATAACTTTGAGAGAATATCATGGGTGGCCACTCGGATTATGGGGTTTGCTAGATTAAATAATCCCCAGTAAACAGATTTTCTTTCTCTCTGTCTCTCTTCCCGCCAGGCAAACCAGTCTCTGTAGTTTGAATGCTACATAGCAAACATGGCCATAACACTCCTCTCAGTATCCATATCCCATTACAATGTAACTTTGTATCTCCTCTCATCAAGTATGGGGTATATTGCCTCATCCCTTGATTCTTGGCCAGAAATATGATTTGCTTTAATTAACAGAATGTGGTGGAATTAGAATTGTGCCACTTCCAAATTTAGGTCTTGCTCTCTTTTACTCTGTCTACCCAGCTAGCATGTGACAAGCCTAGAGTAGCCTGCTGGATGATGAGACACATGATTCAGTCACCACTGTCACCCCAGCCAACATCTACTCAACCTCCTCAACCTCAACCTACATATTTTATCTGATGTGTAACTAACCACAAAAGCATAAGGGGGCCCAGCCATGGCAAAAGTACTGCCCAGTTGAGCCCAGACCAATTTGCTGACCCAGAGAATCATGAACTACATAAATGGCTACTGTAATAAGGCACTAAGTCTTGAGGTAACCTGTTATATAATAGAAACTAAATATAACCTTTTTTGTGCTGTCAATTCCTCATCTGTAAAAGGGAATAACAATACTACCTACCTCATATGGGTAATCTGAGTGTAAAATGAGCAAACATATTAAAATGATTTGAACAGTGCCTGACACAGAGTACGAACTAATAATGTTAACTATTGTTATGTCAATTTAACACATCTTTGCTTGGAGCATGCTATTCAAAGATTCTCAGTTCTGACCTCCCATATTTCAAATATGTTTTGCTATTATACTACCTAGAAAAAAAGTGAGAAAAACATGATTGCACGGGACATGTAACGTCTTTATCATCCTCAGAGGCAGTATGACCCAAACATTAATGTTCACCCAAGAATTGCTAACTTCAATTTGCATAATTGCAAATACTGCATAGGTAGGTAAATGACTTCTATCTAAGAGGATAAAGTGGCAAACTTTGTATGTGCATTAAATAAGTGCTTGTATAATGTCCAGATGTTTTGACAATAGTATATGAAGGCACTAGTAGCAATATTTTAACCAACATTTATTGAATACTTACTATGTGCTGGACACTGTGCAAAGCACTCGTAAGTCATACTAGGGTATTAAGTCCTACCCTTCACAATAACCTCCTTTATAAGTAGGTTATAAATGAATATTCAAAGGCTATATATGTCTAGGAAGCAGAGGAAAACATTGGATCTGAAAAGGTCAGGATTGTAGATTTGGACACAGATATGATTTGAAATCATGGGTATATAGGTATGGATAATAACATTGCATGAGACAGCAGTAAATGTTTATGCCCATGAGGGTTTAAAAGGAGGGTGGTGACTGATATGTAAATGAACATCAGGAGAATTTTCTTATTATTCCCATTTGCTTTTACCCTCTTCTTTCTCTTTTTCCTCTCTCAAAGGGGTTGAGATATATATATATATACATATCTCACACTACTCCACGTGCATAATACTCCATGTCCTTTTCCAAAGCTTGCCGGGATGAGAGGGAAATACACTACTTAGGAATGTGCAATTTAAGAAAAATCTAATTGATAATAATAAAGTCCTTCTCTTACCCGTCACCATACTTATAACCCAGACATACATAAAACTGACAAGTTTTAATTTAGAAATTTAAAAAATGGATGTCCTATGGTTTTTTGACAACACAAAGGAGCACTGAAATTTTAAAGATATCAACAAGTCAGCTTCATTGATGTATAAGTTAGCATTAGCTTTGAATGAAAGTGACTAAAAAAAAAAAAAAAAAGCTAAAGTAATAATGTATTAAGCAACTGGAATTGCTTCATGAAGACCAAGGACTCAATGACAGCTGATAACACCTATATGCTCTGAAATCAGTAAAAATATATGGTGCTCTTTCCGCCTTAGTAAGGAATCTTGGTTCCGGGAATCAAAAGGTAGGCGTGGGATGAGCTCCTCTGCTAGTATCCTTAATGATCAACTAGGAAAATAATGCTTCATCTCACTACAACTATGCTGGTTTTAGAGATTTAAGTTCTTCAAAGAGGAATTTTTCTCCCAGCCAGGAGATAAAATAAAAAGTTCCTTTGAACTGAAACCTGGAATTTCTACTAGGCCACTTTGGACTCCTCGTGCCACTAAATCTACAGGAAGTTACAGTTCTGGCGGGGGTGATTGTTTCTGGTTATCAAGAGGAAATAGAAATGCTACCACGTGTTGGGTAATGGAGGGGTATATCTTGAGCTCAAGATAATGTCAAGAGCACCACTTAGCACTCCTGTGTTCAGTAGTAAAAAGTAGAAAAGCTATGGCAATGCAATGTGTACAGAATAACAAATGCCACAAACATTTTAACACGTAAGGTTTAGATCCTGCCTGGTAAAGAACCATCATCAGCTGATGTAATACCTGATGGCAAAAGAAACAAAGAAAGAAGTTCTAAATGTAACTACAGCTGTGTAACTACATATAGGAAGATAGTAACCACGCATATTTTACTTCTGAGCATGACATGTGTATGTGTATACACAAACACACACACACACATACTGATTGGATTTTTTTCTTTTCACATTCCCTGTCTACTGAATATTAGGTATATTCATAATAGCTAAACTTGTAATTCAATACTTGTTATAGTATCACCAAAGGGAAAGTGAGTGAGCCAAAAAAGCAATGAATGTAATCTTGAGGTGGATAAATGACATATGGGACTTTACACAGGCCCATTTATGTAAGAGGAGTGGTAAGCAAAGTGTGGCCTTGTTATTGCCTTTATTTGGAATTAAGTGTGAGTTAAATGCCATTTATGGATGTTGTGTTGAACACAGAGGTGGGCTGTATTGGGCTGTCCATTAACAAATCAGTATCATCACAAGCTCATTCTAAGGTTTTTCTGCAAGACAAAAGAGAAGTCAGGAATCAAGGTTAGGATTTTCTTACGAGAGGCACTCACTTCAGATTCAGAGGCTGAAGAAATGAAAGATCATAATCTCTGGAGGAAATTATAGCCAGATATGTTGTCAGGTGTGTGACTTACAGCTGCTTCCCAGTGAGCCCTGTGAACAACTCACTTTGCTACTGCTGATGGAGATAACTGACTGAGGGAGCTTTCCAGAGAGTCTTCATAATTTGGGCATATCTCCAGCAAACTTAAGAACCAGCCAGTGTGTTAATTCAAGCTAAGAAAATCCCTAGTAATTTCCCTGATTTCTGCTTTCCCTGCTCTTCCAATTATTAGGTAAACTCCTAATTATCTATATATTCAATGTCTGGAAGAAACAGAATGGCTTCTGTTTACTGACTAATATATTCCCATTAAGGACACTTTCAAGAAGTTGCTCACATCTCTTCTGCCAAAACTTAGTGCGATGAAAGATGAGAATTACTGTTCTTTTCAGGATGGCCATGTGCCAGCTTAAAATCAAGGATTCTATTATTAAGAAACAAGAGGAGAGTGGATATTGATGGCAACTCTGCCTGAAGTAGGATGATCCACTTTTCTGTGTGTGGGGAGAGGCACTGTCTTCCTCACTCTAGAGATCTCCTTTAAGCTATTTTTCATAGCACTGTATGAGGAGGGCAGAAGCCTCAAGCTAAAGAAAATAAACACCAGACATCCATGTGAGAGAAATTTCTTGAATGCTATGTTCTGGACCCAAATAGCCTTTTTCTAGTTTGATTTCCCCTATTATTTTATTCAAGATGCCATTTTGGACCTCATCAAATTACACGTGCACAAACATTACCTTATGCCTCTCTGAGCCTTAATTTTGTTCAATTATTAAATAGAAATAATAACACTTTTGCCATAATTACTTCTTATGGATATTTTAGTAATAAGATGAAATGATGGTTGTAGAACTATTTTGTGACCGACAAAGCCCTATGCCAACATAAAGGATTAAAATTAGTATTACTTTAACGGTTGTGCCAAAGTGTTCTATTGATCTATTTCACAAAAGCTCTTGTCTGCGAGGAAGAAATCTATACGTGGTTCTGGCAGTTATCACGAAATGGATAAAGTCACCTTCTTTCTACAGTTTCCTCCGGCATCTTTAAGTAAGCCAGAGGAAAAGGTCAGCTGAGTCATAGTTCCCAAATCAGGATGACCCCAGCACGTGTGTTCTGGCCACTGGCAATGCTGCTTGTGAATCTTAACATTCACGGTCAGTGCTTATGGGCTGACAGCTGGGATTTAAAATACTTGTAGCTAAATCATAAGAGCAGCTGAGAAGCACAGGCCATCTGCTGTGTTTTAGTGTACACCTGAAACACCCTCAAATTCATCAAATCCACACTGACATCCATTCACGAAACATTTAGCAGTGCAAGTTCTCTTCAGTAGTTTTATTTGGGGTTAGCTCCAAAATGTATCCCTAAGCTTTGTGTCTTTTTCACAGGAAACACTCACTGCCCTCAGCCAAGTTCTGACAGAGTGCTGTTCACATGGCAACATACATCGGACCCCATGGAAGCTGGTGACCCGGCACATCTTGGCTTTGCACCTCATCTGTCTGGACTAGACATTTATCGTACAGGTGCTCGCACTGCAGACAGAATTTTATCTATCTCATTACAATCCATTGCATTGACTTCATAAGCCACAAAAATAGCCGGAGTGCAAAATAAGCCCTGGGCTCAAATTTCTAGGAAGCTGAAGTTTGTATTTGCAGTTCACTTTCGCTCTACTTAAGTGCACGTTATCTGCTTCATGTGTCATGCTATTCTGACTGCCCTATGTCTTATGAAGTCGTGATGCTCGTGGACCGTCCAAGTCCCCACTGTGCTCCATATTGGCCTAACCTTTAATGAACACTCCTAGGATACGATAAAAATTTCAATTATTTTTTATTGGGAAATAATTGAAATAGTCTGCTTTGTAATAAGTCCTAAATGATCGTCCATAAGTTCTTATAACTTAATAGAAGATGCTTTATAATTAAAGAGTGGTCTGCCAAGCCAGCTATGATGTATTAATATGCATCCTTTGCCAATGGGTTATGTTCAAATGGAGATTTATTGAATCCTATTACCTTCTCTTCCTCCATTTTGACAAAACATAAACAAAAATAACATACAAGTCTATGTACTTATGGCTTGAAAATCCCTGAAACATCCTCTCAAAACAAGGATTTTCCAGTAAATGTTTTGTGTAAGACATAGGTAAACCTGGGAGACCTAAGCCTACAGCCTGGCTGGAGCCCCTTGCCAGGTGCGGTTACTTAGTGCTCCCGGCAGCTACTGCAATTCAGTATCTAAAGTTTTTATTTAATTTGTTTGAATTTGCATTTAGGATCTGAAATGGTGTACAATAATATTTTTCCATTAAACCTAATTCTAATTGCACTCTAACCATTGAAAAATTAGTATCCAAATTGAGATGTGCTATTAGTGTAAAATAAACATCATATTTTGAAGACTTACTATGAAAAAAATTGTAAAATAATGTAAAAAAGGAAGGTGTGATAATTTAAAATTGATTATGTGTTGAAATGATAATGTTTTGGATATACTAGGTTAACCAAATATATTATTAAAATTAATGTCACCTGTTTCTTTACTTTTCCTTACTGTGGCTACTATCAAATTTAAATGTACATAGATTACTTGCCTTATACTGTTATTGGACAGTGTTGCCGAGAGGACAAAGTCAACAAAGTTCCCTCTCCCTTGATGTCTACCTTTACTCTCAGTAATGTTTATTTAAACTCCTATCTCTCACTTCATCCAAGAGTCCTGATCCTCACACATCTCTACATTTTCCTGACTATTCAGACACCTGCTCTCAGTAATAGTAATAACCCAAACTCTGTTACAGCAAGAAGAGATCCTGATCTCACTGGCAAAAAGAAAAAAGGGAAGTGATTGCAGAGAAGATAGACCCTCCCCATCCACCACTCTGGCCCTGCCACAGCAATGCATTTGTATGTGCAGACGGTGAGGGGTAAAGGCAGAAAGAAAATGGTTTCTGGACATCCCAAATTTTATTTGAAGCCAATTCCCAACAAAACATCTTTATCAAATAAGGTTACGATACTGAGTTGTTTCCAGACCAAATCACATGTTTCACATACATCATAGACTTTTTATCAATTATTTAAGGGACCTGACTAAACCCTTAGTATTATTTGAATGGGACCATATATTCTGAGTTTTAAGAAAACAATTCGTAACAGTACTGTAGCAATTTTAATAAAAACAATCATTTCAATAAGTAATAATCTTTGGAGTAATTTTGAAAAACTTTTATTACTAAATTAAGGTTAGATTTGGATTTTCTTATTAATATCAAAATTATATTTAGGAAAAGAGCACAAACATTTGGAATTAAATAGTAGTTTTCTGAGATAATGTCATAGCATCGCCTAAAACAAAATAACCAAACTCATGATTTTCAAATTGTGCTCTGTGTAATCCTTTGGGTTCTCCCAAGGATGGCAAAATTCCCTCTTGTGAGAGAAGGTCACAGCAGGCATGCATCTCCTGACTTTCAGTTTCAGCCTAATCCAGAGGAGCCCTTCTGTCACTGGAGAGGAACTCAGACAGCAGTTGAAAGTACAGGCTCTTAACTCAAATGAATTTGAGTCTCTATCCGGGCTTTGCCACTTACTGGATGTAGGATCTAAGGCAATTTCCTCACAGGATAAACACAGATGATAACATTTACCTCACAGTGGTTTCTGAAAGTTAACTTAGACAAGAAATGTAAATGTGTGTAAAGCACTTAGCCCAGCACCAAGCAAAGATTAATAACCACTCAGTCTAAAATAACTATTACAGTTTATCTGTTTTATAGATTTGGGTCTTTGATAAGATTTCATGTGATTTTCAAGAATTCTAAGATGAAATTTTTATAACCACTAATGTGGACCTTCTTTATCTTTGTTTTAGAAACTATGCCTGAGGAAAAACTCCATGCTTTGATAAAGTACAAAGACTTGAAAGAGGTATTCTTCCAAGAATGTGGATTTTTTTTTTTTCAATTAGACAACTTCTACTAAATGAGAAAACTACATTTAAAATGTGCTTTAAAACAAAATGGAATTATTTTTAGTTTTTTAAGGAACCTCCATACTGTTCTCCATAGTGGCTGTATCAATTTACATTCCCACCAACAGTGCAAGGGGGTTCCCTTTTCTCCACACCCTCTCCAGAATTTATCATTTGTAGGTTTTTTGACGATGGCCATTCTGACTGGTGTGAGGTGATACCTCATTGTAGTTTTGATTTGCATTTCTCTAATGATTAGTGATGTTGAGCATCCTTTCATGTGTCTGTTGGCAATCTGTATATCTTCTTGACCCAGCAATCCCACTACTGGGCATATACCCTGAGAAAACCATAATTCAATAAGAGTCATGTACCACAATGTTCATTGCAGCTCTATTTACAATAGCCAAGACATGGAAGCAACCTAAGTGTCCATTGACAGATGAATGGATAAAAATGTGGCACATATATACAATGGAATATTACTCAGCCATAAAAAGAAACGAAATTGAATTATTTGTAGTGAGGTGGGTGGACCTAGAGACTATCATACAGAGTGAAGTAAGTCAGAAAGAGAAAAACAAATACCATATGCTAACACATATATGTGGAATCTAAAGAAAAAAGTATGGTTCTGAAGAACCTAGGGGCAGGACAGGAATAAAGGCACAGACATAGAGAATGGACTTGAGGACATGGGGAGGAGGAAGGGTAAGCTGGGACGAAGTGAGAGAGTGGCATGGACATATATATACTACCAAATGTAAAATAGATAGCTAGTGGGAAGCAGCTGCATAGCACAGGGAGATCAGCTCGGTGCTTTGTGACCACCTAGAGAGGTGGGAGAGGGAGAGTGGGAGGGAGATGCAAGAGGGAGGGGATATGGGGATATATGTATATGTATAGCTGATTCACTTTGTTATAAAGCAGAAACTAACACACCATTGTAAAGCAATTATATGCTAATAAAGGTGTTAAAAAAATGGAATTAGAAAAAAAAAAGACATATGCACTGGAAAGAACTTTGCACTCTGCTGAAGATCAAATCTCTTGCAGTAATAAATATGCCAATTCATAAACAGAATTCTCAATTTAACATTTTCAAAGACGATGTTAAGGTCAAGAATTTCACATCTATGGTAACACATATAGAAGGGCATTATCAATACAAGCCACATTTATAAGGGCATATAAAGAATGGCCACATAAATATCCATATAAAGCTTACACATTTGCCAGTGCTCAATAAAAGCTTTTAGAATCACATCCAAAAGTGCTGCATAAGTGTGATAAGAACTGATCTTTCTACAGGCCATGTAGTAGGAGTGTTTGTTCACATTTACTGTGAGACCACAACCTATCCCAACAACCCTAACCAATACTATTAGCCAAGTTATGAGCTGAACAGAGCCTCTCTTTCTTTTACTACCTCATCTGTGGTTTGGGTCTCAAAATAGATAACAAAACAAAATTATAAATATCGATAATATCACATTTTAATTCACACATTTATCAGCCTTTCTTCCTGTGGATTTCTGCTGAAAATCATCTGAGATTTCTAAAGGCAACTTGAGAAAGTCATCTGAGATTTCTAAAGGCAACTTGAGAAAACAGAAGTTTCCTTCATTTATCTACTTTCTGCAAAAATCGGTTTCTTTTTATTCCCAGATCATTATCTCATCACTCAATCCTTATTTCTATCCTAATATTTGAAAATGCTGCAATTCTCACCTGAATACCCCTTTTAATTTTCTTCTGTTTATTAAAACTTCCTCATTCTTCAAGATCTCAACTTCTTCAAGACATCTAAAATTTTCCATGACCTATAAAGGCTTCTTTGATGACTGTAGCTAATCCTCTTCTCTCACTTCTTTCTGTGAATTTTTCTCACAATTTGAGGCAGTGCTACTAGTTTAGCCCTTAATTGTTTTCTCCTTATTTTGTGCATGTTCATTTTGCCTCCCAACTGGGTTGCAGGTTTCTTTTTTTTTTTTTTTTTTTTTGGAGTCTTAACATCATTTATTTATGTACTGAACCACTAACGTCATCTTCATCACATAACCTTAAAATGAGCAGAGACCAATATAACACGACTATCAGATTACAGTCAGATGTTAGAAAACATATGCTTTAACGGCACCACTATAAACATATCCTAGATATAGGATAAATGCTTCCCAATTGATTTCTCAGCAAAGGCTTCAAACCAGTCATTAATTTAAGGAGCAGATTTGGCACCAACAAAAGGCTCTTGTGCTAATACACTAAGTAGATGTTAAACCAGTGTGGTATGCTACAAGGCCTATTTCAAAATCTAAATGAAAACACTTAGTCGAAAAGAGACACATACCCTAATATTTGTAGCAGCACTATTTACAATAGCCAAGACATGGAAGCAACCATGAACAGACGATTAGATTAAGATGATGTGGTATATATAGACAATAGAATATTACTCAGCCGTCAAAAAGAAACACTGCCATTTGCAGCAATGTGGGTGGACCTAGAGAATATTACGCTTAGTGAAATAAGTCAGAGAAAGACAAATACTGTATGAAAGCACTGATACATGGAATCTAAAAAATAATGCAAATGAATGTATATGCAAAACAGAAACAGACTCACAGATATAGAAAATAAACTTATGGTTACCAAGGGGAGAGGGAAGTGGGGAGGGACAAATTAGGGGTATGGGGTGAACAGATATTAACTACTATATATAAAATAGATAAGTAACAAGGATATACTGTATAGCACAGGGAGTTATACCTATTATCTTGTAATAATCTCTAATGGATTATAATCTGCAAACAGACCAAATCACTATGCTGTATACCTGAAACTAACACAATATTGTAAATCAACTATACTTCAATTTAAAAAAATCTTAGCATACTCAGACATAAACACAACTAAAAACAGAGGTTTATAATCATAAAGTAGTTTTCCAAGGTCAAGAAGGCAACAGGTGGTGACACTGAAACTAAAGAAACTTCATTTTATTATAATAGCATAGTCTCACAATTCCAAAATGCCATTCCAGATAAAGCTTATTACTAAAATAGATAGAGCTCAAAATACTTTAGGTGAATAAAATTATTTTGAGAACAGAAGGAAGGCGTTATATTTTGGAATTATGGGATAGCTAATTTAAGCACGTCAAGCTTGTACTCTCCAGTTTGTCTGTGTCTATTTATGTTTCTCTTCTCTTATGCCTGCCTAACTCTTTGTGTGTGTGTGTGTGTGTGTGTGTGTGTGTGTGTGTGTGTGTGTAGAGGTAAGGGTAGGAAATCCCTGTCGTTGTTGCTAAGTAGGTAATTGCCCCTTTTATTAAAAACAACATGTTTCCATTTTTCTATATCTTTTCTCATTTACCCAAAACAATGTAGTCTTCCTTTAACTTGCAAATTATATTTTATTTTTTCTTAAGTGAGATGCATTTACAACATCTCTCTCAAGTGTTTTGTAATTTATTTTCTGGAAACTTCACTATATCTATTATTCAAAAAGTTTTTCAAGTCTGAATCATTTAAAATCTAATCTCTGCTACTGGTTGGATTTTGCACTGTAAACACAATAAAAGAAATGCCATATTATAAAGAAGCAGCCTTGTAAGAAAAAAAAATTAACTTAGAAGTCTAGTTCAAGGCCTTCATTTTTTGAGTGAAGTAACTGAGGGTTATAATTTTCCCAAGTAAAAGTGCTTTATCCATAACAAAAATATTACTATTAAATAATTGTGGTTAGCTGCTACCCCAGTTTCATGACAATACCAAACTATGAGGTTTATTTTGTTCTGGATAGAAGAACAAACAGGTAATTTTCTTGGAAGAGAAAAAATATATACATCCAGAGAGAGAGATTTAGTTATATACCATGACCAAGCTTTTATATCATTTAAGATTCTTATTCATTCTCTTTATATTAATCCAAATTTGGCCATTGTGGATAATTTTAAGTCTTTTAATAAAAGTTTTAAATGAAAATCACTATAACTTGAACTTTATAGAATTAGAAAATGTGATTTGTGTCCCTTTTGAAAAAGAAAGAAAAGGATTTTATTAGGTTGGTCAGGTTTGAAAGTCATTTTCCTTCCCCATCATCTCTAAAGCTGGCCTGCCATTGTTTTGTTCAGGAAGAGCAGCAAGTATAGGATTCTTCCTATGGAAGTTTATTATTGCCTCATGCCAGACAAGTCTTGAGCCCCAATGGCCATGTACCACGGCTCCTGTTGCATTCTCCCATAGCTCTCATTTTATATTAATTACTATTTTAACTACAAAAGTAATAAATCTCACAACAAGTTTAGAAAACAGAGAGGAAAAACACTCATGCTTCCACTTAAACACTTTTCTTCCATTTTCTCAACCAGCATTGTTTCATCCACTTATTTTGCATACTTGTAAAAATAAAGCATATATTAGTTATGACCTATATTTTTGTATCTGATAATTGGAAGAAGGAACTGATATGGGATGCACAGCAGTTATTTTTGAACACCTCAATTTTCCCTAATAATGGGCTGACCTTTAGTAAATGTATCATCTGTTTGTATGTCTAAGAATGTAACAACCTGTCCATTCTATAAGAAATAGACCAGTTACATATTATTCTTTCTTTCCCTCTCTGCCTCATCACCACTATGAAAACTTTAATTCCCTTTGCAAGCTTTTGAAAGAAACTTGTCTAATCTTTAGGACTGAGACCTAAAAATCTAGGACATGAATGAGATAATATTTTACTTGGTACAAACATATTTGAACACACAGTGGGCTTTCTGAAAGCTGCAACATTTAGTACAGATTGTTCTGCTATGCTTGCTCAGAAAAATAGTGTTGACCCTTGTAAACAGGAGATTACAGTGGAAATGTCAAACAAGTCCATTGTTCTCTTTTCTTCATTTGAACATTTTTGTTATTTTACTGACATCAATAGAGCCATACAGAAACACTCCAGTTCTAAAAAGCCAACAGAAAATAACATGTAACAAAAGAATGATGCACTTAGGCAATAGCAGATTTAATGGAAAAAAAATTTGGTCTGTATTTATTTTACATAAGAACATATCTTCTCACAACTAAGTTTTGTGAATAGGCTATAAATGGAACACAATGTTTTAGCTTTTATGTTTGATCCATAATTACCTCCATTCTATCATCTCCCTATTGCAAACAAGATTGTTATCAACTTTTGATTAGCATTCCTTGTATCCCTATATTTTATTAGTAATTCATTCAATAAATATTAATTGAATGCCTTCTATGTGCCAGGCACCTTTTAGGTGAACATAGATCCCTGCATTTGTAAAGCTCTCTTTCAAGTGAGGAAAGGTAGACAATAAACAATAAATCCAATAAACATGGATACTAGAAGGAGATGAGCACTATGGAAAAGCAAGTAGAACAGAGTAAGGGGGATCAGGAATGCTTTGGTGAGGATGGTTTACAGTATTAAATAGGGTGAGATGGGTGCTCCTAGGCAGAAAGAGCAGTCAAAACAAAGGCTCTAAAGCAGAAGTGTCTGAGCTATTAGGAAAAAATAAGCAGAGTGAAGGAAAGAGTAATAAGAGACAAAGTCAGGGAGGTTAGGGAGGGCTTCCATGTAGGGGC
Source organism: Balaenoptera acutorostrata (assembly GCF_949987535.1). Lineage (NCBI taxonomy): Eukaryota > Metazoa > Chordata > Mammalia > Artiodactyla > Balaenopteridae > Balaenoptera > Balaenoptera acutorostrata. The sequence continues at coordinate 74,262,237 of NC_080068.1, forward strand.
TTATAGACCACAGTAAGGAGTCTGCTGATACTCTCAGAGAATGGGAATCCATCTGGAATTGCCAGCTTTAGCAAATAAAAAGACAGACACCCATTTATATCAAATTCAGATAAATAATGAATATTTATTTTAGTATAAGCATGTTCTATGCAATATTTGGGACACACTTATACTAAAAAAATTATCTGAATAATTTTATTACAAGTATGCTACATCCAATATTTGGGACATACTCATTTCTAAATGTGTTGTTTATCTGAAACTCCAAATGAACTGGATGTTCTGTATTTTCTCTGGCAACCCTAAACCATGGGCAGCTTTAACCAAAGAAGTGGCATAACCTGACTTATTTAAAATGATCACTCTGCCTAGACAATTATTTTAAATAATCTACTTTTATAATGACATTTAAAATGATCACTGCTGCCTAGAGAATGGACTGAAGTGGGGCAAGGGCAGAAACAGGGAGACATGCGGGGTAGCTTTTGTGTGGTCCATGTGAGAGATCATGGTGCCTGGAACCAGGATGATAGATAGCAGGAGACAGAAAGGGTGAGAAAAGGTAGGGTTAGAAAAGAAAAAGAAAAAAGCAAGACATTTTATTTGCTTATTGTTATGTATTGTTATATATGTAAACATATATAGCTGATATGTATGTCTGATCAATTTAAACAAATTGGTTATATGACCAATTATTTTGAAATTGAAAAAGAAAAAGAAAAAAGAATGTCTTCACTTCAGATGTGAATAAGAAAGTGGAAAGGAGGACTCTAGAAATCAAAACACCTGAGTCATTTGTCACTTGTATGTATTTGACTTAAGATATATCACAACTCTCTCAGAGAGCTAGTTTTCTCTTTCAGAAATGTGGATATAAATTTCCTCCTTCTTTACCTCACCAGATTACTGTGAAGGCAAGATGAGCCTGGATACCTTTGGTTGTCTGTAATGTGTCATGTAAGTACTAGTTGCTATAAATATTGAGGTTACAAGTAAATTATATGGATAAAACTATGCAAGCGGGGAAACAAAGTATTCAATAAGCTGAAAAATGCCCTATTTCTTATTCAAGGAAAAGGAACTAAAAAACCTTTTTTCCTAGGTAACAAATCAAAAGTACCAAAAATCCATAATGGTCTTTGGAAAATCATGTACATGTCTCAATTTTACCTTTCTTCTTGCCACTTCATCTTTCTTCTTGCCACAGAAGCAAGGAGACAGCATGTATTAGCACACATTCTTTTCAGCATAATGAGGTTTTCCATGGGAAGAGGAAAAGTAAACTTCATAAACACTCAGTTGCTCTTTGTCTCAGAAAATTATTTAGGAATCACAGTGAAATAGAGTCAAGGTGATTAATGAGAAAAGAATTAAAGATTCTACTGTAGCCCCAATACGAATAGACTTGCCAGTGTTGGAATCAGTATGTGAAATGAAGTGAGGAACTGGAAAAGAAACATGGCCAGTATTCAGCTATTGATCCATCCATCCATTCATTTCATAATAACTTCTTGAGCACTCATGTATAAAAGTCTATGGCGTATTCAAAACTAAATAAAATGGAACCACTATTCTCAAAAGAAATGTACACCAATAACCAAAATATTAGCTAGAATGTGAGAAATATAACAGAGGGAAGAATGGGCATTGCAAGAGTTGGTCAGAAAGGCTATAGATATGGCAGCGGTTGTCAGGTGGTAGACTATCAGGTGGAATAAAGGTGTAGATCACCGTGGTTACAATGTACGGCAAATGGAAGGAATGGAGAAAATTAAGGTGTTTAAGATAGGTTAACCCAACAATATGGAAAATATCAAGGGTCAGATGAAGGCACATGGTGTTATTATGTTGGCAGAAGTAAACTACTGAAGGCTTTTGACAGCACTACTAGAATCAAGATTAAGAAAAATCAACCTGGCAGTATGTATAGAAAGGACTGAATGCAGGGAGACAAACTAGAAAACTATTACGATTGTCCAGTGGAAAGATGGCAATAGAATGAAGAGGATTATTTGTGAGGCAGGTACCAGTTAGGATTAGAATTAAATGAGTGGAACAGGCAATCTAAAATATGGGTGGCTTACCCATGATAGAAGTTCATCTGTCGCTCATTTAAAAGAACATTTGTAACACCCAAGAACTAATACAGTAACTTCAAGGAGCCTTCAGAGGACCCTACCTTTCCATACTATCGTTCTTTTTATTTGGATTTTTTAAAGTTAATTTTTACTGGAATATAGTTGCTTTACAATGTTGTGTTAGTTTCTACTGTACAACAAAGTGAATCAGCTATACATATACATATATCCCCTCTTTTCTGGATTTCCTTCCCATTTAGATCACCGCAGAGCATTGAGTAGAGTTCCTTGTGCTATACAGTAGGTATCCATACATCCATAGTATCATTCTTGTATGGCTCCTATCTTCATGTTCCCCAAAATGGTGACTGGATCTCCATCATAACATCCTCATTGTAGGCCTGGATAAGAAAGCAGAAGTACAAAAAAGGATGTCCTCCTCTCTGAGTCAGCTCCCTTTAAGCAACCTTCATGGAAGGCACCCCAAATTTTCGGTGACATCTCCTCAGGTGTGAACTTGGCTATGTGACTACCCTTAGCTACAGAGAAAGGTGGGAAATATAGTCCAGTTAATGCAGGCAGAAACTAAAATTGGGGTTTTTAATGTGTATCAGGTTATGTAATTAGTCATTTATGCCACAAACTGAGACATAAAGGATTTGATGGCCACTTTAATAGAGAAGAAGGCTGTGACTGTAAGAGAAATATTAAATACTTAGGAAGCTAAGGTTGAAAAAGATAGAAAAGGAATTGGATGAGGTTGAGATATCCACAAGCGTAAAAATCATGTTCTCTGTTGCAGATATTTTAAAACACTGGAATGTATCATATTTTCATAATAACTTTAAAAGATCTGGCATAATTAATGTCAAGTTTGTTTATTTGTTTGTTTATTGGAAAGTTGTTACCTGTCTAGTTAATTATTTTGGAGGGCTGGCTTTTCTAGCACAACTATACAAGTCAAAGTTGTTATGCTACTGCAAACGCATTTTTACCATCATTTTTGTTTTCCTAACAATACCCTGTTTGAAAACCGTTGGAAAACTGATGAATTTTACTTTAACCTGATTGCACAATATTGCAATTACAATCAAAGTTCAATGGAGATATTAAATTCTTTCATCCATTTATTCAACAAATATTTATGAGCACCTATCATATGACAGGCATTGTTCTAAGTGCTGAAGATAAGGCAGTGAGTAAAACAGACAAGGTATTTTCCCTTAAAAGCTTACATTATAGAAGGAGTATGGTAGATACTGGGAGGTCAGACAAACAGCATATATATATTTGAGACAAAGATTGATGGGGGTAGAGGGGAGATGAGCCATGTATACAGCTGGGCAAAAAGCCCTGCGAGGAGAGGCAAAAGCAGGTGTAAGGTAAAAAGACATGGGGGAGGAGAAATGGTAGCAGGACTGAAATCATATAGTGATTTGTAACACATGGAAAGGACCTTATTTTAAAATATTTTTTAAATCAAAATGGTTTGAAGAGTTTATCAGTTTGCAGATAGTGACTTTTTCTTAAGAAAGAAATCAACTCTCTTTTAAACTGCACTTGCTTGAAAAAATGCTATAACTCTTCCATTTGCTTGCTTTTGTTTTGTATTAATTTTGAATAGAGTTGACCTAAAGCACCAAATATCAGAACTAAATCTAAAGTATGTGAATCTGTAATTCCTTGAGTGTGCATTGTCTAACACTTCTCTCCCTACAGGCCAAACTGTGACTTCTGTGATCTTCCCAGAGCTATTTTCTTCTGATATGGAACACACAAGTTAAAGTCCTAAACCCATGATAGGTCTCCATGGTTACAAGAGGACAAGCTGCCTCTCTGTGCCCAGAAGAGCTGGAATTGTTTTCACATGAAAATGAATATCACCCAGGCCGCATTTTCAGAATGACATACACAATAGCGAGTGACACGTTTTTATTCCAATATAAACAGAATGCATTTAAATCACATTAAGGAAGAGATAAAGAGCATTAATGCAGGCACTTAATATTCCAGCCTACACTGACACATGCTCAAGAAAACGAACCCAAGAGGTCAACTCTGCAATTATGAATTCACTGAACACTACACTCAGAGTGGAAATCTCTTTCTAGAATTAGAAAAAGAAGCAAGATTAAATCAACCAATAATTGATAGGTCACAATACCTATTTTCCTGGGGGGAAAAGTATATGTGTGTGTACATATATATATAAACAAATGGCAATTTGTGTACTGTTCATGTTTGGATTCTATTCCTTAAGTGTACCTATGAATTCTCCAAGCTAAGTAAGAAATTCTACATGTAACCACTTTAAATGAATTTCTTTTTTTTTCAGTGTTCTTATGATCAAATAATAATGCCTTAACTCAGAAGTTTCTCTTACGTTACCCGAAAAGCTTACACTAAAATAATTTTGTCAATTTTGAGTGTAGATATAATTTTTTGAAACCCTTCACATTCCATATAGTTTGTAATGGAGCTGTTTCACTGATGCTCAGCCTAAGGATAGGCATCTGTCTCTTTGCAGACTGTGACCTATATGAGCAAGAAAGACCATAGAGCTAGGCCTGACCAACAGGTGTTTCTATGTATAAGGGAAAAAAAACCAAATAAGAAGACAGGACAATACATTGAACAATGAATGAATTACAGAAGTATGAAATTAAAGAAAAAAATTAAAATTGAAGGAACAGTGGGTTTGGCTTCCATTTTATAGTCTTAAAAAAGACACTGTGGTCATGGATGTAAGATGGTAATCAGCCAGGCTGCAAATACAACAGATCCTTAAAAAGTAAACAATTCCAACCAGGTCGGGTTTATCCCAGGTTTAAAAGGCTGGTTCAATACCTTAAAATTAATTAATATAATCTACCACATATGCTAACACATATATATGGAATCTAAAAAAAGAAAGGAAAAAAAAAAAAAGGTCAGAAGAACCTAGGGGCAAGATGGGAATAAAGATGCAGACCTACTAGAGAATGGACTTGAGGATACGGGGAGGGGGAAGGGTAAGCTGGGACAAAATGAGAGAGTGGCATGGACATATATACACTACCAAATGTAAAATAGATAGCTAGTGGGAAGCAGCCGCATAGCACATGGAGATCAGCTCGGTGCTTTGTGACCACCTAGAGGGGTGGGATAGGGAGGGTGGGAGGGAGGGAGATCCAAGAGGGAAGAGATATGGGGACATATGTATATGTATAGCTGATTCACTTTGTTATAAAGCAGAAATTAACACACCATTGTAAAGCAATTATACTCTAATAAAGATGTTAAAAGAAAAAAAAAAGACTTAAAAAATAAAAATGAAATGACCATATCAATAAATGCAGAAACAGCATTTGACATAATAAAACCTCTCAGGAAACAGAAATAGAGGAGAACTTCCTCAACTTGATACAAGAAACCTACAGCTAACCTCATCCTAAACGGTGGGAAATCAGAAGCTTTCCCATTAAGATCAGGTACCAGGCAAGGATGTCCCCTCCTACCCCTCCTTCTTAACATCTTGTTGTTAAGTACTTACTAATGCAATACGCAAGAAAATAAAATTCTCTAGATTAGAAAGGAAGTCATAAAACTATCTTTGTTTGCAGATAACATGAAGGTCTATATAGAATATCCAAAAGAATTGACACACAAACAAAAAAACCCTGGAACTAATAAACAGTTATAGCAAGCAGGATAAAAGCTTAATATACAAACATCAGTCACTTTTATATATACTAACAATGAAGAAGTGGAATTTGAAATTAAAAACACAGTATCATTTACATTAGCATCCCTCAAAAATGAAATACGTATAAATCTAACAAGATATACACAAGACCTATATGAGGAAAACTACGAAACTCTAATGAAAAAAATCAATGAAGAACTAAATAAATGGAGAAATACTCCATGTTCACAGATAGAAAGACTCAATACTGTCAAGATGTCAGTTGTTCCCAACTTGATCTATAGATTCAATGCAATCTGAATCAAAATCCCAGCATAGTTATTTTTGAATATTGACAAAATTGTCTACAGTTTACATGGAGAAGCAAAAGAACCAGAATAGGTAACACAATATTGAAGGAAAAGATCAAAGTGGGGAAACGACACTACCCAACTTGAAGACTTACTGTAAAGCTAGACTTATCAAGATAGTATGGTATTGGTGAACAAATAGACAAACAGAACAATGGAACAGAATAGAGAGCCCAGAAATACACACCCATAAATATAATCAACTGATCTTTAACAAATGAGCAAAGGCAATACAATGGAGCAAAGATAGTCTCTCCAACAATGGTGCTGGAACAACTGGACTTTCACACGCAAAAAAAATGAATCTAGACACAGACATTATACTCTTCACAAATATTAACTTAAAATGGATCACAGACCTACATAGAAAATGAAAAACTATAAAACTCCTAGAAGATAACATAGGGAAAATCCTAGATAACCTTGGGTATGGTGATGCCCTTTTAGATACAAGACCAAAAATATGATCCATTAAAGAATTAAATGAAATGCTAGATCCTATTAAAATTAAAAACTTTTCTGTGAAAGATAATGTCAAGAAATTAGAAGATAATCCACAGACTAGGAGAAAATATTTGCAAAAGATACGTCTGATAAAGGACTGTTATCCAAAATATACAAAGAACTATCAAAACTCAATAATAAGAAAAGCAGATTAAACAATGGGGCTTAACAGACACCACACCAAAGAAGATATACAGGTGGCAAATAGGACATTAAATAATATGCTCTACATCATATGTCATCAGGGAAATGTAAATTAAAACGAGATACAACTACACACCTACTAAGATGGCCAAAATCTGGAACACTGACAACACTAAATGTTGGTAAATATGTGGAAGGACAGGAGCTCTCATACTTTGCTTGTGGGAATGCAAAATGTTACAGCTACTTAGGAAGACACTGTAGCTTTTATTTACAAAACTAAATATATTCTTGTCATATGATCCAGGAATTGTGTTACTTGATATTTACCCAAAGAAGCTGAAAGCTTATATCCACACAAAAACCTACACACACATGTTTATAGATACTATATTCACAATTGCCAAATTTGGAAGTAACCAAGGTGTTCTTGAGTAGGTGAGTGGATAAATAAACTGTGGTACATGCAGACAATGGAATATTATTTAGTGCTAAACATAAAAGAGCTATTAAGCCATAAAAAGACATGGAGGAATCTTAAATGGTTATTACTAAATGAAAGAAGCCAGTCTCTAAAGTCTACATACTGTATGATTCCAATGAAGTGATATTCTGGAAATGGCAAAACTATGGAGACAATAAAAAGATTAGTGACAGCAAAGGGTGAGAGAAGGCAGAGAAATGAATTGGCAGAGCACAGAGGATATTTAGGGCAGTGAAAATTCTCTATATGTTATTATAGTGAATATATGTCATTATACTTTTTCCAAATCCATAGAATGTACAACACCATGAACAAACCCTTAGGTAAACTATGAACTTTGGGTGATTATGATGTGTCAATGTAGGTTCATCCTTGGTAGAACATGTACCATTCTGGTGAATGTTCTTAATAACAGGGGAGGCTATGCATATGGGGGGGTGGGGTTTGTACGGAAAATCTTTGCACCTGCCTCTAAATTTTGTTGTAAACCTAAAACTGCTCTTACAAAATAAAGCCTTACAAAAACCCTATAGTTAAATGGCATATGTAAAACCTACTTTATGTAAATGGATTAAACACTAGAATTAAAAAGCAAAGCATAGCGCTTCCCTGGTGGCACAGCGGTTGAGAATCTGCCTGCCAATGCAGGGGACACGGGTTCGAGCCCTGGTCTGGGAAGATCCCACATGCCACGGAGCAACTAGCCCTGTGAGCCACAACTACTGAGCCTGTGTGTCTGGAGCTTGTGCTCCACAACAAGAGAGGCCACGACAGTGAGAGGCCTGCGCACCGCGATGAAGAGTGGCCCCCGCTTGCCGCAACTAGAGAAAGCCCTCGCACAGAAACGAAGACCCAACACAGCCAAAAAAAAAAAAAAAAAGGCAAAGGATAGCTCAATGTATTTTAAAATTTACTCAACTATATATTGTCTATGATACATACTTTAGATTCACAACACAAATAATTTAAGAGTAAAAGGACAGAAAATCACATACCATGCAAACAGTAACCAAAGAGAGCTGATGAGCCTACAATGATATCAGACAAATAGACTTAAGACCAAAATTGTTATCAGAGAAAAGGAAGAATATTTCATAATGATAAAAGTTCTATCTGCCAAGAGGACATAACAATTATAAACATATATGTATATACGTATATACACACACACCTATGAATAGAGCTCCAAAATATATAAAGCAAAAATAGAATTGAAGAGAGAAGTAAATCATTCAACAATAATAGTTGGAGACTACAATATACTGTTTTCAATAAGGATAAATTAACTAGGCAGAAGACCAGCAAGGAAATAGAAGACTTAACAGGAAATCCAACTAAACCTAATAGACATCTATAGAACCTTCCACTCAACAATAAAAAAAATACAAATTAGTCTCAATTACACATGGAACAGTCTCCAGGATAAGCCACATTTTAGGACATAAGTCTCCATAAATTTAAAAGGATGTAAATCATGTAAAGTATATTCTCCAGCCAAATTAGAAATAATAAGAGGGAACTTTGGTAAATACACAAATATGTAGAAGTTGAATACTTTCCTTAATAACTAATGGGTCAAGTAAGAAGTCATAAGGGAAATTATAGAATATTTTGAGATGAATGAAAACAAACAATAAAACACATACCAAAATGTATGGGATGCAGCTAAAGCAGTACTCAGGGGGGAATTTATAGCCAAAAATGCCTATAGTTAAAGATGTATGAAAATATTACAGCAATATCCTACCCTATCCCCTTAAGAAAGAAGAGAAAATTCAACCCAAAGAAAGCAAATATAAAGATATAATGAATATTATAGTGAACACAAATGAAATAGAAAATACAACAGAGATAAACAATGAAACCAAAAGTTGGTTTATCAAAAAGAGCAACAAAATTTACTAACCTTTAGCTAGTCTGACCAAGAAAAAACAAAGACCCAAATTACTGAAGGCAAAAATAAAAACAGGATGTCACTAAAATCTTACAGAAATAAAGAGGCTTAGAAGCAGTACTACGAAAGACTGCATGCCAACAAATTAGATAATATAGATGAAATGCATATGTTCTTGGAAATACACAAACTACTGTAACTTCACTCAAGAAGAATAGAAAATTTAATAATTTTATAAAAGTAGATAAACTGAACAATAAAAAAACTACCCACAAACAAAAGTCCAAGATCAAATAGCCTCTCTGTTGAATTCTACCAAATATTTAAGGAATTAATACCAATCCTTCATAACTCCCCCTCAAAAAAATTTGAAAAGGTGTGAACACTACCCAACTCATTCTATAAAACTGCTATTACCAAAACTAGACAAACACATGACAATAAATGAAAACTTCAGACCAATATCCACTACAAATAAAAATGCAAAAATTCTCAACAAAATACTAGCAAACTGTTCTTGGTAGAATATTGGCTCCCTTAAGAGATTCTAAACCCTGGGCTCTGTAAATATGACAAAGAGGAATTAAGTTAGCAGTGAATTATGGTTGTTAATCAGTTGAAGTTAAAATAGGGAGATAATCCTGAATTACCCAAGGGGGTCCAATGTGATCACAAAGGTCCTTAAAAGTGGAAGAGGAAGAAAAAGGCAGACGAGACAGTCAGAGAGATATCTGAAGATGGTACACTGCTAGCTTTGAAGATGAAGGAAGGTTCCATGGGCTAAGGAATGCAGGCAGCCTCTAAAAGCTGGAAGGCAAGGATACAAATCTCTCCTCCCACCAGAGCTTCTGGAGGGAATGCAGCATTTTAGCCTAGTAAGACCCATTTTGTACTTCAAGCTTTCAAAAATGAAATACAGTAAATTTGTTTTGTTTTAAGACATGTTTGTGGTAATTTGTTAGAGCAGCAGTAGGAAACTATTACAGCAACTAACTTTAGCACCATATAAAAAGAATATATACCATGACCTAGTGGAACTTATCCTAGGAATCCAAGGTTGTTAGAACATAAAAAATTCAGTCAAAGCAATATACCATATTAAGAGAATAAAGAAAAAACACAATTATCTCAGTAAAAAACAAAAAAACATTTGACAAAATCTAACATCCTTTCATGACAAAAACACTAAAAATCTAGGAATAGAAAGGAACTTCCTCAATTTGATAAAGGGTAATTAGAAAAACCTCACAGATTACATCTTAATTAACAATAAAAATAGTCTTTCCCCTAAGATCAGGAACAATACAAAGATACCTCTTCTCACTACTTCTATTCAATACTGTATCAATATTGTATTGAAGGTTCTACCAAGGGCAATTATACAAGAAAAACAAAAGACATCCAGATTGGAGACAAGAAACTATCTCTATTTGCTGATGACATGATCTTCCATATGCAGAAAATCCTAAAGAATCCATAATAAAACGAATACGGTTAAAATAAAAGTTCTGAAAAATTAGATAATACAAGATTATACAACAGCAATGAACAATTTGAAAATAAAATTTAAAACACAAGTCTAGGGACTTCCCTGGTGGTCCAGTGGTTAAGACTCCACCCCCAATGCAGGGGGTAAGGGTTCGATCCCTAGTCAGGGAACTAAGATCCCACATGCTGCACAGCATGGCCAAAATAATAATAATAATAATAATAATAATAATAATAATAATAATAATAATAATAAAATAAAATAAACTTGCACACACACACACAAAATCACTCTGAGATTAATAAAAACAACAACACAAGTCTATTTAAAAGCAGCATCAAAAATAAAATATTTCAGAATAAATATAACAAAAAAATGCAAAACTGGTACACTAAAAATATCATTAAAATACATTAAAGACCTAAGTAAATGAAAAGACATCCGCTGTTCATGGATTGGAAGATTTAATATTAATAAAGGAATTATTCCCAAATTGATGTACAGATGAAATACAATCTCTATTAAAATCCTAGCTGCCTTTTATATTGCAAATATTGACAAATGATCCTATAATTCGTAGGAAATTCAAGAAACCCATAATAGTTAAAACGAGCTCAAAAAGAACAAACTTAGTGAAATCACATTTTTCTATTTCAAAATACTACAAAACTAAAGTAATCACAACTGTGTTGTACATAAGGATAGATCTATAAATCAATGGAATAGAATTGAGAGTCCATAAATAAACCCATACAGTTATCAGTAATTAATTTTATGAGGATGCAAAAACAACTCAATGGGAAAAGGATAGTCTTTTCAACAAATGGTTCTGGGAAAATACCAAAAACCTACATGAAAGAGCTAAAATTATAAAACTCTTAGAAGAAAACTACATAATATGTTTAAGCCCTGGGCAATGTTTCTCAGATATGACAATTAAGCATAAGCAACCAAAGAAAGTATATATAAGTTGGACTTTACCAAAAATTTTTAAATTGTGCTTCAAAAGATACTGTAAGTAAAAAAAAGATGTCAGCATCATGGAGAAATTAGATGTTCCCTTTGTCTCCCCTTCAATCTATCATACAATCAGTAAAACACCCATAACTCAACAAAGGTACCTCTGCTCAGCATACCAGGATGTTAAATAATTCCACACATCTAAAGGTGGGTGGATTGGAATGCAGAGAGGAGGTGAAACGGGGGGAACACTGAAGGTGGTACCTGCGACCCTGGAGCCACAGCCAAGGTGGCTAAACCTGCATGTGGCATCAGAGGAGGCAGCACACATGATTCTTGCCTCTGGGCCACAGAAGCCCCCATGCACAGGAAACGGGCAGCAATAGTAGTGGGACCTGCAACCCATCCTTCCAGTTGCAGAAATACCCATGACTCTGGCCCCCCACCCCCTACCCTCAGTGGTGGTGCCCACAAACCTGACAGTCTTGGACACAGCAGAGGCACCCACAACCCCAGCTTCCCCCAACCCTCATCTTCCCTCTGTGGCAGTGGAGCCTGCAACTCAGGAGACCTGGGATGTGGCAGAAGCACTGCCATCCCAGTGTCCCAGGAGACAACACCAGGGACATCAGCAGCAGCAAGGCAACAAAAACCCTAGAGAAACAAGCAACAAATTCAAGGGCACCAGGCAACACCTCTGACAAAGGTGGTGGAGGGTGGAAAGTGCTAATTCTCGTATAGAACCAGAGGCAGCTCAAGTAAGAGAAACCCAAAACTTGTGCTGTACCACCACCTACTGAAAAACAAAAGAAAGACCTCCAATTTCTAACCTGTTGAATCATTAGAATCAAGCACAAAGGTGATCCTACTTCAAATACCACATTAGAGGAACAACACATCAAGCACCATGAAGAACCATGGTGACACCGGTTACCAAAAAAAAAAAAAGACAATTTTTCAAAGACAAAACTTAAAGTCAAAGACTATTGCTATCTAATTGATAGAGAACACCAAATAGCTGTCATGAAGAAACTCAACAAGCTACAAGAAAACTCAGAAAATTAATGAACAGAAGGAATACTTTACCAAAGAGATTGAAACCCTAAAAAAGCATCAAACAGAAATTCTGGAGATGAAGAACTCAATAAATGAGATGCAGAATGCATTAAAAAGCACTGGAAATAGAGCAGACCATTTGAAAAAGAGAAGTAGTGAGCTCAAAGATAGAAATATACAAATGCTTCAGAAATAGAAGAGAAGAGAGAATTGAGATCTAAAAAAAATGAAGAAATTCTATAAGAATTATCTGACTCTTTTAAGAAGGGCAACATTAGGATATTAGGATAATGAGTATCCCAGAAGGAGAAGAGAGGGACAAGGGAACAGAGAGTTTATGTAAAGAAATAATGGCTGAGAACTTCCAAACCCTGGGTAAGGGACTGGATATACAAGTCCATGAAGCTAAGAGAACACCTAGCTACTGCAACACAAAAAGACCTTCTCTAAGACACATTATATCAAAACTGTCAAAAGTTGATGACAAAGAAAGAATTTTAAAGGCAGCCAGAGAATAAGGATGGTGACCTACAATGGAAGGTCACCATTAGGCTATCAGCAGATTTCTCAGCAGAAATTCTCCAGGCCAAGAGAGAGTGGAATGACATACTCAAAATATTGAAAGATAAAAACTGTCAGCAAAGAATATTCTATCCAGTAAAGTTATCCTTCAGATATGAACGAGAAATAAAAGCTTTATCAGAGAAGCAAAAGCTGAGGGAGTTCATCAACACTAGACCTGCTTAACAAATGATGAAAGGAGCTCTTATATAGAAAGAATCAGAAAATTTCAACTCTCTTATCAGTAGGTTTTTAAACACTTTATGATGTCATAATGGTTATAGGGGAAAATGCAGTAAAAAATTACTATAGCTACTTCAATTTGGTAACAAGCTCACAACTTACAAAAGGATAATTTGAGACAACAAAAAATAAAGGGGGAAGAGAAAAAGAATGGAACCAATATAGGCATATGAAGATAGGACGCTATCAGCAGAAAAAGGACTGATATATTTATGAGACATTTTACATAAACCTCATGGTAACCACAAAACATAAATCTAGAGCAGAGACGTGAAACATCGAAAGGAGGAAAGTGAGAAAAACATCATAGAAAACCACCAAACTCAAATGGCAGACAGAAACACAAGGGGAAAACAATGGAGATATAGAATAACCAGAAAACAGAAGATAAAATGGCAGTACTAAGTCCTCATCTATCAATAATCACCCTAAATAGAAATGTGTTGAATTCACCAATCAAAATACACAGAGTGACTGGATGGATTAAAAAACAAGACCGAACATTATGCTGTTTCCTGGAAACTCACCTCAGCTCTAAAGACAAACACAGGCTCAAAGCGAACGGCAAGAAGATGATACTCCAAGCAAATGGCAGCTACAGGTAAGCAGGTGTAGCCATAATCATATCATACAAAACAGACTTCAAGCCAAAAAGGGTAACAAGAGGCAGAGATGGACATTATATGATGATAAAAGGGACAATTCATCAAAAAATCATAACAGCTATTAATATACATACACCCAACATAGGAGCACTGAAATATATAAAGCAATGATCACCAGACCTAAAGGGAGAAATGGACAGCAACACAATAATAGTAGGGGACTTAAAAACCCACTTACGTCAATGGATAAATCACCCAGACAGACAGTCAATAAGGAAACAGCAGATTTAAATGAAACATTTGACAAGATGGACTTGACAGATTTATACAGAACAGTCCATCCATGCAGCAAAATAAACATTCTTCTCTAGCACACACTGAACATTCTCAGGATAGAACAGGATAGAATGTATGTTGAGACACAAAACAAGTCTCAATAAATCTAAGATGACTGAGGGACTTCCCTGGTCCCTGGTGGTCCAGTGGTAAAGAATCCACCTTCCAATGCAGGGGACGTGGGTTCAATCCCTGGTCAGGGAACTAAGATCCCACATGCTGTGGGGCAACTAAGCCCATGTGCCACAACTACTGAGCTCGTGCGCTTCAGTGAGAGAGCCCATGTGCCACAAATTACAGAGCCCATGTGCTCTGGACCCTGCACCCCACAACTACAGAGCCCACACGCCCTAGAGCCCATGCTCCACAACTAGAGAGAGAAAACCTGCACACCAAAACTAGAGAGAAGCCTGCGTGCCACAATGAATAGCCTGCGCTGCAATGAAAAAAGATCCCACACGCCTCAGCAAAGACCCCACATGCACAACGAAGACCTGACGCAGCCCCCCCCAAAAAAAACTAAGATGACTGAAATCATATCAAGCATCTTTTCTGATCAAAATGGCATGAAATTAGAAATCAACTACAAGAAGAAAGCTGGAAAAAATCACAAATATGTGGAGACTGAACAACTATTGTATCAACAAATAAAGAAGAAATCAAAAAATACCTAAAGACAAATGAGAATAAAAAATTTGACATAACAAATCTATGAGATGCAGCAAAAGCAGTACAAAGGGGAAAGTTTATAGCAATACAGGCCTACTTCAAGAAATTTTTTAAAAAAAACTCAGATAAACAATCTAAACTTAAATCTAATGGAATTAGAAAAAGAATAAATGAATCCCAAAGTGAGAAGAAGGAAGGAAATAATAGAGATCAGAGCAAATATAAACAGAATAGAGACTAAACACACAATAGAAAAGATCAATAAAACTAAGAGTTGGTTCTTTGAAAAGATAAACCAAACTGACAAACCTTTAGCTAAACTCACTAAGAAAAAAAGAGAGAAGGTGCTGATAAATGGAATCAGAAAAAAAGAAAAAACAAAAAACATGAGAAATAACAAATACCACTGAAATACAATGGACTATAAGAGAATATTATGAACAGCTATATACCAACAAATTGTAAAACCTAGAAGAAATGGGCAAATTCTTAGAATCATACAACCTTCCAAGACTGAATCATGAATAAATTAAAAATCTGAATAGACTGATCACTAATAAGGAGATAAAACAGTAAGTAAAAAAGACAGCCAAAAAAGTGCAGGACCAGATAGCTCTACAGGTAAATTCTACCAAACATTTAAAATAGATTTAATACCTATTCTTCTCAAACTCTTCCAATAATTGAAGAGGGGGGAATACTTCCTAACTCATTTTACAAGGCCGACATTACCCTGATAACAAAACCAGACAAGGACAGCCCAAAAATGATTAATTACAAGCCAATATCTCTGATGACTATAGATGCTAAAATTCTCAACAAAATACTAGCAAACCAAATACAACAATTCATTAAAAGGATCATACACCATGATCAATTGGGATTTATTCCAGGAACTCAAGGATGGTTCAACATCCACAAATCAATCAATGTGATACAGCACATTAACAAAATGAAGGATTAAAAGTCATATCTCATAGATGCATAAAAGGCATTTGAAAAGATCTGACACCTAGTTATGATAAAAATTATCAATAAAATGGGTATAGAAGGAACATACCTCAACATAATAAAGGTTATGTATGACAAATCTACATCTAACATTACACTCAATAGTGAAAAGCTGAAAGCTTTTCCTCTGAGATCAGGACAAGACACTGATGGCCACTCTCACCAATTTTATTCAACATGGTATTGCAAGTTTTAGCCAAAGCTATTAGGCAAGAAAAGGCAATAAACGGTATCCAAATTGGAAAAGAAAAAGTAAAACTGTCACAATTTTCAGATGACATGATTGTATATATAGAAAACCCTAAAGACCCTACAAAACAACTACTAAAAATAATAGACAAATTCAGTAAAATTACAGGGTATGAAATCAATGTACAAAAATTGTTGCATTTCTATACACTAACAACAAACTAGAAGAAAAAGAATTTATGAAAACAATCCCATTTATATCACAACAAGAATAATAAAATACTTAGGAATGAAATTCACCAAAGAAGTAAAAGACCTGTACACTGAACACTGTAAGACATTGTTGAAATAAATTGACAACGACACAAGGAAATGATAAGATTCTCCATGTACATGTACTGGAAGACTTAACATTGTTAAAATAGCCATATTATCTAAAGCAATCTAAAGATTCAGTGCAATTCCTATCAAAATCCCAATGACATTTTTCACAAAAATAGAAGCCAAAATCCTAAAATCGCTCTCTTCAATAAACAGTATTGGAAAAACTGGACAGCCACATGCAAAAGAATGAAACTAGACCACTATCTTACACCCATACACAAAAATCAACTCAAAATGGATTAAACACTTAAATGCAAGGCCTGAAACCATAAAACTCCAAATAGAAAACATAGCACACTCTTTGATATTGGTCTTAGCAATATCTTTCTGTATATGTCTCCTCAGACAAGGAAACAGAAGCAAAAATAAACAAATGGAACTACATCAAACTAAAAAGCTCTGCACAGTAAAGGAAACCATCAACAGAATGAAAAGACAACCTATCAAATGGGAAAAGATAATTTGCAAATCATGGATCTGATAAGGAGTTAATATTCAAAATATATAAAGAACTCATACAACTCAACAGCAAAAACAAACAACCTGATTAAAAAATGAGCAGAGGAGCTGAATAAACATTTATCCAAAGAAGATATACAAATGGCCAACAGGCACATGAAAAGATGCTCAACATCACTAATCAACAGGGAAATGAAAATTAAAACCACATTCTAACCTCACACCTGTTAGAATAGCTATTATCAAAAAGGCAAGAAATAACAGGAGTTGGTGAAGAGGTGGAGAAAAGGAAACCCTCATACACTGTTGTTAGAAATGTAAAATGGTACAGCCACTATAGAAAACAGTATGAAGATTCCTCAAAAAATTAAGAATAGAACTGCCATATGTTCCAGCTATTTTGCTCCTGTGTATTTATCTGAAGATTACAAAAACACTAATTGGAAAAGATATATGTACCTCTAAGTTCATTGCAGCATCATTTACAATAGCCAAGATGTGGAAACAACTAAAGTGTCCATTGAAGGATGGATGAATAAATATGTAGTGTATATTTATAATTGGAATACTAGTCAGCTATAAAAATAGATGAAACCTTGCCATTGTGACAACGTGGATGGACCTTGAGGGTATTATGCTAAGTGAAATAAGTCAGACAAAGAAAGACAAATACTGTATAATTTCACTCATATATGGATTATAAAAAACAAACAAAATAAACAAATTAAACCAAACAAAAACAAACACATAGATACAGAGAACAGAGTAGTAGTCACCAGAAGGTTGGAGGGATGGTGAAATGGGTAAAGGGGGTCAAACTTATGGTGATGGATGGAAACTAATCTTTTGGTGGTGAGCACACTATAGTGTACTGAAGTTGAAATATAATGCTGTACACATGAAACTTATACAATGTTATAAAGCAATGTTACCTCAAAACTAAGAAGAAAAGGAATGAAAAAGACAATCTATAGAATGGGAAAGTATTTGCAAATCATATATTTTAGAGGGGTCTAATAACCAGAATATACAAAGAACTATTGCAACTCAACAATAAAAAGATAAAATAACACAAATAAAAAGTGAAAAGTGTTCAATAGACATTTCTCCAAAGAATACATACAAATAGTCAATAAGCACATGAAAAGATGCTCAACATCATTAGCCGTTAGAGAATGCAACTCAAAACCACAAGGTGATACCACCTTACATTCACTAGTATGATTACATGGAAAAATATATATATGGGAAATAAATACAAAAGTTTAAGTGTTGATGAGGATGTGGAGAAATTGGAATCCTCAAATATTGCTGATCAAATTGTAACACTGTGTAGCTGCTTTAAAAAGCAGTTTGATAGTTCCTCAAGGAATTATACATAGAGTTATCACACTAACCAGCAATTCTACTCCTAGCTATATGTTCAAGTGAATTGAAAGCAAACATTCACAGAAAATTTGTTCATGAATATTCTTATCAACATTATTCATAACAGCCAAAAAGTGAGAAATAACAAATGTCCATCAACTGATGAACAGAAAAGAGTGGCATATCCACACAATGAAATACTATTCAGTCATAAAAAGGATAGATTAACTTTAAAAACATTATGTTGAGTGAAAGAAACAGATGCAAAAGGCCACATACTGTATGATTTGGTTTATATTAAATGCCCAGAATAGGTAAATGCATGGAGACAGAGGGTAGGTTAGTGGTTGCCAGGGGTATGGGGAGGGTAAAATGTTTAGTAACAGCTAATGGGTAAGGGTGTCTTTGGGGGTTATGAAAGGTTCTGGAATTAAATAGTGAAGGTGATTAGACTACTTTGTGAACATACTGAAAAGCACTGAATTTTACATTTTAGAAACATGAATATTATATGTCAATTACTTCTCAGTGAAAAAAAATCAGTGGGAGGAGTAGGTATATAATTACTATTGACATAATTGTTCTATCTCATATAATCAGAACATTTCTTTAGCGAGGTTGTTCTGGCTAGTACAAAATTTTCTTTGATTCATGACACATTTTAAACCAAAATAGACTTATTGCCTAGTTCTAATGTTTTTAGTATGGATTTTGCTTTTCTGTTCCTACAGAAGAAAAATAGACATATTCTGCAATGAAAAAATCCCTCTTTCTGAGCCAAAATCTTCCTTGTCTTTTCTATACCAATTTCCAAGTTTAGAAAATCTCAAACAGAATTTTTAAAAATTTTTCTTTAATTTCTCATTATTTTTAAAATTGAGGCTCAAATGAATAAGGACTGTGAAACGTAATTTATAAAACACAATACAAATGTTGTATATTACTAAGTATCCCCAAATACTGTAGGCTGACCATACAAATGCAGTACAAGATATACTCTTACTTTTCTATTAATACTATTCAGGTATATTAACCAAAAATGCTAACAAAATGTGAAATACAAGATAAACTATTAAAGATTAAATTTGCTTCCTTTTTTGTTATAATGGACAAATAAATAGAGTTTAAATTGGTATTATTTAAAGGTATGCATATACACTTAAATACTTATACTTAAGTTGATATAAATCATCATAATCAGCACAGAGCATCTGTAAATATTCTTTTTCATATGAACTTTAAAAATATCTGTGGTTATATATCACCTACCTATGATTTATTCTTTCCAATAAATTTTCTTTAAAATGACCAGAATTTTGTTGTAACTAATAAGAAGTTAGGGTCTATTATTTAATTTGCTAAATCTATTAACTAATACTATCTTTATGGTTGTCTCTGAGATACAACAAGGTCAAAATATACATGCATTTAAATTTCAAAACACAAAAATACATTTACTTGGCATGGGACCACATGAGTTGTATTATTCTTCAGTTTGTCATTACAATCACTGAGAATCTAATGCCAACAGGGAATGGATACAATCAAATGAAAGGAGCCTATGATCAATAATAAATCAGAACTCAATAAAACTGGTAATTCAGGACTAGAGCAGAAATTATACAAAATAAGCCTGGAGCATCTTGTAGTGCCAGAAAGTAAGGAAGTGCTCAAAGAAACAAACACACACACACACACCATACCACACCACACCACACCCACAATGATGGGGGTATGTTAAAGATGACAAAGGGACAAAGGAAAAACCTGAAAGAGTTCCCAGTGGCCAAAGCTGGAACATTTGAGCAACAAAATATATAAAATGATATTTGATTATAACTCGAAGTATAAAAATATCAATGAGGCCACTTAATATAAATGTCTGAATAAATATATAAATGAGAGAGAAGAGACAAACCTCCCATGCAGAATTCTAAATAATTTATGAGAATACTCTGACTCAAGGAAGTGGAGTATAATTCTCCTGTCCTTAAGTGTGGGCTCCATAATTGAATAAAGTACATACGTCATAATGATGTATCAATATTGCTTTAATAATTGTGACAAATGTACCATGTTAATGTTAGGTGTTAATAATAAAGTAAACTGGGTATTGGGCATATGGGAACTCTTTAGTATATTCCCAACTTTTCTGTATATCTAAAATTAATCTAAAAAGTAAGTTATATTTTAAAAAGAGAATCTGTGCAGATTGGTATAAACTAAAGGACACAAGAATAGAAGACTTTAACATTTTTCTCCCACCATTCAAAGAAAAGTGAATCACATCTTTCAAGTCACCTGGAAGTGGGTGGTGAGGTTTTCTTAAACATCTTAGAGGGGAAAAAAATTAAGAAATTATTCAGGCAAGAATCAGAAGAAAAGAAAATCTAAGATGGAGATGAACACAATAGAAAGGATAATGCACTGAGATGTTCGAAACAAGAAACACTTTAGAACCAAACACTGTATATTGTGATATAGTTTTCCATACCTATTAACATTACAGGTTAGTACATTCAAAACTGTGTATACTATACTTCATGGGAAATTCAAAGGATTCCACAAAAGCATCTTTTATTTGAAATTTTCTCCTAATTCACTGACTTTGAACTTTTTTTTTCCTACCTGAGTTTTCCGCATCAGATTTAGGCCAGTGGCTCAAAATTTAACATTCATGCAATTTTCTAGAGACAGGAATTAGATGAGGAGGATGTAGCCTGTTTAAAATTCAGATTGCAGCCTGCTTCCACCACTAATTCTAACTGGATTGATCTGATAGAATTTTGCTGGAAAATGGTCATGTTGATTGTCTTCAGAGTTCAACTTGAGAAACAGGAATTTATCAAAATCTCCTTGGAAACCTTATTTGTCTTATCTCATGAAAACTTAGTTTCATGCACATACAGTTCTGCTTTCCTGAAATTGGAGAAATGGAGTGTAATAGACTAACATTAACCACTTAAAGCACCATATTTGTATATTTTTGGACCACGTTTTTATTTCATTTAATGAAAAACTGAAGCCAATGAGACATTTGAGAGAAGAAATTAGTTTTTAATTTTAAATATATTACCAAGTGTCTGAAAATATAGCTCTATAGGTCTTAAAGTCTAAAAAAAGATTTAGTTATGCAAAATGAATAAATTCTATAGATCTGTTGTACAGCATTGTGTCTATAGTTAACCATACTGTATACTGTGCACTTAAAAATTTGTTAAGAGCGTAGATCTCCCATTAAGTGTTCTTAACAAAATAAAACATAAAGTAAAATAAAATAAAACCTTAAATAGGCCTTAAAAAACAACCACCACCAAAAATAATCTTTGTTCTTTGGGACTCAAGTAGAAATCTGGTAAGAGACAGTGTACAGAGCTGGAGTTATGTAAATCTAGAAATTGTGGGGTTGGACAAAAAGTTCATTTGGTTTTAAGTAAAAATAAAAGTTTCATTTTCACCAAGAACTTTATTGAACAATGTTTTCATTAACCAAATGAACTTTTTGGCCAACCCAATATTTACTGTACAGTATTGGGTAAGGTACTTAAATTCTTTGAGCTTCAGTTTTCTCGAATTTAAAATGAGAATAATAATACTTAAAGCACAGGGTTCTTAGAGTTATTCATTGAAATATTAGGTGGAAAGCATCTGATAGATTATCAGGCACATACCCGGCACTAGTAGCCAGGAATATACTAGATCAGTTTGCTTATTGTATTAGATTTAGGAATAGTATCCCTCACAAGTTAAAAGTTTTTAAAATGTTAATGCCACAAACAAAGGCATTTAAAAAATGACCATCTACATTTTACAGATGGAGATATCGAATTTTAAAGGAGTTGAATAATGTGCCACAAGACATAGATTTTGTTAGTTCTGATTTCATGCCCACAACCAGAAACCTAGACATCCAAGCCAGTGGCATGTGCCCTTACAGAACAGCATCCAGGAATAATGTTTCCTACTATTTCCACAATAACCAAAGGTCCCTTCTTAAACTGAAAATCACATTTCTGATCAGTATAACAATTTAAATGAACTTTTAAGGAAAACAATACAGACAGAAAGAACGCTACCTAACTACATCCCTTTTTTGAAAGGCAGATCTTCTTTCAAACTAACTTGTATTATAAGAGTTTTATTGTTGCTGTTGTTGTTTTTTCATTTTAGAATCTTCTGAGAATGCAAACTGGTAAATTATCATTTAAATTCAAGCTTAAGTTTTACCCAAAACAGAAGGAGGTATAGTTAATCCTTACTAAAGCTGGTGAATGTTCATTTCCCTATCCAGGATATTATAGTGGATTCAAGTTGCAGAAATCCCCTTAGGATATGGTTATGATTATATTATTTGGCTGATTCAATAAACAGGAAGAATGATTGCTAAGCTCTCCAGGGAACTGGTTGGAAAAATCATCCCCCAGATGGTACTAACAATTATTTACTTTGCTTGAATTTTTTTCAATTTTTGAACAGAATACTTTCTAATATAATAAATGTAAAAAAATACCCGAGGATTTGGACATTACCTACACAGTTAAATGCAATTCAACAATTGTGAGGAATGAGGTTTCTAACATACCTTGATTCAAATGTGTCAATAGAAGCTTCCCTTTTCTACCATTAAGAGTTTCTTTTTGCATGATAATTGAGTAAATACCATAAAAGATGCAGATATTAAACTAATAAAATAGAGCGGGACAAAGGATTTCAAATATGTTAGACCAACTCTAGGGCAAGTGGCTAGATACTGAAATACCCAGGCTTCTGACCTGTGTTCTCTTTTCCTGGATATCTAAACCCTCTGCCTTTGAAATCTAGTTCAATCACTTGGCTTTAAATATCATCAGCATACTGATGACTCTCCAGTTGATGTCTCCTGCCCTAACTCTTCCCTGAGTTCCAGACTTATACATCAAACTGCCAATCCAATCTCCATTTGAATATTTTGAAGTGAACCTGAAAGAGAGTGAGAGTTCCTTCTAGGTTCTCTGAAAAAGAGAAAGAAGAAAGGAAGGAAGGAAGGGAGGGAAAAAAGACAGAAAGAAAGAAAAACAGGAAGGAAGGGAGGGAGGGACGACAGAGGGAGGGAGGGAGGGAGGGAGGGAGAGAGAGAGAGAGGAAAGAAAGAAAGAAAGAAAGAAAGAAAGAAAGAAAGAAAGAAAGAAAGAAAGAAAGAAAAAGAAAGAAAGAAAGAAAGAGAGGGAGGGAGGGAGGGAGGAAGGAAGAAGAAAGAAAGAAAGAAAGAAAGAAAGAAAGAAAGAAAGAAAGAAAGAAAGAAAGAAAAAGGAAGGAAGGAAGGAAGGAAGGAAACAACAACACTAAAACACCTATCCTCCCATAAGTCTTTCTCATCTCAGTAAATAACTCCACCATCTACTCGGTTTTTTTAACCAAAAACCTGGGGTATATTTTTGAATCCTCTTTTTTCTCCCATATCCTGTTTCTAATCCATTTTCTAATCTGTTCTACTTTTAAAATCTATCCCTAATCCATCACTTCTGTACTGATACAACCCTAGTCCAAGCTATCCACTGCTCACCAAGACTCCTACGATAGACTCTATGCCCATTGTCCTCTCTTTAATCCATCTGCAACATAGCAAATTTATCCTTAGATTTGGCATTTGTTTATGAGCTTCCTATGGCTTCATATTCTAAGTAGAACAAAACCCAATTCTTACTTCAACTTATAAGACTGATGAGATGGCCCCTGCCCAACTCTGCTCTCTTAACTTTAACCACACTGATCTCCCTTTATGGACCCCTTGCACTTTCTCCTTCATCTGCCCAGATAGCTCTAATCCTGGCTCACAATCCTGGCTCCTTTGATGATTATGTCTTGGCTTATATACCACTTCTGGAGAGTGGATTTATGGAATTAATGTCTAACTCTAAATGGAAGCTGAAGAGGAAAAGACTAGTGTCTAGGAAGGAAAATGTACATAAATTCAGTGGAAGCTCCTCCTCCCCTACTGAGGTTGAGAGGGAAAGTGGTTGTCCAATTTCTGTTGGAGGAAGAAGTGTTTCTTCCCTACTCTTCAAGTTTACTTCAGTGGAAGTTCCTCTAACCTGCCTGTCCTCATTCCCAGTCCCTTCACCAAACTGTCACCAAGGGACAAGGAACAACTCAATCTGATGC
Organism: Balaenoptera acutorostrata; assembly: GCF_949987535.1. Taxonomy (NCBI): domain Eukaryota; kingdom Metazoa; phylum Chordata; class Mammalia; order Artiodactyla; family Balaenopteridae; genus Balaenoptera; species Balaenoptera acutorostrata. The sequence goes on from NC_080068.1 coordinate 74,286,847, forward strand.
GCTGGGCATGTGTATTCCCGTCCCTTCCTCTCCCCACAAGAACTACTCTGCTGGATCCTCCTCCCTACACATTTTACAGAGATTGCCTCTGCCCTTGCACTGAGTAGGTAATCTGGCTATATTCCACTGAGCAGCAGATATAAGACATATCACAATATCTACTTCATCTGTTTAAAAAAAAAAAGTTCTATTTTGGTATATATTTGCCTTATGCCACTATATATATATATATATATATATATATATATATATATATATATATATATATATATATATATATATATATATATATATATATATATATATATATATATATATATATATATATATCTGCTTCAGTACTCAGGTAGAGACAAGGAATGGCATCTGTCAGAACGTTTTTAACTCCAAAAGAAGTATGTAGTCTTCCAGCATGGATAACTAAAATGAACTACAGCTGGCTGTGAGCTGCAGTCTGAAATGAAGCCTTGGTCTGAGCTGGAACTAAGTTCTCCAAGAAAAGGTCTTCTGCTTCCTGGTTAGAAGAAAAAATAATAATGGTCACTTAATGAAGAGAGTTTTATATATGACTCTAACTCATAGACTGTAGGAAGGCTCAGTAATTATGTGTTGAAGTAGTGAACAGGTGGCACGAGATGCACATGATTCAACGCCAGAGGGATACTGCCTATTTGTCCCTAAAGATAGAAGCACAGCAGTAAAGCATCCATATCCACATGCAAGAACAGCCAAGGTGAAGAGGGTGAGAGACAAATAACAACTGTGCTAGCAGATGAAATTTCCAGACAGTTATGGCAGATGGATTGTTTCAGAAAGAGAAACAGCACATATACCAGGGTAATTTAGAGGATGTACACAGCAAGCCAGCAGTGAAGAGGTATATGAGAATATGGGAAAAAAGGCAGTTTGAGAGAAATCAACAAGAAATAAAGATTTATTATTAGTAAGTACATCCTCCAAACCTGGAAAATACTTCTCCCAAGAGCTTCCTTTTAAGTCACTCCATCTGTTGGATTATATTTTACTAATTGTCTTTTTTTCCCCTGGCTTCCTTAAGCTTGAAAGTAAAAATCAGCTAGTAGCCTAAGAAATATTTTCTTGAAACTTTATTTGAACTCCACAAAATAGTGAGTCTAATAAAGAAGAAAATTAAAAATAAAAGGTCTGAGAGTAGATGGTTCACATTTTTATTCAAGTATTTAGCTAGTTTGTTGTATTAAGCAATGATTCCATAAAAGTGGCAAATTCTTAGTTTGTTAATTTCCATGAGGCGTTTCAAAAGTCCCATGACTCTTTCCTGAGCAAAAACTCTAGCCTCTTGGGAACAACTCCCAATTCACAGCTGTTTAGCATCCCATTATCATGGTTTGTTGTCACAGTAGCCTGGATTGTCTCTTTGAAGATCAATTTCCTAGTGAGCAATCAGATCAAGAGTAGTCAATCTAATTCCGTCACTTTAATGACCCAGATAACTGGAATAGGGCTAGTAATTTTGGTGATTAAAATGACAAATACAAATCAATTGTGCAAAATTGACATAGCTCAGTGCTTTGCTGTGATGTCAACACACATACACAAAAGTCCCTCTGAGCCTGACCAAAGCACTTTGTGGATACAATCCATAAATGTCCCTCTCTTGCCATTGCATTGCATGCCAAGGGTCTATCATTTTTGACAGTTCTATCATAATAATGAATTGTACTTTCCATATTCCTTGCATAGCTATACCTTAGTGAAAAAATAAATCAAATTGCACCTTACCTCAATCATATAGAATTTAGAGGTAGAGTTCTGACAATATGATTAAAGTAATCACAATCGCTTATCACTCTGGTGGGAAAAGGTTCCTTTGTTTTCAAAACAAACATAATGCCTTATAATTTGCAATTTTGGAGGACATTTTAGAAAAAGGAAACCTGGAACACCTGTTGTCAAGGCTCAGGAAAACTTCCAACAGCATTTAAAATGGTGCCTTTACCTGTTTCACGCAACAGCTGAGACTCACCATCTGGACAAGGCTGAAATTTCCATGAGTTCAGCCAAATTGTCAGAATAGCTTTCTTTTGCCAGTCCTCCAAGCAATGGCTGCTTGGGAAAACTAAAAATACATTTGACATCAGAAAGGCGTCTCCAAATGCATGAAGCTCAAGTGCCACAAAGTGATGGAATGAATATTAAGCTTACACACCATATAGTCACTTCTAGTGTAGCACTGTATTAGCATTGCAGATTAAGCCAACAGAGCATGTTTGTTTAGAACTGTGATAATTGCTGGGTCCAGAGCAGTATAAAATCATTCCTCAAAGTGGAACACTGCATTACCCTAACGGACAACTAAATAAACGTGTTGTGAATGTTTCAACAACTCAGACAACACTATAGAGCAAAAACCGCATATACTCTCAAGATCATAAACTTTTCCTATGAAGCACTTAAGACAATGCCAAGGAAATTTAACTGCACTAAAAACCATTTTATCTTCAGAGACTGTGGAGATTTTACTTTCAGAATTATTGATTAAAATTTTTTGAAAATCAGAAAATTACTGACCTATAAAATGAGCAACACTTTTTAATGAGGTGTAATTTACAACAGTGAAATGCACAGATCTTAAGTGTAATATCTTGATGCAATTTACAAGCGCGCATCCATGTACCCCACATAGATACCACGAAAACAAAGTATTTCTATCAACCCATGAAATTCCCTCCCCAGGCAACCTCCACTCCACCTGTATGAACTACTATTCTAATTTACACCAGACTTACCTGTTACAAAATTTCATATAAATGGAATCACACAATTTGTACTTTTTTGGTACCTTGCTTATTGTTTTTAAGTTGTATTGATGCCACTGTGTGTTTAAGTACTATTTCATTGTATAAATACACCACATTTAGTTTATATGTTTTTCTGATTGAAAAGCATTTAGGTTGCATCCAGGTTTGGTCTACTTTCAATAAGACTGCTATGAACATTACTGTTATGTCCTTTGGTGAATATATGTTTGGAGTTTTCTTGGGTAAATGCCTAGTATGGAATTTCTGGGTAATAGCAGAAGTGTATGTTTAACTTTATAAGAAAATGCCAAACATTTTATCAAAATGGCTGTACTATTTTACACTTCCACCAGCAGTGTATGATTCCTGGTTCTTTTTCATTCTTATCAGTACTGAATGCTGTCAATCTTTTTTATTTTAACCACCAATATAGTATGTCATGTGGCTTTAGTTTGCATTTCCTAAATCACTATTATTGGTGAGCACTTATGCTTATTTGCTCCACGTACATCTTCCTTCCTGAAATGTCTTTTTAAGTCTGGACTTTTTTTATATGAGGTTGTTTGTAGGAGTGGTTTATATTTTTCTGAAAACAAATCCTTTGTCATTTATAGGCATTACAAATATTTTATTTCAGTTAATTGCTTATTTGGTTTTAGTGATACTTTTGTTGAGATGGTTTGATGAAATGTAATTTATAATTTTTTTTATTATTTGTGATTTTGATTCCTAAAAAATATTTGCCTACCTCAAGGTCAGGAAGGCATTTTCCCCATTTTTTTCCTTAGAAGCTTTGTAATTAGAGCTTTTATGCTTAGTTGTATGATTTATTTTGAATTAATTTTTGTATATGATGTGATGTAGGGTTTAAGGTTTTTTTTTTTTTTTTTTTCTTTTCTTTCTTACATGTTTAGTAGAATTCACCAGGGAATCCATCTGGGCCTGAAGGTTTCTTTTGGGGAAGTTTTTAATCATGTATATGATTACTTTTACAAATATGAAGCTATTCTAATTTTTATTTATTCTTGTGTCAATTTTGTACTTGTTCATTTCATCTGAATTGTCACATTTATTGGCATAAATTTTTCATAATAATCTATATTAAGTATTTTATAAATTTAGGGTCCCAGTTTTGCTGCCTTTTTAATTTCTGATGTTTATCTTTTGGGTATTCTTTTTTCTTGATCATTTTAGTCAGGAGTGACAATTTTATTGATGTTTTCAAAAAATTACTTCAGATTTCATTGATTTTCTCTATTGTTTGTTTTCTAGTTCATTGATCTCTACTTTTTATTATTTTCTTCATTTTACTAAATTACTTTTTAATTTGTTCTTCTTTCTCTAACTTAAGGTAGAAACTTAGACCATTGACTTAAAAAACTTTGTTAGTTTATAATACAACATTTATTGATATAAATTTCCCCATAAGCTCTTTTTAATCTATATCCCAACAAAATTTTGACAGGTTTCCATTATCATTTAGTCCAAAATATTTTCACTTTCACTTGTGATATCATGTTTGATCCATTGGTTATTTAGAAGTATATATTTTTTTATTTCCAAACATTTGATATTTCCCACAGCTTTTTGTTATTTTTAATTTAATTCAACTGTGGTCATAGAACATACTCTTTAATATGACAGTCTTCTGAAATTTTAGGCAGTTTATGACCCAGCATAGGGTCCATCAAGGTGAATGTTCCATGTACACTTGAAAAAAAGTGAATTCTGCAGTTCTAAAGTGGATTGTTTTATTTCAGATATTCTATACACTTACTATTTTTTTTTTGTTTTTTTGGCTACATTTTTTTCTTTCAAATACTAACAGAAGAATATTAAAATCTCCATAAACGGCTCTGGGTTTGTCTTTTACTCATTTAAATTCTGTCATTTTCTGCTTCATTATTTTAAAGGCATATTATTAAACACATCTTTAAGATTGTTAAGTCTCTTGATGCATTGATTCATTCATCGTAATGTATATAATATCCCTCTTTATCTCTGATAATATAATTTATTTTGAAGTATATTCTGATATTATTTACATGGCCACTCTAGTTTTCTTATGATTAATGTTTGTCTACTTTTTTTTATTCCTTTTAACTCTTAACCTATGACATTTTATTAAAATATATCCCTTGTAAGAAGTATGTAATTCTTTCTTGCTTTTAATCAAATCCAACATTGTATATCTTTAAACCAAAGATTTAATCAATTTATCTTTACTGTAATTGATTTGAGTGCATCTACTTCTACTATCTTGCTGTTTTCTTTTAATCTGCCCAATATATTCTTTTTTTTCTTCTTTCCCTGTCTTCTTTGCATCAATCAAATATTCAAATATTTTTTACCATAGCATATGAGGGATCCCCTGCCCTAAATAGTACAAGATGGCCAAACACATTAAACCTAAATACTGGACATATAAGACTGGCAAGAAATTTTTAGTTACATATATGCATAGCCTCAGGGGAGGTGAACACTGCAGGCCATGCAGGGCTGCAAGGGATTGCACTCAGGAGCAGAGTGAACCAGCGCGGGCCATGGCTTTGTGGTGACAAGAGTGTGGATGACACTTGGCTCCTGCAGGAGAATGTGACTGGCTTGGTTGAATAATTTTGTGGGCTGGCAGAGAAATGAAACTTATTAGGTTAAGACTTGGTAGGGTGCAAGTGGTCCAGCTGATAGGGAAACCAACCAGGCGGGGAGACTTTTCTACTGGGTGAGAGAGTAGGGGACCTCAAGGCTAGGACTTTGGAGCCTTGTGAGGCTCAAAGATGTCAAGGATGTCTATCATGAATAAATACATACCACTTTACATACAGTTTAATAACCTTACAATGGCATAATTCTATTTACCACTCTTATATTTTGTGCTAATTTAAGCATTCATTTTATGTCTGCATATGTTATGGACTTCACAATACAATATTATTAATTTACTTTAAAACATTTTGTAAAAGTTTTTAAAAACAAGAAAAATACCTTACTTTACCACGTATTTATAATTTCTGATGCTGTATTTTCCCTTGTGTAGACCTCGATATTCATATAGTGTCATCTTTCTTTGGCTTGAAGAACCTCCTTTACTACTTCTTACATGGTTAGTCTGCTGTGGACACATTCTATCAGTTTTCATTTTCCTAAAATGTCATTATTTCACCGTAATTTCTGAAGAATAGTTTAGCTGAATATAGAATTCTAGGTTGGCAGTTTCCTTTTTTTTCCTTTCTGCACTTTAATGATGCACTTCCATTGCCATCTGGATTACAGTATTCTTTTATTCTTACCTGTGTTCCTGTCAATGTTATGTGTTTATTTTTCCTCTGCTACTTGTAAGATTTTTTCTTTCTCTTTGATTTTCAGGTGTTTGTGTGTGATATGCCTATTAATTATTTTTGTTGTTTTTATTCTCCTATAGGTTCACTGAGCTTCTTGGATCTGGGGGGTTATTTTTCATCAAATTTGAAAAATTTCTGTCATATTTTCAATGAATTTTCTTAACACAATATCTACCGCCTCTCCTTCTGGGTCTCTAATTACATATGTATTTGATTGTTTGATATTTTTCGACAGGTCTCTGACAGTTTGTTGTTTTTCAGCCTTTTATCTCTGTGATTTAGTTTGCATGGTCTCTTCTTACTCGTCCACAAGTTTATAATCTTTTCTTCTGCACCACCAGTTTTTAAATCCTAGGCACTGATTATTTTCAGATATCTTAATTCTCATTTCTAGAATTTCATTTGGATCTTTCCTATAGTTTCTATTTCTCTATTGATATTCTCCATCTTTCTTTTTCCTTAATAGTTTTATCTTTTTCACAAATCCTTAAACATACTTATAATTACTGTTTTAAAGATTTAATCCGCTAATTCAGTAATTTCTGTATTCTTTGAATCTGTACTATTGATTGTTTTCCTGTTAAAGCTCATGTTTTTCTGCTTCTTCATTTTTGATTGGATGTTGAACATTATGGATACTACATGATGATTGTGAATGGTGTTGCATCTTATTTTGGCAGGAAGCTAATTTAATAGCAGGTTAACTTGTCCTTTTGAGGCTTTTAAAAAAGATTTTTAAAGCGTGAATCTAAAAAGAAGCCCATAGGGCTTCCCTGGTGGCGCAGTGGTTGAGAATCTGCCTGCTAATGCAGGGGGCACGTGTTGGAGCCCTGGTCTGGGAAGATCCCACATGCCGCGGAGCAACTAGGCCCATGAGCCACAACTACTGAGCCTGCGCGTCTGGAGCCTGTGCTCCACAACAAGAGAGGTCACGATAGTGAGAGGCCCGCGCACCGCAATGAAGAGTGGCCCCCGCTTGCCGCAACTAGAGGAAGCCCTCGCACAGAAACGAAGACCCAACACAGCCAAAATAAATAAATAAATAAATAAATAATAATTAAAGGTGCTAATAATTTAAAAAAAAAAAAAAAGAAGCCCATATTCTAAGGCTAGACTACTCTTCTCCTCAGGCATGGTTTTTCGGCTGTCTCAACTGAATGCTCTGAGAGTTTAGTGGTCTCTCCACTCTAATTATTTTGGAATTCCTACATCTCCCCTAAATTTATGACCAATGGAATTTCCACTTGGTTTGCAGTTTTCCAATTCTCTGCTGTTCTCATCCTATGAATGCATAGCTTGAACAGTTGGCCTCCTATCTGATTCCTGTCCTGAAAATTACAGCCCCCCTCTGCAGCCTCAAACTTTAATCATCCCCTCCTGAGTAAGACTGCCATACACTGGGCTCCACTTCCTTGTGCCATTGTCCAGAAAGTGCTTCTAGGGCAAGAATCATATTTATCTTTGCTCTCTCAGGGATTATATCCTGCACTGACTTCTGTTCCATAGCCAACAGTTAGTTTGCATGCTTCGTCTGTAAAATGTTACTTCATGATTAAAGCAAGCACAAGTTGTGAGCAGCAATTTTCATTTTTTACTTGTTAGCATTGAAATTACAACCAGGTGATGGTATTATAGTGCCTGAAGCTTATAAAGTTTCGAGATTGATCTTTTTAAGATAAATATAAAATTTTGAACACAAGATTAGGCATGGATAGGAATATTTATCTAAAGAAATTATTGCAAATCACAATTTTTAAAAATCAGCAAGTAACATAAGTATCACACACACAAAAAAACAGAAAATAATCTATTAATTGAATTAATTATCTACCAATAATATTTTTTATCCTAAAATGTTGGACACTTTTAAGATTATCTCTTTGTAAGTCAATAATTTTGTTATAATTTGCTTTAGAGAGAACACCATGGTTGAATGAATTTTGTTTTTTATTATGAATAGTTTAAAATAGTTTAGTTTTACAACTTATAACTGATACTTTTAAGAATTTTTAGATTGTAGTCACATTTGAGAAAAAATCATAAACATTTTAATATATGAAGTACACTATTTCTCAGCATTTAAAATTTTCTTATGTAGTGAATAATGCAATCAAAATAGAAAGACATTCACATTTTCTAATGTTTTTTTCTAATGTATGTGATTCATTCCCTATGTTTAAATGCATAAGCAAATAATAAAAGAGCCTATCATTACGGTTTTTCAAAACTTCTCTCTCCTGTTACCAGATTGCTACCTTTGATATCATGAGAAGTTTTTACAATTTATTTCTGATCTCAAAATAATTTCTAACAATGACATCCCTTGATTTTATAATTTTTTTAGGTTTGACTTATTTTTACTTGATTTCCTTGAAATTCTTTACTGAATAAATGTAAATACACAAAAGAAGATATCTTTCATACACACCCAAATCAGAAGCCTATAATTTCTCATTTTTTTTCTAAAATGTTTTAAAAATGTCTGTGTAACTTGTAATTTAAAATGAACTACTGAGCTTTGGTAGATTTTTGATCAAATTGTTTGCATTTTATTTATGCAGGCTTCCTTCCCATGGATTTGAAAATATATTTTAGGTTCTTTAAAATGTTGTTGTAGCAATGTTCCAGGACTTGCACTATTTTACAATAGGCAGACCATCTCATTACAATTATATTAAAAGGAGTTGGCATGTATGCACAATACTTCAAATGCAAAAAGAAAACCTATTACTATTATAAAATATTCAAAATTGGCAGTAGCCTCAGGGACCGTAAATGCAGCTTTTTTCTTTGATGAGAATGAGGAAATAAGAGCACGTTATACATATGCTGCCTACTTGTTAATGTTCATAAAGAGGGCATGCAGCCCTTTATCATCACCTTTCAGTCATATGACAGACCACAAATGTTGCTAAAGGACATTTTACAATCATCCCAAAGAGATTTATTTGGTGAAAAATATCACTGATAGATAATTTTCAGTTGGCAAGAAAGTTCAAAATTGCTCAGAGGGTTTCACATTATAATAGTAGTGCACAGTAATTATCAACTAATTAGTGTTTGTCACATCCAACATAGAAACTAAAATAATACTGTTTAGTGTCTGCTTTATCTGTTAGATTTATTGGTTCATTTTGTCCATGCTTTCCAATTATTTTGTTTAATTTCTTATAAACCCTTTGGGATAAATAAATCACATTTTGTTTCACTTTGGAATTTTTAAAAAAGTGCTTCTGCAAAATATTGATGAATTTCAACCATTATCATATCATTTCCATTACTTGAGCCCCTCTGCATCTTTCCTTATGAAGAGTAACTCTCATTTACTTGAAAACATAATAGACACAACTACTCCTTTTAGCACTTCAGAAGAGAAGTAAATGGGGACTTCCCTGGTGGTCCAGTGGGTAAGACTCCGTGCTCCCAATGCAGGGGGCCTGGGTTCAATCCCTGGTTGGGGAACTATATCCCGCATGCATGCCACAACTGAGTCCACATGCCAACTAAGAAGCCTGCATGGCGCCAACTAAAGAGCCTGCATGCCGCAACTAAAGAGCCTGCGTGCCGCAACTAAAGAGCCTGCGTGCCGCAACTAAAGAGCCTGCGTGCCGCAACTAAGACCCGGCTCAACCTAAATAAATAAAATAAATATTTTTTAAAAAATAGAACTGAATGTTCTGTCTTGTATGTTCAAGATACTAGTCTAGTGAATTTTCATTTGATTTTCAAAATCCAAGTAAATACAGTTTTCTCTGACCACTGTCTTCATGACTTTTAAGGGCTATAAAAGTATTCATCTAGTCTGAAGATCAATCTAATGTTTACATGGTCTGTCTTGTTTATAAATAGCTGATAAACAAAAATATAAAAAAGTTTTAGAGTTGGAATAGACTACCAAATATCTGGTAAGAGTTTGACATATTTCCATATTTTTCCAAATAATTTGTTTGAGAATAAACTTTTTTTGCCATTATATATTCTTTGATTCTCTATAAATATTTTTAAGACCATGATTGTGAATAAACAAGCCATTATTAATTAAAGAGTGCTGAGTAAATTGATCCTCATTATGATACCTATTGAAGATCACAGTACTTATCAACATCAACAAAAGTTCATGTTCTGTTTTGACCATACATATTATGTTTTTCTTTATCATTACTGCTGTCTCCTTTCTGGGTACCCCCCGTCATTTGGATGTATCTTCATTCTCATAATTTTCTCTTTTTTACACTAGCTTTACTGAGATATAATTGACATGTAACACTGTGTAAGTTTAAGGTGTACAATGTGTTGATTTGATACATTTATATACTGCAAAATGATTACCACCATAGAGTTAGCTAATACCTGCATTACATAGTTATCATACATGGTTACATAATTGCCATTTCTTTTTTATGGTAAGAACATTTAATATCTACTCAGCAACTTTCAAGTATATAATACAGCATTATTAACTATAATCACTTTGCTGTACATTAGGTTTCCAGAACTTATTCATCTTTTTTTTTACTATATTTTTTAATAGATCTTTATTGGAGTATAATTGCTTCACAATACCATGTTAGTTTCTGTTGCACAACAAAGCGAATCAGCCATATGCATACACATGTCCCCATATCCCCTCCCTCTTGAGCCTCCGTGCCATCCTCCCTATCCAGCCCCTCTAGGTCATCGCAAAGCACCAAGCCGATCTCCCTGTGCTATGCTGCTGCTTCCCACCAGCCAACTATTTTACATTCGGTAGTGTATATAAGTTGATGCTACTCTCAACTTCACCTCAGCTTTGCCCTCCCACCCCATGTCATCAAGTCCATTCTCTATGTCTACCTCTTTATTCCTGCCCTGCAACTAGGTTCATCAGTACCATTTTTTTTTTTTTTTTAGATTCCATATATATGTGTTAGCATACGGTATTTGTTTTTCTCTTTCTGACTTACTTCACTCTGTATGACAGACTCTAGGTGCATCCACCTCACTACAAATAGTTCAATTTCATTTCTTTTTATGGCTGAGTAATATTCCATTGTATATATGTGCCACATCTTCTTTATCCATTCATCTGTTGATGGACATTTAGATTAGTTCCATGTCCTGGCTATTGTAAATAGTGCTGCAATAAACATTGTGGTGCATGTCTCTTTTTGAATTATGGTTTTCTCGGTATATGCCTAGTAGTGGGATTGCTGGGTCATACAGTAGTTCTATTTTTAGCTTTTTAAGGAACCTCCATACTGTTCTCCATAGTGGTTGTATCAATTTACATGCCCACCAACAGTGCAGGAGGGTTCCCTTTTCATGACACCCTATCCAGCATTTATTGTTTCTAGTTTTTTTGATAATGGCCATTCTGACCAGCATGAGGTGATACCTCACTGTAGTTTTGATTTGCATTTCTCTAATAATTAGTGATGTTGAGCATCTTTTCATATGCCTCTTGGCCATCTGTATGTTTTCCTTGCTGAAATGTCTATTTATATCTTCTGCCCATTTTTTAACTGGATTGTTTTTTTCATATTGAGCTCCATGAGCTGTTTGTATATTTTGGAGATTAATCTTTTGTCTGTTGTTTCATTGGCAAATATTTTCTCCCATTCTAAGGGTTGTCTTTTTGTCTTGTTTATGGTTTCCTTTGCTGTGCAAAAGCTTTTAAGTTTAATTAAGTCCCATTTGTTTATTTTTGTTTTTATTTCTGTTACTCTAGGAAGTGGGTCAAAAATGATCTTGCTGTGGTTTATGTCAAAGTGTGTTTTTCCTATGTTTTCCTCTAAAAGTTTTACAGTGTCTGGTCTTACATTTAAGTCTTTAATCCATTTTGAGTTTATTTTTGTGTATGGTATTAGGTAGTGTCCTAATTTCATTCTTTTACATGTAGCTGTCCAGTTTTCCCAGCACCACTTACTGAAGAGGCTGTTTCTTCTCCATTGTATGTTCTTGTCTCCATTGTATGTTCTTGCCTCCTTAGTCGTAAATTAGGTGCTTATATGTGTGTGGGTTTATCTCTGGGCATTCTATCCTGTACCATTGATCTAAATTGCTGTTTTTCTGCCAGTACCATACTGTCTTGATTACTGTAGCTTTGTGGTATAGTTTGAAGTCAGGGAGCCTGATTCCTCCAACTCCATTTTTCTTTCTCAAGATTGCTTTGGCTATTCGGGGTCTTTTGTGTTTCCATATGAATTGTAAGATTTTTGGTTCTAATTCTGTGAAGAATGCCATTGGTAGTTTGATAGAGATCACACTGAATCTGTAGATTGCTTTGGGTAGTATAGTCATTTTCACAATATTGATTCTTCCCATCCAAGAATATGGTGTATTTTTCCACCTGTTTATGCCATCTTTGATTCCTTTCATCAGTGTTTTATAGTTTTCTGAGTACAAGTCTTTCCCCTCCTTAGGCAGGTTTATTCCTAGGTATTTTATTCTTTTTCTTGCAATAGTAAATGGGAGTGTTTCCTTAATTTCTCTTTCAGATTTTTCATTGTTGGTATATAGGAATGCCAGAGATTTCTGTGCATTAATTTTGTACCCTGCAACCTTACGAAATTCATTGATTAGCTCTAGTAGTTTTCTGGTGGCATCTTTAGGATTTTCTATGTATAGTATCATGTCATTGGCAAACAGTGACAATTTACTTCTTCTTTTCCAATTTGTATTCCTTTTATTTCTTTTTCTTCTCTGATTGCTGTGTCTAGGACTTTCAAAACTATGTTGAACAAGAGTGGTGAGAGTGGACATCCTTGTCTTGTTCCTGATCTTAGTGGAAATGCTTTCAGTTTTTCACCATTGAGTATGATGCTGGTTATGGGTTTGTCATATATGGCCTTTATTATGTTGAGGTAGGTTCCCTCTATGCCCATTTTCTGGAGAGTTTTTATCATAAATGGATGTTGAATTTTGTCAGAAGCTTTTTCTGCATCTATTGAGATGGTCGTATGGTTTTTATTCCTTAATTTGTTAATGTGGTGTATCACAATGATTGATTTGTGTATATTGAAGAATCCTTGCACCCCGGATAAATCCCACTTGATCATGGTGTATGATCCTTTTAAAGTGTTATTGGATTCTGTTTGCCAGTATTTTGTTGAGGATTTTTGCATCTATGTTCATCAGTGATATTGGTCTATAATTTTCTTTTTTGTTATATCTTTTTCTGGTTTTGGTATCAGAGTGATGGTGGCTTTGTAGAATGAATTCGGGAGTGTTCCTCCCTCTGCAATTTTTTGGAAGAGTTTGAGGAGGATCGGTGTTAGCTCTTCTCTAAATGTTTGATAGAATTTGCCTGTGAAGCCATCTGGTCCTGGGCTTTTGTTTGTTGGAAGATTTTTTAATTAGTTTCAATTTCATTACTTGTGATAGGTCTGTTTATATTTTCTCATTCTTCCTGGTTCAGTTTTGGAGAATTGTACCCTTCCAAGAATTTGTCCATTTCTTCGTGGTTGTCCATTTTATTGGCATATTGTTTTTTGTAGTAGTCTCTTATAATCCTTTGTATTTCTCCTGTGTCAGTTGTGATTTCTCCTTTTTCATTTCTAATTTTGTTGATTTGCGTCCTCTCCCTTTTTTTCTTGATGAGTCTGGCTAAAGGTCTATCAATTTTGTTTATCTTCTCAAAGAACCAGTTTTTAGTTTTATTGATCTTTGCTATTGTTTTCTTCATCTCTATTTCATTTATTTCTGCTCTGATCTTTGTTATTTCTTTCCTTCTAGTGACTTTGGGTTTTCTTTGTTCTTCTTTCTCTAGTTGTTTTAAGTGTATGGTTAGATTGTGTATTTGAGATTTTTCTTGTTTCTTTTTTTTTTTTTTTTTTTAATGGTGGAAAAGGTGGGTTTATCTCAGTAATTAGTATGTAAACTTTAACTTACTCTCCCTGCTTTTGGCATAACGTCCCTGCAGTCACTTGTGCCTAATGCCTAGATTCCATTTGTTTTATTTTCCCCAGAGCAAAAAAACAAAAGCCGTATTTTTCTGCTTAGGTAGGAGAAGACCTTTACCTGGCTGGGCAGTGTCAGGGAGAAAGACTTTCAACTATGTTTCAGCCCCTCCTTTTCTACTTCCAGAATATCTGTACTGCCAATCTGTGGGCCATCTAGGGATTCTGCAGCGTAAATTAAGTGGCTTCTCAGCTTTCCCCACTGCTGGCTTGGGAGAATTTTGCTTTCCCAGTCAGTTTGCACTTAACTTTTCGCTTTCTAGTTTCTAGATTTTATTGCTGTTGTTTCCTCTTCCATTCTTTTTGTCGTTATGAGTTTATATACTTCAAATTACCTTTTATTTTCATTTTAGTAGGGTTTTTTTTTAATGTCTGAAACATTTATATTAACATATTTCCATACATATTTCCATACAAATACAAATATAAGATTTTTAGAAATTTCATGTAATGTCTGAAACATTTATATTAGCATATTTCCATACATATTTCCATACAAATACAAATATAAGATTTTTAGAAATTTCATGTAATGTCTGAAACATTTATATTAACATATTTCCATACAAATAACCCAATGAAAGTTTAGTATTAGTTGTTTTGTTTGTTTTTTTATACTGCAGGTTCTTATTAGGCATCAGTTTTATACACATCAGTGTATACATGTCAATCCCAATCGCCCAATTCAGCACACCACCATCCCCACCTCACCGCAGTTTTCCCCCCTTGGTGTCCATATGTCCATTCTCTACATCTGTGTCTCAACTTCTGCCCTGCAAACTGGCTCATCTGTACCATTTTTCTAGGTTCCACATACATGCATTAATATACGATATTTGTTTTTCTCTTTCTGACTTACTTCACTCTGTATGACAGTCTCTAGATCCATCCACGTCTCAACAAATGACTCAATTTCGTTCCTTTTTATGGCTGAGTAATATTCCATTGTATATATGTACCACAACTTCTTTATCCATTCGTCTGTTGATGGGCATTTAGGTTGCTTCCATGACCTGGCTATTGTAAATAGTGCTGCAATGAACATTCGGGTGCATGTGTCTTTTTGAATTACGGTTTTCTCTGGGTATATGCCCAGTAGTGGGATTGCTGGGTCATATGGTAATTCTATTTTTAGTTTTTTAAGGATTTTCTTGTTTCTTGAGGTGAGACTGAATTGCTATAAACTTCCCTCTTAGAACTGCTTTTTCTGCCTCCCATAAGTTTTGGGTCAAAGTGTTTTCATTGTCATTTGTTTCTATATATTTTTTCATTTCTTCTTTGATTTCTTCAGTGATCTCTTGGTTATTTAGTAGTGCACTGTTTAGCCTCCATGTATTTGTGTTTTTTACAGTTTTTTTCAGAACTTATTCATCATATAGCTGGAAGTTTGTACTCTTTGACCAACATCTCCTCTTTCCCCCACCCACTAGTAATCACCAGTCTAGTCTCTGCTTCTATGAGTCTGGCTTTTTTAGATTCCACATATAAGTGAGATCATACAGTATTTATCTTTCTCTAGTTTGGCTTATTTCAGTTAGCATAATACCCCCAGGTAGATACATCCATACTGCCTCAAACAACAGTATGTCTTTGATATTCTTCTTTCTCATGGCTTTCCACTGTGTGTGTGTGTGTGTGTGTGTGCGTGTGTGTGTGTGTACACATACATCACATCTTCTTTATCTATTCATCTGTTGACAGACACATAGGCTGTTTCCGTATCTTGGCTACTGTAGCTATGTTGCAATGAACATGGGAGTGCAACTATCTCTTTGAGAAAGTAATTTTATTCCCTTACATTATCCAGAAATACAGCTGCTGGATCATATCGTAGTTCAATTTTTACTTTTTTGAGGAACTTCCACACTGTTTTCCATAGTGGCTGAACCAATTCACATCTCCAGCAAAAGTGCATGAGGGTCCTCTTTTCTATACATCCTTGCCAACACCTATGGTCTTTTGTCTTTTTGATGATAGTCATTCTAACAGGTATGAGGTGATGTCTCAAAGTGGTTTTGATTTGCGTTTCCCTGATGATTACTGATGCTGAGCACATTTTCATGTATGTATTGGTCATTTGTATGTCCTCTTTGGAAAAATTCCAAAAATTTCCAAAAATATTTCTTTGGAAATATTCAGTTCCTCTGCCTTGTTTGTGTGTTTTTTGCCACACCATGCAGCTTGTGGGATTTTAGTTCCCCAACCAGGGATTGAACCTGGGCCCTCAACAGTGAAAGTGCAGAGTCCTAACCACTGGACCACCAGGGAATTCCCAATCTGCCCATTTTAATTGGATTTTTTTTTTTTTTTTTTTTTTAGAAATTCACGTTCTTTTATTTATTTATTTATTTATTTATGACTGTGTTGAGTCTTCGTTTCTGTGCGAGGGCCTTCTCCAGCTGCGGCAAGTGGGGACCACTCCTCATCGCGGTGCGCGGGCCTCTCACCATCGCGGCCTCTCCCGTTGTGGAGCACAGGCTCCAGACACGCAGGCTCAGTAATTGTGGCTCACGGGCCCAGTTGCTCCGCGGCATGTGAGATCTTCCCAGACCAGGGCTTGAACCCGTGTCCCCTGCATTGGCAGGCAGACTCCCAACCACTGCGCCACCAGGGAAGCCCTAATTGGATTTTTTGTTTGCTACTGAATTGTATGCATTCTTTACATATTTTGGATATTAACCCTTGTCAGATATATGATTTGCAAATATTTTCTTGTCTCATAATTCTCTTTATCAGTTCTCTTGTCATTTTAAAATCTGCATTTTCTTAGCAAGAGTGATTCTTTTCCTTATTTTCATAATTTTTGACCATCATTGGTGTTTAGTTTTCATGTTAAAGTTTTTTTTACATTTTGAATTTCTTCATTTATCTTTTTTGGGGGGCAACAAAGAGGTATACGTTTTAGGCATGTATGAGGATATTTTTGGTATAATCAATCATTCTTATAGTATATACAAAATTATTCTCAATTTAAGGCACACATAAGGACAATCTTGAAACAATTTTAAATTGCTGCCATTGTGTATTGAGCTACATAAGTGTGTAATCAACTTGCTCGTACACTACCTTGACTTATTAATACATGAAATTTTGTCACTGAAACATTTGGTTTTTTTCTGGCTGTTTCTGCATGTCAATAAAATTTTGGTGTTGTTTCACCTGGAATTACCAGAAGATGTGTCAGGTATTCCAAAAGGTGAGCCAATATTGTGATCTGTGACTCATAAAACAGGTTATGTCACACATAAACATACTATTTGTTCATAGTACTGCTATGTGTTTTTGCCCTATGAAACCAAGAATTCTGATCAATTTTATTTCTTTTCATTCTGATCAAAAAAGGAAAAGGTGTAATTCATCTCTAATTGTGTACTCTGCATGTTATCCTTATTTATATACTCCAGACAGGATGAAACATCTGTTTTGCTTAGGTAGCACTAAGAACCAAATCCCATGCTTATAACTTTGCACATCCAATGACTGGAAAAATTTTTGACACAATAGCTTCTGACTTCATAAATTTCAAATTTGTATCTCCCCACTATACACATTCTTCTGGCGCCAGGTGCCATAAAACATGTTTATATCACAATAGGACCTTTGTTCCTTCACCTTCAGTCACTTCAGTAGGTAAAATATAAAACTGAGCATGTGGAGTACCCTTGAAAGCCCTTACTATGTCAGAACGCCTAGCAGTAAATTAATACACAGGATGACTGCAAACTACCTAAAAAAATCCTACTAAATCCAACAAAATGTATCCCAACTCAATTTCCCTTAGTTAGCACCAAGAATGCTCATGAACACAGTAACACCAACCAACAAAAGTATGACAGAGGAAAAGTTAAAGTGGAGACAAAGATCTTAACCCATTATGGTTAAAATACATTATTTCAACATACCTTATAATATCAAATTACCATGTAAATACATTGCTAGGATTCTTCCTAGAGTCCTTCCTACGTCCTTGGAAAACACTTGGTATAAACGAGGAGTCCTGTAACTTAAGCTTCATTAGCCTCATGGCAAATCCACCTCAACCAGGTATTTAGATTGATGTCGTTCTAATGAATTTGTACCGTATAACCAAACTATGAGTGCTCATCAACTGATACAGTTTATATTTCTGCCCTCAACAGTACTACCTGTCTTAAAGTGCCTTTAATCCAATACGAGCGGGGTGAAAGCATTCATGACTAGTGGGAAGGAAATTTCATGACTACTACAGCAGGTCTGGTTCCAGGTATCTTCTGACTACCCCTTCCAGCAAAACTTTTCCAGTCTGTACTCCAATAATTCACATTCATTACCTGACTTCTAGTAACCAGAAAGAAATCAAGTGGATTTTAAAAGAAATTGACCAAGAGAGCTGGCTAATCAAGCATTTGCTAAACTTCCAATTAAATTATCTGTCTTAGCTGGATCACAGTTGATGATATATTAATAGATACATGGGCTGTTGCCAGCATTTCTTCCTTTTTCTCAAACTCCTAACTAAACACATTCTGCCCTACTTTCACCAAATCATCTGACTCCTACTTTCCTTAGATTAAACCAGTATTGTTGTCTTCCTTCTTTCATCCTTCAAAAACGAATTCCCTTTATGATCTTGATTCAATTGTTTCCCATTCTTCCTTGCCACCCAGAGTTTTTCTCCTGTAAAATTCATTTATTGCTTTTGATGAAGCTCTACTTTTACACAAGCTTCTTCCTCTTTCATATAAAGTCTTAGGTAACACCAGGCTCAAAACAAAGCTATTTATTTACTTGAATATTTCTGTGTGCTTACTCTGTGCCAGACACTTGATGAATAAGACAGACCAAGGTCCCTGTCCTTACAGAACATATAATCTAAAAGGAAAAACATGATGAAAAACAAAAAATACATACTATAACTCATGGAGAAATTAAGTGCACTGAAGAAAAAATTAAATAATAAGGAGATAATGACAAGAAAAGTGGACAAGATATGTTAGACAGAATGCACAAGGCTTTGCTAAGTGAGTGCACAGCTCAAATGGAGTTGAATACACAGGGTGTTTAGTAAGGGCTTTCCTCAAGAAGTGACTTCTGAGAAGATCTGAATGTTGTGAATACCGAGAGAACCAGGGAAAAAGTCAGGGGGAACAGAAGATGCAAAGTCCCTGAAAGGGGAAGGAGTTTATTAGAGGCGCAGCAAGAAACCTGACTGGACCAAAGCAAAGAGGATAATAAATTGGTAATGATTAAGAATAGAGAATTGGTTAAATTAATTATGATAGAGCCAAACAATTGAAGCAATATACTCACTGTTTGTTGAATAAATGAATGAACGAATTGAGATCACAGTGATTTTCATTGTCTTTTTAAAATTAATTGTTCAAGTAACATAAATACATGTTGTCTAATTTTAAAAAATAAAGCAAAAAATGGTGGTAGTTACATGAATTTCACATGTACTAAAATGACGCAACTAGACACACACACTGTACCGATATTAAATTCCTAGGTTTGATACTATGCTAGATTTAGTGTAAAAAATCACAGATCTCTTGGGGAAAACTGGGACAGGGAACATGGGACATCTCTGTAATATCTTCACAACTTATTATTAATTTATAATGATTTCAAAACAAAAAGTTAAAACAATATAGCAAAATATAAGTAAAGACCATTTTTTCCACTACCACTTTGATTTATAGCCCCCTTTCACACTCATCCCACTTCCCAGATGTAACCACTGTTATGATTTTGGGGTCATATTTCCATACCTCTTAAAATACTTTAAAATAAATATGAGGTAAGCCAGACATGGGTTCAAGATGGTGGAGTAGAAGGACGTGCTCTCACTCCCTCTTGCGAGAACACTGGAATCACAACTAACTGCTGAACAATCACTGACAGGAAGACACTGGAACTCACCAAAAAAGATACCCCACATCCAAAGACAAAGGAGAAGCCACAATGAGATGGTAGGAGGGGCGCAATCACAATAAAATCAAATCCCGTAACTGCTGGGTGGGTGACCCACAAACTGGAGAACACTTATACCACAGAAGTCCACCCACTGGAGTGAGGGTTCTGACCCCACGTCAGGCTTCCGAATCTGGGGGTTCGACAACGGGAGGAGGAATTCCTAGAGAATCAGACTTTGAAGGCTAGCGGGATTTGATTTCAGGACTTCAACAGGACTGGGGAAAACACAGACTCCACTCTTGGAGGGCACACACAAAGTAGTGTGTGCATCGGGACCCAGGGGAAGGAGCAGTAACCCCACAGAGACTGAACAAGACCTACCTGCTAGTGTTGGGGGGTTTCCTGCAGAGGCGGGGGGTGGCTCTGTCTCACCATGAAGACAAGGACGTTGGCAGCAGAAGTGCTGGGAAGTACTCCTTGGCATGAGCCCTCCCAGAGTCCGCCATTAGCCCCACCAAAGAGCCCAGGTAGGCTCCAGTATTGGGTTGCCTCAGGTCAAAAAAGCAACAGGGAGGGGGCCAAACCCCACCCATCAGCAGGTAAGCAGATTAAAGTTTTACTGAGCTCTGCCCACCAGAGCAACACCCAGCTCTACCCATCACCAGTTCCTCCCATCAGGAAACTTGCACAAGCCTCTCAGATAGCCTCATCCACCAGAGGGCAGACAGAAGAAGCAAGAAGAACTACAATCCTGCAACCTGTGGGGAAAAAAACACATTCATAGAAAGATAGACAAGATGAAAAGGCAGAGGGATATGTACCAGATGAAGGAACAAGATAAAACCCCAGAAAAACAACTAAATGAAGTGGAAATAGGCAACCTTCCAGAAAAAGAATTCAGAATAATGATAGTGAAGATGATCCAGGACCTCAGAAAAAGAATGGAGGCAAAAATCGAGAAGATGCAAGAAATGTTTAACAAAGACCAAGAAAAATTAAAGAACAAACAAACAGAGATGAACAATACAATAACTGAAATGAATAATACACTAGAAGGAATCAATAGCAGAATGCCTGAGGCAGAAGAATCGATAAGTAACGTGGAAGACAGAATGGTGGAATTCACTGCTGCAGAAGAGAATAAAGAAAAAACAATGAAAAGAAACGAAGGCAGCATAAGAGACCTCTGGGACAACATTAAACACAACAACATTCACATTACAGGGGTCCCAGAAGGAGGAGAGAGAGAGAAAGGACCAGAGAAAATGTTTGAAGAGATTATAGTCGAAAACTTCCCTAACATGGGAAAGGAAATAGCTACCCAAGTCCAGGAAGCACAGAGAGTCCCATACAGGATAAGCCCAATGAGAAACATGCCGAGATACATAGTAATCAAATTGGGAAAAATTAAAGACAAAGAAAAATTATTAAAAGCAGCATGGGATAAACGACAAATAACATACAAGGGAACTCCCGTAAGGTTAACAGCTGATTTCTCAGCAGAAACTCTACCAGCCAGAAGGGAGTGGCATGATATACTTAAAGTGATGAAAGGGAAAAACCTACAACCAAGATTATTCCACCCAGCAAGGATCTCACTCAGATTCGATGAAGAAATCAAAAGCTTTACCGACAAGCAAAAGCTAAGGGATTCAGCACCACCAAACCAGCTCTACAACAAATGCTAAAGGAACTTCTCTAAGTGGGAAACAAAGGAGAAGAAAAGGACCTAAAAAACAAACCCGAAACGATTAACAAAGTGGTAATAGGAACATACATATCGATAATTACCTTCAGTGTGAATGGATTAAATGCTCCAACAAAAAGACACAGGCTTGCTGAATGGATACAAAACAAGACCCATATATATGCTGTCTACAAGAGACCCACTTCAGACCTAGGGACACATACAGACTGAAAGTGAGGGGAGGGAAAAAGATATTCCAATCAAATGGAAATCAAAAGAAAGCTGGAGTAGCAATACTCATATCAGATAAAATAGACTTTAAAATAAGAATCTTACAAGAGACAAGGAAGGACACTACATAATGATCAAGGGATCAATCCAAGAAGAAGATATAACAATTATCAATATATATGCACCCAACATAGGAGCACCTCAATACATAAGGCAACTGCTAACAACTAAAAAGAGGAAATCAACAGTGACAGAGTAATAGTGGGGGACTTTGACACCTCACTTACACCAATGGACAGACCATCCAAACAGAAAATTAATAAGGAAACACAAGCTTTTAACGACACAATAGACCAGATAGATTTAACTGATATTTATAGGACGTTCCATCCAAAAACAGCAGATTACACTTTGTTCTCAAGTGTGCATGGAACATTCGCCAGCATAGATCACATCTTGGGTCACAGATCAAGCCTCAGTAAATTTAGGAAAACTGAAATCATATCAAGCATCTTTTCTGACCACAACACTATGAGATTAGAAATCAATTACAGGAAAAAAAACGTAAAAAACACAAACACATGGAGGCTAAACAGTACGTTACTAAATAACCAAGAGATCATTGAAGAAATCAAAGAGGAAATCAAAAAATACCTAGAGACAAATGACAATGAAAACACAATGGTCCAAAACCTACAGGATGCAGCAAAAGCAGTTCTAAGAGGGAAGTTTATAGCATATAAGCCTACTTCAAGAAACAAAACTCTCAAATAAACAATGTAACCTTACACCTAAAGGAACTAGAGAAAGAAGAACAAACAACACCCAAAGATACCAGAAGGAAAGAAATTATAAAGATCAGAGCAGAAATAAATGAAATAGAAACAAGAAAACAATAGCAAATATCAATAAAACTAAATGCTGGTTCTTTGAGAAGATAAACAAAATTGATAAACCATTAGCCAGACTCATCAAGAAAGAGAGGGAGAGGATTCAAATCAATAAAATTAGAAATGAAAAAGGAGAAGGTACAACACACACTGCAGAAATACAAAGCATCATAAGAGACTATTACAAGCAACTCTATGCCAATAAAATGGACAAACTGGAAGAAATGGACAAATTCTTAGAAACGTATAACCTCCCAAGACTGAACCAGGAAGAAACAGAAAATATGAACAGACCAATCACAAGTAATGAAATTGAAACTGTGATTAAAAATCTTCCAACAGTTTTTTGTTCAGGCTACAATGTTCTTTCAGATAAACTTACATTGATCCTCGTCTCTCAGGAGTGTAGAATCTTAACTGAGTTGCTTTTTTTAGCAAGCATAGTTTTAAAATTTTTGTATCATTAATTTATTTTTTAACCAACTAGTTCTAAAATTTACACACAGCACCTACTGAAACAACAGGCAGAGGACACGTAGATAAAATTACATAGGAATTCAGGAGATTAACCAAGATGGCGGAGTAGAAGGACGTGCTCTCACTCCCTCTTGCGAGAGCACCAGAATCACAACTGGCTGCTGGACAATCATTGACAGGAAGACCCTGGACTTCACCAAGGAGGATACCCCACGTCCAAGGACAGAGGAGAAGCCACAGTGAGATGGTAGGAGGGGCACAATCAGAGTAAAATCAAATCCCATAACTGCTGGGTGGGTGACTCACAGACTGGTGAACACTTATACCACAGAAGTCCACCCACTGGAGTGAAGGTTCTGAGCCCCACATCAGGCTTCCCAACCTGGGGGTCCGGCAAAGGGAGGAGGAATTCCTAGAGAATCAGACTTTGAAGTCTAGTGGGAATTGATTGCAGGACTGTGACAGGACTGGGGGAAACAGAGACCCCACTCTTGGAGGGCACACACAAAGTAATGTGTGCATCGGGACCCAGGGGAAGGAGCAGTGACCCTGGGGGAGACTGAACCAGACGTACCTGCTGGTGTTGGGGGGTCTCCTGCAGAGGCAAGTGGTGGCTCTGTTTCACCGTGGGGATAAGGACACTAGCAGCAGAGGTCCTGGGAAGTTCTCCTTGGCGTGAGCCCTCCCAGAGTCTGCCATTAACCCCACCAAAGAGCACGGGTAGGCTCCAGTGTTGGGTTGCCTCAGGCAAAACAACCAACAGGGAGGGAACCCAGCCCCACCCATCAACAGTCAAGTGGATTAAGGTTTTACTTAGCTCTGACCACCACAGGAACAGGGAGGGAACCCAGCCCCACCCATCAACAGTCAAGTGGATTAAGGTTTTACTGAGCTCTGACCGCCACAGCAACAGTCAGCTCTACCCACCACCAGAGCCTCCCATCAAGCCTCTTAGATAGCCTCAACCACCAGAGGGCAGACAACAGAAGCAAGAAAAACTACAATCGTGCAGCCTGTGGACCAAAAACCACAGTTACAGAAAGACAGAGAAGATGAAAAGGCAGAGGGCTATGTACCAGATGAAGGAACAAGATAAAACCCCAGAAAAACAACTAAATGAAGTGGAGATAGGCAACCTTCCAGAAAAAGAATTCAGAATAATGATAGTGAAGATGATCCAGGACCTCAGAATAAGAATGGAGGCAAAGATTGAGAAGATGCAAGAAATGATTAACAAAGACCTAGAAGAATTAAAGAACAAACAAACAGAGATGACCAATACAATAACTGAAATGAAAACTACACTAGAAGGAATCAATAGCAGAATAACTGAGGCAGAAGAACGGATAAGTGACCTGGAAGACAGAATGGTGGAATTCACTGCTGCGGAACAGACTAAAGAAAAAAGAATGAAAAGAAACGAAGACAGCCTAAGAGACCTCTGGGACAACATTAAACGCAACAACATTCGCATTATAGGGGTCCCAGAAGGAGAAGAGAGAGAGAAAGGACCAGAGAAAATATTTGAAGAGATTATAGTTGAAAACTTCCCTAACATGGGAAAGGAAATAGCCACCCAAGTCCAGGAAGCGCAGAGAGTCCCATACAGAATAAACCCAAGGAGAAACACGCCGAGACACATAGTAATCAAAGTGGCAAAAATTAAAGACAAAGAAAAATTACTGAAAGCAGCAAGGGAAAAACGACAAATAACATACAAGGGAACTCCCATAAGGTTAACAGCTGATTTCTCAGCAGAAACTCTGCAGGCCAGAAGGGAGTGGCATGATATACTTAAAGTGATGAAAGGGAAGAACCTACAACCAAGATTACTCTACCCAGCAAGGATCTCATTTAGATTTGATGGAGAAATCAAAAGCTTTACAGACAAGCAAAAGCTAAGAGAATTCAACACCACCAAACCAGCTCTACAACAAATGCTAAAGGAACTTCTCTAAGTGGGAAACACAAGAGAAGAAAAAGGACCTACAAAAACAAACCCAAAACAATTAAGAAAATGGTCATAGGAACATACATATCGATAATTACCTTAAACGTGAATGGATTAAATGCCCTAACCAAAAGACATAGACTGGCTGAATGGATACAAAAACAAGACTCATATATATGCTGTCTACAAGAGACCCACTTCAGACCTAGGGACACATACAGACTGAAAGTGAGGGGATGGAAAAAGATATTCCATGCAAATGGAAATCAAAAGAAAGCTGGAGTAGCTATACTCATATCAGATAAAATAGACTTTAAAATAAAGAATGTTACAAGAGACAAGGAAGGACACTACATAATGATCCAGGGATCAATCCAAGAAGAAGATATAACAATTATAAATATATATGCACCCAACATAGGAGTACCTCAATACATAAGGCAACTGCTAACAGCTATAAAAGAGGAAATCGACAGTAACACAATAATAGTGGGGGACTTTAACACCTCACTTACACCAATGGACAGATCATCCAAAATGAAAATAAATAAGGAAACAGAAGCTTTAAATGACACAATAGACCAGATAGATTTAATTGATATATATAGGACATTCCATCCAAAAACGGCAGATTACATGTTCTTCTCAAGTGCGCACGGAACATTCTCCAGGATAGATCACATCTTGGGTCACAAATCAAGCCTCAGTAAATTTAAGAAAATTGAAATCATATCAAGCATCTTTTCTGACCACAACGCTATGAGATTAGAAATGAATTACAGGGAAAAAAACGTAAAAAAGACAAACACATGGAGGCTAAACAATACGTTACTAAATAACCAAGAGATCACTGAAGAAATCAAACAGGAAATAAAAAAATACCTAGAGACAAATGACAATGAAAACACGACGACCCAAAACCTATGGGATGCAGCAAAAGCGGTTCTAAGAGGGAAGTTTATAGCTATACAAGCCTACCTAAAGAAACAAGAAAAATCTCAAATAAACAATCTAACCTTACACCTAAAGAAACTAGAGAAAGAAGAACAAACAAAACCCAAAGTTAGCAGAAGGAAAGAAATCAAAGATCAGAGCAGAAATAAATGAAATAGAAACAAAGAAAACAATAGCAAAGATCAATAAAACTAAAAGTTGGTTCTTTGAGAAGATAAACAAAATTGATAAGCCATTAGCCAGACTCATCAAGAAAAAGAGGGAGAGGACTCAAATCAATAAAATCAGAAATGAAAAAGGAGAAGTTACAACAGACACCGCAGAAATACAAAACATCCTAAGAGACTACTACAAGCAACTTTATGCCAATAAAATGAACAACCTGCAAGAAATGGACAAATTCTTAGAAAGGTATAACCTTCCAAGACTGAATCAGGAAGAAACAGAAAATATGAACAGACCAATCACAAGTAATGAAATTGAAACTGTGATTAAAAATCTTCCAACAAACAAAAGTCCAGGACCAGATGGCTTCACAGGTGAATTCTGTCAAACATTTAGAGAAGAGCTAACACCCATCCTTCTCAAACTCTTCCAAAAAATTGCAGAGGAAGGAACTCTCCCAAACTCAGTCTATGAGGCCACCATCACCCTGATACCAAAACCAGACAAAGACACTACAAAAAAAGAAAATTACAGACCAATATCACTGATGAATATAGATGCAAAAATCCTCAACAAAATACTAGCAAACAGAATCCAACAACACATTAAAAGGATCATACACCACGATCAAGTGGGATTTATCCCAGGGATGCAAGGATTCTTCAATATACGCAAATCAATCAATGTGATACACCATATTAACAAATTGAAGAATAAAAACCATATGATCATCTCAATAGATGCAGAAAAAACTTTTGACAAAATTCAACACCCATTTCTGATAAAAAACTCTCCAGAAAGTGGGCATAGAGGGAACCTACCTCAACATAATAAAGGCCATATATGACAAACCCACAGCAAACCTCATTCTCAATGGTGAAAAACTGAAAGCATTTCCTCTAAGATCAGGAACGAGACAAGGATGTCCACTCTCACCACTATTATTCAACATAGTTCTGGAAGTCCTAGCCACGGCAATCAGAGAAGAAAAAGAAATAAAAGGAATACAAATTGGAAAAGAAGAAGTAAAACTGTCACTGTTTGCGGATGACATGATACTATACATAGAGAATCCTAAAACTGCCACCAGAAAACTGCTAGAGCTAATTAATGAATATGGTAAAGTTGCAGGTTACAAAATTAATGCACAGAAATCTCTTGCATTCCTATACACTAATGATGAAAAATCTGAAAGAGAAATTATGGAAACACTCCCATTTACCATTGCAACAAAAAGAATAAAATACCTAGGAATAAACCTACCTAGGGAGACAAAAGACCTGTATGCAGAAAACTATAAGACACTGGTGAAAGAAATTAAAGATGATACCAACAGATGGAGAGATATACCATGTTCTTGGATTGGAAGAATCAACATTGTGAAAATGACTATACTACCCAAAGCAATCTACAGATTCAATGCAATCCCTATCAAATTACCAATGGCATTTTTTACGGAGCTAGAACAAATCATCTTAAAATTTGTATGGAGACACAAAAGACCCCGAATAGCCAAAGCAGTCTTGAGGCAAAAAAATGGAGCTGGAGGAATCAGACTCCCTGACTTCAGACTATACTACAAAGCTACAGTAATACAATATGGTACTGGCACAAAAACAGAAACATAGATCAATGGAACAAGATAGAAAGCCCAGAGATTAACCCACATACCTATGATCAACTAATCTATGACAAAGGAGGCAAAGATATACAATGGAGAAAAGACAGTCTCTTCAATAAGTGGTGCTGGGAAAACTGGACAGCTACATGTAAAAGAATGAAATTAGAATACTCCCTAACACCATACACAAAAATAAACTCAAAATGGATTAGAGACCTAAACATAAGACTGGACACTATAAAACTCTTAGAGGAAAACATAGGAAGAACACTCTTTGACATAAATCACAGCAAGATCTTTTTTGATCCACCTCCCAGAGTCATGGAAATAAAAACAAAAATAAACAAGTGGGACCTAATGAAACTTAAATGCTTTTGCACAGCAAAGGAAACCATGAACAAGACGAAAAGACAACCCTCAGAATGGGAGAAAATATTTGCAAATGAATCAACGGACAAAGGATTAATCTCCAAAATATATAAACAGCTCATTCAGCTCAATATCAAAGAAACAAACACCCCAATCCAAAAATGGGCAGAAGACCTAAATAGACATTTCTCCAAAGAAGACATACAGACGGCCATGAAGCACATGAAAAGATGCTCAACATCACTAATTATTAGAGAAATGCAAATCAAAACTACAATGAGTTATCACCTCACTCCTGTTAGAATGGGCATCATCAGAAAATCTACAAACAACAAATGCTGGAGAGGGTGGGGAGAAAAGGGAAGCCTCTTGCACTGTTGGTGGGAATGTAAATTGATACAGCCACTATGGAGAACAATATGGAGGTTCCTTAAAAAACTAAAAATAGAATTACCATATGACCCAGCAATCCCACTACTGGGCATATACCCAGAGAAAGCCATAATTCAAAAAGACACATGCACCCGAATGTTCATTGCAGCACTATTTACAATAGCCAGGTCATGGAAGCAACCTAAATGCCCATCAACAGACGAATGGATAAAGAAGTTGTGGTACATATATACAATGGAATATTACTCAGCCATAAAAAGGAACGAAATTGAGTCATTTGTTGAGACGTGGATGGATCTAGAGACTGTCATACAGAGTGAAGTAAGTCAGAAAGAGAAAAACAAATATCGTATATTAATGCATGTATGTGGAACCTAGAAAAATGGTACAGATGAGCCAGTTTGCAGGGCAGAAGTTGAGACACAGATGTAGAGAATGGACATATGGACACCAAGGGGGGAAAACTGCGGTGAGGTGGGGATGGTGGTGTGCTGAATTGGGCGATTGGGATTGACATGTATACACTGATGTGTATAAAACTGATGCCTAATAAGAACCTGCAGTATAAAAAAACAAACAAAACAACTAATACTAAACTTTCATTGGGTTATTTGTATGGAAATATGTTAATATAAATGTTTCAGACATTACATGAAATTTCTAAAAATCTTATATTTGTATTTGTATGGAAATATGTTAATATAAATGTTTCAGACATTACAGGAAACTTATAAAAATCTTATATGTTCTGGTATAATGTTATAAGTAATAATCCTAGTTATTACTTTAAAATGTATATCTCAGAAATAACTAATTTTCTTGTCAACTGCATTATTATGAACTTTCATCAAATCTTTAACCATGGTCATTTTTAAGTCTTTTGTCATTTACAGACAGTTCTGGGTGTAATCTGATGATTTTGCAAATATGTTCCTATAAAAGGGTTTCATCTTCAAGAAATTCATGGAAAAGACTCTGACAAGTACAGGTTTCTGGTAACTGACTGTACTGCTGAACTGAATGAATAAGCATTTTCAGAACTCTAATGAAAAACTGATGAACTCATAAAAGTGCTAACAAAAGATCAAGATGAAAAAAAAAATTAATTACATGGGACTGAGTGAACTGATGAGGATGAGTATAATTTTTGTGACTTTCTGTCTGAATTAAAAAAAAAAATCCCACAACGACTCAGAGGCAAAGAATACACAAATCAATTTTCACTGCAAAGTAAAGGAGCTGTTACAGTGGAGGATTACTGGACTGAATGTCAATATTATGACATAGTATGAGTGTGTTTCATGTTTGGTAATTGCAATCATTGTTGCTTTTGTTGTGGTCATCCATGTACAATGCTTGGTGTCAGTCTATTTATCTCTTGTAAAAATAAAATACAGTGTGTGTGTGTGTGGAAAAAAAAATTACATAGGAATTCAGAGAAAAACAAAAATAAACGTATAGCTGGTGACTAACAACTACTGAACTAAATAAATATATTAAACAAGAAAAACTAATTAAAAAATAAATGACTTAAAAAAAAATCTTCCAACAAACAAAAGTCCAGGACCCGATGGCTTCACAGGTGAATTCTATCAAACATTTAGAGAAGAGCTAACACCCATCCTTCTCAAACTCTTCCAAAAACTGCAGAAGAACGAAGACTCCCAAACTCATTCCATGAGGCCACCGTCACCCTGATACCAAAACCAGAGAAAGATACTACAAAAAAAGAAAATTACAGACCAATATCACTGATGAATATAGATGCAAAAATCCTCAACAAAATAGTAGCAAAAAGAATCCAACAACACATTATAAGGATCATACACCATGATGAAGTGGGATTTATCCCAAGGATGCAAGGATTCTTCAATATACACAAATCAATCAATGTGATACACCATATTAACAAACTGAAGAAGAAAAACCATATGATCATCTCAATAGATGCAGAAAAAACTTTTGACAAAATTCAACACCGATTTATGATAAAAACTCTCCAGAAAATGGGCACAGAGGGAACCTACCTCAACATAATAAAGGCCATATATGACAAACCCACAACAAACATCATTCTCAATGGTGAAAAACTGAAAGCATTTCCTCTAAGATCAGAAACAAGACAAGGATGTCCACTGTCACCACTATGATTCAACATAGTTTTGGAAGTCCTAGCCATGGCAATCAGAGAAGAAAAAGAAATAAAAGGAATACAAATTGGAAAAGAAGAAGTAAAATTGTCACTGTTTGCACATGACATGATACTATACATAGAGAATCCTTAAGATGCCACCAGAAAACTACTAGAGCTGATCAATAAATCTGGTAAAGTTACAGGATACAAAATTAATGCACAGAAATCTCTTGCATTCCTATACATTAATGATGACAAATCTGAAATAGAAATTAAGGAAACACTCCCATTTACCATTGCAAAAAAAAGAATAAAATACCTAGGAATCAACCTACCTAGGGAGACAAAAGACCTGTATGCAGAAAACTATAAGACACTGGTGAAAGAAATTAAAGATGATACCAACAGATGGAGAGATATACCATGTTCTTGAATTGGAAGAATCAATATTGTGAAAATGACTATACTACCCAAAGCAATCTACAGATTCAATGAAATTCCTATCAAATTACCAATGGCATTTTTTACAGAACTAGAACAAAAAATCTTAAAATTTGTGTGGAGACACAAAAGACCCCGAATAGCCAAAGCAGTCTTGAGGGAAAAAAACGCAGCTGGAGGAACCAGACTCCCCGACTTCAGACTATACTACAAAGCTACAGTAATCAAGATAATATGGTACTGGCACAAAAACAGAAACATAGGTCAATGGAACAAGATAGAAAGCCCAGAGATAAACCCACACACCTATAGTCAACTAATCTATGACAAAGGAGGCAAAGATATACAATGGAGAAAAGACAGTCTCTTCAATAAGTGGTGCTGGGAAAACTGGACAGCTACACGTAAAAGAATGAAATTAGAACACCCCCTAAGACCATACACGGAAATAAACTCAAAATGGATTAGAGACCTCAATGTAAGACCGGACACTATAAAACTCTTAGAGGAAAACATAGGAAGAACACTCTTTGACATAAATCACAGCAAGATCTTTTTTGATCCACCTCCTAGAATTATGGAAATAAAAACAAAAATAAACAAATGTTACCTAATGAAACTTAAAAGCTTTTGCAAAGCAAAGGAAACCATAAAGAAGACGAAATGACAACCCTCAGAATGGGAGAAAATATTTGCAAACCAATCAACGGACAAAGGATTAATCTCCAAAATATATAAGCAGCTCATGCAGCTCAATATTAAAAAAACAAACAACCCAATCCAAAAATGGGCAGAAGACTTAAATAGACATTTCTCCAAAGAAGACATACAGATGGCCAAGAAGCACATGAAAAGCTGCTCAACATCCCTAATTATTAGAGAAATGCAAATCAAAACTACAATGAGGTATCACCTCACACCAGTTAGAATGGGCATCATCAAAAAATCTACAAACAGCAAATGCTGGAGAGGGTGTGGAGAAAAGGGAACCCTCTTGCACTGCTGGTGGGAATGTAAATTGATATAGCTACTATGGAGAACAGTATGGAGGGTCCTTAAAAAACTAAAAATAGAATTACCATATGACCCAGCAATCCCACTACTGGGCATATACTCATAGAAAACCATAATTCAAAAAGACACGTGCACCCCAATGTTCATTGCAGCACTATTTACAGTAGCCAGGTCATGGAAGCAAACTAAATGCCCATCGACAGACGAATGGATAAAGAAGCTGTGGTACATATATAGAATGGAATATTACTCAGCCATAAAAGGAACGAAATTGGGTCATTTGTAGAGACGTGGATGGATCTAGAGACTGTCATACAGAGTGAAGTAAGTCAGAAAGAGAAAAACAAATATCGTATATTAACGCATATATGTGGAACCTAGAAAAATGGTACAGATGAACTGGTTTGCAGGACAGAAATTGAGACACAGATGTAGAGAACAAATATATGGACACCAGGGGTGGGGAAGCCGTGGGGGGTGGGGGGTGGGGGGTGGTGGTGGGATGAATTGGGAGATTGGGATTGACATGTATACACTGATGGGTATAAAATGGATGACTAATAGGAACCTGCTGTGTAAAAAAATAAATAAAATTAAATTCAAAAAAAAAAAAATGAGGTAAGCCAGATCACAAAACTGATCTAGATATTGCCATAGACTGAAAGTTGTATTCCCTCAAAATTCATATGTTAAAACCTAATCCTCAAAGTGAAAATATTTGGAGGTGGGGCTTTTGGGAGGTGATTTGGTCATGAGAATGGG
This sequence comes from Balaenoptera acutorostrata, assembly GCF_949987535.1. Classification (NCBI taxonomy): domain Eukaryota; kingdom Metazoa; phylum Chordata; class Mammalia; order Artiodactyla; family Balaenopteridae; genus Balaenoptera; species Balaenoptera acutorostrata. The sequence goes on from NC_080068.1 coordinate 74,319,889, forward strand.
GTTCTCATGAATAGGATTAGTTCCCTTCTAAAAGAAACCTAAGAGAGCTTTCTTTCCCCTTTTATCATGTGAAGACACAGCAAGACTAGGGAAGTCTATAAACCATGAAGCCAGCTCTCACCGGACACCATAACTGCCTGTGTCTTCATCTTGGACTTCCCAGCTTGCAGAACTGTGAGAAATAACTTCTTGTTTATAAGCTACACAATCTATGGTGTTTTGTTATGTCAGCCCCAAAAAAAGACAAATACAAAAATTGGAAAAGATGACTCTAGGTTTAGATTTCTTTTACTTCAATTTGTTATAAACCGGAACAAAAAATATCCAAAGACACATACCAAAATCAAGAATACAAATGAGCAAGTAAAGTTTTCTGATGCACTCTAAGATCCTTCTGATGGAAACACTCCTGGAGAAGTAGAATTGTTCCCAAAGTTTGAAATTTGGTTTTCAGTGAAGAGTCTTGGAAGTGATAATCCACTGATGGAGGAGCACATAAATGGATATTTGCTGCATTCAGCAGAGTGGGGTATAAGCAGCCATGCCAGCATGTATGCATCTTCCGCCAGTTCTAACATCCAAGGAAACTTTCCCTTGACCACAATTACATAGGTCATTATTCTTTTTTATTTTATCATTGGACCTTTTTCATGTCTTGGCTTATTAAACCATAATAAACATATCATGTGCTTTGCATGCTCATTATTTACTTAAATTATATTATCCTGTAATGATTATTTACAAATTTGTTTTCTTTTCACTCAAAATATGTATTAAAGAAATAGCCACATTAATGACCATAGGTCTTGTTCTTTCAGGTGCTTTGTAGAACTCTAATGTAGCAATGTAGGTATCATTTAGTCATTTCCTACAAAAGGACTTTAAGGTCCTATCCAGTATTCTAGTATTGCAATTAATGTTACAATAAAAACGTCTCTGCATAGCTTCTTTTTTCCTCTGCTTTGTCAAAGATACATATTTAGAAGGGAAATAACCTACTTGAGGTCAATACAATTTTTGTTTTAAATAATACTGCCAAATTGCCTTCTAGAATGCCTGATTCAATTTATATTCCCTCTTTAGTGTCTGAGTAGCCTTTTCCCACAAGTTCACAAGCAATGGCTTTTATTAACTATTTAAATTTTTCTAAAATTAAGGGTATAATTGTTTAAATCTTCATTTCCCTAATTATCTTCTGTTGTATTTTCCTTATGTTTAAGCTTTAAATTTATTTAGATTTTAGTTTTATATGGTATGAGGTAAGAATCTAATTTTATAATGATATTTTTAGGTTATAATGATAGCCTTTTTGACATTTATTGAACTGTATTTTCCTATGGCTTTGGTATTTCTTGTTGGTTTTTATTTATATATATATTACCTGATTGAGGTCAATGAATATTTTTAAATATGAGTAAAATATGAAACATACATACATACATATACACATACAAATATACCTATTTCTGGACTTTCTATTCTATTAAGCTACTTGTTCACTCATGTACCAATATTCTATACTACTAATTTCCACAGCTTTATGACATACTGTTATATGATATAATTGCCACCCTTCTTTGTACTTTTCAAAATTTTTTAAAAACTTTTGCTGACTCTCATAGTAACATTAACCAAGACCACAACACAGATGAGCTTAGGAAAAATTGCCATCTTGATCTTGACAATGTTGAATATTCCATTTTATAAACAGGACATCAAAAACATTAGCTTGCCAAATGAAATCCCACACATAGATAGATATATTAACAGGATTAGATAACATATACTACATTCCAAAATTAGAATCACATTAAAATCACAGCAAGGACCTTGTTTTTCTCGTTCACCCTCCAGCATCTGGAAAACTACCTGCCACATAGTGTATACCCAGTAAATATTTGTTGAATGAATAATTAATATATGAATATTGTATTGATATTAAATATGAAGCTGCTACATCACTCTCTTCAACAGCTATAACTACAATAGGTATAACTTCAGCCTCTTGAATTTTTTTTTAGTTTTTACTAAACCATGTTTTGTTAGTTTTTATTTTACAACCTATTTCTCAAAAAATAAGATACTTTCTAACTACATATTTACAGTCTCTGTCTTCCTTGTAAGGCTTCACTTCCAGTGGTGAAACCTCAATTAAGGTTCCAAATGTTCTACTGTAATTAAGCCACCCCCCAACATATCTAGATTTACTTTAGATAGAAAGTCTTTCCATACTTGTATTGCCCCAAGTATTAAATATTTTAAATATTAAATATCCGAATTCATTTTCTCACCTGACTTCTATCCAAGAAGAGAAAAAAAAACTATCTTTAATCAATTGTATATCTTTATATTACTATATAGTTAGAAAATTTTCAAAGTCAGGTCCTAAATTAGAAAAAAAAAATGTTTTGACAGGATGAATGGATGAGGAAATGATTAGGCTAAATTTGCAAGTAGGAACCTCTGTGAAAGTTGAAAACTGAGCAAATATGATTCAAGAAGTCTCTCAGTCTTTGGGTGTTCTGCAATGGAAGGGAAAGTTTTAAAAAACAGAATTTTGAAATCAAGGTCATGAGGTAGTAAACCATTCTGAGAATATTAATGAGCATTTATGCTGTAGGACTCTCATTAATTTAAAAAAAGGGGGACTGGCCAGGTGGTTAAAGCTTATATCTATTTGTTTTTTTCTTATTTGTTTCCTTCACTTTGTCTCCACCCTCATCAGCATGCACATAATCACGGAGGCAACAGAATTTACTGCAGGTCTGCCATAACCCAGATTCTAGACCAGATGTTGAGGATACAATGCTGTGTAAAATCAAACAGGTTCCCTACAGCCATGGATCCTGGAGTTCAGTTCACACACTGAACAGTTTCTGACTTCCTGCCTCTCCCCCCTTTGTCTGGCAACAGGTAAAATTTCAAAATATGAACAGCCTTATTTTTAATAGTCATCTGTAATCACCATTGAAAGAAACTGTGTATGATCTGGAGGAACAGGGAAAATTTTTTTTCACTTACCAAATTACAGGCATTTCCCCACTTCCAACTACTAGCCTCTGATTCATAATGTTCTGACAAAGCCCTTTGAAACTATGATATTCCTAGCTTCTCATACACTAGTATGACATCTACTTAACAATTTGTGCTACATCATCTGACCTACCAGATAAGGCCCTTTGGAAGTCACTGGGGGACTAAATTACATCGTTGTGTGCTATGATCTCCCCCTTCCATCAAGTGTTATGTTTTCATTCAATTTCTCTGTCATCCTTTTTTGAGTGGGTCTGCACAGTTGCAACTGCAAAGTCTCATTATGGCTTCTAGAATTTGGACAAGACATAAGAATTTCACAACACGCAATTTTTTCTCTCCTGTGGGAGGAGAAATCATGACCAAAGGTGGGGCAGGGGAGGGAAATTATGAACACTCTATTTTGGAATTTATCTTTATTCTTATTTCCATAATTCTGATTAACTTTTTCCTTGTCATTTTATACACTAATAAGCAACCCAAATAATAATTTTACATTATCATATCCAGAAGCTAAAATATAGTAGTTTCTGAAAACTGAGTTCCCTCAGTATTCTGTAATAACCTAAATGTACAATAAACACAATACCATTATTACACCTAAAATCATAAAAATAATTACACCTAAAATCCCTAAAAATAATTCCTTAGTATCATCAAATATACAGTTCACAATTGTCTTCTGTAATAGTTTGTTTTAATTGGGATCCAAAATTTAGAACTGCTAAAATATCTCTTCCCTTTTAATCTATTTAAAGGGAAGAGATATTTTATTTTTCCTCTTATTTTACCTTATATTTTTGTTTTTGTGGTTGAAAATTTTTTTCTCTTATTTTCCTCTTATTTTACCTTATATTTTTGTTTTTGTGGTTGAAAATTCAGGTCATTTGTCCCAAGGGGTTTCCCACATTGTGGATTTTACTGGTTATATTATTGAATACTGTTTAATATGTCTCTCTTTCACAGGATTCTCCAGGAATTTGACAGATCTAGAGGCTAAGTGCGATTCTATCTATTCAAGGCTTTTTTTTCCCCCATCACCCTGTGAGTAATACTGGTATTGTGCTCTGAGACTGTTGCTGGTGTAGGGTGGGATAAAGCAAATGAGAAATTATGTTGGTGACACTGAAAACAGAGGGGTTTTTTTCTTTTTCTTAAGAGAAAGAAGATACAGTTTTAAGATGAATAAGGTTAAATTAAAAAATCTTACTGTCCTAAATCTGAGTTAGAAATATGAGTATATATTTATGATTTTATATAGATACATACATATGTATACATGGACAAACACACACACAGAAGTTGAAAATGCCTAGAGACAGTGACCACTCAGTAGCAATGAGCACCTTCCAGATCTTCATCACTAAGTACAATGTCTCACTAAAAGAAACCATACTTTTTTGGAGAAATGGCAGATTCCTGATCTGGATTGAGATATGCACAAAATTAGTCTGGTATATCCTGTTATACCAGAAATTAAGGAAGCCATCAAAGACTACTAGTATCGGGCTTCCCTGGTGGTGCAGTGGTTGAGAATCTGCCTGCCAATGCAGGGGACACGGGTTCGAGCCCTGGTCTGGGAAGATCCCACATGCCGCGGAGCAACTAGGCCCGTGTGCCACAATTACTGAGCCTGCGCGTCTGGAGCCTGTGCTCCGCAACAAGAGAGGCCACGATAGTGAGAGGCCCGCGCACCGCGATGAAGAGTGGCCCCCGCTTGCCGCAACTAGAGAGAGCCCTCGCATAGAAACGAAGACCCAACACAGCAAAAATAAATAAATAAATTTAAAAAAAAAAAAAAAAAAAAAAAGACTACTAGTATCTTGTAATAGGCTCCCATTGGGCCAGATAGAACCATTTGAGTACCAATAAGATAATAAATGTAATGAATTCAAACATATTAAATATATTTAATTCCATCAGTTCATGATGATATTTAAAACAAAACTCAGTGGTCAAATTTAAAAGATGCCAGGGAACCAAATCATTATTGTGAAAACTGGAAAATAAAGGGGAAAAAACAAAGCATTTATCCTGCCTTTCCCCTAGAAAGTGTACCTAAGTTAATCAAAATTTGATGAGGACAAGCTTCTGTTTATAAAAGTCATCCAATAAATGAAGAAGGAATGATATAATTAGAATACCATGATTTTGAAGTGCCTGGCAAATTAATGAATCAGGGCATTGATCATCTGTAGCTGCTAACATCACTAAAAGAGAACAATCTGGCATATGTGCCCTCTGATGAAGTGCACAATGCTATCTATGAAATAGTCTTGCCAAAAATATAAGGGGGGGGGATAATAAAGGAAGAAAAGAAAACCTTAACCACTTGAAAACTTTTAATGGCAATACTCAAAGTAGCTCAAACTTTATTAAACATTTACCAGGCCTCACACATATACCAGGGAAATGACAACATCTGGTACCTTTTTGGACCTCAGAGAAAATTGAACGACTCTAAGTGAATAAACGTATGTAAAATACTCACTTTGGATTTAGAAAATGAACTCTCAAAACTCTCAGTAGAAAATATTAATAGAAAAAGAGCATTGAACACATACATGATAACTGATTAAGAGGAGAAAGACAAAGATATAGTCAATATAATTTAAGCATATAGTCTTTTTCCAAGACAAAGCATATCTCTTATATAAAAGAAATAGTAAGCTTTAAAATTACTGTGACTCACTATTAAATTCAGCTTGCAAGCTTCTTTCAAAAATGATCATAATGAAAGGTATTTCTAAAGAGATTTTTGCTCATTGAAGTTTGAAAGTCGGCATGGCCACACAACCCCATGCAGGGGAGAATGAATGTGCTGAGGAGGTGACAAGCTCTTTGTTCACAGAGGAAGAAAAAAACTGTGTCATCCATATCTCTGCAAAAGCCATCCTGCTGGGCAGTAGCTTTGCAATGAGAAACCTCTTTGTCCACCCTCTTGGACTCATGGCTCTGATACACATAATACTATTTCCTATGTAGTCTACAGCATTGAGTATTTTGTAATGTTACAAATTATGTCTTGGCATTTTCTAAGAGATTATACAGAGTACATATCTCTGCAAAAGCCATCCTGCTGGGCAGTAGCTTTGCAATGAGAAACCTCTTTGTCCACCCTCTTGGACTCATGGCTCTGATACACATAATACTATTTCCTATGTAGTCTACAGCATTGAGTATTTTGTAATGTTACAAATTATGTCTTGGCATTTTCTAAGAGATTATACAGAGTACACAGTCACACACATATATTCACTTGCTCCTTCCCATTTTATTGTAAGAAGCCATTTTCTAAACCAGCTGTGAGTTTAGAGCCAAAGCAAAAATACAATTCTACTTGTACCAAAGAGGCATGTTCAAGAAAGGAACAATTGTGCTAAGTAAAACCATATATTGGTTTTAAGTAAAATTATTAATATAGTTTCAACTAATGAATAACATTTTATTGCCTAACAATATTACATAATCATTTGCATGGTATATAATTACCTTACCATTGACTCAAAGTTCACAAAGGACACAAAACTCGCTACCAACTAATTCTGCATCCTAGGGAAAGACATTTAACCTCTCCAAACCTCCATATCTCTCTCTGGAGAATCCAGGAAAACTGAAGTAAGTCATCTCCAAAAGACTTTTACTTCTAGAAGGTTATCAGTGTATGAAAAATTTTTATTATGCTACCTGCAATATCACAGGCAATGCCTACCTGTGCAATGTCTCTAACTTTGGCTTTATTTATGGGTACATTAATATCAAGATTACCAACATGTTTTAACATATTTTTCTGGGAAGTCAAATGCGATGTCCACTATTACATGTGGTAAAACAACAACAACAAAAAGAATCATGGGCTTCCCTGGTGGCGCAGTGGTTGAGAATCTGCCTGCCAATGCAGGGGACACGGGTTCGAGCCCTGGTCTGGGAGGATCCCACATGCCACGGAGCAACTGGGCCCGTGAGCCACAATTACTGAGCCTGCGCGTCTGGAGCCTGTGCTCCGCAACAAGAGAGGCCGCGATGGTGAGAGGCCCGCGCACCGCGATGAAGAGTGGTCCCCGCTTGCCGCGGCTGGAGAAAGCCCTCGCACAGAGACGAAGACTCAACACAGTCATAAATAAATAAATAAATAAATAAAAGAACGTGAATTTCTAAAAAAAAAAAAAAAAAGAATCAGACACAGATCCCACTTTGAAAGGCTCACACAGAAGGGTAAATGATGCAAAGAAAAGTAGATAATTTTCAATGCTCAGATGCAATACTGCTACCACAATGGTAAAGGCAAAAACACCCTCTCAGAATCAGAAAAATATTTATGTGGGTAGCGATACTTGAACTGAATCTTTAATGATGGAAGGGTCTGGTAGAATGTCTCACATATGTCTCCAAATACCTTTCATAGTTCCATAAGAGTGAGTACTATATCTCATTAGTCTTTATATTTCAATGTTGCTAATTATTGAGAGCTAAAAGTGTTTTTTGCATTCAATTGAAAATGGAGACATTCTAAACCATCTAAAATAGCAACTAAAAGAGACATAAAAATAACATAGAACAATCCAGAGACTAAAAATAAAAATTTGAAAACTCTCAAAAAATGTTATGATTTTAAAACAACATTCTCAAAATTTCAAGAAAGTTTTCAAGTTGAAAATAGCCTCTGTAGGCAGTTCTGGTAATAAATCATAATCAGCATATTTGGGGTTATTAATTACAGCCTAATGAATTTCTTTTAATAGTGATTAAGCCCACTTCTCATCATTCTTTATGGAGACAGAAAAAAGCTGCCACCGTATTGATGATATTCCTTTTTACAAATAGAATAACAATAAGTTTAAAAATGAATATTTTGGGTATGGATGTCAGATAATTTGAAGAACACCAGAAACATGTCAAATTTGTTTTTTCCTATAATCTTAATTTCTAAATTGAGCTCCTATTCTTTGGATATATTAGATAGAACCTAAAATTGCCACTTTTGTAGTTAGAAAACATTGAATGTTTTTAACTAATAAAACCTTAATCATATTCAGTATAGGGATTTCTCAGTCAGTTTGATCTTTTCTCCACTCTTCTCCTTTCTCTCCCAAAATCGTCTGACTACATTTCTCCAAAGAAGACATACAGATGGCCAAGAGGCACATGAAAAGATGCTCAACATAACTAATTATTAGAGAAATGCAAATCAAAACTACACTAAGGTACCACCTCACACTTGTCAGAATGGCAGATCTACAAATAAAAAGTCTAAAAAGTCTACAAATAACAAATGCTGGAGAGGGTGTGGAGAAAAGAGAACCCTCCTACACTGTTGGTAGGCAGGTAAGTTGGTGCAGCCACTATGGAAAACAGTATGGAGGTTCCTCAGAAAGCTGAAAATAGAACTACCGTTTGATCCAGCAATCCCACGCCTGGGCATATACCCAGACAAAACTATAATTCAAAAAAATACATGCACCTCTATGTTCATAGCAGCACTATTCACAATAGCCAAGACATGGAAACAACCTAAATGTCCATCAACAGATGAATGGATAAAGAAGATGTGGCATATATATACAATGGAATATTACTCAGCCAGAAAAAAGAATGAAATAATGTCATTTGCAGCAACATGGATTCAACTAGAGATTATCATACTAAGTGAAGGAAGTCAGAAAGAGAAAAGACCAATACCATATGATAGCACTTATATGTGGAAGCTAAAATATGGCACAAATGAACCTATCTACAAAACAGAAACAGACTCATGGACAGAGAGAACAGACTTGTGGTTGCCAAGGGGGAGGGGGGAGGAAGAGGGCTGGACTGGGACTTTGGCTTTAGTAGATGCAAATTATTACATTTAGAATAGATAAACAACAAGGTCCTACTGTATAGCACAGGGAACTATATCCAATCTCATGGGATTAACCATAGTGAGAAAGAATATTAAAAAAGAATGCATACATGTGTATAACTGAGTCACATTGCTGTATAGCAGAAATTAGCACAATGTTGTAAATCAATTATATTTCAATCAAACAATTCACAAAAAAACCAAAAAAATCCAAAACTGTTTTACTAAACAAAGAAAAAAAGAGCTTAAAAATAGAAAACTTGACACAGCTCATTAGCCAGAGAGAATAGTTGCTTTAAAAAGTATTCCAAAACCAAGAGCAGGGGTCCCTAAAATGACAATGAAAACTGCAAATTTTGGAAGTGTCTTGAGTCATTTTTCCCAATTACTGCCACCATATGATACTCAGCTATTCACAGTGTGAGGTGAGCGTAAAAGGTTTTGATTATTCCCGGGGGCCATGGAGAGATCATATGGCATAGGAGGCCATAACTGAGCAGGAGCAGTTGAAGCCAGACATGCCCTGAGGAGATTTTTGCCAGGCAGTAAAAGCATGACTGAATGTTGGAGGCATAGGGCAGGAGCAGGTGGTGCTGGTCAGCAGTCCCCGCTTCGCAGCTCACTGTAAGGGGGACCCTGCTCTTCCTCACTCGTAAGGGTCTTAAACGCACTTAAAATCGAAATGAACTTGCAATCCTTCTCCTGCCTCAATCTTTCTTCAGTGGGAAAAAAAATCTTTTAAACGATGGGCTTCAAAGTACTGAATGACCCCTCTGAAGGAGTGAGTGTAATTCTCTAAGTGTGGTACATACAATCGGAGAGCAACAGACACCAGGAAGAATCAAAGTCAGTGATACCTACCAATTTTGTAGAACCTTTATGAGAGACTTGGTGATCAGATGAAACGACTAAAGGGTGAAGTTCAATGAAAGGGCTCATTAATTCTATTATTGATGGAGCTGCAAAGGGTCATGTCCATTTTGCAGATGCAGAAGAGAAAAGGAAAAAGTCCCATTAGGCTTCGAATTTAGTTTATCATTTTTATCATTTTGGCCATAGCTCTTATTTAATATCAAAACTAACTGAATGTTTAAACCATTTGTTTTCCTTCTGTTTTTTCATATATGTTTTCAAATATATGTATTATTTTAAGTAAAAAACAGAGAAGAGTTCCCTAATTACTATCATATTTAGTTCCTTATGTGTTGGAGCATTTCTTAGTATGTTTGAGACTTTTTCAAGTTTACCTTCAGAGGACATATTCCCCTTGGAATAGATTGATAATAACTTCATACAAGAAAGTTATTTGTTATCTTCAATAACAGAATCTATTTAATGGGACCAAAGATAGACCTTCTTCTCAATGCATTCTCTTTAGAAAATCAGGAAATAAGTTTCATAGGCTGAATAATTCAGGCCTATGCTATTTCTTTATTTAACTAACTACAACAGTGAATCTCAAACTGTATCAGGCATCAGGATCACACGGAAGGCTTGTGAAAACACAGATTCCTGGGCCTCACCTCAGATAAAGAAGGTCTATGATAAGACCTGATAATTTACATCGCAAATAAAATCAAGATGATACCGATGCTATTGATCAGTACGTAGACCACACTTTTGAGACGCACTGAATTAGAAGATAGGAACTGTTGATTTAAATCTCTATACAGAAATGATTAAATGTAGAGAATCTTGGTAACTGGCATAGGATGAGACATAGAATCTTATTTGAACAAAGTGCAGCTTCAGAGGGAGCTAATGTTAGCAAAATCTTTTAAAATGAATAAATAGATATTATGATTGAATTGATTGTAGGGGGTTTAGGAAATAAAGTTAGGAAATGCAGTTTAGAAAATGCAAGTTAACCTGGCATCAGCTGAGTATGATAATAAGTGAAATTTAAAAATAAGTACAGCATACATGCACTGTGTCAAACCAATCACAGTTGAAGGTTTACGACACACAACTTGGTGTAAAATGAGTAAATCTCACTCATTAAACACTCAGTAAACACTGTGACTCAGTAAACACATTATGGATGACACTCTGCAAATGTTGAATTTCAATGCATATTCCAGTTTTCATATCGGTTTTGTGAGATCATAAAAGCTATATATGCTAGTCAATTTATTAAGTGTACATATTACAATGCAAGAATGCTACCTGTTACCTTGATGATCACAGGTAGATCCAATGGTGATAACACCTTAGCAATACCCCAAAGTACCAACAGGAACAATTAGAAATAGCATGACTTTAAATTGATAAAAAAAAAAAATCTTAAGATGACAAATACCTAGTAATCTTCCACCTAAAGCTCAATCCTCAGAAGGGCAAATTAGAAACCCACTACCCGGAACGTTTCCCCATGCCTAGAAAAATGCACAAGTAGGATTTCTGTTGTTCAACATAGATTAATGAAACAGAGTCAGATTATGTCATTTTTTTTTCTTGGCAATGGACAAGAAAATCAGGACTGTAGCTATAGTTTTGTCATTGGGATGGATCAACCATTTCAATATAGGTGAGTTTTCTCCCTCTTGTGCTCATATTGAGCCTTGAGGGGTGGATAAACATGTTTCTTTTTCCTCTCAGAGTTTGGAACCAAGCGAGAGACAGAGAATATCCAGGCAGATGGAGGTCAAAATGAAAGCTTCATTTTTTAAAAGTTATGGGTCTCTTTGCAGTAACAATGGATTTCCTATTACTGTAAACAAAAACACCTTCCTAGTCACAAGTAGAGCTAGACATCTGCAGGTCTCCCCTACCTTACCTCCTGTCCCTATAAATGGACAGGATTTTAAATCCTTAAAATGGTAATGAAAAGAATTATTATATCACTGCATCGGTAAATCATTCCTGATAGTAAAACACACTTTCTGAGGTGAAAGTATCTAAGATAAAAAACAGAAAATATATGTGATCAAAGTAAATAGGAGGTGCTATTTCATGCATGCAACATGACTCCTGCTTCTTCAGGAGCCTGGTGAACAAATGGTCCACATTTGAGTGACTGACATTTATCAGAAGTACTAAATACTGAAAGTTCCCCATTCTTGGGACAATATGATGTTTCTAAATATTTCACAAATCCAAGTGAGGTCATGCTTTTTACACTGAGGCATCAAATTCAAAGATAGTCAAAAGTAATGAATATGCCTGTCAGACCGACTGTTTATCTTAGAAGCTTTAAAGATATAGAAAGTTGACGTTTTAGAAGAAGAGCCCTGTTTTAGTCAGCTAGGGCTGCCATGACAGAATACCAGTCTGGGTGGCTTAAATAACAGAAATGTATTTCTCACAGTTCTGGAAGCTAAAGCCCAACATCAGGGTGACATCATGTTTGGGTTGGTGAGAGAACTCTCCTCCCTCCCCCCTCCTTTCTCCAACCCTCCTCTCTAACGTAGGGGAGAGAGAGAGAGACAGAGAGACAGCGAGAGAGAGAGATGGAGAGAACAAGTGCTCTTCTTATAAAGGCACTAATCTTATCATGAGAACCTTACCCTCATGACCTCATCTCAACCTAATTATCTCCCAAAGGCCCCATCTCCAAATACCATCACACATATCACATTAGGGGTTAGGGCTTGAACATGAAAATTCTGGGGTAGACACAATTCAGGCTACAGCAAGCCCTAAAAAGAAAAAAAAATCCATCTCTGAACCCATACTTCTTGGTACATTTTACAACCAGTGTCATAACTGTCAGAGGATGGATATATGGCCCAGTATAATTTATGACAAGTGGCACTAAAGATCATGTTTTAGAAGTACATAACGCTCCTTCCTGATATTGATCTCAAAACATAGGTGCATCTTTCCCAAACATGGTGATTTCTCTTAATAACTCGTATCAGTTGTACCTCCAGCTGAAACCTCTGTTCTGGGCTCCAGACACCTGCCAAGTTGTTGACTTTCCATTTCTAGTTGGAAGCATAATAGACATCTCACACTTAACATACCCAAAACAGAGCTCTTAATCTCTCCTATTATTCTCCCCACTTTTCCTCCCACCATCTTCCCCATCTCATTTAGCACACTCCTGCCTTCTCTTTAAGCCCCCAAACCTTGGTTTCATCTTTAACTCCCCTGATTCTTTTATAGTTCACACTCTATTAACAAATCTTGTTGACACTAGCTTCAAAATAGATTTGGATTATGTCCATGTCTTACCACCATCACTACGGCCCTGCTTCAAATCACCGTCATCCCTCCACTGTTCAGTTTGATTTACTACTATAGCCTCCAAACTGGTCTCCCTGCTTCTGTGCTGCCCCACCTGTTTCAGACTATTCTCATTTCTGCAGCCTGAGGGATTCTATTAAAGCATGTCAAATTGAGACACTCGTCCTAAAACCCTCCAATGGCTTAATTCTCTATCTCACCTAGTGTATTTGTTTCCTAGGGCTTCTGTAACAAATTGCCACAGCTGGGTGGCAGAAACTTATTCTCTCACAGTCAGAGAGGCTAAAAGTCTGAAATCAAGGCATCAGCAGGGCGATCCTCTCTCTGAAGGCTCTAGGGGAGAATTATCCCTTGTTTCTTCCTAGTTTCTGGTGGTTGCCAGCAATCTTATTGTTCCTTGACTTGTAGCAGCAACACTCCATTCTCTGCCTCCATCTTCACATGGTCTTCTCTGCTGTGTGTCTCTCTGACAAATTTCCCCCCAGCCAATCTACTATGACCGTAGCTTAAATTGATTATATTTGCAAAGATCCTATTTCCCAATAAAGTCATATTCACAGGTACTGGGAGGTAGCACTTGATCTTTTTTTTTTTTTTTCTTTTTGGTGGAGGGGCACAGTTCAATCCACAACATTCAACGTAAATCCAAAATCCTTACAATGGCACACAAGCCCCAATTTTTTTGCTATTCAAAGTGTAATCTACAGACCAATAGTATCAGCATTACCTGGGAGCTTGCACACAATGTAAACTCTCTAGACTTCCTAAACCAGAATCATTTAAATGTGACATGTAGGTGATTTATACGCAAATTAAAATTTGAGAGGTACTGCCCCTCAAAATGATCCACCTACTTTTCCGTTCTCTTCATAAACTACTGACCTCCACATCTCTCCATTACCCTGCTTCAGTCATACTGGCCTTTTGAGTGTTTCTGAAGGGCCTGGAAAATTACTCTCACAGATGTTTACATAGAGTATTCCTTTACCTGCTTTGGATCTTTATGCAAATATCACCTCAGGGCAACTTTTCCTGGATACTCTAAATGAAAGTCCTCATCAACCCATACATTTTTCTTGCTTTGTTTTTTTTTTTACTACAGAACTTCCCATCATCTAATATGCTAAATATTTTACTTATTAACTTTGTTTACTGTTTTCTCTATCAACTAGAATATAAACTTTTTCAGCACAAGGATTTGAGTCTGAATTTTAAGCTCCTGGAATGATATGGGACATTCAAGACAGGCCACACAATAAACATGTGTCAAGTGAGCCTGTAAGCTCATTAATTTATTTGCCCACACATATTAAGTAACTCTTGTTATTTAAATCACCTGTATTATATGCTTCATGTAATGCTTTTTAAAAAAGATATGTAAGACTCATATAGGTGTATGATTTAGCAGACAAAAAATTATAATTTACCTAAACATTTGTGAATCAATTTATTCTTATGCTTCACTACCTCTCATGGTAAAACACACCTTAGCCCTAGTACAATACATCCTGTGAGAATAGATAAATGCTTTTATGCATTCTAAATTTATCCCTTTTAAGCTTCACAGGATGTTCCTTTGTTCTAAGACATAGAAATATGGTCACCAAGTACACGTGCACCATATCCTGCCTTTCTTACATTTTGTCCTTTTTCATTATATTTTCTTTCCATTTTCTTCTTCTCAAAATGAAGAGTCCTAATCTCCTCATTTGGTCCTAATACAATGGGCCTCCTGGGAATGTATTTCTTTCTACAATCATGACCTTTTAACTAGAATCTCACAGATAAAGTTATCAAAGCACAGCCAAAAGGGAAGAACGCAGGCACCTTCCTCTCTCCCCTCTCCATTGAATCCAAGTGGGCTCAGCCTATGTTAGGTTTCGTCATTTTTGTTTTTTTCTCTGGAAAAGAAAATATAGTCTCTACCCTAAAGAAATGTACAATCTAACTGGGGAGATGTGACTTCAGAGTAGGGGATTTCTTAGTTGTAATTTTGACCATCTTACCTTCAGATATTTGGAAAGGCCAAAAGGCTGAACACCTATGGACTGCAAGCAGTATAATTGAAAAACAAAAGTAATAAATGTACATTAGTTAACAACTGCTTACTGAAGAAACGTTTACATTGAGCATTATTAAATACGTAAATAAGAAAAAGCAACCGAGCCAATAAGGTTTAGGCCCCAGAAACTACTGGTTAGATATGACCAAAAAACTCATTGAGACTTAATTCTCTATTGGTGATGCAGAAATTCATGAGGTTATTGGTTTGTAAGGACCCAAGTAGGGGCTAAACAATTTAAGAGCACAGAGATCTTTTCAAAGGATAGAGAACAACCTCCTTGTTCAGATGATGCTTTGAGATACGGCCACCCATTTTGGCTCCCTCTTTGCGGATTCCACTTGAGACCTTAAAATCCAATAGCCAAGAAAGAAGTAGGAAACTCAGTGTTTAAGCATCAACTTTATGCTATACACAGTATTGGATGCATATACATTATATGATTTAATCATGATAACAATACTATAAGTTAGGAATCATAACAGTATCCCAATTTTACAGATGAGGAAACTGAGGCCTAGACAAGAAGTTGAATAACAACATGCCCAAATTCATACAACTAATCATGGCAAAAGCAGCAATTAATTTCAAGCCTTTTAATTTAATTCTTCATTTAATACTTTTTATTTTGAAATAATTTGACTCATAAGAAATTGCGAAAATAGTATAAAGAATTACTATTTTATCTGCACCTAGCTTCCCGCAATGATTGAATCTTACTTACATAACCACAGTGCATTGTCAAAACTAGGAAACTGATATTGGTATAATACCATTAATTCAAGTCCAGATTCTATTTGGATTTCAAAGGTTTTTACATTCAACCTTCTGTGTGTGTGTTGTGCATATAGTTATATGAAAGGTAGATTTACGTAACCATCATAAAAATCAGGATACAGAACTGTTTTGTCACCACAAACAAAATACCACGTTCTCATATTATGCCTTAATAGTCTACCCTAATACTTGGCAACAACTGATCTGTTCTCCATCACTCGAGTTCTGTTATATAATTTAAGCCTTCTTAAAACCAAAGCCCATGATTGTTTAATGAATGGTCATTTCTTTTCTTAAGTATTATTTGCATTCTTCATAAATGGTATACCACAGCACATATTCAAATGTGCATATACATGTATAGGTGAGCTAAAGATTGAACATGGATTTAAATGCACAAAAGAGAAAAATATCATATGCTTTCATCTCTATATCCATATTTATAATTGTTCTAAAAGCTAGTTTTGGCTTTGTCTTTTATTTATAATATCTATCTGAATTATAGTCCTTACTATATAAGACTGTTTAAAACTTTATACATATGCCTGAATTTTGCATTTTGCTTCACAACTTTAAATGGTAATAAAAAGAAAATTTTACATTTAAATACATCTAACTGATGGAAAAGGTAAAAATAAGTGATCTCAAATAAAATATTATCTTGGAAACTGCTATTTTTCCATTTTGAATAACACCACTGTTAGTCTTTAATAATCATGTATATTCCATGTAAAATCATGATTTCTCAAGAGGCAATAGACAGTAGAGAACAGGTCTACTCTAAGAAAACTTTCAATAAGTCAAAGTAATTTTTGTCATCCTCTTTTCTTGTCCCAACTCCAGGTACTTGCACTCTGAGATCCACTTTGTGACACACATCCCAGCTGTCCAGAGTCAGGGCATCCTCTATCTGCTGTTCCCTGGAGATGTCAGTAGACCTTGCCTTAGCTAGACTTTCTCAGTGCCTGCCTTCCTATTAAATGTGCAAGTTCTAGGGACTATTCTCATAAGTTCTTGAAGGGTAATGCATAATACATCTTGTGCTAATTATCTGATGAGAATCACTAAATTAATATTTTATCATATCAGATAAAATATCCTTAGATCTAATGGTACAAGAATTTCCAATTATGTTAGTCCTTTGGATTAAATTCTGGGGCCAGTTTGAGGACTACATCACAATGTGGAAATGCTAGGGACAGAAAATAGGATTTGTTCCCAGTTGTGACTGGACTGTCACTAAGACCACACTGCCACTCATTGCAGAGTGCTTTTCAGATAACAAAATAAATGCATTATTAAAATGAAAACTTGCTGTAACCCTGTGTGACAGGCAGGACCGATATTATTATTCAAAGTTTACAGATGAAACAGTTAGGTTCAGTAGTATTAAAAGATTTATCTCAGGTCATTGGTTTATTAAATGACAGGCTAAGATCAGAATTAAGTTTTATACTCATATTAGACTGTAGACAAGAGAGCTGAACCAAATAAATTATAAAATTTTGTTACAGCCCCAATAACTATAATTGACCATCTAATGATTTGTTTAATACCATCTATAAGACAAGGTCGATGTGACAAAACCAACATAATCTATTGATTAGATTTGGGTAATTTTTTTTTTATTGTTTGCTGTTTTAAGTTATGTTTTATCACACTAGAAGACACATTAATTCATGTATTTTTCCTTTATATGCTCATTAAATTAAATAGAGCAACTCCTTCCATGTTATTAACTAAAGGAACACCATTTAATAGTTATATTTATTACTATAAAAATATCACTTGGGTATGTACCTTTTGCAAAGCAATTTCTAGGCACAGAGATTACAAGAGGAAGTAAAACAGAGCCCATATTCTCATGCGTTTTATATTTTAGTGGAAGGAGGTAATGTGTAAATACACAAATAATTTAAGAGAATATCTATAAAGAACATCTATCAGCAGTAAGTACTACAAAAAGAAATAAAGCCAGGTAAAAAGATAGAGAATGATAGGAGGTTGCCCATTTTAGGTTGGGTAGTTACCAATAGCCTCTCTTACGTGACGACATTTGAAGAAACCAGAATGATATGAGAGTGAACATGTAAATACCTAGAAGAAGATCTTTCAGACTTGTAAAAGCAAATAAAATGATTTTTAAGGTGGGAATTAATCTGGTGTGTTTGAGGAAGAGAAAGAAGGCCAATAAAGCAGGGTCAGACTGTATGACTAGAAGAGAGACAGAAAATGGGGTAAAAGAAATAGCCCAGAGTCTCATGGTGTTCTCATTTGTGGTATTGTGGGCCTTAGGATTTTACTCTGAGATGGGAATCCATTACAAGACTTTGAGATCCGTGCGTTAGGGGGTTGGGAGTATGGACAGGTAAGCTATGATATGATCGAGACATTTTAAAGTTTTAAAGGGTCTCACTGTTATTTGAATAGAGAACTGTATCAGTTTGCTAGGGCTGCCAAAACAAAGAACCACAGACTGGGAAGCTTAAAAAAACAGTACTTTATTGTTTCACAGTTCTGGAGGCTTAAAGTCCAAGATCAAGATGTCTGCAGAGTTCATTTCTTCTGAGGCCTCTCTCCTTGTCTTATAAATGGCCATCTTCTCTTTGTGTCTTCACATTGTTTTACCTCTGTATCTGTCGTGTCTAAATTTCCTCTTCTTATGAGGACACCAGTCAGGTTGGATTAGAACTCACCCAAATTACCTCATTTTAACATAATTAAAACTTTAAAAATCCTACCTCTAAATACAGTCACATTCTGAGGTAATGGAGGTTAAGACTTCAACATGTAAAATTTTGGAGAACACAATTCAGCCCTAAACAGGAATGAAATGCAGGGAGTGTGCTGCTGGGACACATAGGACATTTCCTACAAAAGATCATTTTTTTCACAGAGTGAAAAAAGAGGTCATTTAGAAGGCTGTTGCATTATCCACCCACCCACCCCCCCACACCAAAAATGATGCTACTTGGACTACAATAGAGGTCATGTAAATCTGTCATTACATAAGCTACATAAAGAAAGGAATTAAGGACAGAGTTCCCAAGATGGTGGAGTAGAAAGACCCTGAGCTCACCTTCTCTCATGCGTACACCAAAATTACAATTATTTACAGAACTATCAATGAAAAAGACCTACCAGAAACCTACCAGAAAATATCTTCTACAACTTAAGATATAAAGAAGGAAACACAATGAAACAGGTGGGAGGGGCAGAGTCGTGGTATAGTAAAGACCCATACACCCAGGTGGGCAAGCCACAAATGGGAGAATAATTACAACTGCAGCGGTTCTCCCCAAGGAGTGAGGGGTCTGAGCTCCACATGGGCTCCCCAGCCCAGGGGTCCTGCCTCAAGAAGACAAGTCCCCAGAATGTTTGGCTTTGAAGGCTAGTGGGACTTACTTTTGGGAGACCCAGAGGGATGTGGGAAATAGAAACTCCACCCTTAAAGGGCACACACAAAAACTCACAGGGCTCCAGACACAGGGCTAAAGCAATAATATGAAAGGAGCCTGGGTCAGTCCTACCTGCTAATCTTGGAGAGTCTCCCAGAGAGCCCAGAAGCAACTGGACTTCACCCTGGGGACAGAGACCCTGGTGGTGGCCATTTTGGGGAGCTCATTCTACCACATGGACACTGGTGCTGGCTAGCACCATTTTGGAATCCTCTCTCTAGCTAATCAGCCTCAGGACCCACACCTGCCCTGCCCACCAGCCTGTAGGCAGCAGTATTGAGATGCCTCAGGCCAGGCAACCAACTGGGCATGGACCAAGCCCCACCCACCAGCGGACAGGCTGCCTTAAGACCCCTTGAACCCACAGTCACCCCTGGACATTGCCTTGCCCACCAGAGGGCCCAGTGCATGTCACTGCATACCAGTGCACATACACTAGACCTGGGATACCTGGGGCCCTGAAGTTAAAGGCCCTGACACTCTGCTCCACCAATCAGTTGGCAGGCACCAGCCCCAGAAACCCCTCAGCTCTAGCCCCACCCACCAACGAGCTGGGTCTAGCCTTGGGACAAGCTACATCTACCAGACAGCCCACAGTAGTCAGCCCACCACAAGAGAAGGACCCACAGAGCTCACATAGGGGGCACTCCTAGAGCACATGGCTCTGGTGACAAGAGGGGAGCTGCTGGGACACATAAGACATCTCCTACAAAAGATCACTTCTCCAAGGTCATGAAATGTAACCAATCTACCAGGTACATAGAAATAAAAACAGCAAGTTAGGTAAAATGAAGTGAGAGAGGAAAATGTTTCAAGTGAAGGAACAAGATTAAAAACCCCAGAAGAAGTATTAGGTGAAGTGGAGACAGGCAATCTACCTAAGAAAGAGTTCAAGGTAATGATTGCAAAGATGATCAAAGAACTTGGAAGAATGGATCAACAGAGTGAGAAGTTGGAAGTTTTAAACAAAACTCTGGAAAATATAAGGAAAAACCAAACAGATGAAGAATACAATAACATGAATAAAAAATATACTAGGAGGAAAAAAACAGTAGACTAAATGATACAAAGGAATGGATCAGTGAGCTGGAAGACAGTAGTGGAAATCACTGAAGCTGGATTTTAAAAAAAAGAATAAAAAGAAGTGAGGACAGTTTAAGACCTCTGGCACAACATCAAGTGCACTCATATTCACATTATAGGGGTCCCAGAAGGAGAAGAGAGAAAGAGGCAGAGAAAATATTTGAAGACATAATAGCTGAAAACATCCCTAACCTGGGAAAGGAAACAGACATCAAGTCCAGGAAGCACAGAGTGTCCCAAAGGGGACAAAGCCAGAGGACCACACCAAGACACACTGTAATAAAAATGACAAAAATTAAAGATAAATAAATACAGAATATTAAAAGCAGTAAGGGAAAAGCAACAAGTTTCACAGAAGGGAACTTCCATAAGGCTATCAGCTGACTTTTCATCAGAAACTGCAGGCTACAAGGGAGTGGCACAATATATTAAAAATGATGAAAGGGAAAAACCTACAACCAAGAATAATTTACCTGGCAAGGCTCTCATTCAGATCTGATGGAAAGATAAAAGTATTACAGATAAGCAAAAGCAATGAGAGTTCAGCACCACCAAACCAGCTTTACAAGAAATGTTAAAGGAACTTCTCTAAGCAAAAAAGAAAAGGCCAAAACTAGAAACATGAAAATTGGGAAAGGAAAAAGCTCATTGGTAAAGGCAAATAAATACACCAAAGGTAGAAAATCATCCATGTACAAAGCTAGTAGGAAGGTTAAATGACAAAAGTAGTAAAATCATCTATATCCACAAAAAGCAGTTAAGGGATACACATAACAATTAGATGTAAAATATGTAAGAAAGAGAAATCTTGAGGGGAGGAAAGTACAGATTCAGAGTTGTTAAAATGCATTTGAAATTAAGAGATCAGCCACTTAAAACAATGATGTGGGTAACTACAAACCAAAAATTTATAATAGAAAGACACACAAAAAAGAGAAAGGAATTGAAAAATAACACTAAAGACAGTCATCAAATCACAATAGATGAGAACAAAAGAAGAAGGAACAACAACAACAACAACAAACCTACAAAAACAACCCAAAACAATTAACAGAAGGGCAATAAGTACATACATATCAATAATTATTTTAATATAAATGAGCTAACTGCTCCAATCAAAAGAGAGAGTGGCTGAATGAATATAAAAACAAGACCCTTATATAGGCTGCCTAGAAGAGACTCACTTCAGATCTAAAGACACACACAGACTGAAAGTGAGGGGGTAGAAAAAGTATCCCATGCAAATGGAAATCAAAAGAAAGCCCAAGTAGCAATACTTATATCAAACAAAATAGACCTTGAAATAAAGACTGTTACAAAAGACAAAGAAGGACACTACATAATAACCAAGGGATCAATCTAAGAAGAAAATATAATAATTGTAAATATATATGTACCTGACATAGGAGCACCTAAATATATAAAGCAAGTATTACTGGACATAAACGGAAAAACTGACAGTAGCACAATAGTAGTAGGGGACTGTAACACCCCACTTACATCAATGGACAGATCATCCAGACAGAAAATCAGTCAGGAAACACTGGCCTTAAATGGCACATTAGATAAGACTTACTAGATATGTATAGAATATTTCATTCAAAAGCAGAATACACATTCTTTCAAGTGCACATGGAACATTCTCCCGGATAGATCACATGCTGGGCCAGAAAATAAGCCTTGGCAACTTTAAGAAATTTGAAATCATATCAAGCTTCTTTTCTGATCACAATGTTATGAAACTAGAGATCAAATACAAGAAAAAAACCTGCAAGAAATACAAACACATGGAGGTTAAACAATATGCTACTAAACAACCAATGGATCACTGGAGAAATCATAAGAAATAAAAAAAATACCTGGAGACAAATAAATATGGAAACATGATGATACAAAATCTATGGGATTCAGTAAAAGCAGTTCTACAAGGGAAGTTTATAGTGATATAAGCTTACCTCAGGAAACAAGAAAAAACTCAAACAACTTAACCCCACACCTAAAGGAACTAGAAAAAGAACAAACAAAACCAAAAGTTAGCAGAAGAAATCATAAAGACCAGAGCAGAAACAAATGAAATAGAGACTTTAAAATAAAAAATAGAAAACATCAATGAAACTAAGAACTAGTTCTTTGAAAAGAAAAAAAAAAAAAGATAAACTGTTAGCCAGACTCATCAAGAAAAAGAGAGAGCCCAAATCAATTAAAGCAGAAATGAAAAAGAAGAAGTGAAAACCAACACCACAAAAATGCAAGGGATCATAAGAGATTCCTATGAACAACAATGTGCCAATAAAATGGACAACCTAGAAGAAATGGAAAAAGTCCTAGAAATGTACAAGCTCCCAAGACTGAATCAGAAAGAAATAGAAAATATGAACAGAACAAATACCAGCAATGAAATTGAATCAGTAATTTAAAAACTCCCAACAAACAAAATTCCAGGACCAGATGGCTTCACAGGTGAATTCTACCAAACAGTTAGAGAAGAGGTAACACCTATCCTTCTGAAACTATTCCAAAAATTCCAGAGGAAGGAATGCCTCTGAACACATTCTCTGAGGCCAGCATCACCCTGATACCAAAACCAGAGAGATATAAAAAAAAGAAAATTACAGGCCAATACCACTGATGAACACAAACACCAAAATCCTCAACAAAATATTGGCAAACTGGGAGGAGGGGGAGAAGATGGCGGAAGAGTAAGACGCGGAGATCACCTTCCTTCCCACAGATACAGTAGAAATACATCTACACGTGGAACTGCTCCTACAGAACACCCACTGAACGCTGGCAGAAAACGTCCGACCTCCAAAAAGGCAAGAAACTCCCCCCGTACTTGGGTAGGGCAAAAGAAAAAAGAAATAACAGAGACAAAAGAATAGGGACGGCACCTGCACCAGTGGGAGGGAGCTGTGAAGGAGGATAGGTTTCCACACACTAGGAAGCCCCTTCGCGGACAGAGACTGCGGGTGGCGGAGGGGGAAGCTTCAGAGCCACGGAGGAGAGCGCAGCCACAGGGGTGCGGAGGGCAAAGCGGAGAGACTCCCGCACAGAGGCTCGGCGCCGAGTAGCACTCACCAGCCCGAGAGGCTTGTCTGCTCACCCGCCGGGGCGGGCAGGGCTGGGAGCTGAGGCTCGGGCTGCGGTCGGATCGCAGGGAGAGGACTGGGGCTGGCGGCGTGAACACAGCCTGAAGGGGGCTAGTGCGCCACAGCTAGCCGGGAGGGAGTCAGGGAAAATGTCTGCAGCTGCCGAAGAGGCAAGAGACTTTTTCTTGCCTCTCTGTTTCGCGGCAGGAAAGGAGAGGGGATTCAGAGTGCCGCCTAAACGAACTCCAGAGAAGGGCGCGAGCCGCGGCTATCAGCGCGGATCCCACAGCAACAGGGGCGCAGAGGGAAAAACGGAGAGACTCCCGCACAGAGGCTCGACACCGAGCAGCGCTCACCAGCCCGAGAGGCTTGTCTGCTCCCCCTCCGGGGCGGGCAGGGCTGGGAGCTGAGGCTCGGGCTGCGGTCGGATCGCAGGGAGAGGACTGGGGCTGGCGGTGTGAACACAGCCTGAAGGGGTTGGCGCACCACAGCTAGCCGGGAGGGAGACTGGGAAAAGGGCTGCAGCTGCCGAAGAGGCAAGAGACTTTTTCTTGCCTCTTTGTTTCGCTGCGCGCAAGGAGAGGGGATTCAGAGCGCCGCCTAAACGAACTCCAGAGAAGGGCGCGAGCCGCGGCGATCAGCGCGGACCCCAGAGACGGGCGTGAGACGCTGGGGCTGCTGCTGCCGCCTCCAAAAAGCCTGTGTGTGAGCACAGGTCACTCTCCACACCGCCCTTCCCGGTAGCCTGTGCAGCCCGCCACTGCCAGGGTCCCGGGAGCCGGGGACAACATCCCCGGGAGAACGCACTGCGCGCCTCGGGCTGGTGCAACGTCATGCCGGCCTCGGCTGCCGCAGGCTCGTCCCACCTCCTCCGTATGCTCCCTCCCCCCCGCCTGAGTGAGCCAGAGCCCCCGAAGCAGCTGCTCCTTTAACCCCGTCCTGTCTGGGCGGGAACAGACGCCCTCAGGCGACCTACACGCAGAGGCGGGTCCAAATCCAAAGCTGAACCCCGGGAGCTGTGCGAACAGGGAAGAGAAGGGGAAATCTCTCCCAGCAGCCTCAGAAGCAGCCGATTAAAACTCCACAAACAACTTGATGTGCCTGCATCTGTTGAATACCTGAATAGACAACGAATCAGCCCAAATTCAGGAGGTGGACTCTGGGAGCAGGAGATATTAATTTTTCCCCTTTTCCTTTTTTTTTGTGAGTGTATATGTATATGCTTCTGGGTGAGATTTTGTCTGTATAGCTTTGCTTTACAATAGCTTTATTTTACTTCACTATATTATAGCCTCTTTCTTTCTTTCTTTCTATTTTTTCTCCCTTCTACTCTTGAGCCGTGTGGACGAAAGGCTCTTGGTGCTCCAGCCAGGCATCAGGGCCGTGCCTCTGAGGTGGGAGAGCCAACTTCAGAACACTGGTCCACAAGAGACCTCCCAGCTCCACGTAATACCAAACGGCAAAAATCTCCCAGAGATCTCCATCTCAACATCAAGACCCAGCTTCACTCAACGACCAGCAAGCTACAGTGCTGGACACCCTATGCCAAACAACTAGCTAGACAGGAGCACAACCCCATCCATTAGCAGAGAGGCTGCCTAAAATCATAATAAGGCCACAGACACCCCAAAATACACCACCAGACGTGGACGTGCCCACCAGAAAGACAAGATCCAGCCTCATCCACCAGAACTCAGGCACTAGTTCCCTCCACCAGGAAGCCTACACAACCCACTGAACCAACCTTAGCCACTGGGGACAGATACCAAAAACAACGGGAACTATGAACCTGCAGCCTGTGAAAAGGAGACCCCAAACACAGTAAGATAGGCAAAATGAGATGACAGAAAAACACACAGAATATGAAGGAGCAGGCTCAAAACACACTGGACTTAACAAATGAAGAGGAAATAGGTAGTCTACCTGAAAAAGAATTCAGAATAATGATAGTAAGGATGATCCAAAATCTTGGAATTAGAATAGACAAAATGCAAGAAACATTTAACAAGGATGTAGAAGAACTAAAGAGGAACCAAGCAATGATGAAAAACACAATAAATGAAATTAAAAATACTCTAGATGGGATCAATAGTAGAATAACTGAGGCAGAAGAAAGGATAAGTGACCTGGAAGATAAAATGGTGGAAATAACTACTACAGAGCAGGATAAAGAAAAAAGAATGAAAAGAACTGAGGACAGTCTCAGGGACCTCTGGGACAACATTAAACGCACCAACATTCGAATTATAGGGGTCCCAGAAGAAGAAGAGAAAAAGAAAGGGACTGAGAAAATATTTGAAGAGATTATAGTTGAAAACTTCCCTAATATGGGAAAGGAAATAGTTAATCAAGTCCTGGAAGCACAGAGAGTCCCATACAGGATAAACCCAAGGAGGAACACGCCAAGACACATATTAATCAAACTGTCAAACATTAAATATAAGGAAAACATATTAAAGGCAGCAAGGGAAGAAAAACAAATAACACACAAGGGAATCCCCATAAGGTTAACATCTGATCTATCAGCAGAAACTCTGCAAGCCAGAAGGGAGTGGCAGGATATACTTAAAGTGATGAAGGAGAAAAACCTACAACCAAGATTACTCTACCCAGCAAGGATCTCATTCATATTCGATGGAGAAATTAAAACCTTTACAGACAAGCAAAAGCTGAGAGAGTTCAGCACCACCAAACCAGCTTTACAACAAATGCTAAAGGAACTTCTCGAGGCAAGAAACACAAGGGAAGGAAAACACCTACAATAACAAACCCAAAACATTTAAGAAAATGGGAATAGGAACATACATATCGATAATTACCTTGAATGTAAATGGATTAAATGCTCCCACCAAAAGACACAGGCTGGCTGAATGGATACAAAAACAAGACCCATATATATGCTGTCTACAAGAGACCCACTTCAGACCTAGAGACACATACAGACTGAAAGTGAGGGGATGGAAAAAGATATTCCATGCAAATGGAAATCAAAAGAAAGCTGGAGTAGCAATTCTCATATCAGACAAAATAGACTTTAAAATAAAGACTATTACAAGAGACAAAGAAGGACACTATATAATGATCAAGGGATCGATCCAAGAGGAAGGTATAACAATTGTAAATATTTATGCACCCAACATAGGAGCACCTCAATACATAAGGCAAATACTAACAGCCATAAAAGGGGAAATCGACAGCAACACAATCATAGTAGGGGACTTTAACACCCCACTTTCACCAATGGACAGATCATCCAAAATGAAAATAAATAAGGAAACACAAGCTTTAAATGATACATTAAACAAGATGGACTTAATTGATATTTATAGGACATTCCACCCAAAAACAACAGAATACACATTCTTCTCAAATGCTCATGGAACATTCTCCAGGATAGATCATATCTTGGGTCACAAATCAAGCCTTGGTAAATTTAAGAAAATTGAAATCGTATCAAGTCTCTTTTCCGACCACAACGCTATGAGACTAGATATCAATTACAGGAAAAGATCTGTAAAAAATACAAACACATGGAGGCTACACAATACATTACTCAATAACGAAGTGATTACTGAAGAAATCAAAGGGGAAATCAAAAAATACCTAGAAACAAATGACAATGGAGACACGACGACCCAAAACTTATGGGACGCAGCAAAAGCAGTGCTAAGAGGGAAGTTTATAGCAATACAAGCCTACCTCAAGAAACAGGAAACATCTCGAATAAACAACCTAACCTTGCACCTAAAGCAATTAGAGAAAGAAGAACAAAAAAACCCCAAAGCCAGCAGAAGGAAAGAAATTATAAAGATCAGGTCAGAAATAAATGAAAAAGAAATGAAGGAAACAATAGCAAAAATCAATGAAACTAAAAGCTGGTTCTTTGAGAAGATAAACAAAATTGATAAACCATTAGCCAGACCCATCAAGAGAAAAAGGGAGAAGACTCAGATCAATAGAATTAGAAATGAAAAAGGAGAAGTAACCACTGACACTGCAGAAATACAAAAGATCATGAGAGATTGCTACAAGCAACTCTATGCCAATAAAATGGACAACCTGGAAGAAATGGACAGATTCTTAGAAATGCACAAACTGCCGAGACTGAACCAGGAAGAAATAGAAAATATGAACAGACCAATCACAAGCACTGAAATTGAAACAGTGATTAAAAACCTTCCAACAAACAAAAGCCCAGGACCAGATGGCTTCACAGGTGAATTCTATCAAACATTTAGAGAAGAGCTAACACCTATCCTTCTCAAACTCTTCCAAAATATTGCAGAGGGAGGAACACTCCCAAACTCATTCTACGAGGCCACCATCACCCTGATACCAAAACCAGACAAAGATGTCACAAAGAAAGAAAACTACAGGCCAATATCACTGATGAACATAGATGCAAAAATCCTCAACAAAATACTAGCAAACAGAATCCAACAGCACATTAAAAGGATCATACACCATGATCAAGTGGGGTTTATCCCAGGAATGCAAGGATTCTTCAATATACGCAAATCAATCAATGTGATACACCATATTAACAATTGAAGGAGAAAAACCATATGATCATCTCAATAGATGCAGAGAAAGCTTTCGACAAAATTCAACACCCATTTATGATAAAAGCCCTGCAGAAAGTAGGCATAGAGGGAACTTTCCTCAACATAATAAAGGCCATATATGACAAACCCACAGCCAACATTGTCCTCAATGGTGAAAAACTGAAACCATTTCCACTAAGATCAGGAACAAGACAAGGTTGCCCACTCTCACCACTATTATTCAACATAGTTTTGGAAGTGTTAGCCACAGCAATCAGAGAAGACAAAGAAATAAAAGGAATCCAGGGCTTCCCTGGTGGCGCAGGGGTTGAGAATCTGCCTGCCAATGCAGGACACACGGGTTCGAGCCCTGGTCTGGGAGGATCCCACATGCCGCGGAGCAACTAGGCCCGTGAGCCACAATTACTGAGCCTGCGTGTCTGGAGCCTGTGCTCCACGAGAGGCCGCGATAGTGAGAGGCCCGCGCACCGCGATGAAGAGTGGCCCCCGCTTGCCACAACTGGAGAAAGCCCTCGCACAGAAACGAAGAACCAACACAGCCATAAATAAATAAATTAATTAATTAATTAAAAAAAAAAAAAAAAAGGAATCCAAATCGGAAAAGAAGAAGTAAAGCTGTCACTATTTGCAGATGACATGATACTATACATAGAGAATCCTAAAGATGCTACCAGAAAACTCCTAGAGCTAATCAATGAATTTGGTAAAGTAGCAGGATACAAAATTAATGCACAGAAATCTCTTGCATTTCTATACACTAATGACGAAAAATCTGAAAGTGAAATTAAGAAAACACTCCCATTTACCATTGCAACAAAAAGAATAAAATATCTAGGAATAAACCTACCTAAGGAGACAAAAGACCTGTATGCAGAAAATTATAAGACACTGATGAAAGAAATTAAAGATGATGCAAATAGATGGAGAGATATACCATGTTCCTGGATTGGAAGAATCAACATTGTGAAAATGACTATACTACCCAAAGCAATCTACAGATTCAATGCAATCCCTATCAAACTACCACTGGCATTTTTCACAGAACTAGAACAAAACATTTCACAATTTGTATGGAAACACAAAAGACCCCGAATAGCCAAAGCAATCTTGAGAACGAAAAATGGAGCTGGGGGAATCAGGCTCCCTGACTTCAGACTATATTACAAAGCTTCAGTAATCAAGACAGTTTGGTACTGGCACAAAAACAGAAATATAGATCAATGGAACAGGATAGAAAGCCCAGAGATAAACCCACACACATATGGTCAACTTATCTTTGATAAAGGAGGCAAGCATATACAGTGGAGAAAAGACAGCCTCTTCAATAAGTGGTGCTGGGAAAATTGGACAGGAACATGTAAAAGTATGAAATTAGAACACTCCCTGACACCATGCACAAAAATAAACTCAAAATGGATTAAAGACCTAAGTGTAAGGGCAGACACTATCAAACTCTTAGAGGAAAACATAGGCAGAACACTCTATGACATACATCACAGCAAGATTCTTTTTGACCCAGCTCCCAGAGAAATGGAAATAAGAACACAAATAAACAAATGGGACCTAATGAAACTTAAAAGCTTTTGCACAGCAAAGGAAACCATAAACAAGACCAAAAGACAACCCTCAGAATGGGAGAAAATATTTGCAAATGAAGCAACTGATAAAGGATTAATCTCCAAGATTTACAAGCAGCTCATGCAGCTCAATAACAAAAAAACGAACAACCCAATCCAAAAATGGGCAGAAGATCTAAATAGACATTTCTTCAAAGAAGATATACAGATGGCCTACAGACACATGAAAGAATGCTCAACATCATTAATCATTAGAGAAATGCAAATCAAAACTACAATGAGATATCATCTCACACCAGTCAGAATGGCCATCATCAAAAAATCTAGAAACAATAAATGCTGGAGAGGGTGTGGAGGAAAGGGAACACTCTTGCACTGTTGGTGGGAATGTAAATTGATACAGCCACTATGGAGAACAGTATGGAGGTTCCTTAAAAAACTACAAATAGAACTACCATACGACCCAGCAATCCCACTACTGGGCATATACCCTGAGAAAACCATAGGTCAAAAAGAGTCATGTACCAAAATGTTCATTGCAGCTCTATTTACAATAGCCAGGACATGGAAGCAACCTAAATGTCCATCGACAGATGAATGGATAAAGAAGATGTGGCACATATATACAATGGAATATTACTCAGCCATAAAAAGAAATGAAATGGAGGTATTTGTAATGAGGTGGATGGAGTTAGAGTCTGTCATACAGAGTGAAGTAAGTCAGAAAGAGAAAAACAAATACAGTATGCTAACACATATATATGGAATCTAAGGGGAAAAAAAAAAAGGCCATGAAGAACCTAGTGGCAAGACGGGAATAAAGACACAGACCTTTAAAAAAAAAAAAAATCCCACAAGGACTCAGAGGAAAAGAATATACAAATCAATTTTCACTGCAAAGTAAAGGAGCTGTTACAGTGGAGGTTTACTGGACTGAATGTCAATATTATGACATAGTATAAGTGTGTTTCATGTTTGGTAATTGCAATCATTGTTGCTTTTGTTGTGGTCATCCATGTACAATGCTTGGTGTCAGTCTATTTATCTCTTGTAAAAATAAAATACAGTGTGTGTGTGTGCGAAAAAAAAAAAAAAGAAGGATGGGATAAAAGGAGAGTAGCAAAGTCATTTGCACTTTCAAAACATAAAAAAAAAAAAAAAATAGTAACATCCACTCTGTGGAATAGCAAGGTTGAAAAAAGAAAAAGGAAAATTATATCAGGTAATAGGAAGTAAGCTGGCTGAGCCCAAGAAAGAAAATTATATGTGAATTTTCAGTCACATGAAACAAAACAAAAATAGGAGCATAGACCCTACTGAAAATAATCATGGAAGACATTCAAGAAAAATTTTGTTAATTTTAAATAAACTACAACTTCAAATAGTTTAGAAAGAAAATGATTAATATGCATAAAGGAAGAGCTAACACACAAATAATTGGTATCTCTAAAGAAGAGAGATATAACACGTAAAAAAACCTTTCAAAACATAAGAAGAGCTCTATGGAGTAAAAGTACACAAAATGTTTTAAGAAAGGAGTATGAATTGAATAACTCATGTTTTTTTCTGGTAAAGTGTGTGGACTTCATTTTTTTTTTCTTAATTGTAGAGGACAAAACTCAAACTGTTCTCAGAATTCTCCACAATATCATTCCACACTACATTCATTGCATTGAATACCCTTATAGATGGAACCAAGACTGGAAAACTCTGTGTTTATAGGAAATGGTGATATGAAAATAATAATTTAATCAATAAAGACTAATACTAAAGTAATATAATCAAACTTCACAAACTTGAAATAAAAGAAGAGGGGACTTCACAGATACTCTTAGCCCACCAATCTCCTCCTCTTGGTGTAGGGAATTATTAAACATTGCTTAAGTGTGGCATATACCATTTTATATGTAAGTATATTCTAAGACATAGAAAATTTGCCACTAGGGGCATTAAGGATAATATTGGATTGGCCAAAAAGTTCATTCCGGTTTTCTGTAAGATGTTACAGAATAATATAATCTATCAAAATCAGGCTATGGAAAGAAAATAAGAAGAAACGTAAATGTACTAATATTAATATGTTGCATACCAATATGGTCCTAAGGTAATAATCCAAGAAATAGGAGTTCAAAACATGCAATTTTAAAGGTTAATATCAGAAAGGATAAAAATGAATTGTAAAATTTTCAAATTACCAGAAGAAATTCACATACTTTACTATGCCCAAAACATGAAAAAATCATACCATAAAGTAAAATATCTTTAAAAAGAAGTATTAAAAGCAGAAAGCTTTTAAAATGAAATGGCACAGCTAAAACAAAACTTATTTACTGTTGCAGCATAATCAGTTATAATGACAAAAGATGGAAATAATTTAGTATCAATAAGGGACAGATTAAACAGTTTTCAAAATGAGTTAGAGCTACGTGTATTGATGTGACACAATATCCTATAGAGTATTTGACTTAAAAAAGGAAGGAGTAGATATGCGTAAAAGGTACGCTTTCATTTATGTTATTTATAAAAGCACACAAACGTACATATGAGCCTGCTTTTATATGCAGAGAAAAATCCCTTGATAAAAAATATCTTCATAAGAATCTGTTTGAAGTGGATGGGAAACTTAACATTTTTTTTTACATTTGCTGTTATGCAATTTAAAGTTTGTACTATGTGCAATCATACTTTATAACTGGAAAAGAACAAACACTAAAAATCATGTTGGAAGTAATATTTAATCAGATGAAAATATATTTATATATTTATTAATTGCAAAAGAAGAATAAGAATAGTATGTATAATATGCATGATCTGACTAAGGAATTACATCCATATTTACTATTTAAAAAAAAAAAAAAAAAAGACACAGACCTACTAGAGAATGGACTTGAGGATATGGGGAGGGGGTGGGGTGAGATGTGATAGGGTAAGAGAGGGTCATGGACATATATACACTACCAAATGTAAAATAGCTAGCTAGGGGGAAGCAGCCGCATAGCACAGGGAGATCAGCTCGGTGCTTTGTGACCACCTAGAGGGGTGGGATGGGGAGGGTGGGAGGGAGGGAGATGCAAGAGGGAAGAGAAATGGGAACATATTGTATATGTATAACTGATTCACTTTGTTATAAAGCAGAAGCTAACACACTATTGTAAGGCAATTATACTTCAATAAAGATGTTTAAAAAAAAATATGGAAAAAAAAAATATTGGCAAACTGAATCCAACAATAAATTTAAAGGATCATACTCCATGATCAAGTGGTGTTTATCCTGGGGGTGTAAGGATTTTTCAATATCTACAAATCAATCAATGTGATATACCACATTAACAAATTGAAGAAAACAATATGATCATCTCAATAGATGCAGAAAAAGCTTTTGACAAATTTCAACATCCATTTATGATAAAAAATTCTCCAGAAAGTGGTTATAGAGGGAACATACCTCAACATAATAAAGGCCATATACGATAAGCCCAAAGCTATCATCATACTCAACAGTGAAAAGCGGAAAGCATTTCCTCTAAGATCAAGACAAGGATGGGGTTTCCCTGGTGGTGCAGTGGTTGAGAATCTGCCTGCCAATGCAGGGGACACAGGTTCGAGCCCTGGTCTGGGAGGATCCCACATGCCACGGAGCAACTAGGCCCATGAGCCACAACTACTGAGCCTGTGCATCTGGAGCCCGTGCTCCGCAACGAGAGGCCGCAATAGTGAGAGGCCCGCGCACCACGATGAAGAGTGGCCCCCACTTGCCGCAACTAGAGAAAGCCCTTGCACAAAAACGAAGACCCAACACAGCCAAAAATAAATAAATAAATAAATAAATAAATAAATAGCTGTGGGGGGGGTGGGGAAGACAAGGATGCCCACTCTCACTACTTTTATTCAACATAGTATTGGAAGTCCTAGCCACAGCAATTGGAAAAGAAAAAGAAATAAAAGGAATTCAGACTGGAGACAGAGAAGCAAAACAGTCACTGCAGATGACATGACTATACATAGAATATCCTAAAGATGCCACCAAAAAAATACTAGAGCTCAACAATTAATTTGGTAAAATTTCAGGATACAAAATTAATATACAGAAATCTATTGAATTCCGATATAGTAAAAAGAAACTATCAGAAAGAGAAATTAATGAAACAATCAAAAATAATAAAATACCTAGGAATAAACCTCCCTAAGAAGTAAAAAAACAGGAGGTTTTCCTGTGCTCGGAAAACAATAGGACACTGATGAGAGAAACTGAAGACAGAACAAACAAATGGAAAGATATACCAAGTTCATGGATTGAAATAATTAATATTGTTAAAATGACCATACTACCCAAGGCAATCTATGTATTCAAAGCAATCTCTATCAAAATACCAATGGCATTTTTCACAGAACTAGAATAATTTTAAAATTTGTATGGAAACACAAAAGACCCTGAAAAGCCAAAACAATTTTGAAAAAAAAAAAAAAAAAGAACAGAGCTGGAGGACTCACAATCCCTGTTTTCAGGCTATATTACAAACCTAAAGTAATCAAAATAGTATGGTACTGAAACAAAAACTGACATAGATCAATGGAACAGAATAGAGAGTCTGGATATAAACTCAAGCACCTGTGGTCAATTAATCTGCAACAAAGGAGGCAAGAATATACAATGGAAAAAGACAGTCTCTTCAATAAGTGGTGCTAGGAAAACTGGACAGCTAAATTTAAAAGAATGAAGTCAGAACATGTTTGCATACAATATACAAAAAGAAACTCAAAACAGATTGAAGACCTAAATGTAAGACCAGAAACCAAAAACTCCTAGAAGAAAACATAGGCAGAAGACTCTGACATAAATTGTAGCAATATTTTTTTGGATCTGTCTCCTAAGGCAAAGGAAAGAAAAGCAAAAATTTTAAAATTGGGACCCAATTAAATTTAAAGCTTTTGCACAGCAAATAAAACAATCAACAAAACAAAAAATAACCTACTGAAAAGGAGAACATATTTTCAAATGCTATGATCAATAGGGAGTAATATCCAAAATGTATAAACAGCTTACACAACTCAGTATCAAAAAAAAAACCACCCAATTCAAAATGGGCATAAAACCTGAATAGACATTTTTCTAAAGAAGACATACAGATGGCCAACAGGCACATGAAAGGATGCTCAACATTGTTAATCAGAGAAATGAAAATCAAAACCACAATGAAATATCACCTCACACCTGTCTGAATGGCTATAATTTTAAAAAATCACAAATAACAAATATTGGCAAGATTGTGGAGAAAAGGAACCCTTTGTACACTATTGGTGGGAATGTAAATTGGTGTAGCCACTGTGGAAAACAGTATGGAGGTTCCCCAAAAACTAAAAATAGAACTACCATATGATCCAGCAATTCCACTCCTGGGTATATATCCAAAGGAAATGAAAACACTAATTCAAAAAGATACATACACCCCAATATTCATAACAGCATTATTTACAAAAGCCAAGATATGGAAGCGACCTAAGTGTTCATCAATAGATGAATGGATAAAGAAGATGTGGGATATATATGCAATGGAATACTACTCCGCCATAAAAAATGACATTTTGTCATTTGCAATATGATGACCTGGAGGGTGCTATGCTTAGTGAAATAAGCCAGACAGAGAAAGACAAATACTGTATGTTATCGCTTATATGTGGAATCTGAAAAATAAAACAAACTACTGAATATAACAAAAAAGAACTGACTCAGATATAGAGAACAAACTAGTGGTTACTAATGGTGAAAGGGAAGGCAGGAGGGGCAAGATAGGGGTAAGTGATTTTTTTATACATAGTAGTTTGTACCTCTTAAACTACAAGTATATATTGGACAGCATAGTGAATGTAGCCAATATTTTATAATAATTATTAATGAAGTATAATCTATAAAAATTTCAAATCACTTTGTTGTACACCTGAAACTAATATGATATTGTAAATCAAATATACCTCAGTTAAAAAAAATTTACAAAGAAATTAAAAAAAAAAAAAGAAAGGACTTAGGGTGCTTACCAAGATTATCTCATGAAATCCCCCTAACAACATTTTAGGTCTGCTACTGTTTTCCCTATGTTGACTGTAATTCATGTATAAGGTCACACAGTTAGAAATTCAGGAGCTAGAATTCAAATGTAGATGTGTCTGATTCCAAAGATCACATTCTATCCTCTCTAGCAGGCTTCCTGGAGGTTGAGTTTTATCCTCTTAGAGATATTTAATAGTATGTGTATAGAAATTATCTTAATTGGGAGGTCTTTTAGCACAGAACTAAAGGAAGGGGGGGTATTTATTTTTTCCTAAAGAGATAATGTATATTTACATTGTGGATTCCATAATAAATTCTGTGAGGAGTCAGAAGATATGGCTATCTTTGCTTTGAAAGCATGTCTCATGATGTTGAGAATAAAGGTTGATATAGGCACATAAAAATATGGTATTTGCTGGATACCAAATGAGTTAGCTGACAAATAGTACTACAGGAGGTCAAAAGAAGAAAATCACTCCAGGCTTTGGAAGAGTAAAAATGAATTAGGTTTAACTTCCAAGAATCTGTACAAATCCAATCAATACATAAGGCAATTCCTAATAAATTCAAGTTTACAAAAGTAGACAATCTTATTTTCTTTTCATTCCAGGTAGGCAAACGTCTTCTCTCTTGAAGTTCTTTGTAAAAATGAAACCTATGGTTTAGGCTTCCAATCCTGTCTTTTGCCTTCCTAGCGGTCCTCATGTTTGTATTTTTTGGTTTGTTTGTTTAACATTGGTAAGCATCTTGAAAGCTGGGACAGATCATATTCTAATTCCCTTTTTACTCCCACATTACACAGGAAATTTTGTGGGCAAGAAGTCAATAGATTAGGTTCAAAGATGTAAAAAGTTGGCAAGAATAGTAATCAGATAAGACATTTATACAACATGAAACTATTCGGAGGTAATTTTTCCTAGTCACTTCCTTATGAAAATATCAGATGATGTTATGCATACTAATCCACACATTTTTTGTTTTATGGCTTAACCACAAACTATGAATGATTTCCCATATTAATAAATACATGTAAATAACATTATAATGTCTCTATAATATTTTATTGTGTGATTGTGTCAACTCAGTCAATGAATGCCTACTGCTGAACATTTAGGTTCTGATTGTTTCCTTTTACAAAAAAATGGCTACATCATACATTTTTGTATGTATTTTAAGATGTGTGGTTGCTGGGACTACACAAGATGTGAATAACTTTAGGGTCTTTGGTAAATACTGTCAGAACTCTCTCCAGAGAAGATATAGTAAAGCATCTTTACATTTCAGTATAACTGCCATATTCTTCTGAGGCTTCCTGTACTTTTCGGTTTGCAGGATTTTTTCATTTTTTGGTTTGTTTTGGGGTTTGGTTTTGTTTTTCAAGTAGGTTGCAGTATTACTTAGTATTCAGTGGACATAAACATTTGAAGAATAATTTCTCTCTTTGAAAGTATTCCTCCAACATATACAAATACCAGTGTATTCTTTCTCTAAAGGAAAATATAATGCAGAGAGAAATTAAACGCTGCTCAAATTCTGAAACTATGAAAATATAACATAGAAAGTTTTTAAGCTACGCAACGACTTTAGCAGCTGGTGGATCCTGCCATGCCGGTTTTTGCACAGAATGAAAAAGACACAGCAGGTTCCTTTGGAACATCAAACCGAGAAAATTGACTACAGCTTTAACAGACTTAAAAGAATTTTTTGTCAGAATGAATAAGTATGCATAATGGAGAAAAATACCTCAATCTGTAAGAAAAATAGATATATAAAGAGGCTAAACAAGAATGTTGCTGCCTGTTCTTTTCACAGCAATCTTCCACCTGTCCCCGACTGCAGTATTTAGGGAACAAAGATTCAGAAGTATAAAAGAATAGCAGGTTGGTGAGTCTAGGATGGAGGCAGTATAGGGCTGTGTAAATCGCAGAGGACTTAGAGCCAGAAGACTTGAGTGACATGCAACAGTGGGTAGGCTGGGAAGCAGGAAGCCAGCCCTAAATCCCAACTCAGCTATTACTAATCCTGTGATCCTGGGCAAATAATGTGTCCCTTCTCTGGCTCAGTTTCCACATTTTAAAGTGAACACAGCACTAGTGACTAGCTTTCTCAGTGCCTGGCTCATATTAACTTTATTAAATATTAGCCATTATTTTATAATATAGTGTGAACTCAGGTAAGTCACTATCTTTTGTCTCAACTTCTTCAGCTATAAAATTAGACAAAGTGATCATGTGATGTCGCATCTAGATCTGAAGGACTATGGTTCTAGGAGGACCACAACACACTGGATGCTACCATTAGAGTTGGTTTGTTGATAACTTGAAGCCAACAAAGTGAATATAAACAAAGGATTGAAACAAGACAGGGGGGAAGGAGAGAGGAGAAGTAAAAAAGTTACCTTTATAAATAGGGTTTTTAAATATCTACATTTATCATTTCATACTATAACTACATAAAAATTATGATACATTACATAGGAAGTAAAGTTAATACAAAATAATCATTTGTTCATTTCAAGAATAGTGGGTGGGGGCTTCCCTGGTGGCGCAGTGGTTGAGAATCTGCCTGCCAATGCAGGGGACACGGGTTCGAGCCCCGGTCTGGGAAGATCCCACATGCCACGGAGCAACTGGGCCCGTGAGCCACAATTACTGAGCCTGCGCGTCTGGAGCCTGTGCTCCGCAACAAGAGAGGCCGCGACAGTGAGAGGCCCGTGCACCGCGATGAAGAGTGGTCCCCACTCGCCGCAACTGGAGAAAGCCCTCGCACAGAAACGAAGACTCAACACAGT
This sequence comes from Balaenoptera acutorostrata, assembly GCF_949987535.1. Classification (NCBI taxonomy): domain Eukaryota; kingdom Metazoa; phylum Chordata; class Mammalia; order Artiodactyla; family Balaenopteridae; genus Balaenoptera; species Balaenoptera acutorostrata. The sequence goes on from NC_080068.1 coordinate 74,358,400, forward strand.
CATAAATAAATAAATAAAAGAACGTGAATTTCTTTAAAAAAAAAAAAAAAAAAAGAATAGTGGGTGTTTTTCCAGCTTCCTGTCTTCCAATATAAAGAGTCCTCCTAGATGTTTTCTATTTTCAAACATTCAACTGTTCTCATGGTTCTTTTCTTCTCTTAAATACAGAATACTATATACAATAATTTTGACCATCCTAAATACAAGACTTAAGTTTCACTTGAAATTAAGAAGTGGCAACATGTTGCTGGCTTTTAGCTGGGTTATGATTTCAACCCCAAGTAAGGGCTCCTTAACCTTGAGTTTTAGTTTCAAGGAATCTCTAAAATGGACAATACTTTGTATATGTACATGTAGGTATTTTCTTGGAAGAGTGTTCATAGCATTTGAAAGATTTTCAAAGGCAAATTTGTTGCCAGAAATGTTAAGAATCATTGCCAAACTGAATTATTTCTTGAAAACATGACCATAGTTATTTTCTGAATCATGAGAGACTGTCTAGTGCCTATCACAGACAGCACTCCAAATAAATATTATGAAATCAATTAACAAATGATTGAGTAACATTACTTGGCAATGAGGCTTTCCTTGACCATCCTATATAAAACAAATCCCCTGGTGTCCATATCTCCCTTACTCTTTTTTTTCCAAAGCATTCATAGTCATCTGATATAACATACATATTTATTGATGGTCTTTCTCTTAGGACTAGAATGTAAACTCCACAAGAGCAAGGACATTGTCTGTGTTTTGTTTTGTATTGCTTTTTCACCGCTGAATCCACAGTTAACATAGTAATCATTCAATAAATATATGTTGTATGGATATCTGATCAAACAATGCACTTTGCCCTGATTTCTTCTACAAATTATTTGTGTCACTTTGAAGTTCAAAACTCTTTTACACATCATTTTCCTTCTAAACTCTACTTTTAATATCTGTCAGCTTCAAACTTAATGAGTATACTCTCTGTTCAGGTGAATAATAAAAATCTTTTAGAAGAACTGGAGTAGGGAATCTATCATGCAATGTCTAGTTTGATCGTGTTACGTGCAATAGGTTATTTGATATCTAAAACCTATAATCTCTTTTGTTTAAACAGATTTAATTCAGGTTTTTGCTAACTTCTTTTATAATGCAGATTCTGAATCCTAATGTGCCTAGAATTAGATAGAAAGCACTTGATATGTGGGGCTAAAGGCAGGTGGGATGGATGATTCATTTTACTACTTAATATGTGGTAGGCACTCTGCTTGGTGCTTTTCCAATCTGTAGGTTTATTCTCTATTTTAATGCTAACAATATTCTTGTAAAGCAGATATTTTGCCCTTATTTTTCATATGGTCAGAAGTCTTGCATTTGAATTCTTACTCTGCCAGTAACTGACTGTAATCTTTGACAATCATTTTAAGCTTCTGTTTCTTTATGAATAAAATGGGGAACATAACACTTAATGCCTATCAAAAGAGTGATGAAAATTTGAGACTATTTGTGTAAAATTATTTATGAGATTCAGATATTAATCATTATTTTCTATCATGCTATACACATTTGGACTTGAAAAAAGATCATTTCTTTATTAAACCTGACTGCAATAAAATCCTCAATACTTAAAATTTCAAAAATTTAATTTATCAATATTTATATCATATTTTTTGCCTTCTCCATTAAAAATAATAGTAAGGTATAAAAAATTATATACTGTGATTAGCCAACATAATTCATTACTGGAATAGGTACTACTAAAGAATCTAGAGGAATCTATAATATTCAGTTTACTTCTTCAAGCCGTACACTCAAATAAATTATTGGACACTTCATCAAATACATATCCAGTGCTTCTCTGTAGTGGCACTACTAGGTATTAGTAGTAGTTTATGTCTTAAAATACCCTTATGAAGTGTATTTTAATATACTAATTTTAGGGGTGAGAAAACTAAAACCAGGTAAATTGACTCACTCAGTGTTACAGTTACTGATGAAGATGAGATTCAAATCAGTATCTTTTAGAAGTCAAAGCCCATGTTTAACCATGAGGCTCTTTCCTCTAGTTTTCCTGGCGGCTTGCTATTTGAGGCTCTTGTTTCTTGAATTCCAGCACCTTCCATTCAGGCAATGTGGATTTGACTCAAGCTCCATTCCTAGGTTCTACCCTTCACTCTAGATTCAAGTCTAAATGTTCTCAACAGTCTGGCCATGAACCATTCCTAGTATGAATTTTCCTATGTTAAAAGAAACTTTCCACAATTTACTGATCTAGTAGGCTTTTATTCAGTGATTCATGAATCAAGCACATAGAGAGGAGCTTCCAAGAAATGTACAAGGTGAGAGAGCTTTATAGACCAAAGTGAGCAAGAACAAGTAAATTATTCTGGGCATTTGCTGACTGGTTAAATCTGGGTAACTTTATATGGAGCAAAGGGAAGTCTTGGAGCTGGGTTAGGTAGCTTGTGCTGAACAGGAAAGCACTGGTAAGTTGACCTAGGCCTTCCTCTTCTGAGAGAGCTAAGCACGGAAACTTAGTTTTGGCTTGTTGTCATGGGCTTAGCATGAGCAACTCCATCTTGGGCCTATTCTGGTTACTTTAACACCTATGACATGGCTTTTCTTCTGCATGACAATGACTCCTTTCAGGATGTATCTCTTTGTTACTCTGGTATAGCACTGGATGAACCTTCCAATGGATACCGTATTAGTCAGCTAGGGCTGTCATAACAAAATATCAGATTAGGGGGCTTAAACAACAGAAACTTATTTTCTCACAGCTCTTGAGGCTGGAAGTCTGAAATCAGCACGCCAGCATGGTTAGGTTCTGGTCAGAGCTATCTACTTGACTTGTAGATGGCCTGGCCAACTTCTTGCTGTGTCTACACATGGCAGGCAGAGAACAACCCCTCTGTTGTCTCTTTTTATAAGGACACAAATCCTACTGGATCCGGACCCCACCTTTATGACTTCATTTAACCTTAATTATTTCCATAAAGGCCATATCTCTAAATATAGTCACACTGGGGGGTTGGAACTTCAACATATGGATTTTGGAGGGACACAGTTCAGTTTATAGCAAATACTTAAAGTGTTTACTATTCATGACAATTTGTGTCAGTTTTTCACTACCCTTTTATTCTTTTCCAAACCAAACTCTCCCATGCAAGGAATGCTACTGATTCTTAATGAAAGACAAAAGGATATACTGCTATAAAGGATAAACCTCTGTGGTAGACAATCCTTAAAATCTTAAGTGACCCACAATGATCTCTACATTCTGTTATTCACATTCTTAGCTAGTCCCCATGCACAGTTCACTAGGGCTGGTCTTCCACATAGCATATGTGGAGTGATGGTAGGCCAGTTCCCAGATTAGGTTTTAAAAGACTGTGGCTTCCATGCTTTCATCTTGAGTTCTCTCTCCCTCCCTTTTTCCCTCATTCTCTCTCTCCCTCCTTCCCTTCTCCCTCCAATTGCATTGGTTAGAACTAAGTCACAAAGGCTCACCTAAAGAAAGAATACTAAGGAATGAAGTCTATCTGTATATCTAGTAAGAAGAAAAAGGGATTCAGTGGTCAATTAGAGGTCTCTTCCAAAACTGTGGCTCTAAAATTGGTCTCTCCATTGAACTCCAGACCTGAATATCAAATTGCCTGCCTGTTGGACATTTCTACTTACAGCACAGTTTCTCAACCTCAACATTATTGACCTTCGGTCTATATAATTCTTTGTTGAGGGGATATCCTGTACATTACAGGATTTTCAGCAGCATTCCTGTCCCCTACTCATTAGATGCCACTAGCACTAAGCCATCAGTTGTGAAAAATGAAAATGTCTCCAGACATTGATGAATGTTGCCTGGGGGTAAAATAAGTCACCACCCTGATGTTCAGACATTGAAACTACTCTTTTGAATATAAACTCATTATCTCTTACAATATACTTTTCTTCTGAGTTCCATAATCCAGGAGATGGCAGAAAACTAACCCAGTGTCTCGACACCAAACTGATTTTTATGCTTGATTCTGTTTTCTCCCTTAATCCCAGCATGAAGATAATCATGAAATTCTTCCCATTCTACTTCTTCAACATGTCTCAAATTATTTTTATTCTCTTTATTGCCAATGCCAACATAATAGTCCATACCTCCTCTTATTAAAGGCTTTCAGACTAGTCTCACAACCCTCATTCTTCTCTTCCTCTACCCCCAATAATCAATGATCAAAGAGAACTTCTTTAAAATGAAAATCTGGGGTGGCTACACAAGAAATGACATGAGACTCCAGCAATTTTTATTTTCTGTCTAAGCTCTAACCAAAGAAAAAAAAATTTAATGAAACAGTGAATAAGTAAAATCACAAATCATATGTTAAAAAGACTAACTGCCAAAGACAATAAGGTTCATAAAATTTAAACTTGCAAAGTCTAGTACTCTTACATTCCTCTAGACCTAGTTTTCAGGGGAAAGATTTTTCTAAAGTAAGTGAAGCTACCCAGTAAAGCACTACCTAAATTTATTTTACTTAGAACTTGGAGTTAATGAGAGATGATTAACAGGTTAATGATAAAATTATATTTTTTAAAAGCGACATAAAATATTAGATGTAGAAACCAAATCTCTTCACAGGCAGGCCATGGGAAACGCTTGAGACATCTCTATAATTACCTAGCTTTATATATCTCAGAATGTTCCAGAAAAACTGTCATTCTACATCAAGTGGATGGTCATTTTCTCCCTTCCTACAAGGTTACAAAAAGGACCTCATGAATAAAAAGCAGGGTCTGTCTCTGGAAGTATTCCTGTTTTGGATTCCCGGACTCAATTCCAATGTGTGTGTTGAGGGGGGGGTCCCCAACACCAATAACAAATGATGCTCTGGACACCAGCTGGGTGTCCTACAACTCAAGTCAATCCTAGCACTATCTACCCAGAAGTAGCATCATATTACACAGTTTAAGGGTTCAGCCCTACAAGTCTCCCATCCAATGCCCACTACAGACCTTAGTTGAAAGCCAAGGTTGTTACCTTTGCTTCTGACCAACTGGTTACAATTTGGAGGTTCCAACAACCACTTCCTCAGACTTCAGACACCATTCAGAAGTCCAGGTTGTTACCTGTAGTTCTAGCTATAAATCAGAGCTTCCCACAAGCCCTCCTTTGGTTTGATTAATTTGCTAGAGTGGCTCACAGAACTCAGAGAAACATTTTACTAACTAGATCACTGGTTTATTATAAAAAGATATAACTCGGTAATAGCCAGATAGAAAAGATGCATAGGGCAAGGTAGGGGAAAGGGCAAAGAGCTTCCATGCTCTCTGCAGACACACCACTCTCCCTGCCCCACGATGTGTTCACCAAACCGGAAACCCTCTGAACCCTATCCTTCTGGGTTTTTGTGGAGGTCTCATTATACAGGCATGATTGACTAAGTCATTGACCACTGGTGACTGAGTCAACCTCAAGTCCCTCTCCCCTCCCTGGAGGTCAGGGGGTAGAAGAAAAAGTTCCAATCCTCTAATCATGTGGTTGGTTCCCCAGGCAACAAACCTCCATCCTTAGTGAGGTCCAAAAGTAATATCATTAACATAACAAAAGACACCTTTGTTGCTCTCATCACATAGGACATTCCAGGAGTTTTAGAAGATTGGTGCCAGAAACAGTGACTAAAACCAAATACAGATTTCTTATAAGCCACAATATCATACTCCCTAAAATAGGTTTAATACCCTGGCATGGCAGAAAGACTGCACTGAATTTGGAAACTGGCAATTATACCCGTGTTTGCCAGCAGGCTATCTTCATGTTAGAAAAGAGGGAAAATTCTAAGTTACAAGAAGCTCTGCACCTGCCAATTTTTGTCATCTGAAAAGAAGGATGTATCAGGCGAGAGACTGGTAAAAAAACAAAACAAGCAAACAAAAAAAACCTACAAGACTTCATTCTTTCAACTTACAGGAAGTTAAATCAAGTCAAAAAAGGCAAGTGTCAATGAGAAAGTTTCCATAGACCACAGAAGGAAGCTCTAACTGCCTGTAATTACTCCTAACTCTCCAGACACATACAGCATTATTTACAGAATAATGATCTGATCCCAGAAAAACCTTGATTTAAATACAAGTAGTTTAGAAATATCTATGTAAAATCACCATACTAGAAAGAGAAAATCACAAATCAAAGGCAGTTGAGGAGCACATAAAAAAGTCTGTATGTAACTAGTGAAAATTACGACTACTATTCCTTGAACTAAAACATGTCATGGAAGAAAATATGACATCCATAAAAGTAAGAACTTCAGGCATAGCTGAAAGATATCAACAAAGATATTCTGTAACAACAGAGGGATACCAACAGAGAGCTAATTATTCAGCAAGAAAAAAAAAAGATGGGGGAGGGTGAAGGAACTTCTAAATATAAAGGTTAAAAAAAAAGATTTCTGGATTTACATGTAGCCTCTCCTGCATAATGGTCTCACTTCCTCCATGGTCCCTGATTGTCACTAAAGAGAATGTCTCAAGACAACAAGCTGAAGTTGCATGGCCTTTTCTAACCTAGTTTTGTAAGTTACACAACATCATTTCCACTGCATTTGATTGGTCAAGAGCAACATACTGTTTACCCAGATTCAAGCAGAGAGGTCAGAGATGGCAGGTTGGCAAGGTCAGATTGTAGAAGACCCTCTGGGATGAAACGTATTGTTTCATCCATCTTTGGAAAATATAATTTGCCAGAGCAAGATACATCAGGGCCACCTAGAAATAAGTATTTCACACATGGTGGACATCCATCAGTTATGTTTTATAGAGAGAACAGAAAAGCAAGGGTTAAAAGAAGCATTAAGTAGAGATCAGTTAGAAAAGCTTCTAGTATAAACTTATAACCCTATTTTTTCAGAACAAGGAATGAGAATTCAATGGAAACCATTTGGAACTGATCAGTTCAGTAAAAGAGGTATACGTATTTCATTCAAGGTGTATGGTACCATCAGACGAGCTAGAAATAAGGTAAGTGGATGTGGAAGCTTTAGGAATAATAATGCAGTCAGATAGTTAAGGTTGGGTAAGCTGGAAGGACACAAAAGCACACACATTACCTTATTCTAGACTGTGAAGTCAACAGATCAGGCCTAAAATGACTACGTTAAGATTCAGTGTTCGCTATACCACAGGAAGTACATAAGGAGATTCCCCAGAGTATCAAAATTAAATACTGCCATTTCTATCTGTATTTGTTTGTATCCAGAATGAGAAATTTATTTTCATGTGTTTAATATAAATACTGAGAATTTTACATATAAAAAGTACATAAAAATTTTTACACATATTGGGACTCTTTTTGGGACTTTTTTTTTTTTTTTTTTTTTTTTTTTACTAATAGTGGTATATGATCAAAATAGTTTAAAGATTACTGATAAATAGCTATGAAGTAATCACTTGAAGAAAGTAAATTATAAAAGCTTCACATTCTAAAAATGAACAAACAGGCACACACATACCAACTCGAATACAACAAAGATAGAGTGAGCAATTTTTTTTAAAGGCACAATAAAAAGAGAAGATATAAGAAAAATAAATTATAGGCATAAATAGAAACTCTTCTGTCATATCAAGATATCAAAACATTCCATTAATAAACAAACAAAAAAAACCTCTAAAAATGGCTCAACACAAAACACCACTGTAACCTTTAAAAAATAATCAGACTCATCTCATGAAGAAAACATAAATAAGCAAGCAAATGAAAATATATTAAAATCTGAAATAAAATATGAGCAAATTAAAACCAGTAGTACTTAAAATAGGGAGACAAATAGTTCACTATCAGGAATTTAATATAATCAGTGATATTTGTCAAAAAGTTAAAATATTACATTCTTCTCTGTAGATGCCAAGAAGGTTATATGTATAATAAGGGACCGACCACATAAATTATTGTAGAGCCATATGAGAGAAATATCTGCAGTTTTTAGAAAGATTAAGCTAAGGTTATAGGTACTCCGAATTGTGCACTACCTATTATTAATAGGGTTGAGGAGGGGAGCTTGTCACAGTAGAGTGTGCATAATATAATTCCTTAATATTGTCAGGGAGGAGGAAATTTTCCTTCACCCTTCTAAGTTCTTCTGGCTGGTCTAAAAATTAAATTGACATGAGACAGATTAATAAGAGAAAAACAGTTTAATAATATGTATACCTTCTGTATACACAGCAGAGCCCCAGGAAAACTGAGTAACTTGCCAAAATGGCTGAAACCTTCACCTCAAATACCATCTTCAGCCAAAGACAAATGAGGATGTCCGG